>NC_056626.2:37813506-38440756 GCF_002870075.4 Lactuca sativa | reverse complement strand
ATTAATTAAATGGGTCGGGTTAGGGTCAAGCACTTTCAACCCGTTTAGTGTTTTGACACGACACGAACCCGACACGACACGACACGATTGCCACCTCTAATAGTAGCTAGTGTACAACACTCAATGGACAACCTTGTATATAGTAGCTAGTGTACAACACCCGATGGACAAACTTTAACATGAGAGTTCGACTATAAGGATGGGCGGTATGTTTGATGTTCTTACGCGTAAGAGCCGATGTGGCATAGGAAATCATGCATGAATAGTGCCCCATAACAGTGTAAATGTGTTGTGTGCAGTGAACGACTTCACGAATGATTACGACGCATCCAATGACGAATGCAAGAGTTATCATCACCGGGGGCACTAACGGTTAACAATATGATAGTACGAGCAGGATAATTTTTTTTTTTTAAAAAAAAAAAAGAGATAACAATATAGTATGCATATTTTCATGTTTTGTCACTCTAGGACGATGTATAAGAAATTTGGCTATAATCAAATACAAAGCCCCATGTCATTCCTACGCTTGCATCATTTGTTAATCAACTAATCCCCCTAAATTCTTATGTCAGCGATTTGTGCTATATGCATAAACCAAAACAGAAATTGATAAGCTAACATGGACCAAATATGAAATTGCTATTAAGGTGTGTAAATAATAATAAGGACCAAAAATGCATGAAGCCTTAATAAGAATGCAACATCCGGATTTCAGGGATATTATTGTAAAGGTTAATCTTGGGTTTCAAGGGGGACTCGACGAGTTGAGGGTCCAACTCGCCGAGTCGAGTCGGAATCCTTCAGGGGATTTAATGAGTGGACTCAACGAGTCAGAAGAGGAACTCGCCGAGTAGATACTGGTCCAAGAAAAAACTCTAAGTTCCAGGTTTGGAGCGTATTTAAAGGGGCTTAACTCCCCCCCCCCCCTTTTATCTTTGAGCTAAGTGAGACATGATCTGAGGTGGGAAACCTCAGATCTGAGCCTTGAGAGGTTCTTAGAGGCTAGATGCCTCGACTTTAGTGGCCCAAATGAAGGTTGTTGAGAAACAACCTTCATGAAGAGTGTGTTTTGGTGTTTTGGAGCTATAACACCGTGCATTAGCATAAAGATCGAAACTTTACGAAAGTATTAAGCTTTGGAATGATAGATCTATAAATTAGTGTGCTAGATCTGGTTGAAATCATCTGGATAAGGAAAAGTCTGAATGGACTCGCCGAGTCAATGAGCCGACTCGACGAGTCGGCTAGGGTTTCATGTTTGGACTGAATCGCGATGTAGCCCGACGAGTCGTGGGGTCGACTCGATGAGTTAAGCTGGATCTTCAAGAGACTTCGGGAAGGTGAGTGAACTCGACCAGTCATAAAGGTGTACTCGCCGAGTCGGGCCAAGTGGGACTGTTGACTTGTGTTAACTTCTGTTGACTATGGGGTCTTGGTCAACATAAGTAATAGAGACCATAGAGGGGTAAAATGGTCTTTTATCCACTTCCCAAATAGAGAGGGAAAGAGTAATCGTCGGTTTAATTAGAGATATTTGCCTTATGTGTTAGGCGGTGGCGAGTTCGGGATTCGAGTGTGAGGATAGCTGCTTTCTGCTTGCCAGGTGAGTCTTCTCACTATATTTTACCTAAAGTGGTAATTAGAGCTATATGACAAAGTATCTTGTATGCTATTTATGTGATTGTGATACACTGCATTATTTCTATGTGATTCATGTCGTGTATGTCCCAGAGTTTACAGAGTTAGAAGCGGAAGGTTTACAGAGTTAGAACCGGAAGGTTCACAGAGTTAGGACCAGAGGGTCCACAGAGTTAGGACTGGAGGGTCCACAAAGTTATAGCCTCGAGTGGCTAATATGTGTTATATGTGGTATTTTGGTGAACTCACTAAGCTTCGTGCTTACCGTGTTATGTGTTATGTGTTTCAGGTTTTCCTCTCGAAATCGCGGGATGGCAGCGGCTTGATTGTACACACCAGAGAAAGAGTTATGAGGATCTTGGATTATTAATGGAGTTATGCTTTGTAATTGAATAAAAGAGATTTTTATACGAGATCTTATGAAGAGTATGCATTTTAAAAATGAAAAATTGTTTTAAATTCTCACGTCGTTACAAGTTGGTATCAGAGCCTTGGTTTGAGGGATTCGGATGTACCTTCGGGTATATCTAGACTCAAACTGAGGAAATGAGGAAAATTTTCAAAATAAATGATTTTCTAAAATGAACAAGAGCTTCTAAGAGAAAGCAGAAAGAGCAATGTGTACAATCAGCCAGAGCCCGATCGATGATTTCCCAAAATACCATTACTTTTGAGTTATGAAATATGTTATGAGATATTATGTATGCTAGAGATAGGATAGGTATTTCATATTTTAGGACTAGAGTGGCCTGATTTGTGATGCCTTAGCCTAGGAGTTGCTGTTATCTGTGATGCACTCTCGTGTATGTGCTAAGTAAAGAGTATCCAACAGGAATCCTATATAGAGAGGGATGTGGGTAGAGTTTCAGAGTTCATAGATATCTTTTGAGTATGAGTAGAGATAGTGGAGTTATCACCTAGAGCGGGTTATATGTGTTTATTCGACGCCCGAATGCTGCTTGCTTCGTGCTTTGTGGAACTCCCGATGATGGGAGTCAGCTACCAAGTGAATGTGACGATATTCAGGAGGTAGATGACTGGCATCATAAGGAGTTTCTCAGCAGCTGATGGCAGAGAAGTGTGAGAACCTAGGAAGAGCCTAGGAAGTGGCATTAATCAGATGAGTACGCTGACAGAGTAGAGCATTGGTGATGAGAAGGTTGAGCAGCTACTTAGGGAATCTGGGATAGTTTGTGTAGAGAGTATGGGTAGATGTGGCAGGTAGTATGTTTTGGGTTTTGATAATTCTAACACTTCCTAAGTGTACATGCAACCCTAATAAACCTTGGATCTATGTTTGTCTGAAATACATGCAAATTTTTTTCCCCAAGGTTTATAACTTATCTAGCATGGCACGGGGAACTTTTAAACATAAAAGAACTAGATGAATTACATACCTTTTGATGAGTGTTGATTCCTTGGAGTTTGAGAGCCAATCACTAATAATGTGAATGCCTCAAATAGAAATCACAAATCACCACAAACTTGGAAAACCTTATGAAAGTGTATACTTTGCACTAGAAATCGGCCACCACTTGTCACACACACTAGGGGTTTCAATTCATGCACCATAGGCTTGTTTATATAGTGTAGATGATTAGGGTAAACCCTAATAACCCATGTCTTTTCCTCTTCCAAGGATCCATGGGTTAAAAGCTCCATGGATCATCCGTGGACTTCCATATAAGCTAAGCCCATTCCCAAATGAGTGTTAGCCCACACCATATAAATATAATAGCCCATGATTTAATTAGTCTTCCTTTTAATCACTAAATCAATTCATAATTAATTTAAGATTAAAACCTAATTAAATAACATGACTTTATATTAATATATTATAACTTATAATATATTAATAAAACATAAGTATAGAATTCTCATAATATTATCCATAAATCGTTTGGGTGAAGTGCAACCCAAATGGACCATGCCGGGTCGGGTCAAGTATATATCAAATAAGTTATGGACTTAGACACCTTATCCAACATACTCCCACTTGGATAAGTCTAATAACTGTATTTGCCTATATTACTTCAGGAACCAACCGACAATCGTAGCTCTCGAAAACACTGTTGAACTATGAAGTGCCATTTTAGATAAGTGATCATATAATCCTCTGTTCTCATGATATCAACCGGACAAATACATGGAACAATGTCTTACTTATTATCTCGCAGTTGTTTCCTGATTTCCGATTTGTTTGACAAAGAACTTAACTGAACACATCAATTTAGTTGTGACCGGGCCCGGTACATCGGTCAACACAAAATCATCGAGGGGCCCAGATATTGCTTCTATTTCTAGAAGGAACAGATAAACTTCGACTCATATGCTTGTTCTACTACTTGTTGAATTGCACACAAAGGCACGTTTTATAACATCAAGTTACTGATGCGTTTTCGTGCAATCAATGCACAACCAACTCATAGGTAACAACTCATATCTCTAGGTTTGAAGACTTATATGATATTATCGTCTCACGATCACTCGAGATAAATTCCATGAAGTGATACAAGTAACCGTGGGTTTATCCCAATACTCATAACTTATGATCACTCATGAACGTTGTAGCAACCATTGCTATGTATAAGAACCTTTAGCCATCTACAAACCCAATTCATGACAATCTTGATTCATACCTACTTCCGATGTATGATCGATTGTGGAGGTTTGAATAAATTAATTATTCTAGAAGTCAAAACATGCAAAACTGAAACAATAGTAAATAATTGACAATGATAGCAACACTTTACTCATAAATAAATCACAAATTTTATACATCATCAAACACCGATTACATTTTACAAGTTTCAGAAAATGCTATCTAATCTGTTTAACTAATATCGTCCCTCAGCCCGATGCGCCTTGCATGCTGCAAATGCTTAACCCTTGTCAGTCCCTTCGTAAGGGGATCTGCAGGGTTCTCATTTGACGATACCCTCTTTGCCACGAGGAGTCCTTCTTCTATCTTGTGTCTTATGAAGTGATATTTTCTGTCAATGTGTCGGGATCTGCCATGATCTCTTGGTTCCTTGGCTATGGCAACCACACTATTGCTGTCACAGAAAATCTACATAGGCTCCTTAATAGCTGGTACAACTCCAAGGTCTCCGATGAAGTTCTTCAGCCATATCGCCTCCTTCGCTGCTTCACTCGCTGTTATATACTTTGATTCACAAGTCGAATCAGCCACCGTCTCCTGTTTGGAACTCTTCCAAGAGATTGCCCCTCCATTTAGGGTAAAGACCCAGCTCGACTGAGAGCGGAAGTTATCCCTATCAGTCTGAAAATAGTATCACTATACCCTAATACTCTCAAGTCATCACTCCCACCAAGGGTAAGGATCCAATCCTTAGTCCTCCGCAGGTACTTGAGAATGTTCTTTACCACGGTTCAATGAGCCTTGCCACGGTTCCCTTGATATCTGCTGACCATGCTCAAAGAAAAGGCCACATCAGGGCGGGTACAAGTCATAGCATACATGATCGAGCCTGCAGCGGAAGCATACGGTAATCGACACATCTCTGCTATCTCAGCCTCTGTACTTAGACTCTGAGTCTTACTCAGTTTGGCATTGCTTTGGATCGGTAAATCTCCTTTCTTGGAATTCTGCATATTGAACCTTTTCAACACCTTATCCTAGTAGGTACTCTGACTAAGTCCAATTAGTCTTTTACTCCTTTCTCTTAATATCCTTATCCTTAGGATATAGGCAGCTTCCCCTAGGTCCTTCATAGCAAAGCACTTCCCAAGCCAGGACTTAACTTCCTGCAAGGTTGGGATGTCAGTTCTTATAAGTAGTATGTCATCTACATACAATACCAAGAAGCTAACTATACTCCCACTAGCTCTGACATACACGCAAGACTCATCTTCACTTCTCGAGAAGCCAAACTCTTTGACCTTCTGATTGACCCAAAGATTCCAGCTACGAGATGCTTGTTTTAATCCATAAATGGATTTCTCAAGCTTGCACATTCTATTAGGGTATTCTGCACTGACAAACCCCTCTGGCTGATTCATGTACACATCCTCAGCCAACTTTCCATTAAGAAAAGCGATTTTGACATCCATTTGCCATATTTCATAATCATGAAATGCAGCAATGGCTAGCATAACCCTAATAGACTTAATCTTTGCTACCGGTGAGAAGGTTTCATCATAATCAATACCCTGAGTCTGAGTAAAACCCTTCGCAACCAGTCGAGCCTTATAAGTGTGCACTTTTCCTTCCATGTCGGTCTTCTTCTTGAAGATCCATTTGCACATGACTGTTTTACGGCCTGGTACATTGTCAACCAAGTTCCAAACTTGAATGTCATACATGGACTGTATCTCGCTGTCCATAGCCTCCTTCCATTTAGCAGACTCCGGGCTTTCCATGACTTCCTTAACACTGCTAGGTTCATCCAAATTTACCAGTGTACTATCACTGATAAATGTATCACCTTCTGTAGTAATATGAAAACCATAATAAAACACAGGTGTGTTCCTAACCCGTGTGGAATGCCTCGGAGATACAGACTCGTCAGCTGGCTCAACAGGAGTTTCCTCCTCAGGTTGATTGCTAGTGTCTGAGGTTCCTTCACCAATTAATTCTTGAATTTCTTCAAGGTCAATTTACCTCCCACTGTCTCCTTGGCTTATAAACTCTCTCTCACGAAAGACCCCTCTTCTTTCTACAAAGACCACATTCTCACTGGGTCTGTAGAAGAGGTAACCGAAGGATTTCTGTGGGTAGCCGATGAAAATACACCTTTCACTTCGGGGTTCGAGCTTGTCATGAGTCTCATGCCTCACGAAAGCCTCGCAACCCCAAATCTTGATGTGGTCCAAATTGGGAACCTTCCTAGTCCACATCTCATGAGGTGTTTTGGCAACCTTCTTTGTAGGGACTAGATTAAGGATATATGTGGCAGTCTCTAAGGCATACCCCCAAAAAGAGATTGGTAGCGAAGCTCGACTTATTATTATTATTATTATTATTATTATTATTATTATTATTATTATTATTATTATTATTATTTCAAATAATAATATTTTTTAAATATAATATAATCTATTCTTTAATTTTACATTACTTAAAACAATTATTCATTGCACTAATTAAAAACTACTTATTTGAAAATTTTCATTATTAAATTAAAAAAAACTATCATACTTGTTTATTGTAATTTCATTTTTTTAAAGCTATGAAATAGTGGAAGAGAATGAACAACCCAAATAAAATGATGATTTGAATTTCAAAACTATAGTAATTGTTATGTACTACGAATAATCTTAAAAAAATATGTTAAAAGTGGACCAGAGGAGGAGAAGTGTTACATTTTAGGTATATTTTTATCACACATATAAATTTTGGTAGAACATAAAAAATTCATTTTTATAACACACATAATTATTGGTTTTCAGCAATAAAGTCATATCACATTAAAAATCATTCGTTCTAATTCGACATTATCACCAACAATTTCGAATAATAATTGTAAACTCCTTTCATCAAAATCAATTATAAAAAACTTTATCGATGTTATTTACAACACAATAAGCGATAGAAACTAACATAGTATATACTTAACATAAAATACATGTTGAATAATGTTCTCTTATACATAAAATATATTTTCTTAACATAAAAAAGAGAGAGACAACATAAAGATATATAAATGTTAACAAAGTTAATTGCTCTAACTGGTAAATAGTCTGATGGTTGATTTACCAAAAGCTCATGAGAATTAATTATCAAGCTCATTTCATCATCTTGTGATTATAGAAAGATGCACAACACATAAACTTAAAAAAATGATCTCAAGTATACATTTACAAACATACCTAAATTTGAACATTTGTTAATATATATTACTTTACATACACCCAATTTGAGTTTACATGAATTTATATTTGGAAAAGTTGCAAATGCTTTCTTTCATCCATGCAACCATTCACATAACTCTTCAAACCCTACAAATATAATCTATCATTTTATGTTTGACATATATGCAATATGTAATCTACAAATTTCTTATATATGCAAAATATTTCATTTAAATCATCAATTAAATAACATGATTTGAAGAGTTGTAAGAGTTACAAATCATAATATTTCAATTAATCATAAATTAATTTGTATAAGTTGAATACTCTTGGGAGTTTCAAATGCATGAGGTTTAAGGGAAAATGGTCTTGGGAGTTTCAAATGCATGAGGTTCAAGGAAAAATGCTAGCTTTATAAGACACTAGGCGAATCCCCGCGCGTTGCGCGAGAATAGAATTATATAGTTAAAATAATAACTTTTACCAAATTATTATTTAATATTTCTACTTTGAAACAAAATGTTAGTAGTAAAGCAAACATATAGTTAACATATGAGTTTTATTAAACATTATAGTTTAATCTAGAAGTCATTGTGATATATACAATTATTTGATAATTTTATAAACCGTTTAAAATTGTGTAGATTATATATCAAATGAACGATAATATAACGGGTAACAAAACGTATGAACTACAACTTTTAGTAACATAAAAATAAAAAAACATCTATTATAACATTTGTATTAAAAAAGATATATATACAATGAATAATAAAAAATATGAAAAATAAACACTATAACTTTTAATAAAATAAAAACACTAAAACATCTATTATAACATTTATATTAAATATTCATATTTAAATCACAAATCTCTTTAAATACATTAATGTTTTTAGTGAGCAAAACTTTACAACCTTATAAAAGAAAGAAAAATAAAAAGTTATTAGTGATTGCTAACTAATAATCATAAGTTAAAAACTCTTGAGTTGTAACTAATAAATATACATAAATTAGAAAACTCTTGAGTTGTATTGTGAGTTTCAAACGAATGTGATACTTGGAAATGTATATTTATTATTATTATTATTATTATTATTATTATTATTATTATTATATTCATCTAAGTAATTGGCTTTGATGCATCATTTTAATCCCTTCAATTATTAAACATAAAGATATTTAATTATAAATTTAGAACATACATAGGTGCATATACATGTTAAACAAATCACATATAATATATATTTTCGTAAATGTCATATGTAATTCTTGTCGTAGTAATATGGATAAATTACTTTCATATGAAGAACATATCATGATAAGTCTATCATAATTACATATCAAATGTTCAAAATTATGTTATTTTTTAAATATTGTCTTTTAAATATGTTGTGTAGGAAAACCCAACAAAAAAAATTGAAAGTAAACATAATCAAAATAGAAAATCTATAATCAAATAAATAAGAGCATTGGATGGTTGAATATATAAATAAAGATGTTACATAAACATACATTTAAAGCAAAAGAAAAAACTAACATTCGTCAACATTGCTCAAACAAAAAAACCTATATCTATTTTATGAATCTTCTGTCTTCATTTAACACCATTCAACCATAGAAACTTGATGACAACTCTTCACTAACCTGCAATCAAAATATTTTTCTTGAAAAAGAAGAATCATAAAGATATTCCAAGCAAAACATTGATGTTTGGAGAGTCACATTCAAGATTGAGTAATACACACAAATCACATATAGAGATTAAATGAGAAACTGAATATAAAGAAAGAATAGAAAAACTTCATTTGTTTTGGTTGAAAGAAAAAATCATATTACAATTACCATCGATGCGACATAACCCATTTCTTCAAATCATCATATTTGGATCGTGAATGCTTCAACTATATGAAAACTTTTAAATCACAATATCTTCAAATCCTTCTTACATGTAAGATTTTATATAACACAAAAGACACAAAAGATTGACATTTTTATAGTAAACTTTTCATTAAATGCTAATTAAACATAATATAAGTTATAAAACTTTTGAGTGCTAAATCATAATTAAGAAAACTTTTGAGTTGCATTAGTTAAAAAAGGGATGTAACACCGTAAAATTTTAAACGATTTTCACTTAATTTTTAATAAAACATTTCATTATAAAATCATCCAAAGGTCCAGTATCCAATGTTTCTACAAAATGCATAACATAATCCATAACCCAAGATCTCAAAAAAATGACATCTGCAAGTGTGTACTGATCAAGCCGGCGCCTTCCCGCGATCCTCGCTAGTACATGAAACACATAACACATAACACTGTAAGCACGAATGCTTAGTGAGTTCCCCAAAATACCACGTACCGCACATACACCTTTCCAGGCCATAGGATCTTCCGATCCAAGTGTCTCAGGGGATTTCCATCCCAGACTTTGTTGACCTTCTGGTCCATATCATCATACTCATATCACAACATATCACATATAGCATACATCACATATACATCATACACATAAGACCTTCTGGTCACACATAATTACCCCAATCGGGTAAGGCATAGTGAAAAGACTCACCTTGCTGATGTCGGATAAGCACTCGTGCCCGATCTCCCGACCTATAGTCCTCCTATATCATAAGTACAACTCTCATTAATACTTTCCTGACTTGTTTGACTGACACTATCAAGTCAACACTAGTCAACCCTGGTCAACGCTGGTCAATGGTCAACCTTTGACCCGACTCGTCGAGTGCCTTCGGGCAACTCGGCGAGTTCACCCGTACCCCTCTAGTCCTTCTTAACACGTCGAGTCTTTCCCCTGTTTGACGAGTAACACCTGGCTTGAATCGCGGGGCCACCCCGACTCAACTCGTCGAGTCTAATTATGGACTCGACGAGTTCCATCGTGTACTTACGACCTCTAGCTCCCTTGTGACTCACCGAGTCATTCCCCAACCCGGCGAGTCACCAACTGTGTGATTTACAGGGAAACCTTAAACCTACTTGTCGAGTCTGTTCTTGGACTCGGCGAGTCCATGTCATGCACAAACCCAGATGACCTCCTGAGGTCAGATCTGTTCCATTAGTCCATATTTCCGACCTTCCCAAGCATGATAATCACGTAAAGTTTATATCTTGATGCACATGCATTATCTACTTGATCCTATATGATGTTTTAGCCCCAATTATCATAACCCCAGGTCAATACCCCCATTGCTCTTCATAAGGTTGATGAGTAATGCTCTTTGGACCTCTATGGATCCAGATCTAAAGCCTCATCACAAAAAGGGACTAATGGACATCAAATCTAACTAATAAAAGGGTCCAAAAAACCCTAAATCCATATGATCATCATAGCAACAGAAGGGAAGCCGAATTACTACCTCAAATATCATGCCCTGAGCTCCAAATCCACAGAATGGCAACCTCCTTTGCTTCCTCTTGGCTAGAACCTCCTTCTTCTTGCTAAGCAACACCCCAAAGGTCAACAATGGCTCCCTCACTCTCTCTAAACACTCAAGCACTCTAGGGTTTCTCTCAAGGGACTGATAGCCGCAAATGATGGCCCTAAGGGCCTTTAAATAGGCCCCAAACCCGAGAGATTTGGGTTTCATTAAACAGCACGGACTCGCCGAGTCCACCCATGAACTCACCGAGTCCAGTCATGATCCAGATAAGAATTCGTGAACCTACTCGGCGAGTCTAAGCACCAATTCGCCGAGTCCCTCCACAAACTCCAAAATAAATTAATAAAATAATATACCTGGGGATCCGGATGTTACAATTCTCCCCCAATAGAATCAGACTTCGTCCTCGAAGTCTTACTCTGCAAACAACTTTGGATGGTGCTCACGCATCTTACACTCCGGATCCCACGTCAACTCTGACCCGTTCCGATGCTGCCACTGGACCTGCACCAGAGGCACTTCCTTGTTCCTCAGAACCTTGATCTTCCGATCCCTAATAGTCACCGGTCTCTCAGCATAGTTCAGGCTCGCATCCACCTAAATATCCTCTATTGGTACCACTGCCGACTCGTTGGATATACACTTCCTCAATTGTGACACGTGGAAGGTGTTATGAATCTGACCCAACTCTACAGATAGTTCCAACCGGTAAGCTACCCTGCCTACTCTCGCAATCACCCTGAAAGGACCAATATATCGGGGCCCCAGCTTGCCCCTCTTCCTAAATCGGATCACTCCTTTCCAAGGAGAGACCTTCAGGAGTACAAAGTTGCCGACCTGAAATTCGAGCTTGGACCGACGCCTGTCTGCATAACTCTTCTAGCTACTCTAAGCGGTCAAAAGCCTCTGTATGACCTGTTGAATCTGCTCTGTCGTCTGAAGCACTATCTCTGTACTACCCATCACACGCTGCCCTACCTCTCCCCAACAAATAGGAGTCCGAAACTTCCTCCCATACAACAGATCAAAGGGTGGCATACCAATGCTCGAATGATGGCTGTTGTTGTAGGAAAATTCCGCCAAGGGTAAATACGTGTCCCAACTTCCGCCGAAATCCAACACGCATGCTCGGAGCATGTCCCTGAGCATCTGAATCATCCGCTCACTCTGCCCGTCAGTCTGTAGGTGGTATGTGGTACTAAAATGCAACCTCGTACCCAATTCCTCATGAAATTTCTTCCAGAATCTGGAAGTGAAACGCACATCTCGATCTGAGAAAATCAAAATCGGCACCCCATGCCGCGATACCACCTCCTTTACGTACATCTCTACCAACCTCTCAGTGGAAGAGCTCTCACTGATAGCAAGGAAGTGATCGCTCTTCGTCAACCTGTCTATAATCACCCAAATTGCATCGACTCCCCTCGCAGTCTTCGACAATTTGGTGATAAAATCCATGGCAATCTGTTCCCACTTCCACTCGGGAACCTCCAACAGCTGCAACTTACCATGCGGTTTCTGGTTCTCAGCCTTAACCCTACGACAAGTTAAGCACCTTTCAACGAACCACGTAACATCCCTCTTCATACAAGGCCACCAATACTCCCTCTTCAGATCCAAATACATCTTAGTGGCCTCGGGATGGATTGAGAACCTCGATCTATGCGCCTCCTCCATCAAAATGGTATGCGTCCCGCCCACAAACGGTACCCAAATCCAACCCTGAAAAGTCATAAGCCCTCGGCTGTCGGTAACGAACTCCGACACCTGCCCGATAACCCTCGCTCTCTCTTACGGTTCTCCGGTCTCACTGCCTCAGCCTGGGCCCCTCGAATGGTGTCCAACACCGGGGTCATCACAGTCAATCTAATACAAATGTCTCATATCGGGGCACTTTCTACCCTACGACTCAGGGCGTCGGCTACAACATTAGCCTTGCCCGGGTGGTACATGATCTCACAATCATAATCCTTTACCACATCCAACCACCTCCTTTTCCGCATGTTCAAGTTGGCCTGATCCATCAAGTACTTCAAACTCTTGTGGTCCGTGTATATGGTACACCGAACCCCATATAAATAGTGACGCCAGATCTTGAGGGAGAATGCTACTGCCCCCAACTCCAGATCGTGAGTGGGATATCTCACCTCATGAGGCTTCAACTGCCTCGATGCATATGCTATCACATGCCCCCTCTGCATGAGCACTGCACCTAACCCGGATATAGATGCGTCACAGTAAACCACAAAATCATCAACTCCCTCTGGGAGGGATAGCACCGAGGCTTCACAGAACTTCTGACAAAGAGTCTCAAACGAGGTCTGCTGATCTGGACCCCATGAGAAAGCAACACCCTTCCGGGTTAAACTAGTGAGTGGCACTGCAATCTTGGAGAAATCCTGAATGAATCTCCGATAATAGCCGGCCAACCCTAGAAAACTCTTGATCTCGGAGGCAGACTTCGGTACCTCCCAGCTCATCACCGCCTCAATCTTGGCTGGATCGACCTAAATCCCATTCTGGTTAACAAGATGTCCCAGGAGCTAGACCTCCCGTAACCAGAATTCACACTTGGAGAATTTGGCATAGAGCCTCTCTGATCTTAAAACCCCGAGGATCTCCCTCAAATGCTTCTCATGCTGCTCTCTAGGCCTCGAATACACCAATATATCGTCGATGAACACGATCACCGAGCGATCCAACATCGGCATGCACACTCTGTTCATGAGATCCATGAATGCTGCTGGTGCATTGGTGAGCCTGAAAGGCATCACCACGAACTCATAGTGCCCGTATCACGTCCTGAACGCCGTCTTCTGGATATCCTCATCACGCACCCTCATCTGGTGATATCCAGACCTCAAATCAATCTTGGAGAACCTAGATGCCCCATGAAGCTGATCAAATAAGTCATCAATCCTCGGTAACGGATAACGGTTCTTAATCGTTAATTTGTTCAACTCCCGGTAATCTATACACATCCGGTGTGAATCATCCTTCTTCTTGACGAAGAGAATCGGCGCTCCCCAAGGTGAGCTGCTCGGACGAATGAACCCCTTCCCCAACAGCTCCTACAACTGTGAGGATAACTCCTGCATCTCAGGCGGTGCTAGGCGATATGGTGCCTTAGCGATAGCCGCAGCCTCGGGAATCAAATCGATGCGAAATCCCATCTGCCTCTCGGGAGGCACGCCCGACAACTCCTCGGGGAAATACATCCGGGAAGTCACGCACTATCGGAACATCATCAACTGAACTCGGCCTCCCAGCGGCCTCACGCGTATCCATCACATAGACTACGAACCCCTTGCAGCCCTGCTGCAAACTCTGCCTCGCTCTGGCAGCCGAATAGAATGCTGAATCACTACGAGTCCCCTCACCATAAACTGTCAGCACTCCTCCACTAGGATCTCGGATCGTCACCAGCTGCTGCTCGCAGTCTATCACAGCCCCAACATAGCTCAACCAATCCATGCCCACGATAACACATACGTCCCTCATCCCAATGAGGACCAGATCTATCGGAAACCCAACGCCGAAGATCTCAAGTACAAATCCCCAAATCATATCTGTGGCATACACTGCCCGCTCGTCAGCTATGGAAACACGCAAAGGTCGACTTATCACCTCTCGTTGAATACCGATGTGCCTACTGAAAGCTAATGAGACAAATGACCAACTTGCACTCGAGTCAAATAACACCAAAGCAGGCACATTATTCACAAGGAAAGTACCTACGCATATCATGATATAAGCACAATATCTCAACGTAAGGATAAATATATGAAAGAATACATACCAGCCATGACATCAGGTGCTGCACGGACCTCCTCCGCTGTCAGCTGGAACGCCCTCCCTTGCGCCTTCGGCGCCTCGACCTTCACCGGCTGACCCTCACTAGCTCTCGCAGCAGCAGGGGCAGATCCATGAGATGCTCCATGTGTCGTCCCTCTCAACTGTGGACACTCCGCCTTCCGGTGTCGAGTCTGGTTGCAATGAAAGCAGACCATGAATCCCTTGGGGCAATCCTTGGCGATATGCCCCTCTTTGCCACACTTGTAGCAAGAACCAGCCTTGCAAACTCCTTCATGACCCTTGCCGCACTTTCCGCAAGTGCGGCCCTTCTGACCCCCAGATCTCGAATCGGCGGGCTTGGCCTGCTTGGCTGCCGGCTGAGACTGTGCCGGTCGCCGATCCACCTTCTGAGACTCGGCCTCCTCCCTGGCCTGCGTCTCTAACTCAATCTCCCTCTTCCGGGCATTTGTCTGACGCTCAACAAATGTACGGTATGATGAGTTTGCCACAAACTCATGAATGTCTCTCCTCAGAATGCTCAGATATCGGCTCATACGTGCCTGCTCGGTCGACACATTCTCAGGGCAGAACATCGCCCTCTCGTGAAACATCCGGGTAATCGCAGTAACTGACTCAGTACCCTGCTTGAGGGTCAAGAACTCCTGAGCCAAACGCTCCCGTTCCACCGGGGGAACGTACTCATCACGAAACATAGCAGTGAACCTTTCCCATGTCATCGCAGCAAGCTCTTCTGAAGAGTAGTGCGTTGTCACGAACTTCCACCAGTCCTTCGCCCCCAAGCGAAGCTGGTTCAGTGCGAACCGAACTCTTAGATGCTCCGGACATGAACATGTATAGAAGCACCCCTCAATGTCAGAGATCCACCTCATCGCAACTATCAGATCCTGAGTCCCGTCAAACTCTGGTGGCTTCGTGTTGCTGAACTCCCGATACAACAACGAGACACCCCCTGCGGCCTGGCAGCAGCAATGGCCACGGTGGCTGCTGCAACATCAGCATCAGAAAGAGCAGCATACCGCTCATCAAAAGTCTCAATCAAGGTGGTCTTAATAGACCCGAACATCTCTGGAATCTCAGCCCTGATGGCCACAGCCACCTCCTTGTGGATGATCCTACAGATCTCCTCATCACTCACCCCACTGCTCTCTGGTGTGTTGTGTGTCCCAACCATGATCTACCTCTGAAATACAACATAGAAATATCAGGGACTTGCTTGAGTATACTCACACTCGATAAACCCACCCTACTTGTTCCTTGGTACCCTAAGGATTCCTACTTGGACTATGCACTGACCCGATGTCTTCAGTAGTACGGGCCCAATACTACCGTCCACACCGCATCAACATCCACCCCAAGTACTCCTCCAAGGATCCCAAGTCACAAGTACTCTATCTCTTTCCACACATAAAATACCCTTCGGTAGACTCTCATAGCACCTCACTGCTACCTACTTACTCTAAAGCATCTCATGACAACAGAAATCTTCCTAGGCTAAGGCATCACAAATCAGGCCACTCTAGTCCTAATATGAATACCTAGCCTACTTTAACATGCATAGCACATTTCAATATATCTCATAACATAAAATGTAAGGGTATTTTAGGAAATCACCGTTCGGGCGTTGGCTGATCGTACACACTGCTTCCTTGCGTATCTTTTCAATTCTTTTACTTTTCAGAAAAATTGTTTATCTTACAAAAATTTCTCAGATCCTCAGTTTGACTCCAAATACACCCGAAGGTGAATCCGAATCCCTCAAACCAAGGCTCTGATACCAATTTGTAACACTGTAAAATTTTAAACGGTTTTCACTTAATTTTTAATAAAACATTTCATTATAAAATCATCCAAAGGTCAAGTATCCAATGTTTCTACAAAATGCATAACATAATCCATAACCTAAGATCTCAAAAACATGACATCTGCAAGTGTGTACTGATCAAGCCGGGGCCTTCCCGCGATCCTCGCTAGTACCTGAAACACATAACACATAACACTGTAAGCATGAATGCTTAGTGAGTTCCCCAAAATACCACGTACCGCACATACGCCTTTCCAAGCCATAGGATCTTCCGATCCAAGTGTCTTAGGGGATTTCCATCCCAGACTCTGCCCGGTCCATATCATCATACTCATATCATAACATATCACATATACATCATACACATAAGACCTTCTGGTCACACATAATTACCCCAATCAGGTAAGGCATAGTGAGAAGACTCACCTTGTTGATGTCGGATAAGCACTCGTGCTCGATCTCCCGACTTATAGTCCTCCTATATCATAAGTACAACTCTCATTAATACTTTCCTGACTTGTTTGACTGACACTATCAAGTCAACACTAGTCAACCCTGGTCAACTCTGGTCAACGGTCAACCTTTGACCCGACTAGTCGAGTGCCTTCGGGCAACTCGGCGATTTCACCCCTACCCCTCTAGTCCTTCTTAACACGTCGAGTCTTTCCCCTGCTCGACAAGTAACACCTGGCTTGAATCGCGGGGCCACCCCGACTCAACTCGTGGAGTCCAATTATGGACTCGGCGAGTTCCATCGTGTACTTACGACCTCTAGCTCCCTTCTAACTCACCGAGTCATTCCCCAACCCAGCGAGTCACCAACTGTGTGATTTACAGGGAAACCTTAAACCTACTCGTCGAGTCTGTTCTTGGACTCGGCGAGTCCATGTCATGCACAAACCCAAATGACCTCCTGAGGTCAGATCTGTTCCATTAGTCCATAGATCCAACCTTCCCAAGCATGATAATCACGTAAAGTTTATATCTTGATGCACATGAATCATCCACTTGATCCTATATGATGTTTTAGCACCAATTATCATAACCCCAGGTCAATACCCCCATTGTTCTTCATAAGGTTGATGAGTAATGCTC
Organism: Lactuca sativa; assembly: GCF_002870075.4. Classification (NCBI taxonomy): domain Eukaryota; kingdom Viridiplantae; phylum Streptophyta; class Magnoliopsida; order Asterales; family Asteraceae; genus Lactuca; species Lactuca sativa. The sequence continues at coordinate 38,423,182 of NC_056626.2, read as the reverse complement.
TTTGGACCTCTATGGATCCAGATCTAAAGCCTCATCACAAAAAGGGACTAATGGACATCAAATCTAACTAATAAAAGGGTCCAAAAAACCCTAAATCCATATGATCATCATAACAACAGAAGGGAAGCCGAATTACTACCTCAAATATCATGCCCTGAGCTCCAAATCCACAGAATGGCAACCTCCTTTGCTTCCTCTTGGCTAGAACCTCCTTCTTCTTGCTAAGCAACACCCCAAAGGTCAACAATGGCTCCCTCACTCTCTTTAAACGCTCAAGCACTCTAGGATTTCTCTCAAGGGACTGATAGCCGCAAATGACGGCCCTAAGGGACTTTAAATAGGCCCCAAACCCGAGAGATTTGGGTTTCATTAAACAGCACGGACTCGCCGAGTCCACCCATGAACTCGCCGAGTCCGGTCACGATCCGGATAAGAATTCGCGACCCTACTCGGTGAGTCTAAGCACCAATTCGCCGAGTCCCTCCACAAACTCCAAAATAAATTAATAAAATAATATACATGGGGATCCGGATGTTACAAGGGGGTTTCAAATGAATGTGGTTTGAGAAAGTTAAAAAGGGGGTTTCAAATGCATGAGATTCAAGAAAAAATGCTAGCTTTATAAGTATGTATGATACTAGACGAATGCCCGCGCGTTGCGCAAGACGACCTATAGAGGTGAAGTCTTTACAAATATATGTTTTTTTTAATATATCAATAACGTTGTTGTTAAATTTGATATAATAATTCGTATGCTAAATTGAAATAATGTATTGATTATTTTGAATTATATGATAATATATACATTTATTATAACTGCATAATCTCAATCGTTTGAATAGCTTCTATCCGCGAATTATACATGAATAAAGTTAAATATACTATATGGTTTAATGTTATTTATAGTTGTTGCTATTGTTAATTAATTTTTTAAAATTTATTTGCTTAATGTTTTAATTTTTATCATTATAGTTATTTAAAACATCAAACATTGATTTTTTTTATTTTAAATGTAACAATATAATCATTTGTATAAAGTTATTTTTAACTATTGTTATTGCAAGTTATTTTAAGCTACTTATTTGAAAACTTTTAACGATTATAAAAATATTTTTAAGAAATATTTTAGTTAAATTGAGATTAGAATTTAGTTGTTGCATTTATCAGTAAAATTTGCGTGTTGCGTAGAAACACCTATATAGTTGAAGTCTTTATAAATATTTATATATTTTTTAATATAACAATAACGTTGTTGTTAAATTTGATATAATAATTCATATAGACATATACTAAATTGATATAATGCATTGATTATTTTGAATTATATGATAATATATACATCTATTATAATTGCATAATCTCAATCATTTGAATGATTTCTACCCGTGAGTTACACATAAATAAAATTAAATATAATATATGGTTTAATGTTATTTATAGTTGTTGTTATTGTTAATTAATTTTTTAAAATTTATTTTCTTAATGTTTTAACTTTTATCATTATAATTATTTAAAACATCAAACATTGTTTTTTTTTATTTTAAAGGTAATAATATAATCATTTATATAGATTTACTTTTAACTATTGTTATTGTAAGTTATTTTAAGCTACTTATTTGGAAACTTTCAACGATTATAAAAATATCTTTAGGAAATATTTTAGTTAAATTAAGATTACAATTTAGTTTTTGCATTTATCACTATAATTTATCACTTTTAACTATTTACAAAATATTCTTTGGTTTTTTAGGTGAAATTGAAATTTATATTTAAGTTGACATTGTAATGTTATATTTAAAATAACAATTTAAGTATTTTGTCTAAACTGTTCAAAAGTTGTAGTTTTAAACTGATAATGGTTTACATACAACAACATACTAAATCTAATAAATTAAATATAATATGTTAAAAGTTAAAGACATAACTTTATAAGTAGAAATAAAGATATTATTTTAAAATTGAAATTTAGTATATTTATGATTACACTTTAGGTTTGATATTTATTTAACCTTATTAACCAACTTATAATTGCTATTAGAAAGAAATTGAGAAGTCACGGAAGTTTCAAATGAATATGGTGAAAGGAAAAAAATACATGAGAGTTTCAAATGAATTTGGTGAAAGAAAAAATTCTTCCTTTATAATATAGTATGATATATATATATATATATATATATATATATATATATATATATATATATATATATATATATATATATATATCATACATACTTATAAAGCTAACATTTTTTCTTAAATCTCATGCATTTGAAACCCCCATTATTTTTTCCTTTCACCATATTCATTTGAAACTCCCATAACTTTTCAATTTCTTTATAATAATAATTATAATTTGGTAATTAGGTTAAATAAATATCAAATCTAAAGTGTATTCATATATAAACTAAATTGCAATATTAAAATAATATCTTTAATTCTACTTATAAAATTATGTATTTTTAACTTCTAACATATTATAGTTAATTTATTAGTTTTAATATATTGTTGGATGTAAACCATTATCATTTTAAAGGTATAATTTTTGAACAATTTGTATAAAATACTTAAATTATTAATTAAAATATAACATTATAGGCTCAACGTAAATATAAATTTTATTTAACTTAAACAACACAAAGATTATTTTATAAATAGTTAAAAGTGATAAATTGTAGTGTCTTTCTAATAATAATTGTGAGTTGGTTAATAAGGTTAAACAAATATCAAACCTAAAGTGTAATCATAAATAGACTAAATTTCAATTTTAAAATAATATCTTTACTTCTATTTATAAAGTTATGTCTTTAAATTTTAACATATTATACTTAATTTATTAGATTTAAAATGTTGTTGCATGTAAACCATTCTCAGTTTAAAACTATAATTTTTGAACAGTTTGGACAAAATACTTAAATTGTTAATTTAAATATAACATTACAGTGTCAACTTAAATATAAATTTCAGTTCCACTAAAAAAAATCAAATTATATTTTGTAAATTGTTAAAGGTGATAAATTATAGTGATAAATGCAAAAACTAAACTGTAATATCAGTTTAACTAAAATATTTCCTAAATATATTTATATAATCGTTAAATTTTTTTAAATAAGTAGCATAAAATAACTTATAATAACAATAGTTAAAAATAACTCTATATAAGTTATTATATTGTTACCTATAAAATAAAAAACTAATGTTTGATGTTTTAAATAATTATAATGATAGAAATTAAAACATTAAGCAAATAAATTTTAAAAAATTAGTTAAAAATAACAACTATAAATAATATTAAACCATATATAATATTTAATTTTATTGATGTGTAACTCGCGAGTAGAAGTCGTTCAAACGATTGAGATTATGATGTTATAATAGATTTATATATTATCATATCAAAATAATCAATATATTATATCAAATTAGTATACGAATTATTATATCAAATTTAACAATAACGTTAGTGTTATATTTTAAAAAATATATATTTCTAAAGACTTCAATTATATAGGTGTTTCTGCGCATTACAATGTCAACTCAAATATAAATTTCACCTCCATTTAAAAAAACTAAAGAATATTTTGTAAACAGTTAAAAGTGATAAATTATAGTGATAAAAGCAAAAACTAAATTGTAATCTCAATTTAACTAAAATATTTCTTAAATATTTTTTTTTATTATCGTTAAAAGTTTCCAAATAAGTAGCTTAAAATAACTTAGAATAACAATAGTTAAAAACAACTCTATATAAATGATTATATTGTTAGTTTTAAAATAAAAAAAACAATGTTTGATGTTTTAAATAATTATAATGATAGAAATTAAAACATTAAGAAAATAAATTTTATTAAATTATTTAAAAATAAAAACAACTATAAATAACATCAAATCATATATTATATTTAATTTTTTTCATGTATAACTCGCGGGTAGAAATTATTCAAACGATTGAGATTATGAATGTATAATAAATGTATATATTATCATATAATTCAAAATAATCAATATATTATATCAATTTAGTATATACAAATTATTATATCAAATTTAACAACGACGTTATTGTTATATTTAAAATATCATATATTTGTAAAGACTTCAACTATATAGGCGTTTCTGCGCAACGCGCGGGCATTCGCCTGGTGTGTGTATATATATATATATATATATATATATATATATATATATATATATATATATATATATATAAGTGACATATTACTTGCACTATATGCATTTGAAACCTCAATGACTTTTTAATTTCTTTCTAATATTTATTATATATTGGTTAATAATGTTAAATTAATATAATAACTAAATTCTACTCATAAATTAACTAAACAACAATATTAAAATATCATATGAACAATTGTCATTTTAAGGTCACAACTTTCGTATGATTTATGATTTTATGCAATATAGTTAAACTATTAATTTCAATATAATGTTAACGATTAACTTAAATCAAACTTTCTGTTAAACTTGAAAAAAACTCGATAGACTATTTTGTAAATAACCAAAAGTTAAAAATTATAACGTTAAAGATAAATTGTAATCATAAGTTAACAAAAAAAACATGAAACTATTTTTTATAATCGTTAAGAATTTCCAAATAAGTAGCTTATAAATAACTTAAAACAAAAATAGTTAAAAGTTATATTATATAAAAAATTATAATATTATCTTTAAAAAGAAAAACAATGTTTGCCGTTTTAAATAATTACAATCAAAGAAACCAACAATATTCATCAAATAATTTTTAAAAAAGTTAAATTTCTGAAACCAAATTAAAATAATAAGAGTTTCAAAGTACGTTATTTTAAATAACTTACAACAACAATAGTTAAAAGTAATATTATATAAAAAAATTATATTGTTACCTTTAAAAATAAAAACAATATTTGATGTTTTAAATAATTACAATGACAGAAATTAAAATCTTAAGCAAATAATTTTTTTAAAATTAATTAATCATAACAACAACTATAAATATCATTAAAATATATTTATATTTAATTTTATTCATGAGTAATTAATTTTATTCATGAGTAACCTGCAGGTAGAGGACATTGAGACAATTGAGATTATATAATTTTAAAGGATGTCTATATTATAATATAATTCAAAATAAACAATGTTTATACCAACTTATTATAAGATTTATTATATAAGAGTTAACAACAACGTCATTGACATATTTAAAAAGAATATATTTGTAAAAATTTCAAATATATTGTTGTATTCTGCGCAACGCGCGAGTATTCGCCTAGTGGTAATATAAAGCTAAACTTTTTTATTTGGCTGTTTACCCCTCCTACAAATAGCAATTTGCAAACTAGCGTTATGTTTATGTTTGACTTTATTGGACATCATTTAACCTAATAAGCTATACTGGCCATATGGCTGTTACTTTTTTTTTTACTGGATATAGAAAGAACTTAAGAGATAAAGTCAGAAAAATGATGTTTCCCCATTAAGTTCTCCATTGACAGAGGTGTCGCGAACCTACCTTGGAGTGGGTTGGAGAAAGAAGAAGAACAGACAATTAAATCTCTGATTCCATCTGAGATCATAAGACGTATCTGTTGGTAAAGATGAATTTTTCAGATAGAGGAAACACAAAGATGATCATGGGATGGTAAAAAACTTACCTATAATGATGATTACTTGTTCATCTGAAACAGAAAAGGAAGAATCCTGATAGCAAGAGTAGAAATTAGGATTTTTTTCATCAAAATTGAAATATAAACACAATTGTATGCGATTGGTTTTCATCCTACTCCGATTATTATCGACTTCCATGATTTGAAATAGCAAGAATGATGGCTTTGTATTTATAAACAAATAGGGAGAGCAATAAACATTAAACAAACTGATTGAAACATATAAACATTAAACAAATTATGATCATTATATATGTCAGATTTCTCAATCGTGGTTAGGGAATTTAACGATTAAGAAGGACACAACCTCCTCATCGTGGTTGGTTGAAGGAGAACTGCCATAAAATACTGTTGGAAGGGGGCTTTGAACCGACTGAACAACTTTGGAAGGAGACAACTGCCAGTGGCGGATCCAATGTATTTTGAATGGAGTGTATCGCCCCACTTGGATGTAGCCCTCATCATATATAATAGGTAGATATATAAAAACTTTTTTAATATAAAAATTATTAATTGGCCCCACTAAAACACACTTGACCCTACCTAATTCTTTTGGAAACTGGGTTCTTTCTCTATGATGTACTTGAGGAAATAGCACTAGAGTGCTATTGTATCCCTATTCTTTTAGTATTAAATGTTAAATTCTCATGCAACATAATATTATACATTATGTTTTCTAATTTGTACTTGTTGATTGTTTTCTTTTAGTCACACCAAATGTGTAATATTAATTATAATTAATATATATTTTCTTAAATATAATAAAATCGTATCTACAAAAATAATATGGTATTGGTCAATGATAATGGTCAACGGTCAACTTGCACCCCACTTGACTTCCGAACTGGATCCACCGACCGCGTCGTGGGGGAGAAGAAGGAGGAATCGTCAGGACGACCTGAAGACGGAAGGGTGAGGAAGTAACCTCCGATTAATAGTAAATAGCAAGTTATGATTGTGGAGATTAAAAGTTGGGAAGTCTGAACTTTGAAGGGTCGAGATCATCGAGACGATTATCGACTCACCGTCGTCAGTAATATAAAGAATATTTTCGTTTTAGCTAGTTTTTTTGCAACTCTCAATGACATCTTTCAGTCTTTTATAAGAACAAATAAAACTATTTTATGTCTTTATATTAACCAAATTCATTTATATGTTCATCTCATGGACAAATAGGAATCCCTTTGAAAAAAAAATATTTTGAAAAAAAGCTGCCTATACATATCTTGTTCTGTTAGATAACTTAGGGGCTGTTTGGCAGGATCTGAATTATTAAGATCTGAACTTTTAAGATGTCTGAATTTTTAAGAGGGTCTGAATTTTTAAGATCTGAATTTTTATCATGCTGTTTGGTTGGAACATCTGAATTGCTGTCTGAATTATAAAAATGACCATTTTACCCTTTTGTATTTTTTTTCCTTTTTTCCGAATTCAATGTTTCTGTTTATAAAATAACCGGACCAACTTCTTGAGTAATTATAAAAATACATATAAGCACTATACAAAATCCAAATTAAACAAAAATCAAAATTAAACATAAATATTTGACAAATCTATCCAATAAAGAAATCAATAGAAGTACATTGTTATTTCTTAGCAAAATTAAACATAAATATTTGACAACACAACTCTTTGTAAGTTTTTTCTTTCCTACCCCTGCACGTTCCTTCTCTTCTTGTATAATCATTCTCCATGCTCCATCTAATTTGAATTTACAACTGAAAAAGAAGCATACCTCAAAAGTTTATGCAAGCAAAGGCACAAAAACTTTATTTGGTGCAGGGACCTTTATTAGAATCAACTTGATTGAACTGAAAAGTGAGATATCAAGCACAAAGTCCCATTTTTCCTAATTACTATTTTTCTCTGTATTCAATCTCATAAATTTGCAATCATTTAAAAAGTGATCCACAATCCTTAGTCCTGCGATCTCAACCAAAATTCTCATACAAAAACGAAGTTGAATTTCTCTTAAGAAGGAGAAAATGCCTATAGGAATAGAATCAGTAAATGACAAACCTAATTTGTTCTCTATAGGATTTTAGACAATATGTGATTTTGTTAACACGTTACGTTGGGAACAAAGGAGAAAAAACCTTACCAAGAGCTGTTGTCGACGACTTTGAGGGAGCTAGAGGGTGGCGCTCCGGACAACGTTAGCGGAGGCGGCATCGCGGGAGGAGCCGGTCGCCTGCTGGTGGAGAAGGGGCGGCAGAAATCGCTGCTGTAAGAGGTGGAATTGATGTTATCGAGTTGGAGCCGGAGTGTTGTGGCGCTGCGTCGGAGTTGTCGCCGGAGAAAGAGACACCGACGACTGTTATGGCGGGGAGGGAAAACGCAGTTGGAGGCGATGTCGCTGTTGTACGTCGATGAGAGGAAAGGTCGAAGATGTGAGGTGTTGAGAAGAATAGAAAAAGCGAGACCGGCTAGGGCATTTGTGTCTTTATTTTTTTCAGACACGCCTTCAAGTCTGAAATTTTAAGAGTCATTTAATAAATTCAGAGGTAGAAAATAAGAGCCTATCAAACATGCCAAATCTGAACTTTTAAGAGGTTACCTCTTAATTTTTCAATTAAGAGGTAACCAAACGGGCCTTAGATTACAATTAACTTTAAAATATAAAATATGAAAATTAGTACAAATTTCAACAATCAAATACATTTCAAATCAAACCTGTAATCTACCCTAATAAATGAAAATGACTTTCCCACATGTCCTCTTCTCATTCATTTGGACACATGGCATTTTCTAGAAATTTTAAAATTTTCTATTTTCCACTTGTCATTTTATTGTATTTTTGATTTTATTAAATTAAAATCCACATTTAATATATAAGGTAATATATATGTAAGGTATTTATTAGAAAATGGTTTATATAGGTAATGTATCTAATGCATTAAAGTTTCATTAATTTTAATAATTCAAAAAATTTCTTATTTTTCTTATAAATTTAAAGTTTTCAAATTGTTAAAATTTTATATTTAATTTTTTTTAAATAAACCCATGTAATACATGGGTCTCACACCTAGTTGTAAAATATATCAATACACATATATTTTAAAATAAAGCAACAAAACACTATGATTACTCAAACAAACAAATATAAAATGAATCAATTAAATGTATTCAAAAACTAATAAATTTGGTTATGAATAGCTATAAATTCAATTAAAAGTGGTGATAAATAAATAAATTTTATTACTCCTTTGAGAATAAGGTTTTATATTACTTTACATTTGAAAAAATAAAATAAATGAAAGAAGATTTATATGATTACAAGTATAATTTTCAGAGACAAAAACAAACACCCAAATCAATACTCCCGGCGTGACGAAATGAACAAGCTAGCTTAGGGAAGAGCACCACATATCCTCCTTATCACTCCTTCTTGACCCGTTAACGGCCTGATCTCACTCATCTTCACCATCGCTTCTGCAAACTCCGACTTGAACTTGGAAGGATTGTTGCTATATTCCGAAACTATGCTGTCTGTTGACCCACCACTGTATTTAAAACCCAATCCAACACCCAAACTGATGGGTTTAGTTTTCTAATTTTTCTGTGTGGGGTTTAAACCCAAACCCAATCATAAACTAAGTTCAGGGCCGACTCCTAGATTTTAAGGACCCTGTGCTAAGAAGAAAAATAGGGCACTAAATTAATATATAAGGAAAATAAACTTAAAAGTAAATAAATTAACTAAAAAGAAACATATGAAACTTAATAAAAAGTTCAAGGGTTGATTATGTAACTTTTAAAAACTGATTTGGTAAACATATTAGAAGGAGGGTTGATTATGAAATATAAAGCAAAAACTAATGGCCAAAACTGTAACTTGAATTTATAACTTCAAAATGCAATACCCATGAGTCGAACCTACATTGCTCCACACTAAGGTACACGCTTATACTAGTTAGGCTACACACACTTTAGGTGAAACTTTGAATAAATTCATATATATATATATATATATTTAGTTATTAAATATATAATTTAATTAAAACTCGGACCCTATTTTTTTCGGGGCCCTGTGCGGCTGCCCTTCTTGCCCCCCCCCCCCCCCCCCTCCTAAAAACGGGCCTGACTAAGTTATAAGTCTTGCAAGTCATTATATAGAGGCTGAAGTGGGTTGATGTTGTATGCAATGATTGATGTGGGACTCCTCAAACACTATATAAACACTACATAAAAGTTGTAGTTGGTGAAAGTTGTATGTGCTGCATAAAAGTTGTTGTTGGTGAAAGTTGTATGTAATCGGCGATAAGGGACGACTAGGGATGAACATCGGAACCCGCCCGACCGAAATCGGAATCGGCCCGGGAACCGAACTAGGTGGAAAATAGGAAGTGAACCTGACCGCCGGTTCCTACCGGTTCTTGTTGTGTCTTCAATGTTGAAATCGGTCCTTAAGAAATAGCAGCATACGGTTCCGATTTTTGCTGGTTCTACCGGTTCCGGTTCCTACAGGTTCCCGGTTCAAAAAACCCACAGAATATCGTCCAGGTCCCAGCTCGATCGATTCTATCATGTAGCGGTTCCGGCCGGTTCCCCGGTCCAAATGCTTATCCCTGGAGACGACTCCAGTGGTTGTCATAAAAAAATGAAAATGGCGAAAAGGGGTGTCACAAAGATTAAAAGACAAGACCTCTAGTAGCAATTAATGTCCAACAATTTACCAACACTATCAAGATGATATTTATAATTTATTTATGTTGATTTATATACAATATATAAAAAAATGTGTTATATATACAATGCGGTTTTTCTCAGTTTCTAATATTTATGTAACCAAACGTAAAACAATATTTTTGGTTTTTGAAAAACACATCCCAATCATTGGTTTATGAATCCGTTTCGATTATTTCTGTTTTCAGGTTTACACTACAAGGAACGAGGCCTATACAGACGACTTTTTTTACACATTTGCAGACGACATGTCGTCGGTAAAATCTATACAGACGACTTGTCGACTGTACAAAGTCGTAGCTATAGCTCCGTCGGTAAAAGTCAAAAATGTTGTCGGTATAAATGTCGTCGGTACAGATCCACCTATCCAGACGACTTGTCGTCGGGAAAGATTTTCGAGGTAAAAAAAAAAGTTTTATTATAAATCTATACAGACGACATGTCGTCTCGTCTGGACATGATGAGCTATAGAGACGGCATGTCGTCAGGAAAAGTTTCCACCAAAAAAAAAAAATATACTAACCTGTCTAAAACAAACCCAATACATATGTTCAAATCTTCATGTTCAAATCACCAATTATAAAAAAATACAAAACATCTAATACAAAAATTAGGAAACAAAAAACAAGTCTTCATGTTCAAATCACCTATTATAAACATGAAATCAAACATATACCAAATTTCAAAAAAAAAAAAAAAAATAGAAAACAGAGAAAAAAACACTAACTTGTTTTGTTCTAATTGATGTGATGGCTGGATTCCGGTGGTCGGATTTGATGGTGGTCCTCCGGTGGTGGCTGGTGGGCAACGGAAAAGCACAAAATAAGAAAACAAAAGAAAACAAATCCCAAAATCAGAAAAACCTCATCCTTACCTGTTGTAGCAAAGAAGATAACTTGGGAGGAGCGGGGTGGTCGAGAACAGTGGTGATGGAAAGGCGGTGGTGAACAGGTGAAGGATGGTGCAAAATCGCCGGTTGAGTCCAAGAGAGAAAAAGTATCGTTCGCTGCAACTAAACAATGAACGATACACTGATACCTTTGTAAGGGTAAAAACCTATGTAGACGACATGTCGTCTGTATAAGGTTCAAATGACGACGTCGTTTTTATCTTTTGTCTTTATTAAAAGAAATTAATTTTTTCACGCGGATCGCCACGTTGGATTCTTACTCTATAGAGACGACTTGTCGTCTGCATAGAGTTCCAGATGACCGTGAAAATTTTTGTCTTTCCCGCCCAAGCTGACGACATATCGTCTCTATAGGTAAATGAAAACGACGTCGTCTCACTTCGTTTCATTAAAAAATAAAATAAAATAAAAAGTGGTTTTCACGCGGATCGGTCCCACCTTTTCCAGACGACATGTCGTCTGGATAGCTTGACCAAAACGACATCGTATTCTATTTCTGCAAGCTGGATAAAAAATAAATCAAAATTAATTTATTAGCACCCTATAGAGACGACATGTCGTCTGCATCGGCTGACCAAAACGGCATCGTATTGCTTTCCTGCGGCAAATAATTAAAATAAATCGGAAATATGTTTTTAAGTCCTCTCGACGACATGTCGTCGGGATAGAAATTCGATATACCGCCAATATTTGCCCCTTCCCGTCGAGCCTATGCAGACGACATGTTGTCTCTATAGCATTTCTAGTCAACAACATATGGTCAATGTTTGAAAATTCTGTCCAGACGATATGTCGTCTCTATAGATCGACTTTTGCCGACGACATATGTCGTCTGGATAGGTGTCGTCTGCAAAGGGTTATATACTTGTAGTGTTAGTTTTACTCACCACTTTAAGATCATGTTGTACTAGCAGATCGAGAGAAGTATCATATAACAATATATTGCATTAAAAGTGGTGATAAATAATTAAATCTTAACCGTTGAGAATACTCATAAACTTTTATATCTCTTTACACTTAAAAGAATAGAATAAATGAATGAATATGACTACAAGTACAGTTTTCATAGACAAATACAAGAACCGGGGACTAAATGAACCAGGTAGCTTAGGGAAGAGCACCACATATCCTCCTTATCACTCCTTCTTGACCCGTTAACGGCCTGATCTCACTCATCTTCACCATCGCTTCTGCAAACTCCGACTTGAACTTGGAAGGATTGTTGCTATATTCCGAAACTATGCTGTCTGTTGACCCACCACTGTAAAGCACCTGATCTGATTCAAGAAGACCCTTCTTTTGTATCAGATTCTTGAAGTAGTTGTAATCAAACGAATTCGGTGTCACCAAATCTAGTGGTGCAAGATTTCCATTTCCATCATTTACAGGGCAACCACGTCTACGTGTGCTAGCAAATCCGGCATCAATATCTGATCCATTGCTGTATATTCTGTCACGAAACAAGAAGCATTGAGCTTGTCCGATTGTATGAGCTCCTGATAAAGCAACCATGTCCCTGGCGCTAAGTCCGTTATCTTTGAAGGTGGAGATAAGTGAATCAAGAGGAGCTTTAAAGCTAGGAAGACTGGTCTCCGCTAGAACAAGGCTAGCGGTGGTGGAATCTCTTCTTCCGAGCTTCACCGACCATGACGGACCACCAACCATTTCTGATGCATCACGAGCGGCCACCGTGAGTATGTCTGCACAAGATACAACTCCGGGACAAAGTTTCTCCACCTCAGATTTTGCAGCGTCTATCACTTCGTAGCCTCTTACAGAACCCTTATTAGGCAACGCATTCCTTTCTCCTACTATCGAAGGCCCATCCTCCAACAAGATCGATGCGTCACAACCTTGAACGAAGCAGTCGTGGAAATGGAGACGAAGGAGGGAAGCCGCCATGCGACGTTCACGAGATATGGCTGTTCTGATGGTGGTTCTGATCGTACGGAGTGCAGTGGGACATGTAGCGTCGTAGAAGGTAGAAGATAACTGTGCGTTGCAGGGTGTGTTGTTAGTAACTGAGAGAAAGAGCAAGAAGAAGATCGCTGTAGAAATATGTCGATAATCCATTTGAGAAATAGGTTTCACTGAATTATGAAAATACGATGAATGTGGGATGAATCGAAAATAAAAAGACGAAGGAGAGATTTATAGGGTCGAGACTTGAGAATAGACCGCGTGGTTAAGCTGTCTTTGTTTGATCAACAGTGGGCTGATTTTGTCTTTGGTGGTAGATGCATCGAAGCACAGTAAGAAAAAATGATTCGACTTTTTCAAAAGACAAATTAATTAACTAAATCAATAAATATAGTTAACCTAAATATGAAGATTCGTTTAGATTTTTTGTGTTATTACCATATGAGATGGTTGATAGTTTTTATCACAAATGTCTTAAATATACTATATGTTTGACAACATTAATTTACACTTATTGAAAGTTACATATTTGGCTAATGAAATAACGATTTTATCTTTGTTTTTCACATAATTTAGATTGGTTAATTAATAGTATTAGGCGCGTTTTATTATTGATCTTCATGTTTATATATTATAGTTGTTTTTTCCACTTGTAAAAAAGATAGATATAAAAATAATGTCAATGTGTGGCCTTTTTTGACATTTTATTTCCATTACAGTTTTATATATTTATATATATTGTATTCTCCGCCGCAAGACAACATGCGACAACATCTTTATTTATTAATGCAATTCATATGTATGCAATACATTTATTTAATAAAATTATTTAACCATCAACTAAATTGGGGCATGTGTCATTTGACACTATTTTTGTTTTGAATAAACTTGGTCATTTGTTGGTTTCTTCTCTTTTATCAAAACCGGTTAGTTACTTGCATACCATGTCAACTTGATAAATCTCACCGTTTGCCATTTGATAATAATAATAAACGTGCTTTACATGTATTGGATTTGGTCCATTTTGTCCTTTGGGGCCCATCACCGGTTAACTTGGATGACTCCTATTGCTATTATGTGATATTTGTTGATGATTTTTCTTGATTCACGTAGCTATACCTGTTCAACTCCAAGTCAGGCTTCCATGTTATTTTTTCCGTGTTTATTAAATTTGTGCATAATCAATTTTCATCCAACATTAAGGTTTTTCAAAGTGATACAGGTACGAAAATTTTAAATCGCTATGTTCTAACATTACTAAACCAGCATGACATATTTCATCAAAGTTCGTATCTATACACCCCACAGCAAAATGGGAGGATTGAACGCAAGCATCGCCACATTGTTGAAACGGGGCTTGCTATGATGTTTCACGGACACATTCTGACATCTTATTGGGTTCATGCTTTTAGCCCTCTAGTTCTCATCATCAATCTACTTCCCTCGAAGGTGCTTTCCATGTGGTCCCCTTTTGAAGTTTTATTTGCACAGGTACCCTCATATGAGAAATTTCGACCGTTTGAGTGTAGGTGTACCCTTAATTACGTGGCTACTCATAACACAAACTATCTCCCTGTATCGTCTCGTATTTTTATCACTCGCAATGCCCGTTTTGATGAGTCGTGTTTTCCATTTGATTCTTCAACTAAGGATACACCTCTCACCACCTTACCATTGCACTCATTGTTGGTGGATGTTCCTCTAAACTCAGGTTATTTTTCAGTGCATGCTCCTCAACCACCGACGCATTCTCTTATTCCCAAACCACCATCGCATGTATATGGGATTTGCGATGACTCCACCACACCTAATCCGGACACTATGCCACATTCGGAAACCCCACCCGATACACCCGAAGTTGTCACCACCCATTCGAAGGTGTGAGTATGTAAACATTGCTTAGGATGAACATGGGTCGGTTTGGGTCAGTTTCGACCTAAAACATAACCCAAAACCATATTATCCGTTTCCAAATATTTAAAACCCAATCCAACACCCAAACTGATGGGTTTAGTTTTCTAATTTTTCTGTGTGGGGTTTAAACCCAAACCCAATCATAAACTAAGTTCAGGGCCGACTCCTAGATTTTAAGGACCCTGTGCTAAGAAGAAAAATAGGGCACTAAATTAATATATAAGGAAAATAAACTTAAAAGTAAATAAATTAACTAAAAAGAAACATATGAAACTTAATAAAAAGTTCAAGGGTTGATTATGTAACTTTTAAAAACTGATTTGGTAAACATATTAGAAGGAGGGTTGATTATGAAATATAAAGCAAAAACTAATGGCCAAAACTGTAACTTGAATTTATAACTTCAAAATGCAATACCCATGAGTCGAACCTACATTGCTCCACACTAAGGTACACGCTTATACTAGTTAGGCTACACACACTTTAGGTGAAACTTTGAATAAATTCATATATATATATATATATATATATATATATATATATATATATATATATTTAGTTATTAAATATATAATTTAATTAAAACTCGGACCCTATTTTTTTCGGGGCCCTGTGCGGCTGCCCTTCTTGCCCCCCCCCCCCCCTCCTAAAAACGGGCCTGACTAAGTTATAAGTCTTGCAAGTCATTATATAGAGGCTGAAGTGGGTTGATGTTGTATGCAATGATTGATGTGGGACTCCTCAAACACTATATAAACACTACATAAAAGTTGTAGTTGGTGAAAGTTGTATGTGCTGCATAAAAGTTGTTGTTGGTGAAAGTTGTATGTAATCGGCGATAAGGGACGACTAGGGATGAACATCGGAACCCGCCCGACCGAAACCGGAATCGGCCCGGGAACCGAACTAGGTGGAAAATAGGAAGTGAACCTGACCGCCGGTTCCTACCGGTTCTTGTTGTGTCTTCAATGTTGAAATCGGTCCTTGAGAAATAGCAGCATACGGTTCCGATTTTTGCTGGTTCTACCGGTTCCGGTTCCTACAGGTTCCCGGTTCAAAAAACCCACAGAATATCGTCCAGGTCCCAGCTCGATCGATTCTATCATGTAGCGGTTCCGGCCGGTTCCCCGGTCCAAATGCTTATCCCTGGAGACGACTCCAGTGGTTGTCATAAAAAAAATGAAAATGGCGAAAAGGGGCGTCACAAAGATTAAAAGACAAGACCTCTAGTAGCAATTAATGTCCAACAATTTACCAACACTATCAAGATGATATTTATAATTTATTTATGTTGATTTATATACAATATATAAAAAAATGTGTTATATATACAATGCGGTTTTTCTCAGTTTCTAATATTTATGTAACCAAACGTAAAACAATATTTTTGGTTTTTGAAAAACACATCCCAATCATTGGTTTATGAATCCGTTTCGATTATTTCTGTTTTCAGGTTTACACTACAAGGAACGAGGCCTATACAGACGACTTTTTTTACACATTTGCAGACGACATGTCGTCGGTAAAATCTATACAGACGACTTGTCGACTGTACAAAGTCGTAGCTATAGCTCCGTCGGTAAAAGTCAAAAATGTTGTCGGTATAAATGTCGTCGGTACAGATCCACCTATCCAGATGACTTGTCGTCGGGAAAGATTTTCGAGGTAAAAAAAAAAAGTTTTATTATAAATCTATACAGACGACATGTCGTCTCGTCTGGACATGATGAGCTATAGAGACGGCATGTCGTTAGGAAAAGTTTCCACCAAAAAAAAAAATATACTAACCTGTCTAAAACAAACCCAATACATATGTTCAAATCTTCATGTTCAAATCACCAATTATAAAAAAATACAAAACATCTAATACAAAAATTAGGAAACAAAAACAAGTCTTCATGTTCAAATCACCTATTATAAACATGAAATCAAACATATACCAAATTTCAAAAAAAAAAAAAAAAAATAGAAAACAGAGAAAAAAACACTAACTTGTTTTGTTCTAATTGATGTGATGGCTGGATTCCGGTGGTCGGATTTGATGGTGGTCCTCCGGTGGTGGCTGGTGGGCAACGGAAAAGCACAAAATAAGAAAACAAAAGAAAACAAATCCCAAAATCAGAAAAACCTCATCCTTACCTGTTGTAGCAAAGAAGATAACTTGGGAGGAGCGGGGTGGTCGAGAACAGTGGTGATGGAAAGGCGGTGGTGAACAGGTGAAGGATGGTGCAAAATCGCCGGTTGAGTCCAAGAGAGAAAAAGTATCGTTCGCTGCAACTAAACAATGAACGATACACTGATACCTTTGTAAGGGTAAAAACCTATGTAGACGACATGTCGTCTGTATAAGGTTCAAATGACGACGTCGTTTTTATCTTTTGTCTTTATTAAAAGAAATTAATTTTTTCACGCGGATCGCCACGTTGGATTCTTACTCTATAGAGACGACTTGTCGTCTGCATAGAGTTCCAGATGACCGTGAAAATTTTTGTCTTTCCCGCCCAAGCTGACGACATATCGTCTCTATAGGTAAATGAAAACGACGTCGTCTCACTTCGTTTCATTAAAAAATAAAATAAAATAAAAAGTGGTTTTCACGCGGATCGGTCCCACCTTTTCCAGACGACATGTCGTCTGGATAGCTTGACCAAAACGACATCGTATTCTATTTCTGCAAGCTGGATAAAAAATAAATCAAAATTAATTTATTAGCACCCTATAGAGACGACATGTCGTCTGCATCGGCTGACCAAAACGGCATCGTATTGCTTTCCTGCGGCAAATAATTAAAATAAATCGGAAATATGTTTTTAAGTCCTCTCGACGACATGTCGTCGGGATAGAAATTCGATATACCGCCAATATTTGCCCCTTCCCGTCGAGCCTATGCAGACGACATGTTGTCTCTATAGCATTTCTAGTCAACAACATATGGTCAATGTTTGAAAATTCTGTCCAGACGATATGTCGTCTCTATAGATCGACTTTTGCCGACGACATATGTCGTCTGGATAGGTGTCGTCTGCAAAGGGTTATATACTTGTAGTGTTAGTTTTACTCACCACTTTAAGATCATGTTGTACTAGCAGATCGAGAGAAGTATCATATAACAATATATTGCATTAAAAGTGGTGATAAATAATTAAATCTTAACCGTTGAGAATACTCATAAACTTTTATATCTCTTTACACTTAAAAGAATAGAATAAATGAATGAATATGACTACAAGTACAGTTTTCATAGACAAATACAAGAACCGGGGACTAAATGAACCAGGTAGCTTAGGGAAGAGCACCACATATCCTCCTTATCACTCCTTCTTGACCCGTTAACGGCCTGATCTCACTCATCTTCACCATCGCTTCTGCAAACTCCGACTTGAACTTGGAAGGATTGTTGCTATATTCCGAAACTATGCTGTCTGTTGACCCACCACTGTAAAGCACCTGATCTGATTCAAGAAGACCCTTCTTTTGTATCAGATTCTTGAAGTAGTTGTAATCAAACGAATTCGGTGTCACCAAATCTAGTGGTGCAAGATTTCCATTTCCATCATTTACAGGGCAACCACGTCTACGTGTGCTAGCAAATCCGGCATCAATATCTGATCCATTGCTGTATATTCTGTCACGAAACAAGAAGCATTGAGCTTGTCCGATTGTATGAGCTCCTGATAAAGCAACCATGTCCCTGGCGCTAAGTCCGTTATCTTTGAAGGTGGAGATAAGTGAATCAAGAGGAGCTTTAAAGCTAGGAAGACTGGTCTCCGCTAGAACAAGGCTAGCGGTGGTGGAATCTCTTCTTCCGAGCTTCACCGACCATGACGGACCACCAACCATTTCTGATGCATCACGAGCGGCCACCGTGAGTATGTCTGCACAAGATACAACTCCGGGACAAAGTTTCTCCACCTCAGATTTTGCAGCGTCTATCACTTCGTAGCCTCTTACAGAACCCTTATTAGGCAACGCATTCCTTTCTCCTACTATCGAAGGCCCATCCTCCAACAAGATCGATGCGTCACAACCTTGAACGAAGCAGTCGTGGAAATGGAGACGAAGGAGGGAAGCCGCCATGCGACGTTCACGAGATATGGCTGTTCTGATGGTGGTTCTGATCGTACGGAGTGCAGTGGGACATGTAGCGTCGTAGAAGGTAGAAGATAACTGTGCGTTGCAGGGTGTGTTGTTAGTAACTGAGAGAAAGAGCAAGAAGAAGATCGCTGTAGAAATATGTCGATAATCCATTTGAGAAATAGGTTTCACTGAATTATGAAAATACGATGAATGTGGGATGAATCGAAAATAAAAAGACGAAGGAGAGATTTATAGGGTCGAGACTTGAGAATAGACCGCGTGGTTAAGCTGTCTTTGTTTGATCAACAGTGGGCTGATTTTGTCTTTGGTGGTAGATGCATCGAAGCACAGTAAGAAAAAATGATTCGACTTTTTCAAAAGACAAATTAATTAACTAAATCAATAAATATAGTTAACCTAAATATGAAGATTCGTTTAGATTTTTTGTGTTATTACCATATGAGATGGTTGATAGTTTTTATCACAAATGTCTTAAATATACTATATGTTTGACAACATTAATTTACACTTATTGAAAGTTACATATTTGGCTAATGAAATAACGATTTTATCTTTGTTTTTCACATAATTTAGATTGGTTAATTAATAGTATTAGGCGCGTTTTATTATTGATCTTCATGTTTATATATTATAGTTGTTTTTTCCACTTGTAAAAAAGATAGATATAAAAATAATGTCAATGTGTGGCCTTTTTTGACATTTTATTTCCATTACAGTTTTATATATTTATATATATTGTATTCTCCGCCGCAAGACAACATGCGACAACATCTTTATTTATTAATGCAATTCATATGTATGCAATACATTTATTTAATAAAATTATTTAACCATCAACTAAATTGGGGCATGTGTCATTTGACACTATTTTTGTTTTGAATAAACTTGGTCATTTGTTGGTTTCTTCTCTTTTATCAAAACCGGTTAGTTACTTGCATACCATGTCAACTTGATAAATCTCACCGTTTGCCATTTGATAATAATAATAAACGTGCTTTACATGTATTGGATTTGGTCCATTTTGTCCTTTGGGGCCCATCACCGGTTAACTTGGATGACTCCTATTGCTATTATGTGATATTTGTTGATGATTTTTCTTGATTCACGTAGCTATACCTGTTCAACTCCAAGTCAGGCTTCCATGTTATTTTTTCCGTGTTTATTAAATTTGTGCATAATCAATTTTCATCCAACATTAAGGTTTTTCAAAGTGATACAGGTACGAAAATTTTAAATCGCTATGTTCTAACATTACTAAACCAGCATGACATATTTCATCAAAGTTCGTATCTATACACCCCACAGCAAAATGGGAGGATTGAACGCAAGCATCGCCACATTGTTGAAACGGGGCTTGCTATGATGTTTCACGGACACATTCTGACATCTTATTGGGTTCATGCTTTTAGCCCTCTAGTTCTCATCATCAATCTACTTCCCTCGAAGGTGCTTTCCATGTGGTCCCCTTTTGAAGTTTTATTTGCACAGGTACCCTCATATGAGAAATTTCGACCGTTTGAGTGTAGGTGTACCCTTAATTACGTGGCTACTCATAACACAAACTATCTCCCTGTATCGTCTCGTATTTTTATCACTCGCAATGCCCGTTTTGATGAGTCGTGTTTTCCATTTGATTCTTCAACTAAGGATACACCTCTCACCACCTTACCATTGCACTCATTGTTGGTGGATGTTCCTCTAAACTCAGGTTATTTTTCAGTGCATGCTCCTCAACCACCGACGCATTCTCTTATTCCCAAACCACCATCGCATGTATATGGGATTTGCGATGACTCCACCACACCTAATCCGGACACTATGCCACATTCGGAAACCCCACCCGATACACCCGAAGTTGTCACCACCCATTCGAAGGTGTGAGTATGTAAACATTGCTTAGGATGAACATGGGTCGGTTTGGGTCAGTTTCGACCTAAAACATAACCCAAAACCATATTATCCGTTTCCAAATATTTAAAACCCAATCCAACACCCAAACTGATGGGTTTAGTTTTCTAATTTTTCTGTGTGGGGTTTAAACCCAAACCCAATCATAAACTAAGTTCAGGGCCGACTCCTAGATTTTAAGGACCCTGTGCTAAGAAGAAAAATAGGGCACTAAATTAATATATAAGGAAAATAAACTTAAAAGTAAATAAATTAACTAAAAAGAAACATATGAAACTTAATAAAAAGTTCAAGGGTTGATTATGTAACTTTTAAAAACTGATTTGGTAAACATATTAGAAGGAGGGTTGATTATGAAATATAAAGCAAAAACTAATGGCCAAAACTGTAACTTGAATTTATAACTTCAAAATGCAATACCCATGAGTCGAACCTACATTGCTCCACACTAAGGTACACGCTTATACTAGTTAGGCTACACACACTTTAGGTGAAACTTTGAATAAATTCATATATATATATATATATATATATATATATATATATATATATATATATATATATATATATATTTAGTTATTAAATATATAATTTAATTAAAACTCGGACCCTATTTTTTTCGGGGCCCTGTGCGGCTGCCCTTCTTGCCCCCCCCCCCCCTCCTAAAAACGGGCCTGACTAAGTTATAAGTCTTGCAAGTCATTATATAGAGGCTGAAGTGGGTTGATGTTGTATGCAATGATTGATGTGGGACTCCTCAAACACTATATAAACACTACATAAAAGTTGTAGTTGGTGAAAGTTGTATGTGCTGCATAAAAGTTGTTGTTGGTGAAAGTTGTATGTAATCGGCGATAAGGGACGACTAGGGATGAACATCGGAACCCGCCCGACCGAAACCGGAATCGGCCCGGGAACCGAACTAGGTGGAAAATAGGAAGTGAACCTGACCGCCGGTTCCTACCGGTTCTTGTTGTGTCTTCAATGTTGAAATCGGTCCTTGAGAAATAGCAGCATACGGTTCCGATTTTTGCTGGTTCTACCGGTTCCGGTTCCTACAGGTTCCCGGTTCAAAAAACCCACAGAATATCGTCCAGGTCCCAGCTCGATCGATTCTATCATGTAGCGGTTCCGGCCGGTTCCCCGGTCCAAATGCTTATCCCTGGAGACGACTCCAGTGGTTGTCATAAAAAAAATGAAAATGGCGAAAAGGGGCGTCACAAAGATTAAAAGACAAGACCTCTAGTAGCAATTAATGTCCAACAATTTACCAACACTATCAAGATGATATTTATAATTTATTTATGTTGATTTATATACAATATATAAAAAAATGTGTTATATATACAATGCGGTTTTTCTCAGTTTCTAATATTTATGTAACCAAACGTAAAACAATATTTTTGGTTTTTGAAAAACACATCCCAATCATTGGTTTATGAATCCGTTTCGATTATTTCTGTTTTCAGGTTTACACTACAAGGAACGAGGCCTATACAGACGACTTTTTTTACACATTTGCAGACGACATGTCGTCGGTAAAATCTATACAGACGACTTGTCGACTGTACAAAGTCGTAGCTATAGCTCCGTCGGTAAAAGTCAAAAATGTTGTCGGTATAAATGTCGTCGGTACAGATCCACCTATCCAGATGACTTGTCGTCGGGAAAGATTTTCGAGGTAAAAAAAAAAAGTTTTATTATAAATCTATACAGACGACATGTCGTCTCGTCTGGACATGATGAGCTATAGAGACGGCATGTCGTTAGGAAAAGTTTCCACCAAAAAAAAAAATATACTAACCTGTCTAAAACAAACCCAATACATATGTTCAAATCTTCATGTTCAAATCACCAATTATAAAAAAATACAAAACATCTAATACAAAAATTAGGAAACAAAAACAAGTCTTCATGTTCAAATCACCTATTATAAACATGAAATCAAACATATACCAAATTTCAAAAAAAAAAAAAAAAAATAGAAAACAGAGAAAAAAACACTAACTTGTTTTGTTCTAATTGATGTGATGGCTGGATTCCGGTGGTCGGATTTGATGGTGGTCCTCCGGTGGTGGCTGGTGGGCAACGGAAAAGCACAAAATAAGAAAACAAAAGAAAACAAATCCCAAAATCAGAAAAACCTCATCCTTACCTGTTGTAGCAAAGAAGATAACTTGGGAGGAGCGGGGTGGTCGAGAACAGTGGTGATGGAAAGGCGGTGGTGAACAGGTGAAGGATGGTGCAAAATCGCCGGTTGAGTCCAAGAGAGAAAAAGTATCGTTCGCTGCAACTAAACAATGAACGATACACTGATACCTTTGTAAGGGTAAAAACCTATGTAGACGACATGTCGTCTGTATAAGGTTCAAATGACGACGTCGTTTTTATCTTTTGTCTTTATTAAAAGAAATTAATTTTTTCACGCGGATCGCCACGTTGGATTCTTACTCTATAGAGACGACTTGTCGTCTGCATAGAGTTCCAGATGACCGTGAAAATTTTTGTCTTTCCCGCCCAAGCTGACGACATATCGTCTCTATAGGTAAATGAAAACGACGTCGTCTCACTTCGTTTCATTAAAAAATAAAATAAAATAAAAAGTGGTTTTCACGCGGATCGGTCCCACCTTTTCCAGACGACATGTCGTCTGGATAGCTTGACCAAAACGACATCGTATTCTATTTCTGCAAGCTGGATAAAAAATAAATCAAAATTAATTTATTAGCACCCTATAGAGACGACATGTCGTCTGCATCGGCTGACCAAAACGGCATCGTATTGCTTTCCTGCGGCAAATAATTAAAATAAATCGGAAATATGTTTTTAAGTCCTCTCGACGACATGTCGTCGGGATAGAAATTCGATATACCGCCAATATTTGCCCCTTCCCGTCGAGCCTATGCAGACGACATGTTGTCTCTATAGCATTTCTAGTCAACAACATATGGTCAATGTTTGAAAATTCTGTCCAGACGATATGTCGTCTCTATAGATCGACTTTTGCCGACGACATATGTCGTCTGGATAGGTGTCGTCTGCAAAGGGTTATATACTTGTAGTGTTAGTTTTACTCACCACTTTAAGATCATGTTGTACTAGCAGATCGAGAGAAGTATCATATAACAATATATTGCATTAAAAGTGGTGATAAATAATTAAATCTTAACCGTTGAGAATACTCATAAACTTTTATATCTCTTTACACTTAAAAGAATAGAATAAATGAATGAATATGACTACAAGTACAGTTTTCATAGACAAATACAAGAACCGGGGACTAAATGAACCAGGTAGCTTAGGGAAGAGCACCACATATCCTCCTTATCACTCCTTCTTGACCCGTTAACGGCCTGATCTCACTCATCTTCACCATCGCTTCTGCAAACTCCGACTTGAACTTGGAAGGATTGTTGCTATATTCCGAAACTATGCTGTCTGTTGACCCACCACTGTAAAGCACCTGATCTGATTCAAGAAGACCCTTCTTTTGTATCAGATTCTTGAAGTAGTTGTAATCAAACGAATTCGGTGTCACCAAATCTAGTGGTGCAAGATTTCCATTTCCATCATTTACAGGGCAACCACGTCTACGTGTGCTAGCAAATCCGGCATCAATATCTGATCCATTGCTGTATATTCTGTCACGAAACAAGAAGCATTGAGCTTGTCCGATTGTATGAGCTCCTGATAAAGCAACCATGTCCCTGGCGCTAAGTCCGTTATCTTTGAAGGTGGAGATAAGTGAATCAAGAGGAGCTTTAAAGCTAGGAAGACTGGTCTCCGCTAGAACAAGGCTAGCGGTGGTGGAATCTCTTCTTCCGAGCTTCACCGACCATGACGGACCACCAACCATTTCTGATGCATCACGAGCGGCCACCGTGAGTATGTCTGCACAAGATACAACTCCGGGACAAAGTTTCTCCACCTCAGATTTTGCAGCGTCTATCACTTCGTAGCCTCTTACAGAACCCTTATTAGGCAACGCATTCCTTTCTCCTACTATCGAAGGCCCATCCTCCAACAAGATCGATGCGTCACAACCTTGAACGAAGCAGTCGTGGAAATGGAGACGAAGGAGGGAAGCCGCCATGCGACGTTCACGAGATATGGCTGTTCTGATGGTGGTTCTGATCGTACGGAGTGCAGTGGGACATGTAGCGTCGTAGAAGGTAGAAGATAACTGTGCGTTGCAGGGTGTGTTGTTAGTAACTGAGAGAAAGAGCAAGAAGAAGATCGCTGTAGAAATATGTCGATAATCCATTTGAGAAATAGGTTTCACTGAATTATGAAAATACGATGAATGTGGGATGAATCGAAAATAAAAAGACGAAGGAGAGATTTATAGGGTCGAGACTTGAGAATAGACCGCGTGGTTAAGCTGTCTTTGTTTGATCAACAGTGGGCTGATTTTGTCTTTGGTGGTAGATGCATCGAAGCACAGTAAGAAAAAATGATTCGACTTTTTCAAAAGACAAATTAATTAACTAAATCAATAAATATAGTTAACCTAAATATGAAGATTCGTTTAGATTTTTTGTGTTATTACCATATGAGATGGTTGATAGTTTTTATCACAAATGTCCTAAATATGTTTGACAACATTAATTTACACTTATTGAAAGTTACATATTTGCCTAACGAAATAACGATTTTATCTTTCTTTTTCACATAATTTAGATTGGTTAGTTAATAATATTTGGCGCGTTTTATTATTAAGCTACATGTTTATATATTATAGTTGTTTTTACCACTTGTAAAGAAGATAGATATAAAACTAATGTCAATGTGTGGCCTTTTTTGACATTTTATTTCCAATATAATTTTATATTTATATATTGTAGTCTCCGCCGCAAGACAACATGCGACAACAACTTTATTTATTAATGCAATTTATATGTAGGGAAAAGTTTAATAGAGAACTATAATTATGGGTTTTTCAAGGAAACAAATATTTTTTTCAATTTCTAGAATTTATTCTTTATCGAAAAAAAAATCTAAAAATAGCTAAATTCATATATTAACATCGTGAATGTGAAAAATATTTTTCGAATTCACGTTGTGAATTTTCGATGATTCACATTGTGAATTTGACGTAAAAAAATCGAATTTTAAATCATTGGAAAAAGGATAAAAAGTTATGAATTTCTGTATTTTTAGTTTTTTTTTATAAAAAATAAGGTTTAAAAGTTGAAAAAAAGATTGGTTCCTTGGTTCCTTGGTTAATTATGGTTCTCTATTGAACCTCACCCTTCATATTTGTATGCAATACATTTATTTAATAAAATTATTTAACCATCAAGTAAATTGGGTCATGTTTCATTTGACACTATTTCTGTTTTTGAATAAAGTTGGTCATTTATTGGTTTCTTCTATTTTATCAAAATAGGTTATTTGCACACCATGTCAACTTGCTGAATCTCACCGTTTGCCATTTGATACTAATAATAATAAACGTGTTTTACATGTATTGAATTTGGTCCATTGTGACATTTGGGGTCCGTCACCGGTTAACTTGGTCCATTGTGACATTTGGCGCCTGCTCCTATTCCCAAACCACCATCGCCTGTGGGATTTGTGATGACTCCACCACACCTAATCTGGACACTATGCCACATATGAAAACTCCACCTGATGCACCCGATGTTTCCACCATCTTTGCCAACATCTGACTCGGTGCCACCATCCATACCAAATACTTGCTTGTCTCCACCACGATACTATATGATCACTTGTGCCAAGGCAGACATTTTTAAGCCATGTTATCAGGCTGATTTATCTTGTTTTCAGGAGCATAGTCTTTTTTCGGCCCTATTTGCTACTTGAGATCCTACTTCTTATTCTGATACTATGTGTGATTCGAAATGGTATGATGCCATATGTGTTGAAATGTGTGCTCTACGTCATAACCACACCTGGTCTTTAGTTCCTTGACCCCCCGACTCAAATGTTGCGGGGTACAAATGGTTGTTTCGCACCAAATATCGGGTGTATGGCTCCATTGAGCGACACAAGGCCCACCTCGTTGCTCAAGGCTTCAGGCAGGTTTCAAGACTTGACTTTACTCACACTTTCATCCCGTTGTAAAGGTGGCCACGATTAGGGTTGTTCTCACACTTGCGGTTATTAATGGATGCAATTTACATCAACTTGATGTCAACAATGCTTTTCTTCATGACACATTTAGTGATAATGTTTACATGAAGCAGCCGCCTGGCTTCTTGGATTCATGGTTCTCGGATCACATTTACAACCTTATCAAGGCCATCTATGGCTTAAACAGCCCCCTAAGGCGTGGTTCCATCGCCTCAATACTTTTTTTTTGGTATGCAATGGTTTATCCTGCAGTTTGGCTGATCCCTTACTGTTTGTCTTTTGACGTGATACATGTATCCTTTATATATTGGGTTATGTGGATGACTTGATTCTCACTGGCTCTGATGAATCTATCATTTGCTCATTTATTACTAAACTCCATGTTGACTTTAAAATTAAAGATCTTGGTCGCTTGAATTATTTTCTTCGGCTTGAGGCGACTCATCAACCTTCTAGTTTGTTTCTCTGTCAGGCCAAGTACGCTCATGACATCATCACTCGTACGGGTCTCCTTGAGGCAAAGCTTGTACCCAATCCCCTTTCTCCTAATGTTTCGTTTGCTCATGATGGAACTCCTTACGTGAATTACTTGCATTATCGCTCACTAGTGGGTTCACTTCAGTACTTGACCATTAGACGCCCAAATAATGCGTATACAGTGACCAAGTCAGCCATTTTTTATCGACTCCTATCGTTGAACACTTTCAAGCCATGAAGCGCCTCATTCGTTATGTCAAGGGTACCACCTCTTTTGGTCTCGCATTTTCTAGGCCTATAAAGACTACCATTGTCGGGTATTCGGATGTTGATTGGGCTCGATGTCTTGCCACGTGTCGCTCCACGTATAGGTACTCAATATTCCTGGGGGTAATCTTGTATCTTGGAGCGCTAAGAAGCAACCAATTATTTCTCGCTCTAGTTGTGAATCTGAATACCGAGCTATGGCTAACCGTTGCTGAGATTATCTAGATAAAACATCTCTTATGTGAACTTCATGCCTTACCATCGGGTCGAACGACTCTCCTTTGTTACACTCAAAGTGCTTGGTTTCTTACATAGAGTCCGGTTTCCCACAAGCAAGCCAAGCAGTGACCTTGATTATCACTTTATTTGTGAGCTTGTCGCGTCTGGAAAACTTTTCACTATGTTCCATCCAACTAAGCTTCAAGTTGCAGACATCTTCATTAAGAGTCTTCCGCGCCAACAGTTTGAGTAGCTTTGTCACATGTTGCGCTTTGGTCCGCCACTGTTTTTGCTTAAAGGGGATGTTAAACTAGTATAATATTTATTGTATAGTTTTGAATTCTTTATTTATTCAGGGGATGTATGTGTAACTTTTCCTCCTATATATTGTGTATAACTCCTCTATGTAATTCAAGGAGATTTCATCTATCTCAAAAAGGATGTAGCAGAGATTTATAGCGTCGAGACTTGAGAGTAGTCCACGTGGTTAAGTAGCAGGGGCGTCCCGATGATTTTGAGGGCCCTGTGCGGAAAATAAAATTGGGCCCTGAAACATAATTTGTTTATATATAAGCAAAATTCGTTAATACTATGATAAGTCGATTATTATTAGAAAAAAAAGGAACAATAACATACAATATAATCTTACATAGTTACATTAATCACAATGCTCTGATAGCATTCTTAGAATCAAAGCTATTCACCGACTTGTCATAATAAATACTCTCCAAAATATTCTTTTCAAAATCTATCATTTCCAAGTCATTAAGTATTTCTTGTGAAATTTTTGACCGTAAGTATGAATTTAACAACTTCAATTTTGAAAAGTTTCTTTCTATGGACGCAACAATTAATAGAATAGTCAGCAAAACTCTATATGCATTTGGAAAATAATGACTATTTCATATATTTGAAAACATTGGTGGGTTAGTAGTTTCACTTGGTAAGAACTCGTCAACCAGTCCAGATTAAGTTCATTGACATCAACATCTGATTGTTCGTCATATTTAAGTGCAACTTCAAGACGGATACAACACAGTTTAATATCTTTGTCATCAAATCCTTCAAGTTTTTGGAAGCAAAAAATCAGAATTCTTTCATATTTATCTTATTGTTTAAATCTTGTTTTAAAATAAGTCATCGATTGAAATTGAAACAATCAAACACACAAGAAACAACATAAGTAGGTTGATTCTAATTTTGAAGCACAACAAGTAAGCATCAGATTTCTCAGAAAATCGATTCTAATTTTTGAAATTGAAACAATCAATTAATCAATAATATGAAATTGAATGATCTTATTGGATCTTGAAACTTACAAATTTGACTTCCGAATAAGATGGAGCGCACTAATTTTGAAACAATCAGTTAATCAACAATCGAACACACACACCCTCAACGACTTAATTAGCGGTTTCAAGAGAATGAGTAACATCTTAGGGACCTCCGACTTAGATCGGCGAGAATCATAGGGTGAACTGACTTACTTTCTCTTGGTGACGATACCCTTGAATCAATTTTGTTTCTAGACCTGGATTACTAGTCTACTATTATGAGTCCTATATAAAAATTGGGGCCCCTCCACGACGTGGGCCCTATGCGGTCGCCCACCTCCGACACCCTCAAAGACAGCCATGTTAAGTAGTCTTTGTTTGATCAGCAGTGGGCTGATATTGTCCATTTGCTGGTAGATGTAGAATTGTAGATGCAAGGAAGCATAGTAAGAAAAAAGATTTGAGTTTTTCAAAGTCAATAAATTAGCAAAATCACAAAAAATAAGCTAACCAGTTAACGTTGTAAATTTATGATAACTTATAAAATGAAGATTCATTTAGAATTTAATCTTTCTTTTTAACATAAATTATGTTGGTTTATTATAATAAGATTAGGCGCGTTTGATTATTAAGCTACATGTTTATCATAATAATTTGTAATAGTTGTAAAGAAGATAGATATAAAAATAATGTCAATGCGTGGCTTTTTTGACATTTTAATTTCTTTCCAATACAATTTTATATTCATGCCTTTGCAAATTTTATAAATGAAAAATCGAAGATCCGCCTATTATTGACACGAGTTTGAGGGTCAATTATAGGAGACTTCCGAATTTAAGTTATTAACCACTTGTGATTTTAAATAGTATTGAAATAGTGCTTGCGACCTTTAAAACCTTGTTTTAAAGGGAAAAACGTCAACATTCATCGATATTTGCATATAGTAGCTAGTGTACCGCACTTGATGAACAAACTTCAACATGATAGTTCGACTATAAGGGTAGTACTCGCACTTCGGAAACTATGTATCCACCAATGACATAACGTCATAAATCAAGTTAACATTGATCAAGT
The DNA here is from genome assembly GCF_002870075.4 of Lactuca sativa. Taxonomy (NCBI): domain Eukaryota; kingdom Viridiplantae; phylum Streptophyta; class Magnoliopsida; order Asterales; family Asteraceae; genus Lactuca; species Lactuca sativa. Next base: position 38,392,679 of record NC_056626.2, on the reverse strand, counting down.
TTCGTTCTATTAATGATATATCTAATTCCATATCTTAGAGATATTATATAACCTATAAACTAAAATTGTAATTTGTTATATCTATCTTTACCTCAATTATTTTATACATTTGTGTAGTATAATCACTTAATGAGATATCCTACACAATATGTGGTGAATATATTAAATCTTCTATTGTATCCTACACAATGTTATTGTGTGGTGAATATATCAAATCTTATATTATATCCGTCTAAATTCGATCATCTTCCTTCTAAATAAAAATAAATAAATAAAAATATTTTATTTATCAAATATATCATATGGTTTATATATTAACGTAAATTAATTAATTAGTATAAATAACTAAATGTGTTTTAGCTACTAAATTAATGGTTTAAATGCTTTCTTAAAAACACACATGTTAGTGTTTGTAAGCAAAAAGGTCAACTAAGTTGTTGGTATTTGTCATTTAAGAAATCCTAATTTGACACTCTAACTTTATCAGTGAAATCAAAGCCTCTAACTTCTTCTTTTTATTTTGTTTGTTGATCAAGGACAAGGAAAGAAGCAAGGTTACTTGCTTTTTTGATTGGGGTCTTGCAACTTTTCATGTTGCTTGTGTGGATATTGTTATTGAGGTAATAACTTTAGATCATAGTCACATGGATCGTTGGACATGTCATGGCAGACGTTCTGGATCGTGTGATCCGGTTCGTGGGACTTTTCGATCTAAACATCACCGCAACGCAAATTGGATCATGATACTAAACAACTTCAATTTTGTATCAATTGTGTTGTGAGTTATGAATCGGGGAGATGGGAATGGCGAATTAGAGTGTTGATGCCGACGATTTGGAACGACGGTGTTGGTTTGGAGCATTCGATGTCCATTGCATGGAACACATATATGAATTGGTACGAGGTTGATTTCTACATCCGATGTTAAACGATTTCAATTTTGATACTGCTGACGCAATCTATTTGTTCTATACTTAGCTTAAATATAAGTAAGTGATTATGTGATTGTAAAGGAGAATAAGATTTGGGTACACTATTTAGATTTTGGAGCGTCCCTCTTACTGAATTTGTTGATATAATATGTAAAATTTATTTGATAGATTCAGTTCACTAAATCATTTGATTTTACATAAACGCCGATTGATTTAATACAATTAATTTCTCTTGGTAAAGCATGCGTATATATATGCATGACGATTTTCGTGTTTAGTACACATTATTCATAAAAAACAATAACAAATACTTAGAAAATACCACATTATCAAAGGAAAAAAAGATAGTAAAAATATTTCTGAGTCTAAGGAGCATATTGTAGTAGACGAAGACGAAAAGAGCATCAAAGAGAACACATTTGTAGTGGAGACTCAAGAAGTTCAAATCCATGAAATGAGAGACGACATGCCATTGCAAGAAATGAACATTATTTCTACTACACTTGGCAAGAATGTTGGCGGGGTTCAAAGATGTGAGTATGCAAACATTGTTAAGGATGAAATGGGTCGTTTTGGGTTAGTTTCGACCTAAAACAGAACCCAGACCCATAATATCGGTTTCCAAATATTTAATACCCAATCCAACACCAAAACTGATGAGTTCAGTTTTCTAGTTTTTCAGATTCTGGTTAAAACCCAAATCCAATCATAAACTAAGTTATAAGTCTTGCAAGTCATTATATAGAGGCTGAAGTGGGTTGATGTTGTAAACAATGATTGATGTGGGACTCTAGTGGTTGTCATAATGGGAAAAAGGCCATCTTTAAGATTAAAAGACAAGACCTCTAGTAGCAATTAATGTCCAACCATTTACCAACACTATCAAGTTGATACTTGTAATTTATTTATGTTGATTTATATAATATAGATATATAAAAAATGTGTTATATATAAACATTGGTGTGGTGCGATTTTTCTCAGTTTCTTATATTTACATAACCGAACCTAAACAAAAATTATTGATTTTTGGAAAACACAAATCCCAACCATTGGTTTATGCTTAGGGTTTCGATTTTTTCAATTTTCAGGTTTAATTTTAGTCACCCCTTTAAGATTCTGTTGTACTAATGGATAGCAAGAAGTATCATATAACGGATACAAAGTCAAACTATGAAGCTGATGCGTGGAAACAACACAATCCGAGACGTTAAACATTTTTATCAAGGTCTGTGTAATCAATCTCCTTCCATTTTGATTAAAAAAAGTTGATTTTCTTTCTACTTCTCTAATAAATTTAATTTTTTATCGACTTTGTATTTATATTGCTTAAAAAATAATTAATTTGATTGTTGGGTGTGAACCTTGATAATTAGTTTTCAACTTTTGAATCCTTGATTCTTTTTTAAGTGATTATTTTGAAGAATGTTTTGTCAATGTTACAAGGTAATTTATGTTTTATCATTTTATCAGATCATAATAATTAGCATACTCTGATACTTAAAGCATTATATTATTTTTGGAAATAATGGAAATATGATTATTGACTGAGTTACCCTTCTGTTGATTTTGTAATATCTTGCTAGGTAACGGCAAGCCTCGTAAGCTATTGTTTAACTTTTTTGCTGGGTAAGGGCAAGCCTGGTAAGCCATTGCTACCATTCAGTACTCCAGAGGGTAATGAAATTTGGTAAATGGAATTTGTATTTCTGCTATGGTAATGTAATCCAATTCCAATCTCGTAAAACGGGGTTCTTCCCTAGTTAAGATTAAAAGACAAGATCTCTAGTAGCAATTAATGTCCAACGATTTACCAACACAATCAAGTTGATACTTGTAATTTATTTATGTTGATTTATATAAAATAGATATATAAAAAATGTGTTATATATAAACATTGGTGTGGTGCGATTTTTCTCAGTTTCTTATATTTACATAACCGAACCTAAACACAAATTATTGATTTTTGAAAAACACAAATCCCAACCATTGGTTTATGCTTCGATTTCGATTTTTTCTGTTTTCAGGTTTAATTAGACCTGACAATTTCAGACATGAAGACACGAATCTGTGAGAGACACGACACGACACGAATACACTACACGAATACATCTTAAAAATTAAGATAAAGCTTATTTCTCATTGTGTAATCGTATCGTGTCAAATTCGTGGTAGACACGCTTTCATGACACGAATACACGAATTGTCAGGTCTAGGTTTAATTTTACTCACCCCTTTAAGATCCTGTTGTACTAACGGATAGCAAGAATTATCATATAACTATATATTGCATTAAAAGTGGTGATAAATAATTAAATCTTACCCGTTATTTCTTTACACTTAAAAGAATAGAATAAATGAATGAAGATATAACTACAAAGTACAATTTTCAGAGGCAAATACAAGAACCCGGGACTTAATGAACCAGGTAGCTCAGGGAAGAGCACCACATATCCTCCTTATCACTCCTTATTGACCCGTTAACGACCTGATCTCACTCATCTTCACCATCGCTTCTGCAAAATCCGACTTGAACTTGGAAGGATTGTTGCTATATTCAGAAACTATGCTGTCTGTGGACCCACCACTGTAAAGCACCTGATCTGATTCAAGAAGACCCTTCTTTTGTATCAGATTCTTGAAGTAGTTGTAATCAAACGTATTCGGTGTCACCAAATCTAGTGGTGCAAGATTTCCATTTCCATCGTTTATAGGGCAACCACGTCTACGCGTGCTAGCAAATCCGACATCAATATCTGATCCATTGCTGTATATTCTGTCACGAAACAAGAAGCATTGAGCTTGTCCAATTGTATGAGCTCCTGATAAAGCAACCATGTCCCTGGCGCTAAGTCCGTTATCTTTGAAGGTGGAGATAAGTGAATCAAGAGGAGCTTTAAAGCTAGGAAGACTTGTCTCCGCTAGAACAAGGCTAGCGGTGGTGGAATCTCTTCTTCCGAGCTTCACCGACCATGACGGACCACCAACCATTTCTGATGCATCACGGGCGGCCACCGTGAGTATGTCTGCACAAGATACAACTCCGGGACATAGTTTCTCCACCTTAGATTTTGCAGCGTCTATCACTTCGTAGCCTCTTACAGAACCCTTATTAGGCAACGCATTCTTTTCTCCTATTATCGAAGCCCCATCCTCCAACAAGATCGATACGTCACAACCTTGAACGAAGCAGTCGTGGAAACGGAGACGAAGGAGGGAAGCCGCCATGCGACGTTCACAAGATATGGCTGTTCTGATGGTGGTTCTGATTGTACGGAGTGCAGTGGGACATGTAGCGTCGTAGAAGGTAGAAGATAACTGTGCGTTGCAGGGTGTGTTGTTAGTAACAGAGAGAAAAAGCAAGAAGAAGATGGCTGCAGAAGTATGTCTAGAACCCATTTGAGAGATGGTTTTATTAATTTATGTAATCCGGTTGAAAGTTGGTGAGAATGTGAGATGAATCGAAAGAAAAGAACGTAGCAGAGATTTATAGGGTTGAGTGTATAGAGACCGCATGGTAAAGCTGTCTTTGTTTGTCTTTGTTTGATCAACAGAAGAATCATAGGGAGATGGGCTGATTTTGTTCACTTATTTATTTTTCTTGTTAATGTTTACGAAGTAAAAAATTTATGTACCAATATCCACAATAAATTAAACTCTAGTGGTTCAATAAGCTATACAATAATTCAAAGGACTATCATATAAATATTCTGATTGTATATTGAAATCTATCATTTTTTTCTATAATCCATTAAATTTACAAAGTTTAAAATACTGTGATATTACTATCATTTTGTTTTATAATGCATTAAATTTTAAATTTTATAAAGTTTAATACATTGTGATAATTATTCGTTCCGCACTCATGACTTGCTTCTTACATAATTTAAGATAGAAATGATATTACATAAAACTTAAAGATTCAATATCTTAAAATTGATATATTTAAATTAAAATACATTAATTAATAAATTTATTAGGTTATTTCTTCAAGTATGAGTCTTGTAATAGATTAAAAGTTAAATTTTAATGATTCTAAGATAACTTCGTCAAATGTGAGTCATGTAATAGTGTAATTAATGGTTATGTTTTTATCAAGATATAATATATTTCTTTTGAACTCTACGAATAATTTTGTATAACGTTTCATTTTATTAATTGTTAAAATTTTAAATTATTGATATTGATTTATTAAATTATATTTTATATTATTTTGAGATATATGTAATAAAAAAAACAATACATAAAACTACAATAAAAAGTTTATTTTATCTAATGCAATATATAATTATACAATAAATAAAAAATAATATAAACAAATATTTGTGTAAATTATAAAATAAATCTATATGATTTAATATTGGTTAGTACGATACATATAATATATAGGGGTATATTCATTTAATTGAATGGTTCAATTAGCATCAAACAACTCTATTAAACTCTAAACTCTTGTTGAACTCTCATTGTTATTGCCCTATACAGAAGATAAATATACAAATAACGTCAATGTGAGGCCTTTTTGACATTTTCTTTTCAACACAGTTTTATGAACATATATACTTGCATGGTTGCGTCTTGTCTCCGCCGCAATACCTCATGCCACAACTGGAATTTATTAAATTAAAGTATAACATACTTACATACGTATGGAATCTTTTCACTTTATATATATATATATATATATATATATATATATATATATATATATATATATATATATATATATATATATATATATATATATATATATATATATATATACACTATGCGAATGCCTACGCGTTGCGCAGAAACACCTATATAGTTGAAGTTTTTACAAATATATGTTATTTTAAATATAACAATAACGATGTTGTTAAATTTGATATAATAACTTGTATACTAAATTGATATAATATATTGATTATTTTGAATTATATGATAATATATACATCTATCATAACTTCAGAATCTCAATCGTTTGAATAATTTCTACCCGTGAGTTATACATGAATAAAATTAAATATAATATATTGTTTAATATTATTTATAATTGTTGTTATTGTTAATTAATTTTTTAAAATTTATTTCCTTAACGTTTTCATCTATCATTATTATTTAAAATATCAAACATTACTTTTGATTTTAAAGGTAACAATATAATCATTTATATAGAGTTATTTTTAACTATTGTTATTATAATTTAGGAAATATTTTACTTAAATTGATATTATAATTTAGTTTTTGCATTCATCACTACCATTTATCACTTTTAACTCTTTACAAAATATTTTTTGGTTTTTTTAATTGGAACTGAAATTTATATTTAAATTCACATTGGAATATGCAAAAACACCAATATAGTTGAAGTCTTTACAAATATATATATATATATATATATATATATATATATATATATATATATATATATATATATATATATATATATATATATAACAGTAACGTCATTGTTAAATTTGATATAATAATTCGTATACTAAATTGATATAATATATTGATTATTTTCAATTATATAATATATATATATATATATATATATATATATATATATATTATAACTTCATGATCTCAATCATTTGAATGACTTCTACCCGTGGGTTACACATGAATAAAATTAAATATAATATATGGTTTAATGTTATTTATAGTTGTTGTTATTGTTAATTAATTTTTTAAAATTTATTTGCTTAATGTTTTAATTTCTAATTATAATTATTTATAACATCAAACATTGTTTTTTGATTTTAAAGGTAACAATATAATCATTTATATAGAGGTATTTATAACTATTGCTATTATAAGTTATTTTAAGCTACTTATTTGAAAACTTTTAATGATTATAAAAATATCTTTAGGAAATATTTTAGTTAAATTGATATTAGAATTTAGTTTTTGCATATATCACTACAATTTATCACTTTTAACTATTTACAAAATATTCTTTGGTTTTTGAAGTGGAGCTGAAATTTATATTTAAGTTGACACTATAATGGTATATTTAAATTAACAATTTCAGTATTTTGTCAAAATTGTTCAAAAGTTGTTAAAAGTTAAAGACATAAGCTTATAAGTAGAAGTACAAATATTATTTTAAAACATAAATTTAGTTTATTAATGATAAAACTTTAGGTTTGATATTTATTTAACCTTATTAATCAACTTATAATCATTATTAGAAAGACACTATAATTTATCACTTTTAAGTATGTGCAAAATATTCTTTGGGTTGTTTAAGTTAAACTAAAACTGATATTTAAGTTGATTCAGTAATGTTATATTTAAATTAATAATTTATTTTTATACAAATTTTTCCAAAATTGTATCTTTAAAATGATAATGGTTTACATTCAACAATATATTAAAACTAATAAATTAAATATAATATGTTAAAAGTTAAAAACATAACTTTATAAGTAGAAGTAAAGATATTATTTTAATATTAAAATTTAGTTTATATATGATTAAACTTTAGGCTTGATATTTATTTAACCTAATTAACCAAATTATAATTATTATTAGAAAGAAATTGAAAAGTCATGGGAGTTTCAAATGAATGTGGTGAAAGAAAAAATGTATGGGGGTTTCAAATGAATGTGGTGCTTGGAAAAATGCTTCTTTTATAAGTATATAATGATATATATATATATATATATATATATATATATATATATATATATATATATATATATATATAGGGTAAAGTGAATATACCTAACAACCTTATATAAGCTTAGGTACCTAACTACATAATACTACATCGGTTTGTATCATATTTACATTGTAATTGTCTAAGGTTCTTAAACTTCAACCTCATAACTTGATTACTTCCAAAATCTTTGGACTTTCAACAATATCTTTCTTTTACATCACGTCTTTCTATTGAATACCACCTGATGGGCTTCATATCCTACCGCTACAAATGAAAGGATGTAGGAGAAATATAATGATGAATTTCCAAATTTTTTTGAAGTGAATCAAGTTTAGGGATGAAGTTTAAGAACCTTGGATGATTGCAATGAAAATTTAATGCAAAATGACATAGTTTGATGAAGTTAGGTACCTAAGCTTATATAAGGTTGTTAGGTATATTCACTTTACCCATATATATATATATATATATATATATATATATATATATATATATATATATATATATATATATATATATAGGTTCAAATGTTTTCCATATCTATTGTATGCTAGAATGCACCAATAGGAATTTAGTATTAACTATATGTATATTAAATGTTATCCATACTTATAACTCGTTTTTATGGAAACCAATTAAATTCGTTATTAATGTCAACAATAATATTCTTTCAGAATGAATTGATATCTAAAAGAATGAGAGTGTAATCCAGCAGAATGAGAGTGTATTCTAGTAGAATACACTCTCGTTCTTCATATTTTATGCAACTTTATTGTATTTTAAGTGAGTGAGTCCTGAAACAAAATACGAACTCATATATAAACACTTAGATGCAAATTCATTCTGAAAGAATGTTGCTGACATTAATGACAGATTTAATTAGTTTTCATAAAAAGAGAATTATAATTATGGATATTATTTAATATACATATAACTATAGATATCATTTAATATCTATATTTATTTAATTAAATAATTATTTAATTTACTAAATTTCTATTGGTGCATTCTAGCACACAATAAATGTAAAAAAACAAAATAACCTAGCCCTATATATATATATATATATATATATATATATATATATATATAAAGAGAGAGAGAGAGAGAGAGAGAGAGAGAGCTAGGTTCAAATGTTTTTAGCAAATATTGTGTGCATGAATGCACCAATAGGAATTTAGGAAAAAATAAATTATTAAATAAATTATTTAAGGGTATTATAGTAATCTTTGCATAGTTAATTATGGTAGATCAACAACAATTCCTTATATCACGCAAGAAGCAAAGATAAATTTAGAACATTAGCCCTAAATCAAACTCATCGGCGTTCCGCTTCTGCTTCTTCTTCTACGCGTGTGGTCTCAATGACTTTTATCTGTTCAATCTTCAACAATAACAATATCAACAAGATCAGTAGTCATACCAACCAACAACAAAGAATCAAGATTCGTGTTTTGAATCTGGGTAAACCGGTATCGATGCATTCTCCCTAGGTCCTCCCTCCGTGCGAATTAGTTCCCGTCGTGGCTGCCAACAACATCTCTTTCAAAATTGGTCTAAACCCTAATTCACTGCAAGTTTTTGTTTTCCAGCCTCGAGAAACTGGGAGCTCTTCAATGGCGGAAAATCGTGCACGGAAATCAAGGATGGAGACTCGTCATCGCTAACTGGTTACATGCCGGATTGATTCATCTAGTCGCTAATATGTTAAGCCTTGTCCGCATCGGCATTTGCCTTGAACAACAATTTGGATTTCGTAAGTACAATCACACCTTCAATGCCTCATTTTATTCAAATTTCAAGTTCCTTTTACATGAACAACACATCATGAAAAACTTTTGCAGTTCGCGTAGAATTGATCTACATGTTATCACGATTTGGGGGTAGCGCTCTTTCTTCATTATTCCTTCAAAACAACATCTTAGTTGGTGCCTCCGGTGCTCTCTTCGGTTTACTCGGGACAATGCTCTCCGAACTCATCACAAACTGGACAATCTACTCCAACCAGGTGAACAAAATTTCATTTTATAGATCTGATAAAGTTTGAGCATTACGTGAAGCTTTTTATAGGCAAAATATGCCTAATGTGACTAATCTGCTTGCTACTGTATTGATTTTCTTGATTGTTATATACTTTCAAGGGTTCCGTGTTGTTTTTCCTGTGAGATCTAAGAATGCTCGTGGGCAACAAGGGTCTTACCCCCATTAAGTTGTTTTAAACTTGCAACATGCCTATTATTCTCCAGTCTGCACTTGTTTCCAACCTTTATTTTGTCTCCCAGGTATTAAACTTTTATCTATTCTTTATTTCTTTACTTGTTGAATTGAATAATTACTTATATTGTTGTTGTTGTTCCTTTTTAGTTGTTGCACAGAAAGTACAGTGGGAATTTATTGGTTAATATGTTGGGAAAATGGAAGGAGTCTGAATACTCTGGTCAATCTGTTCCAGTTGGTGGTCTTGCTTATTATGTTACTGCACCTTCAAGGTAATGACTGACTCCATTCCATATTTCCATTCCATTCACATTCCTTGTTTGTTTGCATGTGAATATCATCATCAACTTGGCTGATATGGCAGCAAATCTCTTCCATGCTCTCTCTCTCTTTTTTGTAATATTTTAGTTAATTATGTAATACTTAAAGGTTTGCAAACTTTAGCTTTAAATGGTTTCAAACTTTATAATTTTTTATTTTCACCTACAGTAATATAACTTGTTTTGCTTTACCAAATGAATGTTAACCTGTAAATTCTTTCAGAATGAGTGCAATATTCTTTTAGAATAAAGAGGGCTTTAGTTTGAAGAATGTTGCTACTCTTTTAGAATGAAGAAGGGAAATATTCTTCACATGTAATCCTGCAAATTGATCAGACATAGACAACCAAAAAAGGCAATGAAGCTTAAATTTTATTCTTTTACAATGATTGTTCTCTAAGAATGAACTCGAATTTTATTCTTTATTTTTTTCATATCAGAATGTAAACACATGTTCATTCTATGAGAATATAAATATTACATAAAACATATGTTGCTAGTAATTCTGACAGAATACATTTATACACGCTTTAGAATGTTTATGCATATAAAAGAAAAGACTATGATTTAAGTGCATTCTGTAATGTATTCTGTTAGAATTTATTTATATAAATGCATTCTGTTAAAATGTCTTTGAGAATGTTTGTTAACAACATGTATATTTGTTTAACTGGTAAAACTAACGAGTAATGTATCTTATTCTTTCAGAATTGCATGGAGAAGGAATTCAATATTGATCATACAAGAGAAATATTTGGAATCGAGTTCAACAACAAGTATATATGTGAAGATCAAGTTGATTATATAGACCATTAGAGATGATCAAGTGTATTTGTTCAATAATTGTATATTCAAGAATGATAATTTTTTAAGAATTTTATTCATTTTTGATGATATTCTGTTAGAATATGTATAATTTCGGATGTATATTAAGAATAAAATCATAGACCCAAGTTGGATGTATATGAATAATATCTTATTCTTAAATCAGGTCAATTACCAAATATAACTGCATTGGAAATGTATTCAACAAAAATAAAACCAAAAATATATGTACTAGTTTATGGTTGGCATTCTGTCATTCTGACAGAATAAAATCGGATTTTTAAATTTGAATTAATTTAAAATATTCATATTTTTAAAAATAAAGGAATTAATTATCCCTTAAATTATGGAAATTTCCTTTTTTTAATATAGGTAAATTGACCAAAATACCCTTATGCTGAAAATTGTGCGATTATATGGTGCATGTTACCCTATTCTAATATCATAGACTCTCAGATCATGACCTTTGGTTCTATTCCATACGGTGCTCCAGATCTAGGCATTCTGGCACACAATAGTTAGTAAAAACAAAATAACCTAAGCCTATATATATATATATATATATATATATATATATATATATATATATATATATATATATATATATATATGGAAAAGTTCAATAGAGAACCATAATTATGGGTTCTTCAACGAACCAAATCTTTTTTTCAATTTCTAGAGTTTATTCTTTATCGAAAAAAAATATAAAAATATCTAAATTCATATATTAACATTGTGAATGTGAAAATTATTTTTCGGATTCACCGTGTGAATCCGGATTCACGTTGTGAATTTTCGAAGATTCACATTGTAAATTTGACGTAAAAAAAATTGAATTTTATATCATTTGAAAAAAGGATAAAAAGTTATGAATTTCTGTATTTTTAGTTTTTTTTTGATAAAAAATAAGTTCTAAACGTTGAAAAAAAGAAAGGTTACTTGGTTCCTTGATTAATTATAGTTCTCTATTGAACCTCACCATATATATATATATATATATATATATATATATATATATATATATATATATATATATATATATATATATATATATAGGATTAGGTTCAAGTGAGACGACCTAATTTTGTGAGATCGTGAGAAACATTTTTTTTATTTTTTTATTTTTATTTATTTATTTTTATTTTTTTAGTTAATTCAAGTTCCAAAAATAATATTTAAAAAAAGAATTTTTGGAGTTTTCCATTTATTTTGCATTTTAAAATTATTTTTTAGAATATGTACAGTGTAATATTTTATTAGAATATTTCACGTATTTTTCAAAAAAAAACGGGATTTTTTTTAGTTAATTCAAGTTCCGAAAATAATATTTAAAAAACAACAATTTTTAGATTTTTCCATTTATTTTGCATTTCAAAATTATTTTTTAGAATATGTACAGTGTAAGATTCTATTAGAATATTCCACGTATTTATCAAAAAAAAAAAAAAAAACAGGATTTTTTTTGTTTTTTTTTCATTTTTTTAAATTTTTCTTTGATTTTTTATTAGTTAATTCAAGTTCCCAAAATAATATTTAAAAAAAAATTGGATTTTTCCATTTATTTTGAATTTTAAAATTAATTTTAGATTTGGTCTCATGGTCTCACAAAATTAGAATGGTCTCAAATGAACCTGAACCTATATATATATATATATATATATATATATATATATATATATATATATATATATATATATATATATATGTTAGGTATATAAGCTGCACCTTTTCATAGGTTAATTTCATGTTTATTTGTAGCATTGCATTACATATTTAGTGTCATTTTCATACATTTTGCATTTAAGGACATTATCGAGGATCTTTCGATATTTCACCATTTTCTGTAGATGTTTTAGGGTGATTTAAAGATTGAAGCATGCTTAGGATGGGCAAGGGAAGCTCTCGGTGCAATTTCAGAACTTTCGAAGCTAAATTCAAGAAATGAAGAAAATCGGGATTGGCTATTTTACAGTTCATTACACGGTCTGCGCTTTGGCAAGACACACGTTACACGGCCGCGCTTTGGGAACTTTCAGCACATCAGGATCATTACTCGGTCGTGTAATGACAAGGCATATGTTACACGGGCCGTGTAACGTGATCTGATGGAATTTTAAAGTCTTAACTTCCGATTTGTCTACGGTTTTTGGGACATTCAGACACAACTTCGACTTAGAACTTCAAGGGGGCGATTTTGGGAGTTTATATCATCATTTAACACTTTGGAAACACTTTAATTTGCTTTTTGTAAGTTAATTTGAAGATCATACTTGTTGGATTTGTAGTTAACTTAGACATGTGTGGTTGATTTCTCTGTCATTTCTGATTCCAGATTTTTAAGTGTTTGTTGTTAGATTGTAATTTGCACTTGACTTTATGTTTATTATCTAGTAATCTTTGATTTGGACTTAATTACATGTTTGATTAGTTCTCTTTTTCACTTGATCAATGAACTAGAGTTCTTGTCAATCTAGTTAATCAAATTGTGAAATTCGTATATATTTTATGATTTGATGTAGTAACCTGCACTTAATTGGTTGTAACTAGATCAAAATTAGTGTAATCAAAGATTAGATGTTCATATTCCCAAACTTATGAGAATTGTTGGATATTTTTGGTAATTGTTGCAAGATTTTAATGTCATTTAATGATTTGAAGCAAAAGCTAGTTTGAATTGAATCAATTAAATGAAGTTTTATTTAAAGAACATGTTTTGAATAGAACACTTTTGTCAACTTGGATATTAGAGTTTGTTAATATCTAAATTACCAACCTAGGTTGAACATGGATCATAGTCATATTACAACTTCTAACACAACATACATATAGGAATTCGAATCAGAAATGTATTTCTTTTACTGAATTTTGCTATTGATCTTGTTTATTTATGAAGTTTTATTAGAGTTCAAACATAATCCCCCATTTTAACAATGATTGTGTTGTGTAAGAATGTGGCTAAATAAGAAATCTCGTATTCCTGTGGACCGACCCTGCTTACTCTAAACTATCCTTAGTGTATGAAGTAGCAGTGACTTGAGTTTTATTGTTATTATTTTATCCCATTATTTGTTGGTTTGACCACCAAACAAATTGGCACCTTTGTCGGGGATACGGTAGTACTAATTGTTTATGCCAAGAACTTTTCGCACAGGTACACCTTTACCACTTGATTTGGAGATAGAGAAATCTGCAAAACAAGGAAGGAAGCAGGCCAAAATTTTAAAGAAACAACAATCTGGAGCTTCTTCATCAAATCCATCAACCACATCTTCACCAACATCCAAAAATTCTACCCCACCATCTTCACCTTTACCTGAAGCCGAAACTTTTATCCCTACTCTTACCATGGGAGACAACCGTGGAGGGAATCCACCTCCAAATCCACCACCCGAACAAACCTTTAGACAGTGGGCCACTCAAGATGTTACCCAACAGCCATTGTGCATCAATTATCCTGCAACAATAAACTTTGAACTCAAATCCGGACTCATTCACTTGTTACCTTCATTTCATGGTCTTGAGAATGAAGACCCACATAAATTCATTAAGGAATTTCATGTTGTCTGTGTGGGTATGAAGCCTCCTGAAGTTATAGAATATCAAATCAAATTAAGGGCATTCCCCTTTGCTTTACAAGATTCAACTAGGAATGGTTATATGACTTACCACCGGGTTAGTCACAAAATGGAATGAACTTGCAAGAATGTTTTTGGACAAATATTTTCCAGAGATGAGAGCTTCAGCCTTACGTAGGGAGATAATTAGTATCAAGCAACAAAAGAGAGAAACTTTGCATACTTACTGGGAACGGTTCAAGAAGTTATGTTCAAGATGTCCAAAACATGGGATTTCAGAGTATCAGTTGTTGCAATATTTTTGTGAGGGAATGTCATCTTGGGATAAAAGATTGCTCAATGCATCTAGTGGTGGATCAATAGCTGATAAAACTACAACAGAAATCAGAACTCTTATAAAAAACATGGCAGAAGAGTCCAAGTATACAACTCAAGAAGAAGAATGGTACAGTGATGCACCAAGAGGAGTGAAAGAGATTTCAACCCCAAAAATTGAGAGTCAACTTTCTGAGTTGACTAACATAGTGGTGATGCTTGCTAGGGACAAGGGTATGCAACCACCAGCAGTTAGACCTTGTGGTATTTTTACCCAAATTGGACACCCCACTAATATGTGCCCAATGTTACAAGAAGATATAGAGCCAGTTCAAGTTATGGGATTTTCAAGTCAACAGCAAGGAAACTTTCAGCCAAGAAGCAATCCAAATTGGCACCAACCCAATACCAATTTTCAGCCAAGGCCGCCACCTTATCAACCAAGACCTCCATTTCAAAATCAAATGCATCACCAATAAAATTATCAACCACATTTCCAGCCAAATCAACCTCCTCATCAATCTCAATTCCAACCTCAAAACATGCAACAAGGAAGCAGTTCAAGCGGATCGGGAATGTCTTTGGAAGACATTGTCAAGAGTTTAGCCATAAGTACTCAAACATTTCAAAATAAGACCAAGGCGAGTATCAAGACTTTGGAGCAACAAATGACTCAACTCGTCACTTATGTGAGTAAATTGGAGTCACAAGTCAAACTACCCACATAAACCGAAAAGAATCCAAAGCATAGTGCATGTGCCATCACTTTGAGAAATGACAAAAATTATGAAGGTCCAAAGATGATTGAAGAAGAAGAAGAGATGGAGTTTGTGAAAGAAGAAGAGAAGTCAAGAGCACCTTCAAAGCAAGTTCCTACAGAAGTAAAAGTCACTCCTCCTCCATTTCCCACAAGGTTAAGCAAGTCAAAGCGTGAAAGGGAAGACAATGAGATCATGGTGATGCTCAGAAAGGTTGAGGTAAATATTCCTCTTATTGATGCCATCAAACAAGTCCCTAGGTATGCTGAATTCCTTAAGGAATTATGCACATCTAAGAAAAGATTGAAAGGGAATGAAACAATCAAGGTATGTGAAAATGTATCTGCAGTGTTACAGAAAAGACTACCTAAAAATGTAAGGATCCGGGTGTTTTCACGGTTTCTTACAAGTTAGGTAATCTTCATGTTCCACGAGCTATGCTAGACCTTGGAGCTTCTATCAATGTTTTTCCATATTCTATTTTCAAAACATTAAATATTGGCATATTGAAGAAAACCGGGGTAATCATTCAATTGGCTAATAGATCTTTAGTACATCCAAAAGGTGTGCTAAAAGGTGTGTTAGTCCAAGTGAATGAACTAGTATTTCCAATAGATTTTTATGTCCTTGACATGGTGATGATGACTCACCAAATTTGAGTTCAATTCTTTTAGGAAGACCCTTTTTGAAAACAGCCAGGACAAAAATTGATGTTTATGATGGTACATTGTCCATGGAGTTTGATGGAGAGGTGATAAATTTCAACATTTATGATGCTATGAGATATCCAAGTGATATTTCATCTTTAAATTTTGTGGATGTCATTGAACCATTAACCGAAGAGTGTTTTGATTTGTCTAATCTCGATGTATTAGCTCTTATTTTAGACAGGAACCTTTAAAAATATGGAGTGGAAAAACTTTCCAAGAAATTCAAAATTGATGAAGAGATTTTGGAAGTTGTATCTTGCACGGACCAAAAGAAGAAAATGAGGTTTGATGTTCCAAAGCTGAAATTACTGATGCCTAATGAGAAACTTGTTCCTTCTATTGTGCAGGCACCAGAATTGGAACTCAAGACTTTACACGAGTATCTCAAGTATGCGTATCTTGGAGAGAAAGAGACTTTGCCAGTGATCATTTCCAAAAAGTTATCAACAAAAGAAGAAGAAGAAGAGCTTGTCACCACCTTGAAGGAGTATAAGGAAGCTATTGGGTGGACTATAGCCGACATCAAAGGGCTAAGTCCTTCACTTTGCATGCACAAGATCCTTATGGAATAAGATTACAAGCCCTCTCGAGAAGCTCAAAGGCGTTTGAACCGTCCAATGATGGAGGTTGTGAAAAAAGAGATTATAAAGTTGTTGAATGCGAGGATGATCTATCCTATATCGGATAGAAAATGGAGAAGTCCGGTCCATGTCGTACCCAAGAAGACAGGTATTACTATTACAAAGAATGACCAAGGTGAATTAGTCCCCACCTGTATGCAAAACGGGTGGAGAGTTTGCATAGACTATAGAAGACTCGATTCCTCAACCCGGAAAGACCATTTTCCACTTCCCTTCATTGACCAAATGTTGGAAAGGTTAGTGGGAAAAACACATTATTGTTGCTTGGATGGGTATTCCGGTTTCCATCAAATACCAGTTGCACCCGAGGATCAAGAAAAAACCACTTTCACATGTCCCTTCGGAACATTTGCATATAGGCGGATGCCTTTTGGATTTTGCAATGCTCCCGCCACTTTTCAAAGGTGCATGGTAAGTATTTTTTCAGTGTATGTTGAGGAGATCATTGAAGTTTTTATGGATGACTTCACAGTTTTTGGTAATTATTTTCATGAGTGTTTGGGCAATTTGAAAAAGATTTTGTAAAGATGTATTGAGACCAACCTTGTTTTGAATTATGAAAAGTGTCATTTTATGGTTGATAAAGGTCTCATACTTGGTCATGTTGTGTCTTCTAAGGGGTTAGAGGTAGACAAATCAAAAATTGATGTCATTAAGTCTTTACTTTATCCCACCTGTGTTCGTGAGGTACGCTCGTTTCTTGGTTATGCAGGTTTTTATAGAAGATTCGTCAAAGATTTTTCCAAGATATCTCATCCCATGTGTGAGCTCCTATAAAAAGATGTAGAATTCGAGTTTTCCAAAGAGTGCAAGCAAGTTTTTGATCGGTTGAAAGAGTTGTTAGTCTCAACACCAACTTCGACTTGGAACTTCAAGGGGGTGATTTTGGGAGTTTATATCATCATTTAACACTTTGGAAAACTTTAATTTGCTTTTTGTAAGTTAAATTGAAGATCATACTTGCTGGATTTGTAGTTAACTTAGATATGTGTGGCTGATTTCTCTACCATTTCCGATTCCAGATTTCTAAGTGTTTGTTGTTAGATTGTAATTTACACTTGACTTTATGTTTATTATCTAGTAATCTTTGATTTGGACTTAATTACATGTTTGATTGGTTCTCTTTTTCGCTTGATCAATGAACTAGGGTTCTTGTCAATCTTGTTAATCAAATTGTGAAATTCATATATATTTTATGATTTGATGTAGTAACATGCACTTAATTGATTGTAATTAGATCAAAATTAGTGTAATCAAAGATTAGATGTTCATATTCCCAAACTTATGAGGAATGTTGGATATTGTTGGTAATTGTTGCAAGATTTTAATGTCATTTAATGATTTGAAGCAAAAGCTTGTTTGAAGTGAATCAATTAAATGAAGTTTTATTTAAAGAACATGCTTTGAATAGAACACTTTTGTCAATTTGGATATTAGAGTTTATTAATATCTAAATTACCAACCAAGATTGAACATGGATCATAGTCATATTACATCTTCTAACACAACATACATATAGGAATCCGAATCAGAAATGTATTTCTTTTACTGAATTTTGTTATTGATCTTGTTTATTTATGAACTTTTATTCGAGTTCAAACATAATCCCCCATTTTAACAAAGATTGTTTTGTGTGAGAATGTGGCTAAAAAGAAATCGCGTATTCATGTGGACCAACCCTGCTTACTCTAAACTATCCTTAGTGTATGAAGTAGCAGTGACTTGAGTTTTATTGTTATTATTTTATCCCATTATTTGTTGGTTTGACCACCAAATAATATATATATATATATATATATATATATATATATATATATATATATATATATATGCTTAGATTATTTTGTTTTTACTAACTATTGTGTGTCAGAATGCACAAATCTGGACCAACGGATGGAATTAATCAATGGACATGATTTTAGAGTGTATGATATTTCAATAGAATAACATGTACCATATAATCACACAAATTTTAGCAAAAGTGTATTTTGGACAATTAACTACAATTATAAAAGGAAACTTTTTGGATTTTTAGGGATAATTAATTCTCCTAATTTTAAAAATCTGAATTTTTTTAATTAATTCAATTTTAATTCTAACGTAATTTGTAAACATAACCGATTTTATTCTGTCAGAATATTTTTTTTGTTAAAATGATGCTCTTTCAGAATTTTATTCTATGAGAATATTATTGGAGAATAACAAAATTCTTGAATTCGGGGTTGAAATATATCAACATTCTAATACATTCTTATACATCCGAACTTAAATACAAATTCATATATATTTTTACAGACTAAAAGTCTTATACATTTTAATATAATTATACACATTGTAAAAGAATATCAACAAAAATGAATAAAATTCTTAAAAAATAACAACACTATTAAAATTTTAGTATGATCAAACTTTATTCATTCTTCAAGTTATTACTATTAGGTCTTCAATGCATTCTTCCAGCCATTCCTATCACAAATATAACAAAAACTAATAATGATTAAAACCATGTTACTTGTAATTATCACTTTATATATTCTGTTAGAATAAATAGAATATGAGAGAATACACTGAATATATTCTGTCAGAATATATGGATTTTATTCTGGCAGAATATATTCAGACAAAATACATAGAATACATTCAAAAGTATCGTATTTAGTACTAATATAATTTTAGATTCCAAAGACCCAATAACAAGGGACAATAGAAATTGGAATTCAATATCACAAATTTAACCAAAATAATACACAAACAAATTAATTAACTTTTTAAATAGTTTTCTAGAACAAGATGATGTAAACAGATCTAAGTTGTGAGAATAATGAAATTTGAAACCCTAGATTTACCTGCACTCGCTGGTGAAAATCTTAGCATTCTTTTGTAGGTTATTCTACCAGAATATAGCATTCTTTGTTGGATATTCTAACAGAATAATATATTTTTTGCATAATATTCTTAAGGAATGAATCATCTATTGGAAAGATTATAAATGTTTGATGATATGTCAACAAATATAATTGAAGCTATAATCAAGATATTGAAAAAAAAAACAATTATGTGGCATATCATGGAGTTTAATCCTTAATAAAAAATTGACAAATAACAACCAAAACCATCCAACATAAACTAGTATTAAGGAATCATTAAACTAAAAGAAGAATTAATTTGATACCATTAAAATTTTAGACTTGACTGCAATTTCACCAAATATTGTAACACCTACTTTGTATCCATTTATCACTGATGTGGGGTGAATCTCTTTTTAACAAGATCATTTGCTCTCTGAAATGTTATCAAAACAATAGATTAATAAGCATTTTCCATCAAGATTTCTAATACATTTGCCAAAACAAAGATGTATGAACTAGGTACAATACTTTCAGTAATTATATATTTGTGCAATCTACTACTTCTTTATCTTGAAGCTCAGCCAATTCAACAATAACATATTTAATTAGACAAAAGTACCAAACTCAAAAAATTTGTAAAGTAATAAACTCATAATAACAACATGTATCAAACTCACAGATTCACAATCGGAATCACACGAACAAATGAAATCACTGATTCACAAACAAATTACAAGAATGAAAATAAAAATCTGAAATCGCAGACAACTTACAAAAAAGAACCCAGGTGATTGATTATATTACCTGAAGAGATCAACCGGAAGTGTGAGCTTCGGAAGGTAGTGACGCCGGAGGTGTGAGCGACTGATAGAAGCAAAACCGGAGGTGTGAGCGATTGGAATGAGCGAAATCGGAGATGTGAGCGGCTGAGGTCAACGACGGTGTTGAGGTGTGAGCGACTGAGTTGAATAATATTTGATGGCGATCAGAGACAATGATTGCGATTATGGAGGAGTCATAGGAGCAACGTGAGAGACAACAAAGCAAAGTGCAGGTGTGATGCGAAAGAGAACGGCGGTGATTTTGCTCTGGTGGTGGTGTTCTTAAGCAGAGACTAATGTGTCGATCTGGATGAGGACCATTAGTTTGTGTGTTGGAAAGAATTAGAGACGAGAAAATGGAATTAGAGTTAGTGGGGTAGGGTTTTTATAGGTAAATAAAAACCATTGATGTGTGTGAAACAAACTAGTTTTAATCCTACTAACTTAGACACAAAATAATCACACGAAAAGCAATGTACCTATCGATTAGTAATATAGTTCAAGCAAGTAGGGTATCAAACACAAGGAACGGTAAACAATTAAAATAAATGCTAATATTATCTAAATAAAACAAGTAAAAAAAGAGTTTTCTCTAGTTTTGCAAGACTAGAAACTTAAATACTTTACTAACACGCAAACTAAGCAACTAATAGCTAAGAAAACAAAGATCAACTAAATTCAATGATTAAAAAGGCCTTCTGTTTAGGTTCGAATCATTTGTTCCCATGGATGATTTTATGGTAAATATATCAGATTAATTCTTCATTGGTTACCGACTAAAGTGATTAGATTCACATTCGCTCACTACAAGAAAATAGTCCTTTAATGACGCGCAAACAATGACACGCAGTGATTTACGATACGCATTTATGAGTGCCCTAAAAATAATGTCAGCTTTTCCTAAAATTCAAGAATAGAGAACACGTATTTTTGCGTGCCCTATAATTCGTGTCAAAAAAAGAAAAAAAAACACGGAGGGCACCTTTTATAAATAGTGTGACGTCTAGGCCTGTCGTTTTATAATATTTTAATGAAAGGCGCGTCTCCATCCATATAGCATCTCAGTATACCTAAGGAGGGAAATGAAATCCTAAAAATCAAAAACCCCGCTCATTCTCTTCTCCCTTTCCACTAGTTATGCCATCAATTTTTGATTCGTTCACACTCTAGAACAAGCACATACATCACTCTCTTATCATTCTCCTTTAATTTCTTACTCTTGTAATTAAGAATTTAGGGTTTTTTCATATTACTGTTCCAATTTTTTTGTTCAGGTTTGTATTTTAGTCAAATGGTTCCCCTGAAGGAAATTCTAATGTGTCTGGCCGTTGTCCTGTGGCGGCGACAGTCCGGCTCACCATCCCAGTAAGCGGAGGAATACCTGGACCACCGGTAGTAGGTCAATACAAAGTCAATGCTTGCACCCAGAAATACAAATCGGAAGCCCTCGATTGTAGCGTCGATCGATAATTACGACAACCCTAAAACACATCTATGAAATCGCAAAGGTGAAGCAATCACATCTATAGTCCAATTTCTTCCACATCGATCCTCACACTAACTGGTTCGACAACTGCAACTCCTCTCGATTGTAGTGTCGATCAATTGTTGGCTATTCAATTCTATTCATCTTAATTCCCCTTTCATATATGTTTTTCATCGGATTTCTCTCAACTCACAGACGCAATGGCATCAAGATCGTACAATAAAGTCGCTGATATATGCGATCAACTTATGCTTCAGATAACATACATATGAATTTGTGTAATGATCGTTGTGCGCTAATTGTTGCAAACTACTACGACTAACTGTGTGTTGGGTTAAGATTTGAAACCCTAATTTTATATCTGCTGGCTTGATTTCAATCTTACTGTTACTTTATTTTTCCTTTTTTCATGTAGATTGCTTCACAAGGCGTTGCATTTCAAGACGAATGGTTGTATGTTGTTCATCTTCCAGGGCACATTTACCTTAATGATCTGTAAGTTAAGACAATTTGTATCTATTTTTTTTCTTTTTCATGTGTTCTATCTATACATATCTGAATTTTGAACCTGATCTTAAGATTGATTCTGATATAAAAGGTGGAATATCCACAAAATGTGTTCTATCTATACATCTTCTAGGGCACATTTACCTTAATGACCTGGACTCTCCTTTTTTGCTTCACTTTTATCACCACAAATAGTCCCAGGTGTGCTAATCATTGAATAATTAGAGTAGCAATTAAAATTACCAAACTGACCCTATAACTGGTTTTGTGTTTCAGTCGCTTTTGGCTAAACTATGTGAAGGAACACCAGGAGTGAATGCAAACAATAGCATTATTAGTGGTGTTCTTGTAATTGTGGGAGACCTTGCTAGAGTGGTAGGAGATTCTTACATTCTTATTTATTGTTCTCTTAAGTGTAAAATGTTTGATTTGCTGAGTCTTACTTGTATATGTGTAGGGTGGTTTTGCTATGAGAGAATATATCCCTAAACTTATACCAAGAATTGTTGAAGCTTTATTGGATGAAGCTGCTGCTACTAAACGTGAGGTTGTTGTTGCAACTCCTGGTCAACTTGTACAGAGCACAGGGTATGTATCCAACTTTATCAATATTACAAGTGACACAATATTTAGAAGGGCAAACACTTTTTACAAAAATTGGTTGGTTTTTGTTTATAGTTATGTGATAGCTCCATGTAATGAGTACCCATAGTTGTCGAGCTTACTTTTAAAATTGTTGAATGGTGAGCTGGCATGGTCTACAAGGCGGGAAGTTCTTAAGGTATGTTTTTGACCCTTTCTAGTTTCTATGATGTTATGTACAAAGATTTATGCTGAAAAAAAATCTCTGATCAGGTTCTTGGATTAATGTGTGCTTTGGATCCTCATGTTCATAAGCGCAATCAACAAAGCTTACAAGGACCTCTTGATGATGGGACCCGTACAACCAATGATGTGGGCCTACATATCTAGTCTAGTGATGAGTTGCCAATGGATCTTTGGCCATCATTTACAACATCAGAAGATTATTTCTCCACTGTAAGTTTTTTACCAAAAAATAAAAATAAAAAGAAGTCGTACTTGCTACTATTACATCTGATGCTTTTGATTCTACTGATAAATGAAATTTGTAATGTATGATTATGGAAAACTACTTGGAATAGGTTCTCATGCAATTACAACTTGCCCCTGTTTTCTTCACCTTCTCACTTGGAACAAAAACTCACTACTATGGTAGAACACTGCTTCATGGAGGTGCAAAGTACAGGGCAACAGGTCATGGTTTTGTTGTCTTTCAGTTGAAATTTTCTGAAAACTATCGACTTTATTCGCGTAGTCATTTCGTGAAAGGAATCGGGCTTATGATCTTGCTTCTTGTTTCTTGTTTACCAAATATTTGGTGATTCATATAAAGGAGCTGTTGCTTACCTGTTGATCACCATTTTGCAATTTTATTGGTGGTAAAGGTAAGAAATAATATATATCTCTATTAGTTTTGGATTGGATGTTAATGTTGATGGGTATTTTTGTTATTTGAGCATGAATATATGTTTGTGTTGCTGTTGGTTTCTCCGTATATGTAGTTGGCTTCCTGAATTTCTAAATTTTATGTTTTTTTATTGATTTTAGGTGCTAACTGATATAGTAAGTGCTACCAGCCATCTTAGCTAGTGCTGGTAGGAGCCATTTGTTAAGTTTAAAGACAAACCTTTTCCAGTGAAGTTATCTAATATAGCCTTTGAATTGGTAGCTGGGGGAACATAGTTTGTCTAAAGCCTCATCTTAGTCTTCTTTGCTTGAAGTTCTGCAACTTTTAACTTCCTCCTGGCTTCATCTTCCATCATACTCACACTCCACTCAACATATTTTGCATATCCCTAATTGAAAAAAAAAACAATATGTTCCCCCAGCTACCAATTCAAAGGCTATATCAGATAACTTCACTGGAAAAGGTTTGTCTTTAAACTATCTCATTTCTTCCGTTTTTTAATAAACTTTACTAAATTAAAACTTTATACAGGTAATTGAAGTTGTTAGTGGGGACTGCATTGTTGTTGTTGATGATTCACTACCATTTGGTAGTCCAGCTGCTGAAAGAAGACTGAATCTCTCAAGTATCAGATGTCCCAAATTGGGAAACCCAAGAAGAGAGGAGAAACCTGCTCCTTATGCCCGTGAAGCAAGGGAATTTCTAAGAACAAGATTAATGGGTCGTCAGGTAACATTATTACATGTTAATTTATTTTAAACAATTTCAAAATTAGGGTTAAATGTCAAGAATTGTCAACCAACTCATTTACAATTTCAATTCATTAAAATTTTTGAAAAGAATAGACATTTCTTATTCAACATCATTAAAACTTTTGTATGAAGCTTGTATATGCATTACAAAGTTATAAAAATTCCTTGTAAACCTCAAGTTAAAAGAAGGTTTATCTTATCTTTTTTTCAGTTTGCATTTTCCTAGTGAATGTAGTGTTTGCATTTCTGGTCCTATACCAGGATACGAGGTATATAACTATATAACTATATAACTATATATTTATATTTATATCTATTTCAAATTTTGATTTTTAGCAACCCTAATTCCTTTACTAGTGCTGACACAGCATATGTTCTTGCATATTTTGTGATTATGCTCAATACGGATGCCCGTAACAACATCATCAAAGATAAGGTCAGGATTTCAATCTTTTATTTATTCCCAGTTTATATATTCATTTATTTTTCTGATTTTGATGCTTTGGTTTGTTTATATGTAAGATGAGTAAAGCTGATATTATTCGGAACAACCGTTGGATTTATGATGGCATGAAAGTGGTATTAAGTATTTGCATTCTTATTATATTATACCCCTTACATTTTCCCAAATTACCCCTTCCTCTACAATGTTTTTTGTTTCTATGTATTTTGTGCATTATCAGCAAGATGCAGTAAAGACTTGAAGTTGAATTTGGCTAAGTCATTATTGAGTGAGATGGACCAATGTACAACTGCTTATCCATATAATCAGCTGCTTGGAGCATTAGTATTAAAGAGTTATGAAAGACAAGATGCAACTTTACTTAGTTGGAATTTGATGTACATAGTAGATTAGATGCAAATTTATATATTGTAAGAAATAAAATTATATGACATTAACTTTTATGCAATGGATTGTATTTTTTATATATGATATTTTATTTCTATTATGAAACATTAAATACAAATTTAATTTGAAAATAAGTAAATCTATAAATAATATTTTTTTTAAACATTTAAAATTATGATACGCAAAAATGTGTGTCATCTTCATTTATGACATGGCCTTTCTTGACAGGGGCTTTCTTGATACGCATTGCGTGTCATTAACACGCGCGTCATAAGGTTACGACACGCGAATGCGTGTCGTCTTCATTTATGACAGGGCCTTCCTTGATACGCATTGCATGTCGTAAACGCGCGTCATAATTGCATGTCGTAAATGAGCGTCGTAAATGCGCGTCGTCTCTCTTTATGACAGGGCCTTCCTTGACGCGCATTTGCGCGTCGTCTGAGCCTTTTACTACGCGCAATGAGCATCGTAAAAGGCTGTTTTTCTAGTAGTGGCTATAGCTAATCCTTAGAAAACAGATTAATTCAAGCAATGGCCAGTTGTCTAAATTAATGAATTTCCTAGTTTGTTAATTCGGGTTTAGAAAGACTTGTAATTAGCTAATCAAATATGTGATTCAATTAACCTCTTGTTGATGGTGTATCACGCAAGCTCACACATTAACTTACCTATCTTCAAGTTAATTCTAGTTTCACATTCGTTATTCCTAGACATACAACTATGTGGTCACGTAAATCATATGAAATTAGCAACTAAGAGATGTTCATACAACTTAATTACTGATTTATTAACATAAGAATAGTTATTGTTAACACATAAGGTTCTTTAACAAGCTTAATAAAACATAATCACCAATTAAAATTAATCCTAATCAAATAATCAATCCATGTTCACAAATTCATCTACCTAAACAGAAGTTATGAGTTTTTAGCTCATGATTACAACAGAAACAAGCACAAAAACGAAATCAATTGGTAAAAACATAGTTCAAACAAGAGATTAGGTAAGAGTAAACTTGATTTTGACTTGATTCTCCTTAAAATTGAATGTAGGGTTGATTCCCTTACTTCCCACGCTCCAGAAGCACCTTTAGTCGACAATTGGCCTCCAAGGGTTCATCTATATCCTAGGGTATCGATCTGAAAGTCCCTTTATATAGATTTTCACAAAACAGGGGCTACTCGGCGAGTCCAGTGACCTACTCGGCGAGTCCGTCACTTAAAACCCGTGTACGGCAAGTCAGCGCGTCCAGAATCGCGAAACTTCTGACCAACTCTTCGAGTTGATGGCCTACTCGCCGAGTCCATTTGGAATCAGCATTTTCTCAAAACACGAAAGTCGTCCGAAATTGTGTCTCGTTTTCAAAAAATTTTGAATCTCGTCAATCGGAGTTACGGCTCATGAGATATGGCCAAAACATTGACGAGGGGTCAAGCTGTCCAGCAACATCCTTCTTTCTTCAAAATCCAAGATCCAAGCGTCCAATCGCTAGTTCCACTTCCTTTTCTATCCGAGCATGTAATTATTGCTGAAAAATGAAATTCTAAACTAATTAAGCACCTTTTGCTCATTAAATGAGACAAAAACAACATAAAGTATTAAGATAATGCATGAATTTTTCAACTAAATATGCCCATATCAAAATACCCCACACTTGACTTTTGCTTGCCCCCAAGCAACACTGAATTTTAGTACACTAATATTACATAAGATAATCCCAATCGAACCCAATTATTATGCCAAGACCGCAACGCATGCATTTGTGTCTAAAATTTTCCTAATAACCCCCATACTCCAAATACTCACAATCCTCATAAACATTCGCCCACTTTTTCCGAACAATGCTCATTTTATGCATCCCTCCGAATCCATCCTCAGAAAACCTCCTAACCTCAAGATATTTTTAGTTGAGCAACCCAAGCATACATAATCTAGACAATTACAATTTATGATACAACTATGGAGCTCTTTTGGAATTCTTCACTTCTTTGACATTTGATCTTTAATTTTTGGGTATCTTCAACTTTTGAATTTCTTCGGAATTTTTGATCTTTGAGCTTCATACTTTAACTTTGATGCTCCAAAAATTCTTCAAACTTTTTCTTGTCATTCTCTTTTTTATATTTATTTATTTTTTATTTTCCATGTAACTCACTTTTTCCACTCAAAACCCTACATGCTTAAGCAGGGGCACTCAACTTCAACCTTTATTGGTTAACGATAATAATTTTCCTGGATACATTTCTGGTACACGATGCTAAACATATTGCATCCTTCAAACTAAGCGAGGTCGTGTTTTTGTCGCATGATTTCACTGGAATAAGGAAGCCACAAATGCACTAGAACGTATATAGGCTCAGCTAAACATTTGGGTCTTCATGCAATCATCAAACATAATACTAGCATGATCCCTAATTGCTTTACCAAAATTTCCTAAATTAATCCTAGAAAAATTTATGCAAAATTTTAAAATTTAACTAGTGTAACCAACCAACCCCCTACCCCACACTTAATTTATGCAATGTCCCCATTGCATATCATGCATGATAAAGAACAATAAAAATAAGGAGAGAATTGGAACAAACTCCCCTGGGATAGTAGTGGTGAGGTTGATATTTCGTCTTTAAGCTCCATCTTCAATTGACTTTAGACATGGGAACAACTCATCCATGTCTTGGGTGGCAAAATCTCGTGTGGTACAGTCTTTATAAAAGCTCCAAATATAAGGGAAAAACTCTTGGAAATGCTCGGAAAATGATCTTCAAAGAATAGAACCAATGCCCATATCAAATGTCATCAAATCTTCAGCTCAAAAGTAAAAAAGAATGAGCGACCCGTCGAGTAAGTATGTAGACTCGCCGAGTTGAAGCGTAAATGACAGAAGAATCGTGAATTTTCACATGGACTCGGCAAGTCCATAAGATGCACTCGGCGAGTAGACCGTTGTGTGACAAAAAATTTATTCTGCCCAAGTCTGTTTCTGATGTATGGGGGTTATATAAACTAATAATTTCCCTCATTTTTCTTTAGGGAATAAACACTCTATAACCCTTCTATCAATTGGACTCATAGCTTAACTCAAAACTTCGTTTCCTCTCTCGCCTAGACTTGATTTCTTGCTTCGTCAGCCTTGACTCTAGACCCTCACATGCATCCTTACACTCAAACTGAAAAGATCAAAAACAAAAACCAAGTAAAAAACATTAAAAAAATCCTAAATTATCCTTAAACACTAGAAGTTTAGAAAGAAAAAGAAAAGAAAACTCTAATGACGAGTTGCCTCCCGCAAGCGCTTCTTTTTGTGCGAGTCTTTAGCTGGACTCTCAACTTAATAAACTTCCAATAAACTCAATGCCAATCAATCTGTTGCATTGAATATCTTCTTTTGACAAATGTATAAAATTTGGCTCGTTTCTTCTAAAATTGGCCAAACAAGCTCGAATTCATGAAACCCAACATTCTTGACAAGGGTTGGAACCGGTTGGATACTAATAAAAAACGGATCGTGCCTCAGAACTTTCTCTAAAGTTGGAGTTGTCACCCCACGCTTCGAAACACAAATTGAAAATACAGGGGGCCATGTCGTGGTAATGGTCAAACTACAGTTTGGTTCCTGCAATTCAGCTTGTTCTTGTTCTTCGTCTGACCTCTCTGCTAGCAATCTTTCCAGCTCCTCCAAGTCTCTTTCTGGATTAAATTCTTCATCTTGTAACCCAGATGTCCCTTCTGTGTTGGGCAAGATGTTATCTAACCATCTTCCAAATTTCTTCAAATCTTCATCTGAGTCATACTCCTCATCTTCTTGCTCAATTTCCTGTACTACATCCTCAAGAAAAGCATCAAAAGCATCGACATTTGGAAAATACATAATAAATAAAAATTAAAATTAAAATTAAACTATATAAAAAAATTAATCAATAAAATAAAAACGATAACAATTAGCAAATAAAATTAAATATTTGAACCGTTCCCCGGCAACAGCGCCAAAAACTTGATGTGTGTGAAACAAACTAGTTTTAATCCTACTAACTTAGACACAAAATAAACACACGAAAGGCAGTGTACCTATCGATTAGTAATATAGTTCAAGCAAGTAGGGTATCGAACACAAGGAACGGTAAACAATTAAAATAAATGCTAATATTATCTAAATAAAACAAGTAAAAAAAGAGTTTTCTCTAGTTTTGCAAGACTAGAAACTTAAATACTTTACTAACACGCAAACTAAGCAACTAATAGCTAAGAAAACAAAGATCAACTAAATTCAATGATTAAAAAGGCCTTCTGTTTAGGTTCGAATCATTTGTTCCCATGGATGATTTTATGGTAAATATATCGGATTAATTCTTCATTGGTTACCGACTAAAGTGATTAGATTCACATTCGCTATAGCTAATCCTTAGAAAATAGATTAATTCAAGCAATGGCCAGTTGTCTAAATTAATGAATTTCCTAGTTTGTTGATTCGGGTTTAGAAAGACTTGTAATTAGCTAATCAAATCGGTGATTCAATTAACCTCTTGTTGATGGTGTATCACACAAGCTCACACATTAACTTACCTATCTTCAAGTTAATTCTAGTTTCACATTCGTTATTCCTAGACATACAACTATGTGGTCACGTAAATCATATGAAATTAGCAACTAAGAGATGTTCGTACAACTTAATTACTGATTTATTAACAGAAGAATAGTTATTGTTAACACATAAGGTTCTTTAACAAGCTTAATAAAATATAATCACCAATTAAAATTAATCCTAATCAAATAATCAATCCATGTTCACAAATTCATCTACCTAAACAGAAGTTATGAGTTTTTAGCTCATGATTATAACAGAAACAAGCACAAAAACGAAATCAATTGGTAAAAACATAGTTCAAACAAGAGATTAGGTAAGAGTAAACTTGATTTTGACTTGATTCTCCTTAAAATTGAATGTAGGGTTGATTCCCTTGCTTCCCACGCTCCAGAAGCACCTTTAGTCGACAATTGGCCTCCAAGGGTTCATCTATATCCTAGGGTATCGATCTGAAAGTCCCTTTATATAGATTTTCACAAAACAGGGGCTACTCGGCGAGTCCAGTGACCTACTTGGCGAGTCCGTCACTTAAAACCCGTGTACGGCAAGTCAGCGCGTCCAGAATCGCGAAACTTCTGACCAACTCTTCGAGTTGATCGCCTACTCGCCGAGTCCATTTCGAATCAGCATTTTCTCAAAACACGAAAGTCGTCCGAAATTGTGTCTAGTTTTCAGAACATTTTGAATCTCGTCAATTGGAGTTACGGTTCATGAGATATGGCCAAAACACTGACGAGGGGTCAAGCTGTCCAGCAACATCCTTCTTTCTTCAAAATCCAAGATCCAAGCATCTAATCCCTAGTTCCACTTCCTTTTCCATCCGAGCATGTAATTATTGCTGAAAAATGAAATTCTAAACTAATTAAGCACCTTTGTTCATTAAATGAGACAAAAACAACATAAAGTATTAAGATAACGCATGAATTTTACAACTAAATATGTCCATATCAACCATCAATTGTTAATTTTTGATATCAATTAATGCACATGTGTAATATTACTAATGTACGCTTATTAATTTGATTAATGATTAAATTATTCCTAAATTTTCATTGGTCCATACATACACACAATAATTGTAAGAAACATTTGAACCTATCTCTCTCGTTCTCTCGCTCTCTGTGTGTGTGTGTGTGTGTGTGTGTGTATATATATATATATATATATATATATATCACTACTAGAAACCTTACTTTCAGTGACAGAACTTTTCTGTAGCTAATTAGCTAAGGTTTTCCGAGGGATCAACTACAGATTTCACAAATACCTCAACGGGCCATAACTTCTTCGTTGTAACTCGGATTTCGGCATTCTTTATATGTACAGAAACCTTATGACATATTCTACAACTTGGTTAAGATTATTTATTCTAAATAATCTTTTGTCGAAAAGTCGTTTTCGGCCCCTATTATCTCTTAATTGACTAGCCCGGATCTACGGGCGTTACAATTATCTCCCCCTTAGGATGATTACGTGCCGGAATCATCAACGAAACAGGGCTCACATGATGACTCCATACGTTATCTCTTCATCCTAAGTCATAACTTCGATGTTTCTTCGAATGAGTATCTAACTCTTAGACTCCTTGAGTACAAGCGGTGCTCGATCTTGCATCCGCTCTCTATCTTATGTTAGACTTCTAATCATGATCTTCATGTCACGATCTCGATCTTTATTGGAGACTCCTTATTTAACAAACGTGAGATAAGTTTCTTTCTTTGATTATCATAATATACCGATGGTTCATGTTCTAATGACCTCTCATCGTATGATGCATTGCTTGGACTCAGGTCTTTTAGAGTCAAATTCCAGAACAGACTATACCTTCCTTCATGCTCTAATCACATGTACCGATCACTTCGATTATCTTTTACTTCAATCCTATCACTTAAGTCATATGTTACATCGAATTTGGTTCTCTGAACCACGTAACATACTCATCGTAGTCGGACTCAATTTGATATGACCATTGGGGTCGGAATAACAACAATCTTCTTAGTCATTACCGAAACAATGGTAACGTCATGCTTGAATAAAACAGAATCAATTACTAGCTTCTTGGTAACCTTGTGACTTTTCCTGATCCAAGCGTGAGTCCTATGCTTCCGGTAGTATATGCATCTACTACCTTTCACACCTACACATACTCGTCCCAAGTATTGTCTCGCAGTCCCCAGGTCTTAAAATCACAAAACAATTTAACACATACGAGTGTGTCCAAATAATCATAAAAATTTCCCTAGACTCTACTAGGACTTTTTCCATGCGTATCTTCAATCATCAATTCTGCTTCAACTCGGTTGGTGATGGAAATTCCAAATGATAGGAAAACTTTAGGAATTACACCAATCATTCTATCATCCCGCCAATCAGATGTGTACATTCAGGTGTACCGTACTTCTCTAGATGTACTGCTATTTTATCAGACGTATTCTAAAGGCAAGATACCTCTCTTATGATATCTTCCAATAGGTATCATTCATTATCGTACGCCATCTCATTTCCTCTATTTTCTCATTCTATCATGGTTCGCATCACTTCCTGAACTTCTGCCGTTGTGATAGGTTTGGGTGCAGACGCAACGACCGATGCATGACCCATCACATTCTTAGGCTCATGTTGTCATCTTCCTCGGATATTTCCTAGTCTGTCTTCACCATGACGTTTTGTACACCCAAGCAGACGTTCGATGTACCGAGGCGAGAATTTTAAGATAGGAAAGATTTTATTTACGATAGACGTATAGATCTCCTTGTCACACCGAAAGGTTATATGCCAGTTCTAATACCGTAATTAAACATTTAGAAATCTGAACACATAAAATTTCCAGATCCGGTCGGCAACAGACCATAGATCCGAACAAATAATAGAATATAAGGCATCTTTATAGCTATTACATAAAACATTTAGCACATAAAACATTTTTGGCATCTTTTCTAAAATAAACTAGTGCTTGTGTCTAAAATATAGCAGACACTCATATCACAATCATTGCTTAGCATTCTAAGTTTAAGTCAAGAAATTTCCTACAAATTCCTAGTTCGCTTAAACTAATGCTTTGATACCAACTGTGACATCCCCATTTTCACGGCCAGAAAAGACCGATTTTTTATTACGCTTTATAAAAATCAGAGTATCTCTTTTAATAAAAACATTGCGGAATTTGCTCCTAGAAAAACATGATAATTTCATTATCAAAGCATTTCCGAATAAATGTATTTTTATTCCTTTTAAAACATTTGGGATGTCATTGTCAATACATAAACATAAGCATAAACAAAACTTACATTCATTTACACTAGTGATCTATATCTCCTTAATTTCTCAGTGTAATGTAACTTCACATTGTCACCTGTGATACAAGTAAACTGAGTGGGTCAGGTTGGGAAACCTGGTGAGTACATAGGGATTTCAACCCACAATAATATAATTATTATGTTTAAACAGTCAAGCAATCAACCCAATTATCCATCCCAATTATCTTGTTTACTCTTAAGGATCTATCCTAAGAGTCATCTATCCTGCATTCGTTTATTCTGAGGTCCCATGCTTCCAGGGTTATAGGACTGGCACTAAATCCATAGCTGCCAATGCTCGTTCGTAAAGCACTAATTCCATAGCTGCTATAGTTTATTCATCGGGTACTAAATCCATAGCTACCAGTGTTTATCTAATAGGTACTAATTCCATAGCTACCAATTCCTATCAGGTACTAAGTCCATAGCTACCAATTCCTAGCAGGTACTAAGTCCATAGCTACCAGTGTTTGTCCAATAGGCACTAAGTCCATAGCTGTCAATGTTATTTATTAGGCACTACGTCTATAGCTGCTTATGTTTACTCACATCATCTTTTCTCTCTCATCATTCATCTACCCATGTCATCCCCAACATATTTGTATATATAAAATGCGTATACAGTTTAAATCATTTTAAAACATGTATAAAAACGTTCATCCAGCATAAACAGTAAGTACTTAGATAATATGCACACATAGCACGTAATTTATATAAAACACTTCATATCTATGTGTAAGATGAAAGTAACTATGCACTCACTTGATACGGTGGTGACTCGGTACTCGGACAGCACTTCGTTACTCTTAAAACAATTTTCCTAGACAAAACCTAGTATCAATACCACTAGGGTTTAGTTTTAACGTTAACCGCGACTAATTAACAGTCTAGCTATTATTACTATTATATAAGCGTTAAATAACACTCAATATAACTCATAATAATAGCCCAAATAATTATTTTAAGGTCCTAATAATGTTACTATAATTAAATAAAAGGTATATTAAATATAGTATAGGCGTAGCTCACTTACAACGGGTTTTTATTAAAAACCGGACTTCGTTGGAGCAGCGTTTCCAAACCGAAAGCTTTTCTTCTCGGAGCCATCGGGCACTCCGGGGCTTTCTTCTCGTGCTAGGGAGGTTCCCTAGACTTCAAAGGGGTTTAGGGAGGCTAGAGAGAAGTTAGAGAGAGAAAGAAAGGCTTATGGTGTGAAGAAAATATGAGGAGTTCACTATTTATTTATAGGAGTTTTATAGTAAAGTAGTCTCTAAACTTCGTCTGTATCTTCCGCGTACGAGCTCCGTTTTCTACGTTATTTATATCCACGCGTTGGTATTTATGAGTAATACAACTTTCATTTAGACTCTGTCGGCTAATTCTCCTTCTATCTTATATTTACAAAAACTGTATCGAATTCGCCGCGTTCGAAAAGTAGAGACTAAGCTTCGTCCATAACTTTCGCATACGATCTCCGTTTTTGTCGATATTTATATCCACGC
Organism: Lactuca sativa; assembly: GCF_002870075.4. Taxonomy (NCBI): domain Eukaryota; kingdom Viridiplantae; phylum Streptophyta; class Magnoliopsida; order Asterales; family Asteraceae; genus Lactuca; species Lactuca sativa. Next base: position 38,357,600 of record NC_056626.2, on the reverse strand, counting down.
ATTGGTATTTACGAGTACTACAACTTTCATTTAGACCTCGTTGGCTAATTCTCATTCTATCTCAGATTTACAAAATTGTATCAAATTTGTCGCGCACGAAAAGTACAGACTAAGCTTCGTCCATAACTTTCGCATACGAGCTCCGTTTTTTACTGTCCTTTTATCGTTTAACTCCTATTAATGATATCTTCATTTCTCGTTTAGATTATTTTGGCTGAAAATCGACCGATCTAAAATTCGAATTTTGGGGATGTGCACTGTTATGCTAAATCTTAGAAAATTTATAACTTCCTCATACGAAGTCAGATTTGGGCGTTCTTTTTATGGACGCTCTCAGTTTAACATATTCTACGACTTTTGTTTAAATCTCTAAGGCTAAAAGTCGCTCTATCATAAATTCACTAGTTACGCTTCCCGGTGTCGTGCCGGTTTTGCCGTAAAACCTCGACGGGCCATAACTTCTTCGTTATAACTCGGATTTCGGCGTTCTTTATATGTACGGAAACCTTGTGACATATTCTACAACTTGATTAAGATTATTTATTCTAAATAATCTTTTGTCGAAAAGTCGTTTTCGACCCCTATTATCTCTTAATTGACTAGCTCAGATCTACGGGCATTACATGCTATGGAAAGTGATATATATATATATATATATATATATATATATATATATATATATATATATATATATATAATATTTAATTAAATATTATATATATGTTTGTATGTTTGTGTTGCTTCAAAACAATAATGGAAATTGTCTATCTTATCACTTTATATTTTAGTATATGTTTAACATTTTAATTATAATAATAAGTGTTTTTTAAAAGGTTTCTTTCATTTATAAATAATAATAAGTGGTTTTAAAATTAATGAATAATAATTATAAATAATAAAATCATATTATAAAAATCATGGATATGTTATATTATCAATGCAAGACTCTTTTGAAATGCAAATTGTCTATCTTATCAGCTTATTATTTAGTGTATGTTTAACATTTTAACAGTAATATTAAGTGTTTCTTAAAAGTCTTCTTTAACTTATTGATAATAATAACTGATTTAAAACTAAAAAAACAATAATTTAAAAATGATAATAACAACAATTTATAAATTATTTAACGTTAGTAACAAATAAATTGTATTTTGAATGAACATCGTTATTGAAATTAGAAAATAATCGCATTAGTAAGAATTTATATTAATCAATCAAAACAATTGTTAAAAACAATGTTAAATAGATAATTATATTTAATTTTATTAGTGAGGAATGTGGGTTGATGTCAATGAATAATATTGTTCAAAATATTATGTCAAGTTAATGTCAATAACATAACCATTTTAAACATACATTTTTCAATATTTTAACAATATATTTTTAACTTACGCACGTTGTTCGTCTAGTATACTTATAAAAGATGCATTTTTTCTTGCACTACATGTATTTGAAACATCCATGACTTTTCAATTTCTTTCTAATAGTTATTACAAACTGGTTAATAATATTAAATTAATATAAAACTAAATTCTAATAAAAAATTAACTAAACTACAATATTAAAATATCATATTTTACTTCTGTTTATAAAATTATCATTTTAAGTTTTTAACATATTATAGTTAACTTAATAGTTTAAATATGTTGTCGTACGTGAGCAATTGTCATTTCAAAGTCACAACTTTGGTATAATTTATGATTTTATTCAAAATAGTTAAATTATTAATTTCAATAAAATGTTAAACGGTTAACTTGAATCAAAATCTCAGTAAAACTTGAAAAAAATCGAGAGATTATTTATTAATGGTTAAAAGTTATAAATTATTGTGTTAAACCTAAATTGTAATCCTAAATTATAAAAAACATATTTTTTATAATTATTACGAATTTTCAAATAAGTAGCTTAAAAATAACATATAATAGGAATAGTTAAAAGTAATATTATATAAAAAAATTACAATGTTATCTTTAAGAACAAAAATAATGTTTGTTGTTTTAAATAATTACAATCAAAGAAACTAACAATATTAATCAAATAAACTTTAAAAACATTGATTTTTTAAACCAAATTAAAATAATCGAGAGTTTCCAAATCCATTATTTTAAATAACTTACAATAACAATAGTTAAAAGTAATATTATATACAAAAATTATATTGTTTCCTTTAAAAACAAAAACAATGTTTGATATTTTAAATAATTACAATGAGAGAAATTAAAATCTTAAGTAAATAAACTTTTTAAAATTAATTAATCATAATAACAACAATAAATATCATTAAACCATATATATTATATTTAATTCTATTCATGAGTAACTGTAGTTAGAGATCCTTGAAACAATTTGGATTATAGAACTTTAAAAGATGTTTATGCCAACTTAATACAAGATTTATTAAACAACTACATCATTGATATATTTAAAAAACATTTATTTGTAAAGATTTCAAATATATTGTTGTATTCCGTACAACGCATGTGTATTCGCGTACTGGTCTAATAAGAAGAGCGTTTTCCTCAATTGAACTGACGAGGAGTCACTACAAGAAAATAAGGTATCAACGACAGAATCAACGAAGAAAATATTCGTAGCTAATCAACGACTGATGGAAATCAGATGGCTCCTTAAAACCTAAATTATACTCCGTAAATATGGATAGACCCGTCGCTAATCTCCAGTTCCTTCCCATATTTTGTCTAATTTTCAATTCCCTCTCAATATTTTCGTTCCCCCTATACCTCCCTCCCAAATTCTCCCTCTGAAAATATCTTACCCTAAATTCAACTCGCCATTCTCTTACTCTAATTTCAACCCGCCACTCCTTGCCTCCAGCACCGTCGATTCTGGCTACCCCACCCCCAACCCATAACATCACCAATTTATGCCGCCACCACCCCCAATAGCACCATTCATGATGTTAAGTACACCTCAGATTCTCTTAGAGGCGTTGACAACGAAATCAAAACACCACACTATGGGTTCTTCGAGTTTCTATTGCAAATCTCCATGATTCCAGGTACGCTTTGATGTTTTCGACATTCAATTTTAATACTATTCTAATCTACATTCCCCAAATCTATGTTTTTGTAAAGTCAGCATCTCATATTGTAGATATTAAGGATAATCGTTAGTCAAGTGAGTAGATGGCCATGGATGAAGAATCATCGCTTGTTGATGAGAATTAAAATGGAACTCAAACACTTATTCATAACAGAGAAGTTCATATTCTGATTTGGGTGTTCTTGTTGTTTTACCTGGCTTACGATGTTGCTCAAAATTTGCAGAGTACACTCAAAATTGTGAGTTTTCTTTTTCTGGTTTCTACATATATTCAGTAATTTTATGTTTAGTTATCGTGTTAAATTTAATCAATGTTTGTATGTAGACTGTTAGGAGTGTGTATTATAGTGTTTCTATGGATTGTTTAATTCCGAAATAATTCATTTATATATAAGAGGTGTAGAAAAATGCATCATTTTTTTATCACAGAGAAGTTGGATGAACAACTATATCCTTTCCACATTTCCGGTTAATGAATTAATAGAGTTATTGAGAAAACATTGCTAAGTTTAGTATAAAATTTGTAACAAATTGATGTCAATTTGGATTTGAGGAGTCATAATGTTAACCTCAAAAGTCAAGGTATATGTTTTGATGGAATGGAGTCAGTCACTGATGTTTGGTTGATTATTTTGTGTTATAAGATGTATAATGTAACTTGATTATTTTGTGTTATAAGATGTATGATGTAACTGTAGCTTTCAAGGACATAATACAGTGGTTTATGTTAGCTTTATCTTTAGAGTACAATGTAATTGCTCCTAACTTTTACATAGTTTCTTATATGTTTAATAAATGTTGTGGTTTATTGCAGGATGGAGATTTGGTACAAATTTCACATGGCATATTTTATACATCATTCATAGTTTCTTCCGTCTTTGCTTCTTCAATTGTTAGAAACCATCTTGGTAATTATTAGTCTTGCAATGCTACTATTAAATCCTTGGTTTACTTATAATTGCGAAATTTGTGATGTAATTTTTATTCTATGGTTTTCATCTCTCATAGGTATACTGTGACAACCCAAGTTGTCCCGTTACATTTCCACGTTACCGTTAACAGAATATTCCACTGTATAAAAGTTCCGTTAATTAGAGGGCGTCAATTTAATAAACATTCCATTGGTTTACATTAATATGCCGTTAAGTCATGATAAAAGGAAATAAAAACACATAACACACATTTCCATTTAAATGGAAAATGTTAAGTTTTATTGTTACGAACACTAAATCGGGTGCGACCAAAAGCCCCGTTTAACGGCAGTATCGGGTAAAATTCCACTGAGCCCCGACTCGGAACCCTATATAAGGGTGAGTGGAGTCCATTGGAGACTTTTTACACTCTCTCTCTATACTCTCTCTCTAGACCCGTTTTCGCCCCGAATCCGCAACCAAACGCCTCTAAATTGTAAGTCTGCTTACCCTAGCCTATTCTAAACATATTGAATCATGTTTATAGCCCAAAAATCGGACTTAGAAGCAATGGAAAAGGAGTTTACGGCCTAAGCTCTTCCTTAGGCCGTAAACACCTAAAATGAGGCCAAAATGACCAAAACTTGTCCCTAATGGCTTGGAAATAAATTAGGGATTTAGCCTAGGAGTGTTTGATCAAGTAAAGCAATCAATTTAGGGGGTAAAAGATAGTTTACGGCCCAAGCACAAGCTTAGGCCGTAAACACCTCAAAATCTTGTTAAAAGGCCCCAAAAGCACTCCCAAACCACCCTTAGGCTTCACACATAATTTAGGGACTTGGTATTGTGGGTTTAAATCATTTAAACACAAGGAAATATGGGGTAATATGGAGTTTACGGCCCAAACAAGTGCCTAGGCCGTAAACACCCCTTAATCATGCCTAAATGTCCCAAAAACACCCCTAAAACACTCTTGGACTTAATACATAAATTAGGGGCTTATCCTTTTGGGTTTGGAACATTTAAACTCAAGGATTTATGGGATTAAAAGGAGTTTACGGCCCAGACACATGTCAAGGCCGTAAACACCCCAAAACTCACCCAAATGATAATTTTAATCCCCCAAAATGGCATCACACTCCATTATAAATTGCTAGAAGTGATATAAGGGCTTTAAACTTCACAAAACTCTAAGGATGAGAGTTTACAGCCGTAAACTCCCTTGGGAGTTGTCCCTAGGCCGTAAACTCCAAGTTAATGCCCTTAGAAGCCTCAAACCCACTCATGCCTTTTTGGAAAAGTACTTAGAATAATCCCATGAACAAGTAGAAGCCTTAAAACACCCTAGAACCCATCACCATGAGTTTACGACCGTAAACTCATGGTGAGTAGTCCCTGGGCCGTAAACATGGTGTTAGGGGTTTACTCTTGGAGAGTAAACTCCATTCCCTAGCCATACACACCCTTAGACGCTACCCGGGACACCCAAAACACTTATCTAAGGTGTTTTCCGCTCCTTTGAGTGCGTATACTTGTTTAATTGGTATTTAATATACTAATTGTATGTAAACATATGTTATCATATGTTAAATAGGTCATTGTGTGTGTTCGAGTCCTTGCGTGGCACCGAACGCCCAAACGGCACCTTCGTCGGACCTACTTACGCCAGGTGAGTTCATACCCCTGAATGAACCTTTTAAATGTTTTAACATGTTTTATAGGGGGGATACAAGTTAAACATGCCAGTTATCACATCAATCACATGTGATTGATAACCTGCATGCACAAGATTTTACCACTGTACACTGTTTTACCGAGTAGGACACTATAATGGTTTTCAATTGTATCAAAACTCTTACTTATACTGTTTTATCTAAATTCATTCTAAACTGGTTTATGAAAGATTTTCTAAGGTTTTCAAACATATTTTACAAAAGAATACAAATTGTGATTTTCTCCGGATATAAAGGTTTTTCATCAAAGTTTCCCCTTTTTCGATGTATACTTTCGCTTGTTAAATACTGCTGCTTCACTTATACTTATTTTATACTCCTACTCTGTAACACTTTCACTTATACTTGAAGTCACTTATACCTGATGGACGCTTATACTTATTCACACTCTTACTTAGTGATACGATTCTACTTCGCTTATACTTGATATCGACTCTACTTCACTTATACTCGATACACTCTTACTTCACTTATTGTCGTCTCTACTTCGTGATACGCTTATACTTGTTCGACACTCATACTTCACTTGCGACCGCTTCTACTTCACTTGTTCGACACTCCTACTTAACTTGCGACCGCTCCTACTTCACTTATTAGACACTCATACTTCACAAGAATCACTTCTACTTGGTACACATTCAGTCGTAGTTAGATGTATGTCTGTGCTTGTATAGATGCATATAAATAATGATTGAAGGACTTAGGAAGGCTTGTCCGCCCTATTTCCTTTTCTTCGTTGAGATGTGGTCTGGTGGGATCGGATGTCCATCCGAAGGTCGTTTGATTCATTACTTATATATTATGTACACAAGCATAGACATACGGGTTTACTTCAGTCGATTCAGTTAAGGGTCTCTACCTCTAGTTCAGCACTTACATTAGAAACCCACTAGTTGGAAGTCTCTACCCACTATTTGGGATGCATCTTCAGGACACGGTCTTCTCCGTCGTCTAGTTGGTAACCAGAGTCTCCTGTAGGGAGAGCGGACATTGTGTGGATAGATCTATACGGGATTGACAACCCCGCACCCAGACTGCTAGCTACAGTCCCGGCCTACCAAGCCAACGGGTGACAAGTGTCACATTATAAACGCTTGTAGGGCGTCTGGTACTCTAGTCAGTATGGTTACGAGTATCCTGGGTTACCTTATAATTCATTGGCTTTAAGGTAACGGTATTTCGCCAGCAATTTACACTGTATGTTGGTAATTCATTTTCAGAGTCACACTGTTTTGACCTTACAAGACGTATCTTTCATTTGATACTGTCTGGGGTCTGTCTCCTCTGTTTTGACCTTACAAGACGTATCTTTCATTTGATACTGTATGGGGTTTGTCTCCACTATTTTGACCTTACAAGACGTATCTTTCATTTGATATTGTCTGGGGTCTGTCTCCTCTGTTTTGACCTTACAAGACGTATCTCTCATTTGATGCTGTCTGGGGTCTGTATCCACTGTATTCGCAGTATCCACTGTATTCCTTGTATTCACTGTATTCATTGTTTTAGACCTTGCTAGACCTATCTTTCATTTAATATTGTCTGCGGTCTGTATTCACTGTTTTGGACCTTACCAGCTGTACCTCTCATTTGGTACCTTCTGGGGTCTGTGTCTCTATTTGTTAGACTGAACCAGGCGTGTCGTTCGTTCGATACTCTCCTGGAGTCTATGATTCCTTTGCCTTAGTCAGCAGTCCTCACTGCTGAGGCATATGTTATTTCCCTATTGTCTCTTGCTTTCTTTAATAATCAAATTCAGTATTTTGATAATGATAGCAATTAAGGGAAAACCACTTTTTACCACATAACACTGACCAACCTTGGTAGAAGGCTGCTTTTATTAAAGAAAATATAGGATTTTCTGGAAAGGACTCTAATACACTGTAAACACTTAAACTATTACTTCATAAAGTTATTTGAATGAAATGTCACTAAATACTTATGAACTCACCAGCATTTGTAAAAATGCTGATACTCGCTTTTCAAATAACTTGTATTCTCAGGTTAGCATTAGACAGGTACATCCCCGGAGCTGTTGATGAAGATAGCTTAGTACCGCGCTGTATTTATTCTATTACTTGTATTACTTTGATGTATTAATGTAACCATGTAAAACTATTACTATTAATGCAATGTTTTGTTGTACTTTGATTACTATAATGCATGTGTTGTGATACTTGACATGACGTCATCCACCCTAGAACGTTTCCACCGTTCCGGTTTTGGGGTGTGACATATACAATGATGCCAAGTTCTTTGTACCTTGGGTTTGCTGCTTCTATATTATGGGTCTTCTATATTATGGGTCAGGAAGGTACATATATTTTCTATTGAAATCTTTTAATTTCATGAATTCAAAGATGTTTATAGTATTTTGGACTTGTAAGAGTAAAATATTTGTTTCTTACTATTTGACTATGTCTTTGTTTATCAAGGGACATACCTTACATCTGTTGCAAGCCTGCAAGGATCCAAACAAATGATCACAAGCTATATGAAGGAACTGTAATCGGTCACTTCAATTGAGAATTTTGGGCAATTTTTGCTACTCACGAGGTGCAGTTTAAACTTTCACTGAAAAAAGTAGATTATTTATTAATGTTGTGAACCGATAAACTTATTCCTTTTTGTATAGATTTTCAGCAAATCGGGAATCTCACGATTCTTTTTTTTGTTGAAGGGTGAAATGGTAAGAATCAATAACTAAATTGATCCCATTAAATTTGATTCTAAGAACAACTACTTATTTTCTTCTTTTTGTTTCATTATATATATATATATATATATATATATATATATATATATATATATATATATATATATATATATATATATATATATATATATATATATATATATATATATATATATATATATATATATATATATATATATATATATATATATATATATATATATAGTAATAGAGCATCTTATGTAGCCACACATAGAGGATCAACCATTTGTCCACAATTACTATTTGATCCCGTGCCAACCAAGTTTTTAAAACCACGTTTTTACAAAGTGTTAGCTTTGTAGGTTATTCTTGATCGTATTCACGATGAGATAAAGGATGAGTTATGTGCGGAACATAAAGAAATTGGGGACAGAAACTAGAAATTATGAATATGTATAACGACATCCTAAAACACACTCAAGGATGTAACCTACCCAATTAATTAGACTTGCACACTTGATTTTTGTAATTTGGTTTCGATATTATAAAATCGATATAGACTTTGACACTTGATTTTTTTGATTTGGTTTTGATACTTTAAAATCAAATATTAATCTTTTCATTTTGTTAGTCAAATATTATTATTTAATTTAGTACTTGAATTTTAATTATAGTTTAGTATATACATTTACTTTCATTTTGTAAATTTTGGTTATATATTTAGAACAGCAAAATTATTGCTATAAATGTCATCAGCGATAGAAATTGCGACGACATCCATTGCTTTCTAAAACTTTCCCGACAAGGTATTCCGCAGCGAAATAATTCAACAGCGACGGATTAGCGACAAAAATTAGCGACAGATTTGTGACGGAATCTAGAGGTTCCTAAACAATTTGTGTCATCACTAATATGTCGCTTAATCCGTCGCTAGTTCGTCGCTGACAATTAGCGACAAGGGTTTTTTAGACCGGCAAATTCAGTCGTTGATGGCCTTCTGTGCGAATAGGTGTCTAAGCTCATAACTATAATTAGTATATACTTGAATTGATAGTAGCAATGTCCTTTTGGGTTGTCTTCAAACCTGACAATTGAATAGGATAACTGTTGGAGAGAGAATAATAATTTATTAATTTATTACTTGGTTGATAAATTAATTTGAAATCAAGATAAATGATTTATTAATATATTATGGATATAATATGTTAATTAGAAATCATATTTTTTTAGTTAATATTTAATCAGAAATTAATTTGGAATTAATTTTAGGATTAAAGGAATTAATTGAAACTGCAGGGACTAAAAGTGACAATGTTCAAAAGTTGAGCATTGAACATTCTAGAACCCCCCTTAGAGGTGGGGAACGAAATCTAGAGTGTCCTAGGGTTTTCTTGGGCTCTAAGGGTGCCTTGGAAGCCATAGGGAGGAAGTTAAGGGATTAGGGTTATCTAAAATACACCTGCCTTATCCTAAACTTTCCTTATCACCTATATAAACCCCTATAGGGTTGGATTTCGTCCCATGCACTCCAAGAAAGGCTTATAACCGAATTTTCACTTCCCTTCTCTCTCTCCATAGTAATCCTTAGTTGCTAGGTTTGTTTGTGAGCCATTAGAGGCGCGACACTTGTGGCGCTTGCTACCGAAGTTCAAGATCTTCAAGGATTTGATTGTTATTACAATATAACAATAAAGGTATGTATCCTAACCCTAATTATATGTTAATTTCGAAAATAACATATGGCTCCTAGGGTTTCTAGTTTTTGTGTTTAATGCTTGTATGTCTAATAGTGAAAACATAGATCCTCAAATTAGGGTTGCATGCACACATAGGATTGTTTGCTATATACTAAACCCAACACCTTCAGCGATGGATTAGCGATGGAATTTGTCGTCAATGATACCTCTGTTTCTAGTAGTGAGTCATAGAGATTGTCTAAACTCATTAAAACCATACCTGCAACAAAGCTGTAAGATGAGAAATGGGTTTGGGAAGCAAAATGGGATAAAGAATGTTTAAGCACAGATGTGCTAATAACATTTCATAAATGTTATAGAGTATAATGAATTTCCAAATCCAAAGGAAATAAATGAAGAAGAACCAAGAACTTGTTTTCTTGGTTACAAGTTATTAAAAGAAACCCATATCAAAACATTCAATCATCAAGATTAGTGGCAAGTTAAGTTTTTTGTGTACAAGAGAAATTAGTTCATCATTTTCCCAGAATTAGGTCGCAATTCAACTAAAGCCCTAGTATACCCGATTCAATTATGTAGATTGATTTGTTTGTGGATATCTTGCGATTTTATGCAGTTGATTTTATAAAGCTGTCTTATCAAATAAAAATATGAATGAGCGAAAACCATATATCTACTCTAACAAATAAATGTTTTTTTTGCCACATGTCACATTTTCATTCAATTTGTGAAATATCATTTTGTGGTTATTTTGTATTTATTTCTTTTCCACATGTCATTTTATGAGTTTTTTCTATTTTAATAAATTCCACATAATACTTTTGTGTAATAATTACAATAAATGTAATAATAAATGAATATCAATTTTATTAATGGACTTACATTTTTATTTTGAAATTCGTAAATAAAATATCATTAGTTTATTTTGTTTATTTTTTTAAATTTAAAAGATAAAATATCAATTTTAATAATTCATTATTTTTCTTATTTTCTTATAAATCCAAAATTTTTAAATATTTAGACCTTTATATTTATTTTTTTTAAATTAACTTATATAATACATGTGTCTTACACCTAATGTACGCAATAAAAGGGCAAAAAAGCATAGAAATCTTTAGGCTGGAAAAACATTTTAACAAGAGCTATGGATAACACTTATACAAAAAAGTACTCTATTTGTATATCTCTATTCTAATAAATGAATAGTTTTAATCTCCTTTTGTCAAGTGTCACTCTAATACAACTCATCATTAATATTATGTTATACATCATCATACATCATACATACTTATAAAGCTAGCATTTTTTCTTGAATCTCATGCATTTGAAACTCCCTTTTTTAACTTCCTTTCACCACATTCATTTGAAACTCCCATGACTTTTCAATTTATTTAAAATAATATTATAAATAAGTTAAATAATGTTCTATAAACAAGAAAGGGTGTTTTATTACAATGTTTTCATCCCACGTCGATGGTGAGAGTAAACAAGAAAATATTTCCTCTTCTATAAATAGGAAAGGTTGTGAAATTTCTCAAATGCACCAAACCATGAGAACTTCCTCATTCCTACCTTTGTAGGATTTTGAATGTATTATTTAGTGAGATTGTCTATATTGGCAAATGTCCAGTTAACTTTTAGAATTCCAAAAATGGTTTTGAACCGAATTTTTTCAGGTTTAAACCGTGTTTCAGTTAGAAAAAAAATTATGTAGTTGGGTATATTGAGTTGAACCGGAGCTGGATCAATTTGGGCCGATAAAAGAATCATTTTTCTTTCACAACAAACATTTGAAACTCCCATGGTTTTTAAATTATTTCTAATAATATTATAAATAAGTTACATAATTTTATATAAATATAAAAAAGCATCTACCTAAACCTAAAATTATAATTATTTGAAAAATCAGTTTGATTCAAAAGCACAAAATATATACAAACCGGGTTTCACTAGAAAAAAAAAATATATGTAGTTTGGTATATTTAGTTGAATCGGTCCGAGTTTGATCTATTTGGACCATAAAAGAAGCATTTTCTTTTCACTACATACATTAGAAACTCCCATGATTTTTCAAATTGTTTCCAATGATATTTTAAAAAAGTTACATAATGTTATATAAATATAAAAAAGCATCTACCTAAACATAAAATTATAATTGTTTGAAAATTCGATTTGATCAAAAGCACGAAATATATACGCAAATTATATTTTATAAATGAATTATTTTTATAATGAACTTTTGAATTTTGAAAATATATATAAACAAACTTTCTATATTAAGTACCTAACTGAATTTATGATTTTAGAATTGAACAAAAAGTTATTCAATAAAAACTTACTTTTTTGCATAGCAACTTAAGAGATTATAAAAAATGGAACTATTGAACAATAAAGAAAGGGTAAACAAGAAAAAGGTGTTTTACTAAATAAGTTGAATAACGTTTTATTAACAAGAAAGCGTGTTTTATTACAATGTCTTCATCACACATCGATGGTGAGAGTAAATAAGAGAACGTTTCCTCTTCTATAAATAGGAAGGTTGTGAAATGTTTCAAATAGACCAAACTATGAGAACTTCCTTATGTCTACCTTTTTAGGATGTTGAGGGAATTCTTTGGTAAGATTGTCTTTATTGGCAACTGTCCATTTAAGTTTTAGAATCCCGAAAATGGTTTTGACAAGATTTTTTTAGGTTCAAACAGAGTTTCAGTTGAAAAACCGTTATGTAGTTTGGTATATTGAGTTGAATCGATCTGCGTTTGATCAATTTGGACCGATAAAGGAAGCATTTTCCTTTCAGCACATACATTTGAAACTCCCATGATTTTTCAAATTGTTTCTAATAATATTATAAATAAGTTACCTAAACATAAAATTATAATTGTTTGAAAAATAAATTTGATTCAAAAACACAAAATATATACAAACCGGGTTTCAATAGAAAAAACGTTATGTAGTTTGGTATATTAAGCTGAATCGGTGCGAGTTTGATCAATTTGGACCGATAAATGAAGCATTTTCCTTTCACCACATACATTTGAAACTCCCATGATTATTCAAATTGTTTATAATAATATTATAAGTTACATAATGTTATATAAATACAAAAAAATGTACTTAAACATAAAATTATAATTGTTTGAAAAATCACTTTGATTCAAAAGCACGAAATATATATTCGATTATATTTTATAAATGAATTCATTTTATAATGACATTTTGAATCATTAAAACACATATAAACAAACTTTCTATATTAAGTACCTAACTGAATTTATGATTTTAGGAATTAACAAAAAGTTATTCAATAAAAACTTCATTTTTATAGCAATTTACGAGATTACTGAAAAATGGAGCTATTTAACAATAAATTTTATGGATAACATTTTATTTTTATTATTTAATATTTTATTTAACAAAATGAAATTATTGGCAAATAAAGAAATGAGTTTAATTAAAATGTCTTCATCCCACATTGGTCGTGAGAGTAAACAAGAGAATATGTTCTCCTTTATAAATAGGAAAGGTTGTGAAATATTTCAAAGGGACTAAGCCATTAGCTCTTCCTTGCATTTAACTTTGTAGGACATTGAGTGTATTCTTTGGTGAGATTGTCTTTGTCAACAAGTGACCAATTAAATTTCAGAATTTCAAAAATGATTTGGACCGTATCTTTTAGATTTGTATCAAGTTTAATAAGGATCCGAGTGTCTTCTGGCTGATTTAGGCAAACTCGCTTCCATCGGAGGCCGAGTTTAAGTAACATGCCGAGTATTTGGTTGTGTTAGCCAAGTTTTACAACCCTGTATATAATACAATTTAAAGTTTTAACCTTATAAAAGACGTCACTATTATCATATGTTCTACATAATTATGGTAATATTTATGATACAAAACATTTTTTGTACTATTTAAGATAAAGAGTTGTCTCTATTATCATATGTTGTACATAATGATAAAATTTAAGATAGATAAAAAGATGTCTCTATTATCGTATTTTCTACATAAAGATAATATTTAATATAAACGTTTTAATTTAATATGAAATTATTATTTAATAGATAACATTAACGATTTATTTATTTTTAAAAATTATTTTTTTTTCTATTTTAATCATATAACTTTGTATATGCAAAACAACTTCAAATTCCAACCTTATCTCTTATAATATAGTTCAACATAATAACAATACTAAAATCATTTTTTATATTTTTTTATGAAATTATTATTTAATTGTTAATAACAATGATTTAGTTATTTTTAATATAAAATATTTTTTTATATCTCACGCAACGCGCGGGCATTCGCCTAGTATACTTCTAAAGCTTGCATTTTTTCTTGAACCACATTCATTTGAAACTTCCATGCATTTTTTCCTTTCACCACATTCCTTTGAAACTCTCATTACTTTTCAATTTCTTTCTAATAATTATTATAAGTTGGTTGTGTAATCATATATAAACTAAATTTCAATATTAAAAAATATATTTTCTTCTACTTATAAAGTTTGTTTTTAACTTTTAACATATTATACTTAATTTATTAGGTCTAATATTTTGTATGTAAACCATTATCATATAAAAACTACAACTTTTGATCAGTTTGTATAAAATACTTAAATTGTTAATTTAAATATAACCTTACAGGATCAACTTAAATATAAAATTTAGTTCAACTTAAACAACCCAAAGAATATTTAGTAAATAGTTAAAAGTGATAAATTATAGTGTCTTTCTAATAATGATTATAAATTGATTAATAAGGATAAATAAGTATCAAACCTAAAGTGTAATAAAAAATAAACTAAATTTCAATATTAAAATAATATTTTTACTTCTACTTATAAGGTTATGTCTTTAACTTTTAACATATTATACTTAATTTATTATATTTAATATGTTGTAAAGATAATAAATATAAATCCTAAAGTGTAATCATATATAAACTCAATTTCAATATGAAAAGAATATATTTTCTTCTACTTATAAAGTTATGTTTTTAACTTTTAACATATTATACTTAATTTATTAGGTCTAATATGTTGTTCTATTTAAACCATTATCATTTTAAAGCTACAACTTTTGAACAATTTGCATAAAATACTTAAATTGTTATTTAAATATAACCTTACAGGATCAACTTAAATATAAACTTTAGTTCAACTTAAACAACCTAAAGAATATTTTGCAAATAGTTAAAAGTGATAAATTGTACTGTCTATCTAATAATGATTACAAGTTGGTTAATAACGTTAAATGAATATCAAACCGAAAATGTAATCATAAATAAACTAAATTTCAATATTTAAATAATAATTTTACTTCTACTAATAAAGTTATGTCTTTAACTTTTAACATATTATACTTCATTTATTAGTTTTAATATGTTGGTGTATGTAAATCATTATCAGTTTAAAACTACAACTTTTGAACAGTTTAGACAAAGTACTAAAATTGTTTATTTAAATATAACGTTATAGGGTTAACTTCAATATAAATTTGAGTTTCATTTAAAAAACCAAAATAATATTTTCTGAATAGTTAAAAGCGATAAATTTTATGCAAAAACTAAATTTCAATATTAAAATAATATCTTTACTTTTTTTTTATAAAGTTATGTCTTTCACTTTTCACATATTATACTTTATTTATTAATTTTAAATTGTTGTTGTATGTAAACCATTATCATTTTAAAGCTACAACTTTTAAACAGTTTGGATAAAATAATTAAATTGTTAATTTAAATATCAAATTCCATGGTCAACTTAAATCATTATATCATCATTATCATTATCATTATCATACTATATTATAAAGGAATAATTTTTTTTCTTTCACCACATTAATTTGAAACTCTCAACTTTTCATATTTCCATATAATATACTTAATTTATTAACTTAAATATGTTTTTAGTTGTAAACATTATCATAAATGGAAGAATTTGTGACTTATCCATATGATATACTTAATTTGTTAACTTCAATATATAGTTAAATAAATAACCTACATTAATATATCAAATAAGTTTAAAATTTTAGTGAAAAATTTAAAACCTAAAGTAAAATATCAAATAATGTTTAAAAAAATTCAATATATATTTTTTAACATAGTTAAAAGGAAAACATTAAATATAATAATAATAAAAGAACCTAAATTGATGAATCGAATTAACTAAAATGTGTCTAAAAACTATATTCTAACAATATATTTTTAACTTATGACGCGCAACGTGCGAGAATTTTCTAGTCATTATCATTATATCATTTCATTATATACTTATAAAACTAGCATTTTTCCTTTCACCACATTCATTTGAAACTCCCATTCATTTTTTCTTTCACCACCTTCATTTGAAACTCCCATGACTTTTCAATTTCTTTATAATAATGATTATAAGTTGGTTAATAAGGTTAAATAAATATAAATCCTAAAGTGTAATCATATCTAAACTAAATCTCAGTATTAAAAGAATATATTATCTTCTACTTATAAAGTTATGTTTTTAATTTTTAACATATTATACTTATTTTATTAGGTCTAATATTTTGTTGTATGTAAACCATTATCATTTTAAAGCTACAACTTTCGAACAATTTTTATAAAATACTTAAATTGTTAATTTAAATATAACTTATAGGATCAACTTAAATATAAATTTTTGTTCAACTTCAACAACCTAAAAAATATTTGGTAAATAGTTAAACTTTTGAACAATTTGTATAAAATACTTAAATTGTTAATTTAAATATAACCTTATATGATCAACTCAAATAAAAATTTTAGTTCAACTTCAACAACCTAAAGAACATTTTGTAAATAGTTAAAAGTGATATATTGTAGTGTCTTTCTAATAATGATTATAAGTTGATTAATAAGGTTAAATAAGTATCAAGCCTAAAGCGTAATCATAAATTAAATATATTATATTTAATTTATTAGATTTAATATGTTATTGTACGTAAATTATTATCAATTTAAAGCTACAACTTTTGAATAGTTTGGTCAGAATACTTAAATTGTTAATTTAAATATAACATTAAAATGTCAACTTCAATATAAATTTCACTTCCACTTAAAAACCCAAAGAACATTTTGTGAATAGTTAAAAATGATAAATTGTACTGCTAAATGCAAAAACTAATTTGTAATATCAATGTAACTAAAAATTTTCCTAAAGATATTTTTACAATTGTTAAAAGTTTTCAAATAATTATCTTAAAATAACTTACAATATCAATAGTTAAAAATAACTCTATATAAATGATTATATTGTTACCTTTAAAATCAAAAAAAAAAAAATTGTTTGATGGTTTAAATAATTACAATGATAGAAATTAAAACGTTAAACAAATAAATTTTAAAAAATTAATTAATAATAACTACAACTATAAATAACATTAAACTATATATTATATTTTATTTTATTCATGAGTAACTCGCAGGTAGAGGTGATTCAAAAGATTGAGATTATGCAGTTTTAATAGATGTATATATTATCATATAATTCAAAATAGAGTAAATTACATGAATGGTACCTATGGTTTAGAGTAATTTGTGTGTTTGGTCCATGATTTTTTTTTTAAACTCGGAAGGTCCCTACTATTTGTTTTTGTTACACACTTGGTCCCTGTCTTACCTAAAAAGACTATTTTTCCGTTGATTTTCTAATTTATTTAAATAAACACACCCCAACCCCACCCATTCACCTTACCTTACCTACCCCACAATTTTTTTCGAATTTAAATAATAGTCTTTTTAGGTAAGACAGAGACCAAACGTTTAACAAAAACAAATTGTAGGGACAAAGAGCGTAACAAAAACAAATAATAGAGACCTTCTGAGTTAAAAAAATAAGTTAGGGACTAAGCATGCAAATCACCCCAAACCATATGGACCATTCATGTAATTTACTCTTCAAAATAAACAATACATTATATCTCCTTAATATACGAATTATTATATCAAATTTAATAATAACATTAATGTTATATTTAAAAAAAACATGTAAAGATTTCAGTTATATAGATGCTTCTGCGCAACACGCGGGCATTTGCCTAGTATATTTATAAAGCTTGCATTTTTTCTTGAACCACATTCATTTGAAACTCCCATACATTTTTTCCTTTCACCACATTTATTTGAAACTCCTATGACTTTTCAATTTCTTTTTAATAATTATTATAAGTTGGTTGTGTAATCATATATAAACTAAATAAATATATTAAAAAATATATTTTCTTCTACTTATAAAGTTTGTTTTTTAACTTTTAACATATTATACTTAAATTATTGGGTCTGATATGTTGTATGTAAACCATTATCATTTGAAAGCTACAACTTTTGATCAATTTGTATAAAAATACTTAAATTTTTAATTTAAATATAACCTTACAGGAACAACTTAAATATAAAATTTTGTTCAACTTATACAGCCCAAAGAATATTTGTGTAACACCCCGTTTATTTAAATAAATTAATAAATGTAAGTCCCAGACTAATTTGTGAAGAATTTAGAAGTTGGAGGTTAAAAGTGTAAAATCCGGATTAGTTTTGTAAGTATTTATGAAGACAAGGAGTAAATGGTAATTTATGGGACTTCATTTGAAGAGATTATGGAATATAGGGGGTTGTTTGGTAATTTTCGTACCTAAAATGTAAAGGATTTAATGTTAAGGGTTCATTTGGAAATAATTAGGTTGAATTTAAAAGAAAAGGGAAGGGGGAGGGACTGATATTGTTATTATGGCATAAGGTTTTAAGGGATCGGGTATATAAGTTATATGGGAACCCTAACCCTAGCTTGTTGTAGCAGCCGCCGGGTAGCACCCACTTCAGCCGACACCACCTGTTTCCTCCACCCTCCGGTCACTCATGGCCGCCGATCGACCGCCTTCTTCTCTTTCTCTTACTCCAGTCGCTATGTTAGAGCCTTCCGCCGCCCTATCGAGACTTATCGCCACCATCCTTTCTCCGCCAAGCCAGCCGCCATGCGTGAAGACTGTTGTTGTTCGCCGTTCCGACCAAGCAGGGCGCCTGTTGCCTCACCAATGAGCACCGCCGACCGCCACACTGTCGAGGAAGGTCGCCATTGCGATGTTGCTGCCGGAGAATCGCCGTTTCTGGGTTCCGACCATCGTTTGCCACCCATGGTGGATGAGTTGGGAAAGTTTCAGTCTCCGGATCGTGGTTACGTGTGGTTGCTGTTCGTTTGCTCGAATGAGGGACAAGAAAGACCACCGCCACCACCATTGGGTGGTGGCTAGCATCACAACCGCCGCTGTTGTTGCTTTTTAGTATTGTTGCCGCCACCGTGAGCCACCAAGGGAGGGTGGCTGGACCTTTGTGCAAATAGAATCTTGTAGGTGTGTGTGTTTTGTTGTAGAAGGTGTTAATGGCCGGAAAACGGAATAGATGCCCACCATGGCCGCCAACCATGGTGGTTGCCGCCTTGTACCACCGCCGACCACCATTAGGGTGGTTGTGTGTGTGTGTTAGTTAGTGTGTGTGTATAAAGCATTGTAATTGTAATTTCCAAAAGATTAATGAAAAGATATGGAAAACCACCACTATAAGGTGGTGGCCGCCACCTCGAACCGCCATTGACCACCACTACCCGAGGTGGTAGTGGGTGGTGCCCTGCTAGCAAACCCTAATGGGCTTAGAGATTGGTTTTGGGCCTATTGGGCCATGTTTGGGTGGAAAACCCTAATTATGAGTATTGGGCCACTTGTGGGCCATTGGGATTGGATTTTGAATTAAGCCCAAACTATTCCAGGCCATTTATGTAGTAGAGTAAAGGACTTAATGGACTAAGTCCTTAATGGGCCAATTGAGAAAATCCTAATATTTGAGAAATTATCAGGACACATACGAGAATTATTTAATAAGTAAATATTAAATAATAATCATTGGCAGAAATTAATCTAAGCAATAATGGACTTAATGGATTAAGTCCTTAATGGATTAAGTCCCTAGTGTGTTAAGTCCTTAGTGGGTTAAGTAAGAAACACTTAACCCTAGTTATCATTTGATGTGAAACCCTAATTTCACTTGGGCTTTGTGTTGGGCCATCCAAGAATAATCAAATGGACTAGAGTAATTAGTTGGGCTCTAGGGTAAGGCCCATATGAAGGATTGGGCCTAATTTGGAAAATTGGGCCATATATGGGCCATAGTTGGGCCTAGTTGGTTGTATGATATTGGTCCCTTAGAATGAGACATGTTGGATTGGACTGAACAATTGGGCCTTAATGGAAGTCCATGTAGAGGTTTGGGTCCAATCTGGAAAGTCGGGCCATATGTTGGGCTTTGATCCCTAGTTGACTTTGGGTCTATGAATTGGGCCTTGGGCTTGGGTAAGCCAAGCTAGGGGTAATGTAGTAATTATCCAAAGCATGTATTTTTAGTTATGTGTTAAAACCCAATTATTAATTGGGTGTTATTTGGTGTTGACAGTTTGGGAATCTGTCAGCCAGCAGCTGGGGTGGAGTCTGCGGGACTTCAGCAGTGTGGGATTGTGTCTACGGGACTTCAGCAGTGTGAGGTGAGTTTCCTTCCAGTAGGAACGGGTCTACGGCCAAAATGCCGGCCTGTTTAGTTAGCAGTAGTTCCGGACTTCAGTCTGATGCAATAGTTCAGTATGCTTGGTATCTTTGTGATACAGACATGGTATGAGTTATGTGTTTCGGACTATGGTCCGATGCAGTATACAGTATATGTGTTCATGTTATATGCTATGATTATGTTATACCATGTTTAGTTAGTTCCGGACCTCGGTCCGATGCAGTAGTTAGGGTGCTTGATGTCTTTGTGATTCAAGCATGTTTTGTGTTATGTGTTCCGGACTCTTTTCTGATGCAGTATGCAGTATATGTGTTTATGCTAGTTGACATGTTATGCTATGTTATATGATTCAGTGAGTTTTGGACTTCGGTCCGATGCAGTTAGTTCCGGACTTCGGTCCGATGCAGGGGACAAGGTCCCAGTTAGTTCCGGACTTTGGTCTGATGCAGTTAGTTCCGGACTTCAGTCCGATGCAGTTTCCGGACTTCGGTCCGATGCAAAGGGCAAGGCCTTAGTCAGTTTCCGGACTGTGGTCTGATGCAGTGGGCAAGGCCCAATATTTGTCTATATGTTATTGTATGGTATGTGGTAGTTTGGGGGAGCTCACTAAGCTTCGTGCTTACAGTTTCAGTTTTGGTTTCAGGTACTCATATTTCAAAAGAGGAGCTCGGGAAGATTGCAGTGCACACACCATTTGTTCAGCCTGGGATGTTTATACTCTGATTTACTTGACAGTTGTTATGATATTTTGAGATACATTGCTTATGATTTTTATATGAGGTTTATCGACTATGGTTTTTATTATTAAATTAAACGAAATTTTCAGACTGTGTTTTTGGGATGTTTCAATTTGGTAAATAGTTAAAAGTTATAAATTCTAGTGTTTTTCTAATAATGACTATAAAATGGTTAATAAGGATAAAGAAGTATCAAACCTAAAGTGTAATAAAAAAAATAAACTAAATTTTAATATAAAATAATATTTGTACTTCTACTTATAAAGTTATGTCTTTAACTTTTAACATATTATACTTAATTAATTTATTAGATTTAATATGTTGTAAAGATAATAAATATAAATCCTAAAGTGTAATCATATATAAACTAAATTTCAATATAAAAATAATATATTTTCTTCTACTTATAAAGTTATGTTTTTAACTTTTAACGTATTTTACTTATTTATTAGGTCAAATATGTTGTTGTATGTAAACCATTATCATTTTAAAGCTACAACTTTTGAACAATTTATATAGAATACTTAAATTGTTAAGCATACATACTTATAAAGCTAGCATTTTTTTCTTGAATTTCATACATTTGAAACCCCCTTTTTTTAACTTCCTTTCACCACATTCATTTGAAACTCCCATGACTTTTCAATTTCTTTACAATAATATTATAAATAAGTTAAATAATGTTCTATAAATAAGAAAGGGTGTTTTATTACAATGTCTTCATCCCATATCGATGGTGAGAGTAAACAAGAGAATGTTTCCTCTTCTATAAATAGGAAATGTTGTGAAATGTTTCAAAGGGACCAAAGCATGAGAACTTCCTCATGCCTACCTTTGTAGGATTTTGAATGTATTATTTGGTGAGATTGTCTATATTAGCAAGTGTCCAGTTAACTTTTAGAATTCCAAAAATGGTTTTGAACTGAATTTTTTAAGGTTTAAACCGTGTTTCAGTTAGAAAAAAATTTATGTAGTTGGGTATATTGAGTTGAACCGGAGCTGGATCAATTTAGACCGATAAATGAATCATTTTCCTTTCACAACAAACATTTGAAACTCCCATGATTTTTCAAATTATTTCTAATAATATTATAAATAAGTTACATAATTTTATATAAATATAAAAGGCATCTACCTAAACCTAAAATTATAACTGTTTGAAAAATCACTTTGATTCAAAAGCACGAAATATATACAAACCGGGTTTCACTAGAAAAAAAATATGTAGTTTGGTATATTTAGTTGAATCGTTATGAGTTTGATCTATTTGGACCATAAAAGAAGCATTTTTCTTTCATTACATACATTTGAAACTCCCATGATTTTTCAAATTGTTTCCAATGATATTTTAAAAAAGTTACATAATGTTATATAAATATAAAAAAACATCTACCTAAAAATAAAATTATAATTGTTTGAAAATTCGATTTGATCAAAAGCACGAAATATATACACAGATTATATTTTATAAATGAATTCATTTTATAATGAACTTTTGAATCTTGAAAATACATATAAACAAGCTTTCTATATTAAGTAACTAACTGAATTTATGATTTTAGAATTGAACAAAAAGTTATTCAATAAGAACTTACTTTTTTGGATAGCAACTTACGAGATTATAGAAAAATGGAACTATTGAACAATAAAGAAAGGGTAAACAAGAGAAATGGCGGTTTACTAAATAAGTTGAATAATGTTTTATTAACAAGAAAGTGTGTTTTATTACAATGTCTTCATCCCACATCGATGGTCAGAGTAAACAAGAAAACGTTTCATCTTCTATAAATAGAAAAGGTTGTGAAATGTTTCAAAGGGACCAAACCATGAGAACTTCCTTATGCCTACCATTTTAGGATGTTGAGGGTATTCTTTGGTGAGATTGTCTTTATTGGAAATTGTCCATTTAAGTTTTAGAATCCCGAAAATGGTTTTGAACAAGATTTTTTAGGTTTAAACAGAGTTTCAGTTGAAAAACCGTTATGTAGTTTGGTATATTGAGTTGAATCGATCTGCGTTTGATCAATTTGGACCGATAAAGGAAGCATTTTCCTTTCAGCACATACATTTGAAACTCCCATGATTTTTCAAATTGTTTCTAATAATATTATAAATAAGTTACCTAAACATAAAATTATAATTGTTTGAAAAATAAATTTGATTCAAAAACACAAAATATATACAAATCGGGTTTCAATAGAAAAAACGTTATGTGGTTTGGTATATTCAGCTGAATCGGTCCGAGTTTGATCAATTTGGACCGATAAATGAAGCATTTTCCTTCCACTACATACATTTGAAATTCTCATGATTATTCAAATTGTTTATAATAATATTATAAGTTACGTAATGTTATATAAATATAAAAAAAACTACCTAAACATAAAATTATAATTGTTTGAAAAATCACTTTGATTCAAAAGCACGAAATATATATTCGATTATATTTTATAAATGAATTCATTTTATAATGACATTTTGAATCATGAAAATACATGTACACACACTTTCTATATTAAGTACCTAACTGAATTTATGATTTTAGGATTTAACAAAAAGTTATTCAATAAAAACTTGATTTTTTATAGCAACTTACGAGATTACTGAAAAATGGAACTATTGAACGATAAATTTTCTGGATAACATTTTAATTTTATTATTTAATATTTTATTTAACAAAATGAAATTATTGGAAAATAAAGAAATGAGTTTAATTAAAATGTCTTCATCCCACATTGATCGTGAGAATAAACAAGAGAATGTATTCTCCTCTATAAATAGGAAAGATTGTGAAATATTTTAAAGGGACTAAGGCATGAGATCTTCCTTGCATCTAACTTTGTAGGACGTTGAGTGTATTTTTTGGTGAGATTGTCTTTGTCGACAAGTGACCAATTAAATTTCAGAATTTCGAAAATGATTTTTGGATCATATCTTTTAGATTTGGGTCGAATTTAATAAGGATCCGAATGTCTTTGTAACGACCGAAAAATTCCAACCAATTTAAACTTTTCAAAAACAACCCGATTTCATTAAATTATTACAAAAAGGTTTTCAATACAATTTATTTAGAGTATTCCCAGAATCACATCACAACATAAACATGAGGAGCGGTACGATCACGCCTTCGCCTTGCCACGGTCACCTAAAGAACCTGAAAAACATTAAACCACAACTGTAAGCCCGAAAGCTTAGTGAGATATCCCCAAAATACCAACTACATATACCATACACGCATAACATGCCATATCATATCCAATCACAGAACAGCCATGCACTTCGGGTCTACTGTGTGACTGGTCCGCCGCACCGGCCAACAGTCCACCTGGTCCACCCTCCGAGTCTAGCCATATACATCGGGTCTGCAGTGTGATTGGTCCGCCCGCACTGGGCCTTCAATCCACCTGGTCCACTCTCTGAGTCTACAGTATGACTGGTCCACCCGCACCGGGCCTTCAGTCGGCCTGGTCCACTCTCCGAGCCTCGGCACGTCTGGTCCGCCCTCTTAGGGTCTACAGCCTATCCGGACCGCTCGTTGGGCCTTCGGGACAACCGGTCCGCCATGGGTATCTTGGCCTACAACACAAAGCAGGACCCGCCTCAACCCAACTCCAGTCCAAACAACCATGTGCACATAAACATACAATCATATAACAATTCACAGTCAACAAGCCGATCAAACAGATCACATAGCATATCATCATCCTAACCAGGATACCGACCTAACCGGTCACTAGCATAGCATCACCCTACATATCAGGATACCGACCTCAACCAGGTCTCTAACATACACCATCCTAGCTACCAGGATGCAAACATATCAAAGCAATAACATAACAACAATACCCGAATCTCAATCCGATAAAGGGCCGGCCTTGGTGCCTGAGACCCTGTTGATATAGTGAGGATAACTCACCTCGCACTGCCGAAACTCTGAACTGAAGAAGCAGATTCTCGAATCACCGACTCACCGAAAATCCCGAACTAGCCAACATAGCACAAATAAACATTAGGCCAAGCACAATACTCTTCTAAGGGTAAATTAACCATTTTACCCCTAACTCAATCCGGCCCAACACTAGGTAAGCTCCTAAGCCCACCAATGGCCCAAAGTCTAAAAGTCCAAAACAAAGCCCATTATTGGCCCAATTTACTAAATTGGGCCCACCTCACGGCCTAAACTCATGATCCATAACAACCAATGGTCCCAAAATACTCTAACCATAATGTCCAGTCACGACCCAAAATCCAGCAGCCCAAATAACAACCCAATCCCTAAGGCCAAAAAATGAAAAGCCCAACAGAGGGAGTACGCTGGGCGTACCCTCCTTGGTACGCTGGGCGTACACGCTGATTCGCAACAGGGGATCAGGGCACTGACTCGCTAAGCGGGGCGTACTCACTAGTTACGTGGGGGGTAACTTCGCTACTCATTAAGTCCCCATAACTTCTTAATGGCTTAAGCTCTTAAGCCCAAACATCAGATCCCTAGGCCAAACATGCCTAAGATTCATAAAGTCTCAAACTTTATCACTTGGGACGTCCATAAAGCTCTTAATCCAAGGTCTTAATACATTAAGACCCACATATCTCACACATGGAACAACCACAGCCCTTGGAACCTCATTTTTCTCACTCAAGACCTCTCCAAAGGTCTGAAAGGACAAATAATCTTGACCAACTCAAAACATGCATCAAAATGAGGACTTTTGGGACAAGAATGGTGTCAAAGCTTCACAACACATAGATCTACACAATATGAATGTCAAGCAAGAAGCTTTATACCTCAAATAGGCTCCAAAGGATGATGTCTTCCCAGATCTATAAGCTCCAGCCGTTTCTCTCCTTCCTTGACAAATTCTCCTTTCTTCCTTTATGCTCTCCTTTGCTAATCCAAGCTTTCGAAGACCAAACACACCCAATCAAGGAGGTTGGACGGCTATCTTAGGGTTTCTGAGGTTAAGGGAGAGCTTATGGGGGCTAGGGTATGCACCAACATGTTCCTTATATAGTGGCTGACCCTAAATTTAGGGTTTTAGAACTTTGAGAGTACGCTGGGCGTACTCAACCTTGCACCCGCTTCACTTACCCAATTATGTTGGGCGTAATCCCAGCTTACATTGGGCGTACTCGGCGAGTCCCCAAACTTCATACTTGGCCCTCATTAATCCACTTTTCCCACATGATGATCAAAATACCACTTCTCTTAAATCCCGGGGACTCACAATTAGGTACTATTAGGAACGGGGCGTTACAGTCTTCTGGCTGAGTTAGGCAAACTCGCTTCCATTGGAGGTCGAGTTTAAGTAACATGCCGAGTATTTGGTTGTGTTAGCCAAGTTTTACAACCATGTATGTAATACAATTTAAAGTTTTAACCTTATAAAAGGCGTCACTATTATCATATGTTCTACATAATTATGGTAATATTTATGATAAAAAAAACATTTTTTTTACTATTTAAGATAAAAAGTTGTCTCTATTATCATATGTTGTACACAATGATAAAATTTAAGATAGATAAAAAGATGTCATTGTTATCGTATTTTATACATAATGATAATATTTAATATAAACGTTTTAATTTAATATGAAATTATTATTTAATAGATAACAATAACGATTTATTTATTTTTAAAAAAATTTTCTATTTTATTCATATAACTTTATATATGCAAAACAACTTCAAGTTCCAACCTTATCTCTTATATTATAATTCAACATAATAACAATACTAAAAATCATTTTTTATATTTTTTATGAAATTATTGTTTAATTGTTAATAACAACGATTTATATCATTATCATCATTTCATTATCATACATACTTATAAAGCTAGCTTTTTTCTTGAATCTTATGCATTTGAAACCCCCATTTTTTTAACTTTCTCAAACCACAATCATTTGAAACCCCTTTTTTTAACTAATGCAACTCAAAAGTTTTCTTAATTATGATTTAAAACTCAAAAGTTTTATAACTTTTATTATGTTTAATTAGCATTTAGTGAAAAGTTTACTATAAAAAGGTCAATCTTTTGTGTCTTTTGTGTTATATAAAATCTTACATGTAAGAATGATGTAATCACATCAATGTTTTGCTTGGAATATCTTTCAACCAAAACAAATGAAGCTTTTCTATTCTTTCTTTACATTCAGTTTCTCATTTAATCGTTATATGTGATTTGTATGTATTACTCAATCTTGAATGTGACTCTCCAAACATCAATGTTTTGCTTGGAATATCTTTCCGATTCTTCTTTTTCAAGAAAAATATTTTGATTGCAGGTTAGTGAAGAATTGTCATCAAGTTTCTATGGTTGAATGGTGTTAAATGAAGAAAGAAGATTCAGAAAACGGATATAGGTTTTTTTGTTTGATCAAAGTTGATGAGTATTAGTTTTTTCTTTTGATTTAAATATATGTTTATGTAATATCTATATTTATTTATTCAACCACCCAATGCTCTTATTTATTTGATTATAGTTTTTCTATTCTGATTATGTTTATTTTCTATTATTTATTTGTTGGGTTATTCTACACAACATATTTAAAAAACAATATTTAAAAGATAACATAACTTTTAACATTTGATATGTAATTATGATAGACTTATCATGATATATTCTTCATATGAAAGTAATTTATCCACATTACTATAACAAGAATTACATATGACATTTACGAATATATATATATATATATATATATATATATATATATATATATATATATATATGATTTGTTTAACATGTATATGCACCTATGTATGTTATAAATTTATAATTAAATATCTTTATGTTTAATAATTGAAGAGATTAAAATGATGCATCAAAACCAATTATTTAGACGGATATAATAATAATAATAATAATAATAAATACACATTTCCAAGTACCATATTCATTTGAAACTCAGACTACAACTCAAGAGTTTTCTAATTTATGTATATTTATTAGTTACAACTCAAGAGTTTTTAACTTATGATTATTAATTAGTAATCACTAATAACGTTTTATTTCCATTCTTTTATAAGGTTGTAAAGTTTTGCTCATTAAAAACATTAATGTATTTGAAGAGAATTGTGATTTAAATATGAAAAGTTAATATGAATGTTATAATAGATGTTTTAGTGTTTTTATGTTATTAAAAGTTATAGTGTTTATTTTTTATATTTTTTATTATTCGTTGTATATATATCATTTTTAATACAAATGTTATAATAGATGTTTTTCTATTTTTATGTTTTTAAAAATTACAGTTCATATTTTTGTTCATACGTTTTGTTACCCGTTATATTATCATTCAATTGATATATAATTTACATAATTTTAAACGGTTTATAAAATTATCAAATAGTTGTATATATCACAATGACTTAAAAATTAAGCTATAATGTTTAATAAAACTAATATGATAACTATATGTTTGCTTTACTACTAACATTTTGTTTTAAAATAGAAATATTGAATAATAATTTGGTAAAAGTTATTATTTTAACTATATAATTATATTCTCGCGCAACGCGCGGGGATTCGCCTAGTTAGATATACTAGACAACTAATTTCAAATTTTAAATTAATATTTTCTAATTATATGTTAAATTTGAAGTAATAATAATTTTAAAATTTTGATATATCTCTTAATTAATAATTTATTTAAAATGACTTATTTAAAATAATTGATTAATAATTATAAATTTTTATTATAATTCCTGCCGGTTATAAACTAGTTTTATTATAAAAAGATGTTCATGAGCTCAACAAAATTAACCAAGCAAATATGGACAATGGAAACGTCAAAGAGGCTCTCGTTGACATCAATTATAATATAGATGCATGGTGTTATATTTACAACCCATATGCATTCAAATACTTCAACCTGGTAGTTATTTAAATGCCGATTATAACTAAGCACGTTCATGAACAAAAATAAATATATGCATCCACTATAAGGTGAACAAGTCAAGATCTGCTCACTGCTCTCTATGCATCTATCGTTTAGCAAACAAACACAAGTTACGCGGTTTAGCACAACACTATAAATCTCTGCGACATCCCTTTTATTTCAATTCATCTCTCAATCTCATTTTTCATCAATGGCTCCCCGACATATTTCTACAACCATCTTCTTTCTACTCTTTCTCTCAGTTACTAATAATACACCCTGCAATGCACAGTTGTCTTCTAACTTCTATAAAGCTACATGTCCCAATGCACTCAGTACAATCAGAACCACCATCAGGACAGCCATCTCTCGCGAACGTCGCATGGCAGCTTCCCTCCTTCGCCTCCATTTCCATGACTGCTTCGTTCAGGGTTGCGACGCATCAATCTTGTTGGAGGATGGGCCTTCGATAGTAGGAGAAAGGAATGCGTTGCCTAATAAGGGTTCTGTAAGAGGTTACGAAGTGATAGACGCTGCCAAGTCAAAGGTTGAGAAACTATGTCCCGGAGTTGTATCTTGTGCAGACATACTCACGGTGGCTGCCCGTGATGCGTCAGAAATGGTTGGTGGTCCGTCGTGGTCGGTTAAGCTCGGAAGAAGAGATTCCACCACCGCTAGCCGTGTTCTAGCGGAGACCAGTCTTCCTAGCTTTAAAGCTCCTCTTGATTCACTTATCTCCACCTTCAAAGATAACGGACTTAGCGCCAGGGATATGGTTGCTTTATCAGGAGCTCATACAATTGGACAAGCTCAATGCTTCTTGTTTCGTGACAGAATATACAGCAATGGATCAGATATTGATGCCGGATTTGCTAGCACACGTAGACGTGGTTGCCCTGTAAATGATGGAAACGGAAATCTTGCACCACTAGATTTGGTGACACCGAATTCGTTTGATTACAACTACTTCAAGAATCTGATACAAAAGAAGGGTCTTCTTGAATCAGATCAGGTCCTTTACAGTGGTGGGTCCACAGACAGCATTGTTTCGGAATATAGCAACAATCCTTCCAAGTTCAAGTCGGATTTTGCAGCAGCAATGGTGAAGATGAGTGAGATCAGGCCATTAACGGGTGAAGCAGGAGTGATAAGGAGGATTTGTGGTGCTCTTTCTTAGTGCCTTGCTACTGTTCGTCATATCGGGAGAGAATTGATTTGCGTTCCATTTTTTGATTTCTAGCAAATTGTACTTGTCATCACATCTTTTTTTGTTTATATTTTATTCACTATAGTGTAAAATCTTGTAAACCTACTTTCGAATATTCTGGAGGGGTAACCAGCCGGTAATTAATATTTAATTTTTTATCACCACGTTGAAGGAGATTTTTAGTTATTAAAATGTTACACGATCAATGCAAATGAAAACCTTAAAGTCTCGAATACTTGTTTTCAATTGTCGATACAAACAACAAATATTGGAAATTCGATCTTTCGACCACAAATTCTAAGGATAATCAATCGGCAATGTTGAATAAATCATTGGCAATTTGTTCGTGATATATGTGAGGTTTTTTTAGAAGAAAGAGAAAGATAAATTGTATAAAATTCAATATGTTTTAAACAATTCATTTTGATATTGTATTATTAGTTAAATTATACAAAAATAAGTATTTTTAAAAAATGATTTTGATACTGTGTTATTCATTGTTACAATTTACTAACTGAGTTTATAATATTTTGCAATGTTGATCATTTGATCGGTAAAACAAGTTATCCGTTAACGTGACATGTTGGCGTATCAGTTTTTGGTGACATAATACTATTTGATACCGTGGCGCGGATATAATATGATGTTGTGTCCAAATTGAAAAAAATATGGCGCATAAAACAATAAATTCACTTTTTTCAAGTTTGACATTGAGTTTTTTTTTGTTTGACACTTCATTTTCTTTGTTCCATATTAAACATCATTGTTTTTAATTTCATTCAATATTGACCATTTCCATTTTTAAACCATATATATTTTTTTACATTTGAAATTGTATAAATATATTTTTTACATTTTAAAATCATTTTTTTTTGTATAAATACAAGCTTTCTATATTTAAAATGTAATCTTATGTATAAATATATACTATTATTTATATTATAATCATATTTTTTATTAAATACAAAATTTTAAAACGATTCTAGAGGTGCGGAGAGAACACTCAAATAATTAAGTTAATGTGATCTTAGAAATACGAGGATTTAGGGGTTGCCTTCCTAGTGTGGTTCAAAAGGACATTGCCCCCAGCTAGTTCCAAGGGTCTCGCTAACATCCCAACTGTCGTGTTGGTTCCCAACAGTCACAACTTCCCCGCCTCTAAATAACCTAAAATAACTACCTTTTGTTGTATATATTCATAATTTTTGTTTCTTTAAGATACACTTCTCATTTCCTTAACGCTACTCTACAAAAAAAATAATCTCAAAGAACATCAAACAAAGCATGGTATTATGTGTTTTAGCATTTAAGATATTACATGAAATTCAAATAAAGTTTTCTTGTATTAATACCAAATATTTATCATGTTACTCCATGCAATATGATCGAAATTACAGATTTTGAAAAAAAAAATTCACACACGATACTTGAAATAGCCAAGTTATAGTTAATATTCGCAAACCTTTTCCAACATAAAATAATAATAAAATAAGGGAAATCCAATAATTTTCACAAGATATAAAGTGTGAGGTTACATAATATAATAATAATAATAATAATAATAATAATAATACGGAAAATTCACATGACAAATGTTGCATGAAATATGAATTTTAGGTTAAATATTATAATTTATCATAGAAATTGAATAACTTCCAACTACATATAATAAACAGCCTAACCAACTTACAACTAAACAAAAATGTAACAATGAAAAATGTAACTTTACATCTAACTATATGGTTGATTTAATTACCAATTGCTCAACTAGCAATTAACAAGTTTCTTATTAACCATTAATTATCAAGGTCTCAATTACAAAATATATTGAAATTAATACATTTTTATGTATACATACATATTTTTATTACATTTAACCGTATATAAATACATAGTTTTTATATTTAAATATATTTTCATGTATTTATTTATATTTAAACCGTATTTTTACATTAAAATCAAATATTTATGTCTAACAATATATATTTTATATTCAAATTGCATATTTAATGAAAAATACAATTATAATATAAATAATACATAATATTACATTTTAAATATAAAAACATGTATTGATATAACAAGTGTTGGTTTTAAAAGTAAAAAATATATTTATATTGTTTCAAATATAAAAAAATATATATATTTATATGGTTTTAAATGGAAATAGTAAACATTAAACGAAATTAGAAGACATGATGTTCCACTTAGAAAAAATGGAGTGTGAAAATTGAAAAAAAAATGAAAATTTAGAATTAAAATTGAAAAAAGTAAAAACTAGAGTGTCTTTTATATCATTTTTTTCAATTTTGACACGTCATAATATCACGTTAGCGCCAAATAACGAATTAGATCGCATAAACGTATGAATAAGTTGAACGGTTAAGTTGTCAACATTGCAAAAAATTTAAAAAATTAATGACTAGATTATTAATAAAATATCATATTGTCAAAATTGTTATTTTTTTTTTTTTTTTGAAAACATGAACTTTGTACAATTTACTAAAAATAATATACTGATTTTCTTATAGTACTTTAAAGATTTAAACAAAATATTAAAGATTTTTTTTAAGAAATGGTCGTGAATTCATAGCTATAATTTGCCAAAATAGCTATTAAGCCACGGAATAGTAAATAGTTAATGAATTACAAAATAGCTATAGCCTATATGGGTTAAGAAATAGGCTTGATGGGCCAATGAGTAGTCACCCATACATAAGTAATTTTTTTATTCATTTTTTATTTATTTTACCTTATATGTTTTTGTAAAATATTTCTCAACCAATACTTCCCTTTATATTGCATTCATTTCAATGTAAGTATGATCTTTGTAGATTTCTTACGCAAATAAAAAACAAACAAACACCGTTTCGGACGGACAAAATATATGATTTTTTTAAAAATTAAAAAAACACACACACACAATTCCGTAAGTCCAACCTATGAAATTTCTAACTTTGTAGACCATGTGCAAAATTCTCTGCCAATTTATTATTATTTTTATCATACTCGAAGATTAAAACTACAATTTTTTTTTTTTTTTTTTGTGAAATTATCTTTATAGTTTCGTAACACTTTTTTTTTTTTGCATTTTTGTAGGTAAAACCTATATGTTTTTTTTTCTTTTTTATAAAACGACGTGGTTTTGGTGATTTCATATGTATATTGCCAACTTCTTTGGTAGAACCTACGAAATTGGTGGTTATTTTCAAATATGCTTAATTGTTGCTTAATAACCTAAATAGAGGTAGTTTAAAAAATGATTTAGACTATGTTTCACATTAGTTGTTAGTGAAAACTTAGCAAAGCTTGTAGCTAAGAAGTTAGGCCTTGTTCGGCAGCATAAATATGTTAGCTTATTTTAAATTAGCCTTTGGTATGACCACGAAAGCATCTTATAACCTAGTTTTTTGCAAGCTAAATAATAATTATCTTAAATGAAAATTTCTGAATCTCATAATATATTCGTAATATTATAATGGCCGAATCTCGTGATGTGATTCTGGATGGTATAATGACTAAAACTTGGTATTCAATCGACTTACAAGATGACATAAATGATTATTAATGTTTAATCAAATTATCTATATAGTATAAAAAGTTAAAAACACATGGATGTTCATGTTTAAGATAATTATTTATTTTTTACCATGTTAAAAGAGGATATCAATTTAATATGATTTAAAATAATTATTTATTTTTTATCACGTTAATTTAACTTTTTACTAACAATAAAATGAGCATCAACGGATACCCAACCAAATTTCACGAAATCATTCTGGAAACAAAAACCAAAGGTTTTTGGAACGTTATCGAAATTGATCACGATGGTTGTTTTGATTTGAGAACCAATCATACACCCCAATAAAAATTGATTCTTATTACAGTTATTTATTTTTAAGGTTTTAAATTGATTGTAAGTTTAACATTTTGAAGAA
This sequence comes from Lactuca sativa, assembly GCF_002870075.4. NCBI lineage: Eukaryota > Viridiplantae > Streptophyta > Magnoliopsida > Asterales > Asteraceae > Lactuca > Lactuca sativa. Next base: position 38,323,190 of record NC_056626.2, on the reverse strand, counting down.
ACCCACATACTCTTCTTTGGTATGCCTAAAGGTTTTCCTTTAAGTTTATAAAGAAAAAGCTAGGGTAAATGGCACAAAAAACATTATTTTTACACAGAAATTCGATTTTGACACCGTGTTATTTTTTGTGTCAATTTTGACATTGTGTTTTCCAATTCGTTACAATTCTGACCACTTGACCGGTTAACCATGTTACATGTTGACGTGGCATGATGACGTGTCAGTTTTGATGACGTGACATACTGACATGATATGCTGACGTGTCAATATTGATTTTTTTTCCACAAAAAACACTAAGTTTTCACTTTTTTTCGAATTTGACACTAAGTTTAATTTTTTATTTCAATTTTGACACTATGTTTTTTTTGTTCCAATCGAACATCATTTATCAAATTTTGTTCAATTTTGTCTATTTTCCATTTGAAACCGTATAAATATATTTTTTTTATTACATTTTAAACCGTATAAACATATTTTTTTCGTTTAAAAACCACATTTTTATTTAAACTAATTGTGAAACCCGTATATTATACGGGTTAATTAAAACATAATGTTAAATAAGAGCGATTAAATGAGAAGTTTATTTGAGTTTGAAATATAAAATAAGTGAAAATTATGAAAAAAAAAACATGCAAAAAATAAATTAATTAAAATTATGTGTTTAATTGTTAGACCCGTGTACTAAATGAGTTATTATAATAAAATGTTAAATACAATGGTTTAAAGTGTAAATTTATTTGAAATTGAAATTGAAATTTCAAATTTCAAATTTCAAATTAATAGTTATTATAGTTGGTTTAATTTATGGAAACTAAATTAATGATATAGTGGAAATGAATATTGATGTAATTGACAAGTGGAAAATAAATATATTTCAAAATTATAACAAAATGACATGTGGCAAATTAAATGAGAGAATGACAAGTGGCAATAACATTTTCATTTATTAGGGTAGATACAAGGTGTTTTTTTTTTTCTTACATTCAAAGCATTAGTTATATCATGAGAATCAAACTAACCATAAGCTTCTAATAAGAAGTAAAAATTTGATGGGTTGCAAACTTGATATCCAAATTTTGATCAACTACACGCCTATAAACCTTCAAACACATTTTAAAGTTGCATATTAATATAAAATACAATTTTTATATAGCTAATACATATTTATACATAAAAATATGGTTTGAGTGTAAAAAAATGTATTTATACAAAACTATGGTTTTTAAATGAAAAAAAAAAACATATTTATACGGTTTAAATGTATTAAAAAAATATTTATACGGTTTCAAATAGAAAATTGTCAACATTGAACAAAATTGGAAAAAATGATGTTCGATTTGGAACAAAAAAACATAGTGTCAAAGTTGAAAGAAAAAATTAAACGTAGTGTCAAAATCGAAAAAAAATAAAAACTTAGTGTTTTTTGTGAGAAAAAAATTCAATTTTGACACGTCAGCATATCATGTCAGCATGCCACGTCATCAAAACTGACACGTCAGCATGCAACCTGGTTAACCGGTTAAGTGGTCAGAATTGTAACAAATTGAAAAACACAGTGTCAAAATTGACACAAAAAAAACACAATATCAAAATCGAATTTCTGTGTAAAAAGAGTGTTTTTTATGTCATTTATCCAAAAAGCTATTGAGTTTGTTCCCTTCATCTATGGGATGGGACAATACTTGATAGAATTGTTTTTAGGCTTGGGTTTTCTACTTATACCACATGAGAGTTGAGTTGGAAATGAATAGAATAAGAAAATTTATAAAAAAAAGATTGAGGACAAGGCTTTCCACCAACACCTTTTTAACTTTTTACCAAAAAACAAACAATTAAGGTGACTAAAGTCATATTCGTTGAAAATTTACAACTTCAAATTACAATTAGTGATAGGTATCGGTAATTTACTGACTCGATAACCTTATGTGTGCCAAATTATGGAATATGTGGAATATGAAAGTGCACTTACATTGTTGTGTCTATGGTGGCTAAAATATAATAGAAATTACTATATTACAATAACTCGGGTACTTCAAAAACACTAGATACGTCAACATTACCACACCGTTTATTCTCACATAATGTACGTTTAATATAATGAGAATACTTCACAATTAGAGACGAGTATGAACGTGCATGTATACATAATGAGAATACCTCACAATTAGGGAGGAGGGAGTCGTTCCCATTGAACCTACCGAACCCACTGAACCCACTGCCACATCAACTTTTCTCTTTGATTTTTCTTCATCTTTCCGAACCCACAACACACGGAAATCCTATCTTTCTCAACCCACTCAATTAAAAAATATATATACAAAATAATCAAGGTAAAATCTTAATTTGCAATAGAGTTACCGTCGGTACCACTCCCTCTTCGGTGGGTTGTTTAATTGGTTTCACGAACCCACTTTATCCTCTCTCTCTACTTTCTCTCTCACATTTTCTCTTGTACCATATGTTTTAAGACTTGTACCTTAGTTGTTTAATATTTTTTTTAATTGAGTGGGTTGAGTGGGTTGAAAAAGATAGGATTTCCGTGTGTTGTGGGTTCGGAAAGATGAAGAAAAATCAAAGAGAAAAGCTGATGTGGCAGTGGGTTCAGTAGGAACGACTCCCTCCTCCCTTAGAGATGAAAGTATGAACGTGTCTTGAGATTTGAGAAGAGTTGTTAACAAAATGAGTTAGTGAGATTACAAAGATAGTTGCTTTTACAATTTTAGAGAGCCTCTTGTGTAGGGGTGTCAAATCTATCAACCATGTTATGCTTTTATCTAACATGACATCAACATGTATGTAACATAAATACGACACGACAGGATGTCATGTTATATTTAACTAACACAAAAATAGATCTGACAATTCGTGTATTCGTGTCATGAAAACGTGTCAGCCACGAATTTGACACGATACGATTACGCGATGAGAAATAAACTTTAAGATGTATTTGTGTCGTGTATTCGTGTCGTGTCGTGTCTCTCTCAGATTCGTGTCTTCGTGTCTGAAATTGTCAGGTCTACACAAAAACATCTCAATTGGAAAACGACTAATACAACAAAGACAACATAAAAATAATCATTAGTTTATTTAACTCATATTTATTCATACAAAACCTGACAAACATATGTTAAAAACGTATCAATTTTGTATCGAATTTTGAACATTAACACGACGAAACACAATGTCGTATTTTTTGCACTAGACATGAACACAAATTGGAATTTCAGTTTCATCATAATTTTGTTTCATGTCGTATCATCAAATGACACCCCCTACTTTCGAATGGTGTGATAAAAGCAATACATCTACACTTATTGATACGAGAGGGGAAAAAGGTAATTTTAGCCTAAAAATGGTCATCAATGGCTACAAAATAACAGAAAAACAAAATAGTATTGGACGGGATTTTTAACCCGGTTTCATAATGGATATTTTAACCGAATTTTCTTAAACTGGTTTCAACGATGATAATTTCAAATTGTGGATCGTATAAATCCAAACTCAGATCGAATTAATCCGGTTCTTTCCATACCCGGGTTCAAGAACCTACACAAGATATTTCAGTTGAACCTGTTTTTTTCTTTCCATGTTCACATCTATTACAGGGTATAGATTAACAACGACCCAACACAGTATTTTAGTTGGGTCAATTCATTACAAAAGAAGTCATGTCTCAATCCTCGAAATGTTGCACTAATGGACTCGATTGAATCGGTCCATGTGGTCTAGTATTCATCTATGGTTATGAAAATCTAAGTAAAACTTTTCCTCTATAAAATAGAATCCAAACTTTACATTAATGGAACTTTCTATGTTTTGTGATCAATTCTTTGCTCAATAAGAACAAATCATTTGCGTTTACCTATATTTTTTATGTAAACAAATTTCTATAGTAAAACATACGTCCAATATCAAAAAATCTATTGTAAAAATATATGTACTGTAAAACATATTGATGTTCAATGTAACTAACAATAAATCTTACCAGCTTCTTTTGACCAACTTAGGAAGTCATAAATACCCGCAATAAACAACACAAAATTCCTTATCAAACTTAGAAAGTCATAAATTTTAAACATTCACTCATAACTAACAAGTCTTAAAACATAAACACATTCGTCAAATAATCCACAAGTCATCATTACCCTCTTCCTTAAATTCAACTTTCTTCACCAAATTCACTTGAATACTTTTCCTCTTCTTTGATGCTAAACTTTCACCTTCATCTTCAAGTGCCCCACTAACTCTAATTGCTCTCTTACCATTATTATCATCATCATCATTATCATTTCGATTAGCTATCTATTCATCATTAGAAGACACATTCTCAAAAATGAAACGATCATCTTCCTCTTCTTTTAGTGACTTTTTCTTCAAAAACTTATGATTCAACTTTTTATTGTACATAATGTACATCATACTATTCATTTTTTGGTTCTCAAACGGTTTCTTCTCTTTGTGTGCACTTGATTAAATCTATTCCGATTACATTCACAAACCAAATGCAGAGCACGTAAGACCCAAAAATTTGTTGCAAAAAGTATGAGTTATGGCACTTCATCTCCAAAATTATCCCACCATGTAACTATATAAAATAACAAAAAATAAACAAAGTAGTAAATAATATATCTTTTATATAAAATTATTAATGTTTAGTATTTAGCAGGTGAACGTGTCAAGTATAATGTCAAAGATGATCTACATCGAAACAATCCATGTTTAGGCCGAATGGTATGGGGACATTTTGACGCGTGAAACTGAGCTGGCAAGGGGTGTTCACGCATGAACACCGCCCCATCTAGGGTGAGTGTGATGCGGAGTGGTACTGGTTACGGAGACTTACGCTCAATGTAATTGGTTATTCGTTTTTTTGATTGTTTATTCCCATTTATTGACCGTTAACATTTATTAAAAAAACAAAAACTTTTCTTTTTAAAATTAAAACTTCACCTATATATACAAACACAATACACATCAACTATTTTACAACAACTAGAAAAAAACAGTCAACAATAACAATATGAATAATTTTTTGGGTGTCATTTCTTCTATCCGATGATGATGAGTTGATTATGCTTACATTGTTGTCTACGGCACACGACTTTGTATGTTAGGAAGGCGAAAGTTCAAATGCCGAGAAGAAACGAAGAAAGTCGATCAACCGGGATCGTATCGCGGCGAACGAACTTTTGGTACGTGATTACTTTAGCCCTGATAGTTTATACGACCTATCGAAATTTGAGGATCGTTTTCGTATCAGTAGAAATTTATTTGTACGTATAACTACAGATTTGGAAAACAATTATGAGTTTTCCAATTGAGATGGGATGCTAGAGGTAAAGGTGGTTTTACTACGTTTCAAAAATGCACAACAGCTCTTAGACAATTGTTGTATGGCATAGCCGCAGACGCTTCAGATGAATATTTGAAAATGTCTGCGAGAACCGGTCGAGAATGCACATATCTTTTTTGCGAGTATGTTATAGAGCTTTACGGTGACATATACTTGCGAAATTTGACTAGAAGTGATATCGAACAGTTATATGTCGCACAATGGGTGAGCAAAAACCGAACCGATAAAAGAAAAACCGAAAAAACCGCAATAAACCGCAACCGAAAAACCGAAACCGACGCAAAAACCGATGGTGCGGATTTTCTTTTTTTGAAAAACCGAATTTATTGGTGCGGTGCGATTTTTATTCAGAAACTGGACCACCAAAACCGGACCGCACCGCAAGTTTATTAACAATAAAATAAATCACTAATTTATATTATAAAATTATACATATTATTTAAAAAATTAATAAATTATAATTCATACATATATTATATATTGAACTTAAAGGTAATTAATAATTAAGTATTAGGTTTAATATGTGTTTGTGACTTAATGATTATGTGTAAAGTGTAAACACTATATGGGCTACAACTTGCAAGTTTGTAACTTCTAAGCACAAATTGAATAAAAAAAATGAGCTTGTGAATATGGGTTGCAAATGAAGTGATCAAGTAAACAAAATAAAAAAACTCAAATTTACAGCTTCTAAATGTGAGGAAACGAAATGACACCATGTCATACAATTATAAATGTTCACATGAACACCACAGTTAAAAAAATCATGTCGGTGAACATAAAAAACCACACCACATGTTTGACTCGGTTTAAAACCGACACCGAACCCATACAAATCGAAACCGCACTAAAAAACCGCAAAACCGAACCTTTGAAAAAACGCACCCAACGGTTTCTAGAATTCAAAAACCGCACCTTGCGGTTTGCGGTTCGGGTTAGCCCTAAAACCGCACCAAACCGCACCATGCTCACCCCTATCGCACATCAGGCTAAACATGGGTTTCTAAGAATGCTAGGTAGCGTTGATTGTACACATTGAGTGTGGGAAAATTGTCCCAATGCATGGCGAGGGCAATCCACTCGAGGTGATCATGGTGTGCCTACTGTTATATTAGAAGCAATTGTTTCACAAGACCTCTGGTTTTTGCATGCATTTTTTGGTATGACAAGGTCAAACAACGACATGAATGTGCTTGGAGCATCTTTGTTATTTAACGACATTTTGTAGGGTAAAGCACCAAACATGTCACACGTTGTAATGGACATGAATACAATTATGGATATTACCTTGGTGATGTGATATATCAAGAGTACGTTGCATTTGTCAAATCATACACATATCCGACTGATGAAAAGCGAAAATTGTTCAAGTTAGCACAGGAATCTGCAAGGAAGGATGTGGAGCGGGCATTCGGAGTCCTCAAACAAAAGTGACACATAATCAAACATCCAGCACGAGCATGGGATAGGGAAAATTGATGAAGGTGATGAAAGCGTGTGTTATTTACATAACATGATAATAGAAGAAGAGGGTAGGGCTATTTGTACATATACTGTGAACGATATGTTCAATCCACCTACAGTAATACAAGTCGGCAGCCTTGCATACTTTACAAGGCTTTTGAAAATACAAAACAGTGAAACACATCACAATCTACATCAAGATTTGACTAAGCACATATGGCAACGAAACTTCGAAGACAACAACGACGACGAGGAGGATGAGGATGTGGACAATGAGAACGAGGCGGTCGGTGAGGACAACGGTGACGACGAGTAGTATTTTTTTATTTCATTGTTTTATTAATGTGTTTTTTATTAGTAAAATGTATGTTGAATTTTAAAAATATTATTTTTGTTTAAGTTAATGTTTTTTATATAAGAAATATTTATGTATCTTTAATAATTGTGTTTTTTATTTAATATAATGTTTAATTTTTTTTTAAAAGATAAATAATATGGAGTGATAACCATTTCCAAGGGCTAGTGAACATGTAATGGAGGTGATCTGGCGCATAGTAGACATCACTTTTCTAGTGAACATCGTGTGACCATACCCCTTAGCCTTATAGGTAAACTCATCAAATTCGAGATCAACTTCCAAATAAGTGTCCTCATCTTTAAATAATCTTTCAATACATCCATACAAATTGTATTATCAGAACAACTTGAATCACAATCTCTTCTCAAATTTCTCCAACAACATTATCAAGCAATTTGAACAACTTTTTGTTTTGCATTTTTCATATAATCGGATGCATCAACGCTCTTCAAGAAAATCATACCATATTGATTGTTTACAAGAAAGTTTATCATAATTTTATCTCTTATATCTGACCATCCATATGATAATAATGAAACCCATGTATGTTTCCATGTTGCTTTTTATCTCATCTATGTTGTTAGATGTTGTCTTTACTTCTTCTTTTAGGATCTAAGTCTCCATCTCATCCATCGTTGGAGATTCTAGTTCTTCTCCATAGTTTCCAATTGAATCCAACATAGTAATAAATGAAGGACTTGTTGCACAACTCAATGGAATCCCATCTTCAAATAAGAATCTTCCAATATCCGAACAAACTTCATAACGATGCTCTTTAGCACTCATTGGAGTCATATTTTCTCCCCCCATCATTCTTTCTTTTTCATCATTAAGTTTAGGGATTTCTACTCCTATTCACAGAAGTATTCGTCGAATCAATAACCTGTAATGAAGAAATACAAGCCCCACGTGATACGTGTCAATTCAATTTTGCATTTAGTAGAAACTAAAAGAAAGAAAAAAATTAAGTTGTGCATAGAAGACGTTTAAAACTTTCTTGAAATTTTCAAAATGTAGATGCTAAGATTGCAATTATAAGTCATGGAGTCATCAATTTCAAAGGAAATAGTTTAAGAGTGAAAAAATGGGTCTTACCAAAAGAAAACGGCCAGTTGTCTAAATGAACTCACAAGAACCCTAGTAGTTCACTAATTCTTGATTTCGATACTTCAGAATTTATTCATGTAGTTCTTCGTACTTGTTTCATCCTAGCAATGCATAAAATAAAAACAGTAGCACATCACGCACACAAAGATTCACAAGAAGTTAACGTTGTGGGGAGTGGTCACCACCAACCCACCGAAAAAGTGGTGTCACCTATGAGCCACGTCAACTTCACCACCAAACCACTAGACATAGGAAATGGTCACCACTCCACAATTATCTTTTTTTTTATGATTAAATTAAATAAAAATATAATTTAAAACATAATAAAATATTTTATATTAATTGAAACCACAGTACATTAATTTAAAAAACATAGAAAATTAAACCTAAAAAAATAGAAAGCTAAACTTAAATTGCTAAAAAAACATAAAAACACATAGAAAATGTGAAACATCCCAAAATACGGTTTAAAATTTTCGTTTTTAAATCATTCATAATAAAACCATAAGTCATCCATCATTATAAAGAAAACCATAAATCGTGTATGACAAAACATCGTGTCAAATATTATATCAAAATCATATGAGAAAATATCAGAGTCTAAACATCCCAGGCTGAAACTGTGGTGTGTGTCATGCGATCATCCCGAGCCCTTCCCCTTGTTAGTGGAAGTACCTGAAACCAAAACTGAAAACTGTAAGCACGAAGCTTAGTGGGTCTCCCCAAGCTACCACATATCATACACATAACATATAACATATCTTGGGCCCCGCCCCTGTTATATCGAGTCTAGCTCGACATCAGCTTTCCCGGCACCAGGCCCCACCCGACATCGAACCCTATTCGGCATCGGTCCCCGCCCGACATCGAGCAGATCTCGGAATACATATGCAGGAAATCTGCGAAAAAGTCCCAATATTTTAGGTCAGTTTACGATTTAGTCCCAAATTAAATTTTGTTTGCAAAAAAGGACAGATTACCAGCTAAAACTTCAGATTAACCCTTCGTGGCCGGTTTCACAGATTTAGCCGATATCTTGTCTTTTTTCGTTAATTAATCCAAATTTTGGGGCTTTTTTCATTAATTAATCAAAATTTTAGGGCTTTTTCATTATTTATTACCAATAAACCAAACTATTTAGACTTTTCTGAAGATTACCTTTAAACTAATATATATTATATGATCTAATTTAATATGTACTATTCCATGTCTTCTTTCTTATCCTCTTCTAGGCTCACCGTGTGTTTTTATCGGTGTCGTCAAACCCAACAACAAAAATTTCACTCACAGGCCTCATTAACTCCATCAATTTTCCAAAATTATCCATTCACAACTCTATGATCATCTTTCAATCTCCAAATAAAGAACGGAGAAAATCCTTGTTGATTACGTGGATGTCCATATTACCTAACCATGACTTAAACCATGGTTCCGACACTTGGATGTTCCTATTACCTAACCATGACTTGAACCCATACACTAATGGCGTTGTCCACAGTGTTGTTAACACTAGAAGACGAATCTCACATGTTCAACCACTGATACATTGGCTCAAGTCTTACTTGACCCTTGTTTCCTTACAACAATATAGAAGCCCCAACGTAAGATGAATCCCACATGGTTCATCATTTTTTTTGGTCAAAAGTAAAGCGTTTTGGAAGCCCCAAATAGACTAAAACGTAATAATGACAATTATTGTAATATCACAATAATTGTCATTACGACTTAAACGTAACATCACAACAATTGTCATTATTACATTTTTAGTCTATTTGGGGCTTACAGAATGCATTAGTTTTTGGCAAGACAAAAACCAATAAATGATGAACTTTTGATAAAGATCGGAACACAATCTTATTGATGGATCCAAGATCTCCTTCTCGTCCCAAGCCTTTTTCTCCTCAATCTTCTTCCAAAAAATGCACTACAATATGCAATATTACCCCCTCTTTCTCTCCTACAAGCATATAGCTCAATTAGGATTTCTCTCAGAGTGTTAAGATGATAAGGGAGGCGGAAATGAAGGCTTAAGGTCCTTTAAATAGGACACAAACCCTGAAAATTAGGGTTTTCACACTCAACTCCTACTTGTCGAATTGGGGTCCTCTCTAGATATTACGCGACCATTAACACTCTCTACTCGGCGAGTTGGGGCCTCCAACTCGTTAAGTTGATCAGACAACAAGAATATAAATTAATTAAATATTATACCTGGTAGTCGGGATGTTACACCTATTGTAAGGAAACAAGGGTCAAGTAAGACTTGAGCCAAGGTATCAGTGGTTAAACCATGTGGGATTCGTATTTTGTTGTTAACAAAACTATGGACAATGCCATTATTGTATGGGTTCGAAATAAGGTTCAAGTCATGGTAAGGTAATATGAACATCCGAGTGTTGGAACCGTAGCTCGTAGGTATACCAAATTAATATTTTAATAGTTTATGATGGATAGCTTGTTGACATTTTTTTACAATTAGAGTTAACATTCTTCATGGTTTTCAATACATAATATCGAGTTGATTTTTTTTACCTATGTTAAGTTTTTTAAGCTTAATGGTTCATTCTTCATGGTTTTCAAGCCCTATTGTAAGGAAACAAGGGTCATGTAAGACTTGAGCCAAGGTATCAGTGGTTAAACCATGTGGGATTCGTATTTTGTTGTGAACAACACTATGGACAATGCGAATAGTATATGGGTTCGAAATAGGATTCAAGTTATGGTTAGGTAACAGGAACATCCAAGTGTTGGAACCACGGTTTAAGTCATGGTTAGGTAATAGGGACATCCACGTAATCAACAAGGATTTTCTCCGTTCTTTATTTGGAGATTGAAAGATGATCATAGAGTTATGAATGGATAATTTTGGAAAATCGATGGAGTTAAAGAGGCTTGTGAGTGAGATTTTTGTTGTTGGGTTTGACGACACCGATAAAAACACACGGTGAGCCTAGAAGAGAATAAGAAAGAAGACATGGAATAGTACATATTAAATTAGATCATATAATATATATTAGTTTAAAGGTAATCTTCAGAAAAGTCTAAATATTTTGGTTTATTGGTAATAAATAATGAAAAAGCCCTAAAATTTTGATTAATTAATGAAAACCCCCCCAAATTTGGATTAATTAACGAAAAAAAACGAGATACCGGCTAAATCTGTGAAACTGGCCACGAAGGGTTAATCCGAAGTTTTAGCCGGTAATCTGTCCTTTTTTGTAAACAAAATTTAATTTGGGACTAAATTGTAAACTGACCTAAAATATTGGGACTTTTTCACAGATTTCCTTATATATGCATATCAACAGTTATATAACATAAGCACATAACACTATCATGAAAACATTCCTCGGGAACCGCCCTGGCATCGGACCGGAGTCCGGAACATACTATCATAACATCTGAACTAGACATTCCTCGAGCTTGCCCCGACATCGGACCTAAGCCCGGAACACATAACACATAACAACCACATGCAAGAATCACAGAGACACCAAACATACTAGCATACAAGCATTCCTCGGGACCACCCCGACGTCGAATCGGAATCTGAAAACATATAAATCTACTTCGGGCCCCACCCGGCATCGGACCGTGGTCCGGAACTACTGCTATCTAAACGGGCCAACCTTGGTACCTTAGACCCGTTCCTACTGGAGAAAACTCACCTCACAAAGTTGTGTGCAAAAACTCGCGCTGAGGAATATTTGATAGTTGCTCCAACGACTCCCCGACTATCAATATCACAATAATACTTAATCAAAATCTGATAATCCCTCTTAGGGTAAAATGTCCATTTTACCCCTGGCCAAAGTCAACATCCCGGTCAAAGTCAAAGTCAAGGTCAACTCCTAGTCAACCCCAACTCGTCGAGTTATCTCCCAACTCGGCGAGTTCCTAAACAACTCAGACACGTGGTCAACTAATTCAACTCGTTAAGTCCTTAAACAGACTCGTCGAGTTCTTTTTGTCATAAAGATCGGGTCAGCCCGCTTCAATTCGTCGATTCCTTTCCTGGACTCGCCGAGTTCCCTTGTCTGATTGAGCCATCTTAATAGATTAAAACCCTCTCATCTAAATCGAAGGTCCTTAGTTCGTTTGCTCACTGGAATGGCCTTTCTAAGGGTAAAGTGTTCAACTTTACCCGTTCACAACTCTTCTTAAAGGGTTTAGACAAAACCCTATTTCCTTTAGGTCATGGATCTTGTCCAAAAAGCCTTAGAATCTCAAATCCACGCATGCAAACCTAGATCTAGGGTCTATCTATCAAATGATCACTAAAAGTCTCAAGCTTGCTTCCATGCATGGCCTTTTTGGGCTCAAAAGGCCATAAATACTTCTTTAGCACTTGCATGAGGACTCTAAGGGCATAAAGTCTGCACCTTTATGTCCTCACATCCTCTCAAGGCACTTGATCTGGAAGATCAACTCATGGGTCAATCCTTACCCACTAGTTAGCAAATCTTGCACCAAAAACCCTCAAAAGAGGTCATAAATAGATCTAAGAAGAGAATGATCAAGTTTGAGGCTTTTATTACCAGAAAATGCAGCTAAAGGAATGAAACTTCTGGATCTACAATCTTTCTCTTGAGTCTTCAAACTTCTTCTTCTTCCACAAGCTTCGAAAGGCACAAATAACACTCAAAAGTGGCTCACACACTCAAAAAGCACTCTAGGGTTTCGTAGCTGAGGGTTTGGGACAAGGAGGCTGCAAATGAGGCTAAGAGGTGGGGATTAAGGTGTTTAAATAGGGTGCAAAACCTTGAAATTAGGGTTTAACCCTGACTGAGCTACTCGGCGAGTCAAGGACTTGACTCGCCGAGTAGACAACTTAAACTCCGAGCATTGACTACCTTCTACTTGACGAGTTAGGGCTACCAACTCGTCTAGTCCTCCTCTCAAAATAAATAGTTAATTAAATAAATGTGTACCAGGGAACAAGCGTTATAGAATGAAAACTAAAATACTAAAAAACATAAAAATAACATAGAAAATTAAACCTAAATTACTAAAAAAACAGAGAATCTAATTGTGATATTTGTCGAGAACTTCTTGTTGAATTTTCATAAATACCCTTAAATTTTTCGAGTCGAGATTTGGTTATGACATCGTGTTTATAATTTGAAGATCGGTAAGTGCCAATTGTCGCCGACGTTGTTCGTCCATTGAATCAAAAAAAATTCTAAAAAATTTAGAGTTTTGTTGATTTTCTCTGCTTGTACGTCCTCATTGGTTGATTTTCCGCTAGAAGATGCCCCTTTCTCGCTTTGTTCCTTCCTGGTGGTCGACGAAATTGGACGCCCGGTGGACCCTCCCCCTCGGTGGCATCAAACTCATCATTGAGGTCGAGATTAACACCAATATCCGACTCGGACGTTCTCAACCTTTTGTATGAACCGGTGGTAGATCCCGAATGTGCCGTTTCCGGATGAAGGAACCATTTTGGACCATTGCAACAAACTTCCCATGCTTTTTGGTTGGTAAACGGTTTACCATTGTTGGTAATTTTGTATTGGTACAACACGGTTGGTAAAATGTTGAAATCGTTGCTACCACTTCCATGCATATTTTGAAGATCGTCAAATACGCCGTTAAATTTGGTGTAAGCCGCTCGAAGGTCACATCATTTGCATTGACCGAGTCGTATGTCCGGCTCGTTTGCCTTCCTAATAATGCATGGAAGTGGTTTAAAACACAATTCCAAAAGCTTTGACCCGATTGCGCGTTGCCGACATCTCTGTCTTGTGATATGAAAATTGAAGTTTTAGCTAAAGTTTCTTTCTCCTCCTCGGTCCATTGCATATTTTTATTTTTCCTTGGATCTTTTGATTTTTTTTGCCTTCTACAACTTGATTGTGTTTCTTCAACTCGTTCGTCGTCGTTGTCATTGTCGAGGTTTATGGGTTGAGATTGAGATATGAAACTTAAGATGGTTGTGAAGTTTGTTGGCGTAGGGAAGTTTGGGGTTGAAATTGCGGAGAAGGTTGTTGTTGAAAGACTTGAAATTGTGGTTGAACGAATTGTGGTGGTTTTTGTTGTTGGTAGTAGTGTGGGTGGTATGAAAGATTGATGAATAGAGGTTGTTGTTGAACAGAGGATGATAACAATTGCATGTAGCCAATATTCGCTAACGGATCATTTGAAGTGTTTGGGGTGGGTGGAGTATTTTGGTTTAGATCCATAAGGAAAGAATATTTTTTGGTGAATATATGTGTTTGTGTTGAAGATATGTTTGTGTGTTTGAAATGATAAAAAAATGTTGATATATCTAGAGAAGGTGTGGTGTGTTAATTAATTAATTAATTAATTATTATTATTATTATTATTATTATTATTATTATTATTATTATTATTATTTACAAACGGTAACATTCAATGGTCAAAATCGAATATTCAATCAATTCATACGTCTTGTTCCATCTTTAGCATCACGTCACACCCAACCCACCGAAGGTGGGGGCGGCGGTGTTCACACGTCTTGGGGGCTGACACGTCAACTCCCACGCGCCTTCTAGCCCTCCACTCTCTACTCTGGGTAACCTAAAGGTGGAAAACGATGTTGTTTCGATCCCTGTGAAAATTTGTCCATGTGGCATTTGGGGTTGAATAATGAATATCCAAAAAAAAAAAAAAAAAAAAAAAAAAAAAAAAAAAAAAAAACTTCATCTTTGGTTGATTCCCAAAAATACACACTTAAGAACTTGATCTGTTGCAATAGCACCTCAAACTTTTACAACTATTAATTCAGGTGAGGTTTGCATTCCAAATAAATAGGACGACTTAGCATATTTTTGGGATAATAATAAAGACTTTTAAAGTGTAAATATTTATATAGTTATCTCTAATATCGTTATCAAAATTTAAGATAATAAAAGATATATATTCTTTTGTAAAGAGTTGAGATTAAAAAAAAAAACAACCTAGTACACTAAAAGCCTTGTATTTATTGTTTTTTCATAAAACCCTTGTATTATGTTTTATTGTTTAAAACCCATAGCAAATTTTCTGAATAAACTGACAAGATAAAAATGTGACATGACATTTTTTTTTGTAAAGAATACCCTTCTCCAACTATAAACACAAAAATGGTGATGGTTTAATACAAAAATAGTGACTCCAACCAACCTTTAAAATGATGTTTTCTAGAGGTTTTACATTCTTGGCCTCTATGTTTGGTATAAAAATGAACCAACATAAAAATGGTGTGATATTTGAAGGTTGATTAGAGTGAAAATGACTTCTAAAATGGTATTTTAGAGATCCATTAGAGTTGGTCTTAGGGTTCCTTCACATAAAACATGCACGGAAAAAGAAAGGGAAAGAAAACCAAAATAGAGTTTAACATCTTAAAATTTAGTTTGGTTGGTACACCCATAAGCGCACACGGTGGTGGCTGAGGTGGCATCGCAGTGTGCGGTGAGCACAACACTGACCCCTTCGGTTCGACCGCGGTTAGGATATTACATGTGAAGCTATTACCACACCATTTTTCTTTGTTTTTGACTGTTGGAGTATGTGCATTTATGTTGTGTGTGTATGTAGTAAGGTGTGTTATGGCACCCTTTGGTTTTGTGGGGTGAAGGCAAAAATGATGTGGCGATGACGTGTCACTATAATAGTGTGGTGAGTGTGGTATGACACCATATGACTTTAGGGTTAAATCATTTAGAGTTCTAATTCTTCTCAGGGAAATCTTCAGAAATTCCCAAACTTTTTAGAGAAGTTTCAGAAAAATTCTATTATTTTTAAATAAAAAAGTCCAAAAAACCAGTTAATGTTTACAATTTAGCCATTTATGACCTTTCCAGCAGGTCACATGCTGTGGTGGAGTGCCAGGGTGGATTTGATAGCTGATGTGGCAGCTGACGTGCATTCCATGTAGCATTGAGCTGAAAAGAAAATAAATAGCGAAGAAGGTATAATAAAACAAAGGAAAAGAGGCTCAAACTCGAGACCTTGAAATAGCCCACACACGTGACTTACCACTAAGCTGAAACATTTTTTTTAATACTATGTGATCTCGCTAATTAATATCGAAAATTATAAGAATACTCTTATAACATAGGAAAAAGCACGTCAACAAGTATTGAACTCCAAACTTACAGCTCCAAAACCAAGCACCTTAACCACCAAGCTAGCAAAAGCTTTGATGATTTTAGTTTGATTTCTCTTTATAAATAGAATCATTCGTTCTAGTTATAGTTATTATTATTATTATTATTATTATTATTATTATTATTATTATTAAAAACTTAAATAAATATAATATTTTTTAAATTCGTTTTTTATCAATATTATTGTATAATAACATTTTAAACGTATTTATACATACTTTTTTTTTATAGTATTCATTATATTAATATTATTAAAAAATGCATGTAAAATTTTATAAATGCATTTAATTTTTTTTATACATGTATTTATTATATTTATACTTATTTGTTACGTATAAATATTTTTTTATACAAATAAATACATACTTAAAATGTATTTATATAACTATTGATAAAAATGAATTAAAAAAAGTAATTTATTTATTAATAATAATAATTAAAAAAACAATAAATCTTATTATTATAGTTATAACAAACAATTACATTTACGTATTATATAGAGAAATCAAAGAACAAAAAAAATAAATTGCTTTATAGTTTAGTGGTTAAGTGTTTGATTTTAGTGTGGGAGGTTGGGGTTCAAAACTTTTGGTCCTCTTTTTTTCAATTTTATTGTTATTTGTTGGCGTTGATTTATATTAACGAAATCATACATAATTTATCAAAAATGTCTGCAGCCTAACCGGTAAGCGTTGCATGTGAAGATCGTTTGGTCTTGAGTTTGATCCCTATTCACCTCATTTTCATCCTTTGCGCGATTTATTTTATTTTCAGCTTAATACGATGACGTCACGTCAGCTGCCACGTCAACCACCATTCCACCTTGGCATTCCAACTTAGCAGGTGATTTGCTGAAAAGGTCACAAATGATCAAATTGTAAACATTAGCTGGCTTTCTAGGTTTTTTCATTCAAAAAAAATTTAAGACATTTCTATTAATTTTGGGAATTTTATGTAGATTTTCCTACTTCTCACATCTGGTATCTCAATTTATTACATTGACTTATTGAGAAGGAAATGTATTGCATTGTTCGACTTCAACTAGTCGAGGAGGATAATAAAATATAGGTTTTGGTCAAAACCAATAGCCACATCTCATTCATCTAAGTAAGATCATGAGTTCATGTCATCTTCTTCACCATCTTCCCCAAAATCGAGATGTAAGGTGGTAAATTAATCAAACTAAATGAAGTTTTAGATTACCATAAGGTGTTGTTTGTTTTTTCCGAGACAAAATGTATGCAGTCTGCAGACCATATCTGTAGACCTTTGTAATAGTAGAGGTGGACTAAATGTCTGCTGTCTGAAAGAAAAAGACTTTATTATAGATAATTAACAAAAACTTAAACTAGTTATTCAATAATTTTATGACTTATTTAACATCTACAGACTGGTAGAATAAACTAAAATCTAATTAAACTTATTTAAAAAAAAAACTTAAACTAGTTATTCAATAATTTTATGACTTTATTATAGATAATTAACAAATGTAGATCAACTTCTACGTATTATTGTATAAAAATGACAATAAAATGGTACATATTAATGTATGTATTTAATAAAAAAAAATAACAAACTTTGGTCGCAAAGTTATATCTAAACATTGTAATTAAGGATAAAAAAAATTAACACATAAAATAGATGAAAATAAACTTTGATTTTAAATAAAAAATTTCAAACTTTTCAGTTTACTATTTTAATTAAATCAATTAAAAACTGAACATAAATATTTTTCCCAAGAAATGAATGATACTACATTGAATAATATTTTGTAAAATATGGCACAAAAATATAAGATAATATTACAAAAAAAAAAAAGACAATATTAGGAATTTTTATTGTAATTAAATCTTTATTTATAAATTTGTCATAAAGCTCATGATTGTGTCGTCAAACTTTTTTTCTTTAAGTATTGTAACTTTTTTTTTTAATTAAAAATTGTTTGTCATATATAAAGTTGGAATAAATCTAAGTTTAAAAGAAAACAAAAAAACGAAAGAAAACAAAAATATACGTGTTTTTTAGGCAATAAGATGTCCGAAGAGGTTTAAAAACGCTGGTCTACATCTGCGCCAAGAAGAGGACACTCTGACCTTTTTAGGTCTGCAGTTTTCAAAAAAAACAAAAGGTCTGCGAAGTCTAACGTTTGTGTATGGTCTACGCGGCGCAGACAGAAGAGGACAAAAAGATTTGCGGAGAAAAGCAAACAACACCTAAGTGTGAAGCCAAATCCAAAATATGGACCACAACTACAACTTCGAAAACTTTAACAAGTGGTGGACACAATATTCCATAGTAGGTGTGTCACAAAAAATTTTAGTAGTATTATGATAGTAGAAAAAAAATCAACAAATTTTGCATTATGTCCGGAAAAATTAGGGGTTGTCAGTGTCAGTACGAGCACCATAGTAGAACCCGCCCTTGATTTTAACATGCAAAGCAATCCATTTAGAGTTACATTTTTAGGTTTATTGGCTCAAATCAACAAAATATTAATAATCCAAGCTTCATTTATAACAGTAGCATGTCAAGAATACTGAAATTATCATTTTTCTAACCAAAATTTAATATATATATATATATATATATATATATATATATATATATATATATATATATATATATATATATATATATATATATATATATATATATATATATATATATATATATATATATATATATATATATATATATCATGTTTATTCAATTTAGTTTATAACAAATTTCACTTACTTCTTACATGCTTTTAAGCAAAACTATGGTTCATGAAATCTTATATTTTCACTTACTCTATCTTAGTTTAAGGTTCCAATACGACATAAGTATCACATCTTGTTTTTAAGAATGTTATTTTCTATTTTGTCCCCAAACTTCACTTAGTAAAAACATAATTTGTGTTTTTGTCATATTTTTATATGTTTGATTGCATTCTTATTCCATTATCATACAATTGTCTATAATGATACGTATAACCTTCACTCCATCTTTTCTAATCATATAGATCATTATAAAGACTTATACGTTTGTGAATTATATTTTGTCCCTTTTTAAAACACTAAGGTGATGTTTGTTTTTTGGAAAAAAAAAAAACATTTTATTGCTGCGCGACGCAGCACACGCGCAACACTTTTCATCTAGCACATGTTTGTTTTTTAGAAGTCTTTTAAGTCAAAAACCCCTGTGCGTGCTCTGTTTGGCGCAGCACTTGTACTACCTCTTCCAACCTCTTCTTCTTCTTTTATTGCTGAAATTTTGATTGTATGTTGTATAAATTTTATTTCACATTTTTTTTTCGTTTATTCTTGATGAATTTATTTTTCGTTTTTTTATATTCAATAATGATAATTTCTTAATGAAATATCAGTATTTTTTACTAAAATATCTTTATTTTTTGTTGAAATATCATTATTTTTTACTGAAATATCATTAATTTTTACCGAAATGTTATACATTATTAAATTTTACGTATTAAAAAGTTATTTTCAGTTTATAAAATTAGTATGCAGATGTTAAAAAAAAAAAAAAAAAAAAACACGTTTCTTATTATACTCTGCAGCCGTTTGGTCCACCTCTTTTACTGCAGAGCGTTGCAGAGGTGGTCTGCAGACTTCATGAATTTTTGCTTCAAAAAATCAAACAACACTTAAGATATTGTACACCGAAGATTCATTCACCCTTGTTCTTCATCCACATATTATTGCATCTTTCTCTGTGGCATATGTTATAAATAGTACAATACATAAACATTCTTCTCATTATTATTTATTTTTACTCTTAATATCCTAAAATCTTGAAATTGAAATTTTCAGAAAGTTACAAATACATTCAAATTTTTCGTTATTTCATAATATCAATAATCCTTCGTCGTGCTCCGATCTCAAGTAAGTTGTGTCATTTGATGGTGAAATACTGACATAATCATAATCAATTTTATGAAATGTATAAAGCTAAATAATACAGTTTTAACAATAATAGTTTTTTTTTTTTTATGTGGTATCCATCTAAATACCCACTAACATCCGGTTTTGAGTTATTTGGACTTGTATGTGACTTGTGCTTGCATTTTAGTTTTTTCCGTACTTAAAAACTTAAATCATAAATACGTGTTCGTAATGCTAAATTGAGGAGAGATGAGACATGATAATCGTGCACTTGAACTGTTAATATGGATTTAATCATTTAATATTAAGTTAGAGCTAGATAAACACGTAAAAACTGTTTGGTGAGCCGTATTGTCTATGCATTATACTCCAATATATTTTGTTTTATGTGTCATAGTTTTCTTTTTATTCGTCTTCAATATTGTTTGCAAATCAGGCGTACCTTATTCATTATTGATATACATGACCATTTATATGGAAAGACACAACTATAATTTTCTATATGTCTATTTAGTCTCTTTTCATATTAAAAAACCTTTATGAAGTTGAATGTGAAAGGTGTTAAACATTCGACTTGTTGGAAAATTAATTTTATTAATTTTCAAAAATGGATTTTCTCCATTTTTGAGCACAAATTTAATACTTTAAATATAATCAAAACGAGTTATTGATTATATATTTGTGTTCTCCTCCGTGATATCTACGTTTCGATATATCACACGTTCAGAACGGATTAAAAATGAATGAGAAATTACTTGTCAAAATAAGGCAATTGAAGAGAAGATAAAAGAGTCAAGTAGGTTTTTAAAACTCATCCCATATTGGTGGAAGAAGGAAAAGAAAATTGGTTTATAACTACAAAGACTAGCTACCTTTGTAGGATTAATTACAACCAAGGTTCTCTCTTATGCACACATGTAGGAGGGTGCAAATGCGAGCCAAATTGGCTTTGTTTGTACCTTTGTTTTTGATTTCTTTTTACAAAAACAAATTAAGAGCTATTAATCATAGATTTCGATTTTGATTCTTTGATTAATTTTCTTATTTAATTGTGACAGTTACGATTCCATTTTAATGACATCGGTTACATTGAAGTAGTATACAATCCTTATGTGACTAGTTAAACACACGAAATGAAACGAAATCAATCTCTTCCTCTCTTACGTTTATTCTTCATCTTTTCTCTGTTGCTGCAACCAAGGTATAATCCGGGCCAAGTGAGGGTTCGGGCAATCTAGAAGAATTGGTTTCCACTGTTGTATCCTGGGAAACAAACACTCATATAGGGCGAATTTGTTTTAAGGAAACTGTGTTAAACACAGGCCTCAGTCAAGAACTTTATGCTTTTGTTCTTTCGTATAATTTTTGGTTATATTTTCCTAACAGTCTTAAAACAAATCGTTTATGTGAAACGAACTTTTGAGAAAAAAATATATATATATATATATATATATATATATATATATATATATATATATATATATATATTGTCTTTGTTTTGTCTTACAGTGCTTATAAAAACGATTTTTTTTTCCTTCCCTCAGACTTGCAGCATCTATTTTCAGAAATCGTTTTCTAAGACATTTTATGTTTGTATCTATATGTTTAAGTTTATTGCATCCATAATCTGTTATTGCTTTTAGAAACTGTTTTCTAAAATAGTTTTCAGATTCTTTCTTTGTTCCAAAGCTTTTCATAACTTGTTTTCTGGAAATAAACAATACTTCACAGTATTAGTTGTTATTGATTTTAATCTTTAACAGTTTTACATTTGCTTCTTTTGTAGCATGACTACTGGTGAAGGTTCCCAACCACCAAAGCCTAATGGTACTCCTAATGCTCAAGGAGCTCAAATGATGACCATGCCTGTCAATAATGCTGAGAAACCTGAGAAATTCTATGTATTGAACTTTAAAAGGTGGCAACAAAAGATGCTCTTCTATCTTACCACATTGAATCTTGCTAGATTCTTAACTGAAGAGGCTCCTCGAAAGCCCGAGGGGGAAGGAGATGTGCAAGCTTTAACTGCTATTGATGCTTGGAAACATTCTAATTTCTTGTGTAGAAATTATGTTCTTAATGGACTTGTTGATTCACTTTATAATGCGTATTGTGTAACAAAGACTGCCAAAGAACTATGAGACTCATTGGACAAAAAGTATAAAACTGAAGATGTCGGGACAAAGAAATTTGTGGTTGCCCGTTTTCTTGACTATAAAATGGTCGATGGCAAAACTGTTATGTCCCAAGTCCAAGAACTACAAGTCCTCCTACATGACATGCATGAGAAGCTACCCCCTAGTTGGGTTGATTTCAAGAATTACTTGAAACATAAGAGAAAGGAGATGTCCATTGAGGACCTTATTGTTCGTCTTTCGAATTGAAGAGGACAATAAGATAGCTCAAAAAAGTACTTATACCCCTACTTCTGAGAAAGCTAATGTGGTGGAGCATGGTTAAATTTCTGGGAAGAACAAGTCTGGAAAGGGAAAATTACAAAAGAAAGGAATGGGTTCACACTTTGGAGCCAAAGGTGGAACTTTCAAGAAAAAGTTTCAAGGGAACTGCCATAACTGTGACCAGCGGGGTCATCGGGCTGCAAACTGCAAGCTTCCAAAGAAGGCTAAGGAGGTAAACGTTGTGGAGAATATAACCAAAGATGTGTCTAACATCGATCTTGTAGCGGTTATTTCTGAAGTGAATCTTGTGGAGTCCAATCCAAGGGAGTGGTGGATTGACACGGGAGCTACCCGTCATGTTTGCTCGAATAGAGAATGGTTCAAAAACTTCAAGGGTGTGGATAATGGTGACAAGCTGTTCATGGGAAACTCGGCCACTTCTGAGATCCAAGGTGTTGGAAAGATTGTGTTGAAGATGACGTCAGGAAGAGAGCTGACATTGAATGATGTGTTGTATGTACCCGAAATTCGAAAGAATCTTGTCTCGGGTTGGTTGTTGAACAAGCATGGTTTTCGCTTGGTGTTTGAGTCAGATAAATTTGTGTTAACCAAAACTGGTGTGTATGTGGGTAAGGGATATGCTGATAGGGGTATGTTCAAACTTTGTGTAATGGCTCTTAAGCCAAGTGACAGTAATAATGAAATGAATAACTCTTCTACTTACTTGCTTGAGTCTTCAAATATATGGCATGCTAGATTAGGACATGTTAATTTTGATACTCTTCGTCGTTTAATTAAACTCAATCACATACCACATTTTCACATTGACTCAAAATACAAATGCAACACTTGTGTTGAATCAAAATTAACACAACAATCTTTCAAGTCCATTCAAAGGACAACCGAACCACTTGGATTAATTCACACCGATGTGTGTGACATGAAATCAATTCCATCTAAAGGTGGAAATAAGTACTTTATCACTTTTATTGATGATTGCACTAAATTATGCTATGTCTACTTACTTAAAAGTAAAGATGAAGCAATAGAAAATTTTAAAGTGTATAAAAGTGAAGTTGAAAATCAACTTAATAAGAAAATTAAAGTGCTGAGAAGTGACCGTGGAGGTGAATATGTATCACCATTTGCGGAATTTTGTGCAACTCATGGTACCATACACGAGCTTACTGCACCTTATTCACCACAACAAAATGGCATGGCAGAAAGGAAAAATCGGACCTTAAAGGAAATGATGAATACCATGTTGTTAAGTTCTGGGTTGCCACCTTCAATATGGGGGGAAGCTATACTTTCCGCTAACTACCTTTTAAATAAGGTCCCAAGAAAGAAATCGGAGAAAACACCATACGAGTTATGGTCATGCCTAAAACCTTCCTACAAATACCTTCGAGTGTGGGGGTGCCTTGCAAAGGTGGTGGTACCTGCACCCAAGGTGGTTAAGATAGGACCCAAGACTATTGATTGCATATTTGTTGGATATGCACAAAACAGTAGTGCGTATCGATTTTTTGTGCATGACTCAAAAATTCAAGAAATTCAAAAAGGCACAATAATGGAGTCAAGAAATGCATCGTTCTTTGAAAGTGTGTTTCTATGTCTTCATAAGGTTGAGACAAATGCTTCAAAGTTAATTGAGCACAATGAATCCTCCTATGAAAAAGAAATAGAGGAAGAAGCAGAGCCCCGTAGAAGTAAAAGGGCACGAGTGGAGAAGTCATTTGGAGATGATTTTTACACTTACATGGTTGAAAGAGAGCCTCAAACTTTCAAAGAGTCAGTCACCTCTTCCGAAGGACCTCAATGGAAAGAGGCAATTAAAAGCGAAATGGATTCCATCTTGCATAACCATACATGGGAGCTAGTGGATTTACCTCTAGGTTGCAAACCACTGGGCTATAAATGGATTTTCAAGAAGAAAATGAAAGCGAATGGAACCATTGACAAGTACATGGCAAGACTAGTAATAAAAGGATATAAACAGAAAAGTGGCCTTGATTACTTTGATACGTACTCTCCTGTCACACGTATTACATCCATTAGATTGGTACTTGCAATCGCTTCTATAAGAAATCTTGAAGTACATCAAATGGATGTTAAAATAGCTTTTCTAAATGGGGATTTAGAAGAAGAAATCTACATGGAACAACCAGAAGGGTATGTTACCCCAGGACAAGAATCAAAGGTTTGCAAACTAGTGAAGTCATTATATGGGTTGAAACAAGCCCCAAAACAATGGCATCAAAAGTTTGACCATGTGATGTTAGAAAATGGATACAAAATTAATGAATGTGACAAGTGTGTTTATGTTAAAAACACAAGTAAGGGTTATGTTATCTTGTGCCTTTATGTTGATGATATGCTTATTGTTGGTAGCAACGATAAAATTGTTCAATCAACAAAGGACATGCTTAAGGCAAGATTCGACATGAAAGATATGGGTTTGGCAGACGTCATCCTTGGTGTGAAGATCACAAGGATTGTAAATGGACTTACATTAAATCAAACCCATTATGTGGATAAAATTCTTGAGAAGTTCAACTCCGGTGATACTACTGTCGCTAGGACACCAATTGATACAAGTCATCATCTAAGTAAAAATAGAGGTGAAAGAGGTTCACAAGTCGAATATGCAAGAATTATTGGTAGTCTAATGTATCTTATGAGTTGTACCAGATCTAACTTAGCTTTTTCAATAAGCAGACTAAGTAGATATACCAGTAATCCGAGTGATGCACATTGGAAGAGTATTAAAAGAGTATTACAATACTTAAGGTACACTCGCAATTATGGGTTTCACTATGCAAGATATCCCGCAGTCATAGAAGGGTATAGTGATGCCAATTGGATATCCGACATTAAAGATTCCAAGTCAACCAGTAGGTTTTTGTTCACACTTGGAGGTGGAGCTATATCATGGAAATCTTCAAAACAAACAGTTATAGCTAGATCCACCATGGAATCAGAATTTATAGCACTTGGTAAATGTGGAGAAGAAGTTGAATGGCTAAGACAATTTCTGGAAGATATACCAGGATGGCCTAAACCAGTTTCTGCAATCTCAATCCATTGTGATAGTCAATCAGCAATTGGACGGGCACAAAGTGCTATGTATAATGGTAAGTCCCGACACATCCGTCGAAGACACAACACCATTTGACAACTACTCTCAACTGGAGTTATCTCAATTGACTACATAAGGTCCAAGGATAACATTGCGAATCCGCTAACCAAAGGGTTAAATAGGGAGTTAGTTGTAAATTCGTCAAAAGGAATGGGATTAAAACCCATGAACGAATAAGTTATTGCGAAGGAAAACCCAACCTAGGTGACTGGAGATCCCAAGATCTAGGTTCAATAGGACAACCTACTTGCATATAACATATGTGGATCACTGTGGGGGTCAACCCCAAACCATTCCTATAAATAACAGTGATGCAGGTTAAGCTTATAGTAGTTGGTGATAAGTTGGAAATCATCAAGCTTTAGCTTTTAATGATTGTTATAATCACCTATGTGAGAGAGAAGTGGGGTCGCTTCAAAGGGAATTGAATGGGCAAGTTCCTAAGAGCTCTTACAGAACCAGGCAAGTGTTCACGACCAAAATGGACACATCAATGAGAACCTAACTAGGTCAGGGAGAATCATGTGAGACATCTATTGATTATTTACACAAATGACAGAACAGTTCAAGGACATCGCGTTACTGGTCCGCTAGTAAAATAAATATGTATCTTAAGGGAAGGTTCAAAGGGTCAAACCTACCTATCCTGTGCATGATTCAACTGCTAGATTTTACCTAAAGCAGCTAGCAATTGCGGATGCTGAAGCAATTTTCATTCATGTGGGGGATTGTTGGAAAATTAATTTTATTAATTTCCAAAAATTATTTTCCAACAATGGATTTTCTCCATTTTTTAGCGCAAATTTAAT
Source organism: Lactuca sativa (assembly GCF_002870075.4). NCBI lineage: Eukaryota > Viridiplantae > Streptophyta > Magnoliopsida > Asterales > Asteraceae > Lactuca > Lactuca sativa. The sequence goes on along the minus strand of NC_056626.2, from coordinate 38,296,560 downwards.
ACTCTAAATATAATCAAAACAAGTTATTGATTATATATTTGTGTACTCCTCCGTGATATCTACGTTTCGATATATCACACGTCCAGAACGGATGAAAAATGAATGGGAAATTACTTGTCAAAGTAAGGCAATTGAAGAGAAGATAAAGGATTCAAGTGAGTTTTTAAAACTCATCCCACATTGGTGGAAGAAGGAAAAGAAAATTGGTTTATAACTACAAAGACTAGCTACCTTTGTAAGACTAATTAGAACTAAGGCTCTCTCTTGCGCGTGCACGCAAGCAAGTGCAAATGCGAGCCAAATTGGCTTCGGGCCACTGAACTTGTGTGCGAGCGCGCGTCCTGCAGACACGAATGCACCACCGGTCGACCAGAAAAGTTCAAGGACCTGTTTTGCATTTTTTTTCTTTTTGGTTAACTGTTACAAAAACAAATTAAGAGCTATTAATAGATTTCGGTTTTGATTCTTTGATTAATTTTTGTTATTTAATTGTGACAGTTACGATTTCGTTTTAATGACATCGGTTACATTGAAGTAGTATATATACAATCCCTATGTGACTGGTTAAACACACTGAATGAAACGAAATCAATCTCTTCCTCACTTACGCTTCTGCTTCATCTTTTCTCTCTTGCTGCAACCAAGGTATAATCCAGGCCAAGTGAGGGTTCAGGCAATCTAGAAGAATTGCTTTCCACTGTTGTATCCTGGGAAACAAACACCCATATAGGCCGAATTTATTTTAAGGAAACTGTGTTAAACACATGCCTCAGTCAAGAAGTTTATGCTTTTATTGTTTCGTACAGTTTTTGGTTATATTCTCCTAACACGACTTATATGTGACAAAAATTGTCCATGTTAAAATTTTTGTCTATTGATAAGTAGTTAACTTGCAAATTAGTTTGAGTATTGTTTTATTATACCTATCTATCTATTAAAGTCCAATCTAAAGAAGGGTGAAGCTCGGATACAAATGTATTGGTTTCACTTCTTGACGAAACAATCCTGATGATGATCCATCATAATAGCTTCATGCTTCTCATTAAACAAGTATCTTTCATATTCCCCACATTTGAGACGATATATACTTATTCTTGGTATTAGTTAAAATATATTCCATTTACATGTAAAAGAGTTGAATATATGATGACTATGATATAATAGAAGTTGAATGAAGTATGAGTGATGATATGTAGGAAAATTGAATGGAAGACTTATATGATCATTGAGTGGTTCAATGGATTTAATTTTTTCTTTTTTAATTAAATTTCAAACCAAATATATATGTAATGATATTTTCTTGATATTTTTATATTTAAGTTTTATATTTTTTTAAACTAAGCCACAAATAAAATTAACCATATTTTTAAATATTATATTATCTAAGACTACTCCTATCGGTGGTCTTTTGCAACTAATTGTTCACTAAAAGACAAAAAAATCAATTAAAATAATATAAAAAATAAAGATGAGGTTGATATGAAGGGCTAAAGTTGTCCTCAATTGGCTATATATCAATTATGATGAAAGAGAAATTATTATTTTAATTAAAGGTTAAGTTGAGTATTGTCATGAATGTGGGTAGTCTAATGTATCATGGTTTTAGGTGTAGTATTTTTTCAAATAAATAAATCAAATGAAATATTTAAAAATAAAACCCACTCAAAAAAAAAATATTACATTAATGAAAATATTACGTACCATTTCATGTAAAAAAAACATTCATTTTTCTCATTCACTGATACCATTGCTAGTGCCACATCATTTTTCTCATTCATATAATGATTTCTGTAAACATATTCCAATAATAATAAACTGAATATATTAAATTAAAGGTAAATGGTCATTTTTGCAAACTTAGCATACCAAAACAAACGGGTCATCTCCATGGTCCAAATTCAGAATGAAAGTAGGCCAAAAGCATCAAATCCACAGTTCTAAAACTCACTTGATTGGAACCAAAGAAATTAACAAACTATTGACCAAATTTACATTTACAATTTCAATATAAAGTTGTCTCCACTTGTTATGTACTCTGATTGTTCAACTTTTAAATTTCCATTTAAATAGATATAATTTCATAATATGGTGTTACACTATGATGCTAATTTAACCTTTCAATAAGGCCATCAACAGAAGCTCTCTTACGAAACTCTCTTTAGAAGCAATAAAATTCCATTCTATTCCTAATTGCTTATTGGTGAAGGGTGTCGAGTATTGTAAAGTCATTGTCGTTATGCATCCTAATCATTCCTATTACATGATTACATCATAGTAATTCTTCATCAACAAAAATCATTAAAATAACTCTTTTAAAATATTGTAATTTGATTAAAAAATAATAATAATAATTACATTGTATTATAATAACTAAGGATTTATTTTGGCGTGGTGTATTATAACATTCCTTTTTCTACCAAACACATTCTCTCTCCGTCCACAGCCGAAACAAAACACACACTCACCATCCGGTGCGTGTATATGGAGGAAAGGAGTGAAAGAGGGTAACAAATCCGCGTGGTCAATAAGCCATATGCATTTTCTTCTACATCACCTTCCTACGAACCCTAATTCCCACAATTTCCCACGCTATTAGAAAACATTATTACACGCATTTGATTTTTCCTCAGATCTGAAAAACAAAATTCAACACCAAACTCCATTACAAAGATTTTATATTTTTGTTTTCTTGTTCGCATTGCATAATTCTGTACCATTTCTTGAGTTTCACGTAGTTTTCATTCGTAATTCAGCTAATCTAATCGTCAATTTTGTTGTTGCCGTATTAATTGATCATCGCACGAATCCTCCTCTGTGGCTTTTTAGTTATTTAATTCGGTAATCCCGTGTTAGATCCGGACATGAGCTGCGAATCTCTGTTGTTTCATTAGAATCGATTTTGTAATAGTTCGTATAAGTCTATATCAGTATTAGCATTTATGGCAATGCCATCGGGGCACATGGTAATTTCGGATAAAATGCAGTTTCCTAATGGCGGTGGGGTTGGGACCGCCGGTGGAGAGATGGCCGGCGGTACGGTTGGGTGGTATCCGGATGAAAGAGACGAGTTCATATCGTGGTTGAGAGGGGAATTTGCAGCTGCAAATGCCATTATTGATTCGTTATGTCATCATTTGAAGAGCGTTAGTGAACCAGGTGAGTATGATGGGGTTATAGGATCTATACAACAGAGAAGGTGTAATTGGAACCCTGTGCTTCATATGCAGCAATACTTTTCTGTGGCGGAGGTCATTTATTCCTTGCAACAGGCCACCTGGCGACGACAACAACAACAACAACAACAGCATCGTGGTGGTTTTTATGATCCAGTGAAGATTAAGAGATCTAATGGTGTTGGATTCAGACAGGGCCATAGGATAGAAATTCCTGTGAAAGAAGGCCATACTTCTACTGCAGATTTCAAAAGTCCTCGTGGTAATGCAAATGGCTCTGCCAATTTGGTGACTAATGAAGTTTCTGTATCTCATGAAAAGGATGTCACACTTGCACAGTATAACGATGGTAAGACATGAGTAAAGTTTATTTCTTATACTAACTGTTTACCAAACATATTATGGATATAACAAGTTTTGATGTTTGTATTATTTGATATGATGGTGATTTTCCCTTATTTATCAGAAGCATACACAAAAGTTCTAAAATTTCTCTTTCTTTTATCTCCATTCTTACAACAATCATGCTAATCAGTTCTTTTATCTCACAAGCATTATATTTATACACTAGTGTTTACTTGAAGCCTTTTGAAATTCCTTATCATATTAAGTTAATGGCTTCTTACATAGTGAAAGATTTTCTTTAGCATATCGATTTTATAGATTCTTGAATTGCTTCTCAGACTATAAAACAGTCTTGAATCACTAGTAAATCTTACTTTTATTGTTGACTCATGATTCTTGACAGTTTGTACAAACAAAAATCTTAATCATCTGCTAAGTGCTAGCATTACAAGCTATTGGTGAAGATTGATATTGATTGTATCTCAATCTTGTCTTATCAAAGGGTAAATTTGAGCATTTGATTATTAGTCATAACCTTCTATTAGAATCAAGTTAAGTCAACTGTTACATTTTTTCTTGGATGAATCATTTATAACAGTGAAACTCTAATCTCCATTAGGGCACAATACACCATACATTTCAATGGTTGAAACTCATATTGAAAATTTAATTTCAAGGAAAAAATCCACTGTATTGTAACTATTTTTCATTTGATATTGAACAGGTTCAAACACAAAACCTGATGTGGACAACAATGAAAGCAATCTAAACTTGAAAACAGTTTTGTCAAACAATTCAGAATGTGAGTCAAAGGAGGTGGATAATAAGGGCAATCTAAATTCAAAAGGTACTTTCTACCCATAAAGGGCAATATAAAGAGTAAATTCTCTCATTTGTCTTTTTTTGTTTTTTTTTTTCAAGAAGGATATTCTAATGCACATCTGGAGCATGAATCATCTTCTACACAAATCTCAAATGAAAAGCCAAATATTTTACCCACAGCTAAAACATTTGTTGGCAATGAAACTCTGGATGGAAAAACAGTAACATTTTTGTACCCTATTATTTACTTATTCCATGAATTAATCCAATATAATTTAATTAACAAAAATTCTTTTTAGGTTAATGTTGTTGATGGGTTAAGAATGTATGACAAGTTATTTGATGACACTGAAATTGAAAACATGGTCAACTTGGTAAATAATTTCAGAACTGCAGGAAGACAAGGACAATTTCAAGGCAGGTCACCCACTTTTTTTTTTTTTTTTATTTTTTTTATTTTGGGTATGAATAATTACATTTACAGCAGTAAATAAATTTTTTTTTTCTGATTTGTAACAGGAGGACATACATATGTTGTCTCAAAAAGACCCATGAAAGGTCATGGAAGAGAGATGATTCAGTTAGGCTTCCCCATTGCTGATGACCTCATCAATGGATCCTCCAAAGGCATGTAAAAAATAAAAAATATAAATTATTAGTTATTAGTATTACCTCTGTTTAAAATAATAAAAAAAATATTTTTTCAGATCGAAAAATAGAACCAATACCGAATTTATTTCAAGATGTCATCGATCGCCTAATCACCATGCAAATTCTCACAGCGAAGCCAGACTCATGCGTTATTGATATTTATAACGAGGTTAGTAAAATGTAAAAAGTAAAAAGTAAAAAGTAAAAAGTAAAAAGTAAGAATTGTATTATTTATTGATATTAATTATTAATTGTGGTGTAGGGTGACCATTCACAACCTCATATATGGCCACATTGGGTTGGAAGGCCTGTGTGTGTTTTGTTGTTGACTGAATGTGAGTTGACTTTTGGTAAAGTGATTAGCGTTGACCACCCTGGAGATTACAGAGGCTGTTTGAATCTTTCTCTTTCACCTGGGTACCTTTTATTCTCTTATTGTTAATTACTATAATTAGTGTGATATTATTATAATTACTTATTAAAAAGAAAAAAAAAATTGAATTGTATTTGTATTTGTAGATCGATGATAGTTATGGAAGGAAGATCCTCGGACATTGCTAAACATGCGATTCCTTCCATCCGGAAACAACGCGTGCTTGTTACGTTGACCAGGTCAAAGAGAGTCACACATGGACCACGTGTCGGTGTGGGTCCGAAGCACTACGTCCCTGCCCCAACAGCAGCACCACCACCTGGAAATGTTTTTGCTCCGGCCATGGCTTTTCCGGCGGCTTCTGGAGTTGGAGGGTGGACGGGGGCTCCTGTGACTCTGAGGCAGCATGCGCCACCTGGCACTGGAGTTTTTCTTCCTCCGGGATCTGGGAACTCCACAGAGGAACAGCAGTTTGAAGAAAAAGAAGGGAAAAAGCATGAAGATGAGAATGGTGGTGACGACCACCACAAGAAACAGAACGGCGGCGGCGATTGAAAGGCGGTGGGGAAAGTTTTGAGAGGGGACCACAAACACAAAAACTGCAGTGAGGTTTGATGCAGATTGCAAAAGGCGGCGGAACAAGAGAGTTGAAACGTGACTTTATTATGAAAATTAAAGAAGGAAAAAGAAAGGGGGGAACTTGAAAAAAGTTGGCTTCTATTATTCTATTACAGAAATCTCGTTTTTGTTGTCTTAATTAGTTATTAATTAGTATATCAACTCTTCCTCCCTTTTGTTCTTTATAATCAATTTTAACATATTCTTAATTTACATTCTCTTAATTGTTATAGAAACCAGTCTCGGGTCGGTCTGATCTTTGGCAAATTTGTTATTTTTTTGTTCGGGTTCGAGTTTTTTTTTTTTTTTGGTGGAGTTTTGTTTTTCTTTTTTCTGGTTCGGATAAATGAAAAACTCCTCTTAAACTTCAATATTTTATTAATATAAAAGATTCATAATATTACATAAATTGTAAAACATAAACATTATTGAAACGGCATACCGGAGGAAAATTCCAATAATTATGTGTCGTCGGAGGGGTGGTGGACAATGTAGTTGGGTAATTTGCATTTCATTCCTTAGACTTCTTTAGGTTTGGTGTTAGTATATGATAACAGCTTTGTTGACCTTTCCATTCCGTCTTCTGAATACCGTTTTCCATATGGGTTAAAACTACCTTCCGTAATCCCGTTTTTCATATGAGTTAACCCGTATTGTTCTGTTCTCTCTCCATCAAATCAATATAGGAAAATGATGCAACTGCCTTACAATATTTTTTGATTTTGTGCATTCAGTCCCTAAAGTTTTTTTCGTGTCCTCTAAGGGAACAAAATATGACCTGTCTATTTAGTCACCATAACTTAATTTAACCGGTAACTAGTGCCACATTTGTAACTTAAGACAAGTAAGCGTCTACGTCGACCTATACAACGTCGTTTTGATAATGAAACTGACACTGGTCAAGAAAGTAATACGACATCGTTTACAGACGTCCCTTTGGGAGCAAGACTCCGACTATTCATGCCCCACTTGGTTATATAAACTAATGTTTGTGCCCTAAAAGGAGCACCATCTTCAACTTTGATAATCTAATCTTGTAAAACAGTGTGTATCGCAAAACTAGACAAAATGTCGTCAATTATGTCTCACTGCCATAATTGGTCGTTCGAAGACTGACGCCACATACAAGCCAATGGAAGTGCTCCAATGGAAGTGCTTCAGCTGATCATGAGGACATCCAGATCACGTTGCTACAACTCCAACTTGAAGTGTCCCTTATAAGGGACGAAATCAATGGTGATCTGCGACAGCTCAGGGAAAGTGTTCGTTGGATGCCCTCAATCGTGACGTAGATGACATCAAGGCTGGCCACATGGAGGTGTCTCATTTGACTGACGGCCTGAGGGGCCATTTCTATTCTCTCCATTCGGCGTATATGAGGGCAACAACTGAACTTGCTAAGGTGAAGAAGCTATTTGTTTTCGGATGTGTTTGGAGTGATCGGTTCTGTGGGGGGTGGCAGCTTGCAAAATGTTCGGATGAAAGGGTAGTTAGGTTTGCATTTGTTTGGGTTTTGTGTTTTTGTAGGTTGTTTTTGGATTTTGGGCGTTTGGATGTTGCTTTATGGTAGTCTAGATTTTGTTTGGTGGATAGTCTCTTTTTGTTTTAAGTGGGTGGCAAATATGGAAGCAACTATAATTGTAGTATGTACTAAGAAGGGATTTACAAAACCTAGATCAATGCAAACGAATATTATGTATATACACTCATTTTCCCTTGATTTTAGTACAGGTGCATTCATATTCTATGTTGTAGGACAAAAAGGTAGAATTTGGTCATGTGTGTTGGTCCCTCTTTTTTAAAAAATATTGTTTGTATTCTATATATCGATTTGGGACCACTTACACATGCTTTAAGTTGAAAACTTTGTTTTGTATGCCAAATTGGTACCACACGTTTTCCTTTTATTTTAGTATGGATATACACATGTTTTTATGCATATGTGTGTTAGTCTCACTTTAGTAAGGAATATTGTTCTATACATAGATTTGGGAGCACATGTTTTAATTGAAAGTGGAAATAAACAAATAATTCTAATAACCAACACAAAGTACATAAATACACTTCTTCATAACAACATTACAACATATTCCATAACTAACCACTACCCAAATAACATGTTACCAGATTACATAAGGGATCCAATTACATAAATGCCCCTCCCCCATACACTACACCCATACTAATCAATATCCATAACATTTGATGCACTACCTTTACCTACCAATTTCTTTCCCAACTTCATTTTAACGATTCTTTCAGACGACTTCCTAAGCCTTGGTTTTTCCACTTTCCCAACCTTCACTGCATAATTATTAACCCCGACATCTTCATCATTATTATCACCAATGATAACATCTTCCCCAACCCTTTCCATGTTGACTGACTCTTGTGTTTGTTTTGCAGCTTCTTTTTTGTCCTAACAGTAGTTTTAGAAAGCCTTTCAACTTGAGGACAAGTGTTCTTGTTGCGTCCTCTTTGTTTGCATATACTGCAACAAAAAGGTTTCCCAGCCTTTGATACAGTATGTCTATGAGGCATTTCAAAAACATCTCTTTTCCTCTTCATAGTAGGTCTGTCAGGCATCCTTCTTTTAATTGGGGGTAAAATAGGGATGTTTTATGTAGGAGGCCACATGTTCATGCCATTAATCCATTGGATTGGTTGTTTGTAAGTATTGTGGTACAATGTTGTAAAGTATATTTGGTCCACATGTGCATGATAATGTTGAGTGTTTAAGAATGACAATGTTGCAACTGAGTGCACACAACCATACCCATTTAATTGCCACAACCTGCGTGTACATTCCCTCTTCTACACATCAACCACATATGACTGATCCAAGTTTCTTGTTTCAAACTTCATCACCCCACAAGAAATAACTTGCCAATACCTATACTTAGTAAGTTCAATTAATTAGTCCTAACACTTTTGAAATTACTCATTGAATAGGATAGCGACATATCTTTTCTTTATTTTCAACACATTTAACTTTTCCCTAATGCCTAGACAAACATTTAAACGATCCCATCCTTGTCCCTTAAGTTGCATTTTGACCATCCTTTGCATGAGATAGATATGGATATCCTCTAACATACTGATAATGGGTTTCTTCCTAGCATCCATTATAACACTATTGAAGCTTTCTGATAATCCATTCTCCACAGATTCACAAGCATGGTGAACTTTGAAGAAAGCCAAAGACCATGTCTTAGGATCCCTCTCCATAAGATGCACAAAGACAGCAGGATTTATGTCTTGAATCTCCTTCATTGCTACATTGAAATGTTCTTTAGTAGTTGCTTTATTGGCCATCCAGAAAATCCTCTTAAATTGTGCTATTGGAAATTGCTTTCTAAAGTTAGCATAGATATGCCTTGCACACTATCTATGTTCTGCTGTTGGTAGTAACTATTTCACTGCCTCAATAAATCCTTACATATGTTGAATCATAAAAAAAAAAACTTTAGAGTGGCATACCATATATTGAAATACATTAAGAAGTAGTACCATACCTTGTATTGATCAGATATTAGCACAAAACCAAACCCTTTAGAATCAAGGTTCAAGTCTTCTCTAAGATTATCAATAAACCACTTCCAATTGTCTTTGTTCTCCATACATACAACAACCCAAGCAATTGGGAAGATCGCATTATTAGCATCCCTACCCATAACACAAAGTAGCTTACCTTGGTAATAACTCTTCAGAAAACAACCATCAAGGTTAATTATTCTTCTACACCCTCCCCCAACCCTCTTTAACTCCATGAAAACATATGTAAATCCTACTGAAGTAATTTTTACCATCTTACATTGAACCAACAACAAATTTGACAGTTGAACCTGGTTTTAATATTCTTATCTCCTCACCATAAGACCATAACTTAGCATAGATGTCTGCAATTGTACCTTCAACCAGAGTAAATGCATATTTCTTGGCTCTCCTACACCGACTCATACTCACTTCAATGCCAAATGTGTTTTTCACCTCTTCTTTAAGCAGCCTAAAACTCATCCTCAGATTGTTTCAAATTATTGGGTGAAATGGCTTCCTATCCATCTGTAAGTGACAATTGACCTAAATTTAAAATTCCTAGCACAATTGTGGTCAATTATCAGAGACTTGATCTGGAAAGACTTATCATCACTCATCCATGACCCCTAAAGCCTAAAAGTACAGTTTCCATCAAAACATGTAACTAACAACCTTATACTTGAAGGGTTTTGAGCATTCTAACACTCCTATGGTGTACATGCAACCCTAGATACCTTGGATCTATGTTTTCTCTATTATACATGCAAACTTGAACTTTCCAAGGTATTACCCTAACTAGCATACAATCATTGATACTTGGGCTATATAAACAAGTTAGAAGACATACCTTTTCATGTAGCTTGATTCCATGGAGCTTAAGAGCCTAGTGCCTCAAGTGTGACACCTCAAATAGTTCACACAACATCACCAACAACCTGGAATAACTTGAGAGAAAAGGTTCCTATGCTCAAATCGGCTACCCCTCATGTGTACACACACTAGTGCCAATTTCTTGAGCCATGGGGTCCTTATATATGGTGGCTATTAGGGTTACACCATGTAAATCATGTCTTTCCATATTCTTCATGCTCCATGGGTTAAAACCTCCATGGATTATCCATGGGTTACTCCATGGGTTTAGCCCAACATGAAGAACTATGGATCATAAGTCCACATATATAAGAATGAATGATTTACACAATCAATCCCCATATATTTAATTAGTCTCCTTTTGATCACAAAATTAATTCCAAATTAATTATTGATCAATACTGATTAAATAATATGATTTGATATTAATATATTAGAACTTATAATATATTAACAAATCATAAATATCATTTTCTCACAAAAGTCTATCCAAATTGTTCCGATGCCATGCAACCTAAATGAACCATGCCAATCGGGTCAAGTACATACCAATTATAGTTATGGACTTAGACACTAATCCAACAATACTATCACTTTTCTTAAAACATAGTTGATAACCATTAGCAACTTCATAATTTCATAACATGTGTTTGAGTTGTTTGGAATTCTCAAACCTCATACCTAACACAAGCTGCTACTCCTTTCAAGGTTTTTCTTCATTGAACCTATTTGGAAAATTGGTAGCAACATCATCCTCATTATGTTCATTCTCCCCCATGTCAACATCAATAGGTTCACCTTCACTTACATTTTCACCCATGTCACAATCTGGGCCATTGTCACCGGTATGCCCTATGTCATCTGTTTCACCATTATCAACAATTTCTTCTTGGATATGATCAAGAACTTCCTCTCAAGCACTCCTGCATGTTAGCAGTACCAAAATGGTCTACATACAATCGGAGTTCAACACCACATTCATACACAATGGCTATGAAATCGACATAATCAAGTTCGTTTGTAATTAACCTCAAACCTTTTAGAAAATCGATACCAAGAAGACAATAATACAGTTTCTCACATTTTTATCTTGTGAATCTTTCCATGAAAGCGTAGCACTCATTCTTGTCCATGGCGGAAAAATCAATGTCGCCTAGTCTTTGATTAGTACCAGAAACGTATCGTATGGGGTACCTTTCAAAGATGCCTTGAAAGTACTCATGGACAGCGATGTAGATAGCCATGGTTGAAGCAAGAAATTGGAGGATTAGAAATCGAAACAGTCGACAAAGATAGTTGATGGAATGTATTAGAGTTGATGAAGTATTGTCGGTAACTCATTAAAAACCCTAACGCGACACAATCAACATTTAAACGTGGCAATTTTAAATGAAGTGGCACATATGTTACCGGATGACCCCTTCAACTCTTATAAAAGGACCAACTCGACCCGACGAAAACCATTCTGTTCCCTTAGAGGGAACGAAAAAAATTTTAGGGATTGGATGCACAAAATCAAAAAAGATAATAGGGTCGTAGCGTCATTTTCCCAATCAATATTAGTCTTTTATTATCACGGACATTTGAACCGATTTATATGTCAACATATACCTTCTTGCATTTAATATTACGACACTAAGAGAAATAACATTCCAAAGCAATGTTACTAGCTTGGACCGTTAGTAGATCTTTAGCCATTGATGCTTTTACTATATAGATTTAAATGTTCTCTTCGTTTCCATCATTTTGTGCAAATTCTTCAACACTTACATTACAAGCATACTCGGTTGCTTTAAAATTTGAAAAATCACCTAAAGACTTTTGAACTCCCGAACATTTTGATTGAGAATAGTGATCAAAGCATGAGGTGTCATGTTGAATACAATGTTCAAAATTTATTATATTTCCTTTATTGTAGTGTCACTCATTGCATCTTTGAAATTTTAATATGTATTTAATGCCAACAAAATCATAAAAATTAGTGGTAATTATGGGAAATTAAGTAACCTGACCTTTATAAATGACCCTTTTTTAAAGTAACCACATTCTCTGGAACACATTGTTCTGGAGAATGCAACCGGTAATCTCAAAATAAACAAAAACAAAATAAACCTTATATAACTAAAGGGATTAGGTTGAAGTTGTTGGATAAGGTGTCTATGTCCATAACAATATTTGAGATGCACTTGACCCGACCCGACATGGTCCATTTGGGTTGCACTTCACTCGAACGATTTGGATAACCTTTTGAGAATAATACGCTTATGATTTGTTAATATATTATAAGTTATAATATATTAATATGAAATCATACTATTTAATTAGTATTAATCATAAAATTAATTTAGAATTAATTTGGTGATCAAAAAGATGACTAATTAAATATGGGCTCTTGTATTTATATAAGTGTGGGCTAATACTCATTTGGAATGGGCTTGGCATGCATGGGAGTCCATGAAGCTTTTAACCCATGGATCCTTGGAAAAGAAGAGTCATGGGTATTAGGGTTTACATGGGTGTAACCCTAATCCTCCACACTATATAAAGGAGTCCTTGGCACTTGATTTGGGACTAGTTGTGTGTGAACAAGAGTGGTGGCCAAATTCAAGAGTGTGCATTATTCTCTCAAGAGTTTTCCAAAGTTTGTGGTGATTTGTGATTTCCATTTGAGGCATCCACACTATTGGTGTTAGGCTCTCAAACTCCAAAGAATCAACCACTACTAAAAGGTATGTCATTCTACTAGTACTTTTATGATTCAAGTTCCCCATGCCATGCTAGTTAGGATGTAAACCTTGGAAATTCTTATTTGCATGTATTTTAGAGAAAACATAGATCCAAGGTTTATAGGGTTGCATGTACACCATAGGAGTGTTAGAATGCTCAAAACCCAATAGAAGTAATATTAAAATGTTCAAATCATCTTATTCCTTGTACCCCAAACTATTTCCGCCAATCGTTTACGATATGACATACCCCATGGACCGGTTTTACCATTTATTGAATACGACTTCCCAGTGATCAATGCTTCTAGGAACAACACAAAAACACCCTTCAATCCCCTCTACTCTTAAATTATTGCGGTACTTATGGCACCTTTTTGAGGGTGATGTTGAAACTCTCAGGTGTGATTACATTACTTGGTTTGGTACCCCAGTAGTTGGTACCCACTAGCAGTCTGTGGATGCGGGCTCGCATATCGATAAACCTATTCATGGTTTCTGAATAGTAGCCGCTCTTCCAAAGACTATTGTATATTGTCATTTCGAATGTCTTCAAATTCAAAGCACCCAAAAAAACCAGTGAACAATTGGTATATTAATTGAGATGTAAAGCAACAAAAAGGTTAGAAATTACTAAAAATCAAATAACATAACATTATAGTACATACATACTTAGGTAATGTAATTCAAATACAACATATCATATCATAGTCTACCCAAGCTGGGTAAATGGGTCGGTCAGCCATGTCACTCCAGTCAAATGAGTGTTGAAAGTTGTCGGTACAACCATCCACCAAGCGTCATCCTGTCTAGGCTTTACCAACAACGAGATCCACAACATGATGTGATGCTAATTTTAAAATATTTACGGTTAAGTAAGTGTTGTTAATAGAAGCGTATTACATAAATAAGGAGGCTAATAATGTAACTTACATTACATTCCAGCTATCATGTGTGACTATCCGCATATAAGCGCGTACAAACTTCAATCGTTAGAATAGAGGTCAAAAAACGGTGAGTGAACAACACCGAACCATCTCGTTTTTTATAAAGAGTGTGTTTGGCAGGTTTTAAGATATTATCCAACGGTGCTGGTTGTTTTCGTATAACACCTTTTCTCTTCATTTATACCATGAGGACTTATACCATATAGACATAACTTTTTGGCGCATAGAACGCTGAAGTGCTGGCAGGAGCGTTTGTATTGATCCTGCAGTATCTCTTTTATATCCGACAAATGAATAATTGAGGACGGCTGCTCAGGGCCGTCATGCAGCGGCTTTTCGGGTGTGTGTGACCTATAATCATGGTCACATAAGTCATTTTCATTGTACTCTGTGGTACCAAAATCGTATCTGGGAGTTTTATTGATAAGTTTTAGAAGCTTGGCCAAAGGAGCGTTATGCTCTGCTAAACGCTCATCGTGTGACCTCAACTGCTCGCGACATTCACTAGGCTTATTTTTCAACTGACGGATCTTGTTTTGCAAGTGAGTAATAATTTGGTCCTTATCAGTCTATGGGTCAGCAACCGACAGTGGTAGTGGTGGCGGGTGAGATGAATTAAGATTTACCGGGTATAATGATGACTTAAGAGTTGTCGGGTATAGTGATGCCAACTTTCAGACAGACAGGGACAACTTCCATTCTCAGTTTGGTTGGGTGTTTACCCTTAATGGAGGAACAGTGACTTGGAAAAGTTCCAAGCAAGAGACCGTAGCTCATTCTACATGTGAATCGGAGTATATAGTTGCGAACGAAGCGTCAAAGGAAGCTATACGATTGAAGAACTTCATTGGAAACCTTGGAGTAGTACCAGCCATAAAAGAGCCCATGGAAATTTTCTGCGATAATGAAGGAGCGGTTGCCTTGACCAAGGAACCAAGAGATCATGGTAGATCTAGACATATTGACAGAAAATATCACTTTATCAGACACCGAGTAAATGAAGGACACCTCATCGTAAAGAGGGTATCATCAGAACAGAATCTTGTCGATCGCCTCACAAAGGGTCTAAGTAGAATTAAGCATGTTTAGCATGCGAGGAGCATTGGTCTAAATGATGATATTAGTTTTAGTGATTAGATAGATACCTAGAAACTTGTAACAATATAAATGTAATGACATTTGATGATCAAGTAATGGAGATTTATTTATGAGTATTGTTTACTATCTTTTGTCAATTGTTTATCATTGTGGTTCTTTTTTGCATGTTTTATTTCCCAAATAAATGGATTATTCAAGACATCCATAGTCGATCATACTTTTGAAGTAAGTAGTGAACTAAGATTGTCGTGAATTGGATTGTAGATTGTCTAAGGGTTTAGACATAGCAATGCTTTGCTACAACATTCACGAGTACTTTTGAAATAAGGATTTAAGTATTGGATTAACCCACGCTCAGAGAATTACTTCATGGAATTTACCACGAGTAATTGTGAGACGATAATATCGTATAATCTTTAAACTGAGATATATGAGTTGTTGTTTAAGATTGATTGTGCATTGATAATGCGTAAACACATCAGTAATTTAATGTTATAAAACGTATTGTTGTGTACGATTTGATGAGTAAATAGTACAAGCATATAAGTCAAAGTTTATATGTTCCTTTTTCCCTAAGGGGAAAAAGCGATATCTTGGGCCCCTCGAAGATTTGGTGTCGACTTAGGTGTCAGGCTCGGTCAGGACTGAATTGATGTGTTCAATTAAGTTCTTTGTCATTACAAATCAGAAATCGGGAAACAAACTGATGGACAATGAGAATGGTTTTGTTCCATTTCATTTGTCCACATGATATATTGTAGAATAGAGGATTATATGATCCCTTATCTTAGGACATATAATTGAATGGGTCAGAGTTCGATAGCGGCTTTGAGAGTTATAATTGATAGTCAAAATAAAAGGTCATATTTTCAATCATAGTTATTAGACTTATCCAAATGGGAGACTATTGGATTAGGTGTCTAAGCCCATAACTATAATTGGCACGTACTTGATTTGATAGTAGCATGGTCCTTTTGGGCTATCTTTACATTGGCAACTAGACAGGATGACTATTGGAGAGAGTGGTTGAATTTATTATTTGGAAAAATAAATTGGTATATAAAATGATTTATTAATATGTTATGAGAATAATATATTAATTATAAATCATATTATCAATTAGTATTTAATCAAAAATTAATTCGGAATTAATTTTTGGATTAAAGGAACTGATTAAATGTACAGGGGCTGTTTTGAAATTATTTGTTAGTTATGGTTTTGGGCTCTTGGATCACCCTTATTGGGGAGGGCCAAAAATCCTTAGAATATTCTAGAGGATTTCGTCCAAGCATTAAGGAATGGATTTCATGGGCTTCTTAGGCCCTAAGCTAAGGGATTAGGGTTTTCCACCTCAAAACCCTAGTTGCCCCAACTATAAATAAACCCCCCAGCCCTCATGATTTCGTACACCTCCAAGCAACCTTAGAAGAGCCAAAATTCTGAGCAAGTATCTCCTCTCTCCTCTCTCTCATAATCATCCTCTTGCCCTAGTGTGTTTGTGAGCCATTAGAGGTACTACACTTGTGGTATTTGTTCTCAAAGCTCAAGATCATCAAGGAATCATTGTTATTACTATATAGCAATAAAGGTATGTGATCTAATCTTTCTTATGTTGATTTCTAAATTATTAGATGCATGTTAGGGTTTCTATTTTTTTTGTGTTTAATGCTTGTATCTCTAATAGTGAAAACATAGATCCTCAAATTGGGGTTGCATGCACACATATGATTGTTTGCTATGTAGAAAACCCATCAAAAAAAATCCCTGCTACAACAGGTGGGCCTGAGGCCCAACCTAAACAAGTACAAATCCCAACCAACACATGAGCCCAAAAGTCTTACAAGCCCACAGACAACGTACGCGTGACGTACATAACTTGTACACCCAACGTACGCTGATGACAATCTGGAATCGGAGCACTGTCCCAGTACGTGCAACGTACTCTAGAGTACTGGTCAGTCAACCCATTTTCTCCCATGATTTAATTCATTCAGATTTAACATCCAAAACTTATATCCAAGCTTATAATGGCCTATTAAGCCATAAAGTTGCAAACATTATGCTTTTCATGCCTCGTTGGGGCTTAAACTATGAATTAAGCCCATCAACTCACTTATGTGGTCACTAACACATGCATGGTTGAGTCTTAACCCCCAAGATATGATTTTTATGACTTCATAAACTTCCAAGAGTCCAAAAGGAAAACTCAAATGGCCTGGAGTAGCTTATACTCCAAGAAACCAAGTTATGGGAGCAAAAGATGCTAAAATCTACCCTAAACCTAGATCTAATCTTATAATGATCAATGTTCAAACTTTATACCTTCAATAAGCTAGAAATGGTGCACAAAATCTGGATCTACAAGCTCCTTCTTATCCTTTGCTTCTTCCCAAACTTCCTTCTTCTTCAAAACCACCAAAGAACACCCAAACACTCAAGGTAAGCTCAAAAATGCACTCAAGAAGGTTAGGGTTCGAGATTGGCACTAAAAGGGCATTGCATGCTGAATGGGTAATGAACTTGAGGTACTTAAGGTCTTTAAATAGGGTGCAAACCCTAAATAGGGTTTGCCCTTGGCTTGAGTACGCCCAGTGTACGTCGGGATCACCATGATGGCACGCATGCAAGGAATACGTTGTGCATACCTAGTGTACGACCAACATACTCACAAACCCTCCATTACCTTTTAATTGAGTTAAAATATATTAAATCATTAACTTCATACCTGAGTATCCAAGACTTTTCCCAAGACTTTTCCGATGTACCACAATTAATTTCTCGAGAGTTGTAGAATTTCATGTCAATTTTGATGAAAATTTGAAATGGATAAACCAGTTTGCTATCAATACCTGCAACTAACATGTTGTCTAATAGGAAGTCCCAAGACTGAAGTAGGTGTAGGAAGAGCAAACCTGAACTTGGCCACATTATGGCTAAGTTGTATGCGCTTAACAAGCTTGAATTGCTTAAAATTTCCAGGATCTATGGACCCTGTTTGTTCACAAAAACACATAAACTTATGATTTAGTCTTTCAGATAAACCAGATGGAACCCATGAGCCAAAATGGAACTTGGAATAAAAATAATAAAATGAAGTGAGTTTATGGAGTATGATGAACCTTTGGTTTTCTTGGAGGAGAAAAGGATGAAAGCAACAAGGGTAACAATGACAACAACAAAACCAATGCCAATTTGGATCTCACGCGCTTGCAAGAACTCCATTGCTCAGCAAATAAGCAAACAACCTAAATGGGGAACAGTTTTAAAAATTATATCACCAATAGATGATATTTGTAATAGCTTCATATTTTCAAATTTCTTTGATAAAACCAAAAGCATATTATCTATCATTAGTTCTCCATAAATGCAATGTGCTTATCGTTATGCATTTTTTTACAAGTTTCTTTGCATGATAACATGACAACAAACCAATTTTATGTCACAAACACACCATCAAGTTGGAATGATGCTTATAGAAAAAGTTGTGTATGTAAAAAATGAAAGAGAACATCAAGATTTGATATAATATAGTAGTTAATGAAGGATTTAAACCTGGATATTAACTTGGTGCAAAAAGAAGGATTTAAAAGAGACTTTGATCATCTGGTATGTTTTAGTTAGTACATTACTCAACCTGTAGAGTTTGAGACGGAAAATAAAACTTTATTCAACACAACCCTGGCTAACAAAATCCCAAATACAACAAACAGAATCTCAAATCTCAAATACTGAATAGGAGGTTTTGAATTTAAAATTGGAATAACATATCTAATTCGTATCCCAAAGCTTCAAGATGAGCAACCATCGCCTTGTTCATTGGTGGTGGTCCACATCGTAAAATCTGTTCACACAACAAACACATAATATGTATTTTAGCCTTTTTTACCACTGTTGAATAAATATTTGAAAACATGTTTGAATGAAAGGAGTAAAATTAGAATAAGATACCTTGATATCAGATGAAGGTGAAGGTAAATGGTCTTCGATCATTTCTTTTGATACAAACCCAACGCCACCTATCCATCCCTCCGGTGGCTTCATAATTACAAAACCAGGCCCTTTATTTTAATTTATATTTTATAATAAACCCAAAAATTATTAGGTTTAATTCAATGAAACAAACAACAACCTACTTTCATTGATTTGTTTATCATAGGCTTTTTGTTACTAAGAATAATACCTACCTGATTCAATATATAGTAAACTTTGAAGCGATTAGGGTAATTAGAAGTAAGTCCCTCCAGTTCTTCCTGTAAGTGTAATTAATCCCTCATCAAATTATTTAAATTATCCTTGATTAAATACTTATAAGAAACTAAAAAGGTGTATATATAATTAATTAATTAATTACTTGCCTTAAGAAGGATGTCATCAAATGTGACATTAGCATAGATGAGATGCATCTTTGTCTTGTCTGAACGGTTTTCAAGAACAACTCTAGCAACCTAACATAGAATATAAATTACCATCTTGTTTTATTTTATTTTAAAAAAAAGGACTTGATAAGGTTTAAAATAAATAAATAAACACCTGAAACATCAGAGTGATGCCAGATCCACCAGCTATCATTCCAAAGGCTCTAACCTAACCTGGTTGATACCTAAAGCGTCCCTGTAAATGTAATTTAAAATATTTAAAGCTCAAGTCCATTCACCTCTGAATAGAAGAATGTAATTAGTTGGATTACTAAAGGTGAGGATGCAGAAAACTGCTTTGATTCTGAATTACTATCCTAAATGTGCACACAGATCATGAGGCTTTTTCGTAATAACTTCTGAATCAAAATCAAATTTCTTAAGCGTTGATACATCAAATCCAGTTATCAAATTATCCAACAGAAACCATAGAGGAGTAGCATTACCTCAAATTTCTCCACCAGTTAAAACAATAATAAGTTTTGTAACAGATCTGCGAAGAATCAGAACAGGTGGAAGAAGGACGTAACATACCAGAAGGTGTGGGAATGAAGTGGGGAAGAAAGAAGCCAGAAATAGAGTAGATGATGAATCCAAAGGGTCAAAGATGGGGGGTTTTGGAGTCAAACTCGACTGATTTGCGTTTCTTGCAGACAACATTTGATTGTACCGATAACGACCCCGCTCTAGGGATCCCGTATCTTCCCTCCCTTTACATACATTAAAATAAATAAATCAAAATTTGAAACAAAAAACAAGTCATTAAAAGAAAGATATTTACAGAATTACCTGACAACTGGATTAAGAGGGGAAGAAGCAAAGGGAAGATTAGTTCCATGAACGGAATTGGAAGAACCAGGAGCTGAAGGAGCGGGACCGGGACCAGATCCAGGAAGCATAGGTGGTCCAGTACTGTGATTCAAAACTGGTAACCCACTCGGACCTTGAAAACAAATCGGAACAACATCTGGGTTCGATGAGATTAGTTCGGATAGTTCTAGAGGCCTATTTCTCTGCCGAACATGAAGGCATACCTAAGAAGGGGATGATTAGGAAGAAAAACATCGGGAAAGTCGGTGTGGGTTGAGGTAGTTGAGGTGGGTATCAGGCGGGGTTTTAGGGTTTGTTTTGATCGATGAAGATTTTAGGAACTTCAAGTATGAAATTATCGATGTTCTACACACAATGCTTTTAGGGTTTCTTTTGATTGAAGAGGATTTTACATACGAAGAAGAAGAAGGGCAAGAGTATCAAGGCAGGGTTTTTATTTTTTGGATTTCATTGCCCCCTTGGCAATTAAAAAATTGGAGAACGCGCGTTCATAAAGAAAAATATAAAGCGACAGTTTTAGACGACACACTTTTTTATGATAGGTGTTCTCCGTGTTTTTAATTTTTTTTGTTGGACACTATTTTTAGGGCACCCACAAATGCATGTCCTCTATCCTTCAAATTTTGAAAAACTAACATTATTTTTTAGGGCACGCACAAATGCGCGTCCTCTATCAACGAGTGTCATTGTTTGCGCGTCATTAAAGGACTGTTTTCTAGTAGTGTGGTGGTTGTCGAGGCCAACAAAATAAATACCCTAAATATTACACACTAAAATAGTGTATAGTGGTAAAGGGATCATATCCACGGAGATTGGTTCAATTTGTTACTTCTATGATAATCTTAGTGTACAAACACTTGTAAAACTAAAATAAAATAAACTTGGGGGATTTTGATCTTTCAAGATGTTTAAAATAAAACTAGAATTACATTAACCTTTAAAAACACAATTCAACAAAAGAAAAGTTTGATGTAAAATCAATAGGGGAAAGATGGTTGACTTTAGACTTTCATTACTTGAACATTTGGTTAAATAATCATTAGAATACCAAGGTGCAATACTTGTGTTTATAATCTAATTTGACTATAGCAATTTATAAGCATAACTTGACTCAACTCTTCTTTTGTATTAAAATGACTAGAGAAGCTCATAACACATTTCCTAAATCAAAGTCACAAAACTAATGAAGCATGTAATTTTGTGAAAATCAATTAACATTGGGCTTCAAGAGTCACCAAATCCAAAGAGTAATCTATTGCTTTCATTACCACTATGGAGAAAATATTTTCTTAGTCTAAATGAAATGAAAACAAACATTTAAACTAATTGTTGCTTGTTAAATTGAAGACCCATTACTTAGCCAAGAATTTAACCAACAAAGATAACATTCATATATCAATATTCATGACTAGAGATATATAAACATGAAGGAAGTTTTCATAGAAAATATAATCATAGATGTTCAACACAAGTTCATGGAGTTCTTCAAAATAACCAAAACATTCAAGCAATTACATCCAAGTCAACCAAATGAAAATCTAGCCAAGCATGGCTAAGATTAAACAAAAACAAGAGGGATTAGAGATACCAAACATTGTCTTAGATGCAAGATAAAAGGAAATTACACTAATCTTCCAAATATTCTTCAAATCTTCCCAAAGCTACTTAGAGAGAAAAAAGTGGAGTATGTTCTTCAAGTCCCCGAAATGAGCCTCCAATCTCCAGCTAAAGAGAGCCAATTTCCGGATTCAAAAAGAGACCAAAAGCTACCCACCAAACTTCTACAAATAGAGTCAACAAGTCAAAACCCGGAAACAACTCAGCACAATACACGCGGACCGCGTATGGACCCATGCGGACCGCGTGGGTCACGCTGAATGTGAAACTTGGGCCATTTAACATGCATTTAAGCCCAATCTTCATTTCTTTAACTTCAGCCCATAATCATAACTCTTTAAGACCCATTTGCCATTCCAAAGCCTTCTAATGATTGACCCAATACTCCTCAAATTTTCTTGTAGCTCGATTCCGCGCCGCTTCATCATCATCTTTGCCCATGAATTAGATCCAAATTGATTTCTTCTTTTACGCAAGCACCTAGCCCAATCGCACCACTTCAAGTCCGCAAGCAAATCACATGCCTCCATGAGTCCCGCATCCTTCTAAGCCTCCAATAACAAATAGTCTTCGGAAAATCCTGCAATTAAGCTCAAAAGACTACACAACACCCGGTAAAGGAGAAAAATGACAAAAAATAGAAAATATGCATGAAGATTGACTAAAATGAGATGGTTTGGACTAAAAATAAACTATGAAAAGAAGTAATAAAAACGAAACTATCATAGTGTATATTCCGGAATTTAATTTCAAATTCCCGATCTGGAACACGGACGGATAGCCCGTAATGAGAATTTCGGAGGCATGGTAATGGGCCAACCCACCTGAAAATGAGTCCGAAATATGTTCCGGAATGCCACATTTTGGAATAAGTGGTCATTTTTTTTAAAGTTATATTTTTTAAAAACACCCAACAAAAAGTTAGATTAGTAATTTCCGGTAATTAATCACAATATTTTATAAGTGTTATTACATTTGAGCAAAAATTACTCTCCAATTAGCTATCTAACAATTTAAAACTAGACAATGTTTTTGATATTGCACAAATACAAATCAAAGTAACATTAAAACTTGGAAAATAAGCTTGTGATCACATAAACATTACTTGATATAATATTCTTAAAGTTGTATGTAACTTTTTAAGAAGAGTCTTAATCGAGTTAATCGACCGTGGGTATGTCGTGTTAGGACCATGGGAAAGTTTTTTTCTATGATATTCGATTAATAGTTCTTGTTGTTTTAACAAACGTTCAACCATTATGTAAAGAGAATCAACCTAGTCGTCCTATCCACGACCATTTCGAAAGTTATTTTTCCTTTCCTTTTGCAAAAATGTTTATATTTCTCAAGTTCAATCGCTTCACTTTTAAAAACTCTCATTTAATATTCTAAATTTTGAAAGACAAGTTCCATTACTGAAAACACTATTTTGAACGATCAAGTTAAAATATGACAACAATATAGGGATGAGCAAAAACCGAACCGATAAACAAAAAACCGCAAAAATCGCAATAAATCACAACCGAAAAACCGAAACTGACGAAAAAACCGATGGTGCGAATTTTATTTTTTTGAAAAACCGAATATATTGGTGCGGTGCGGTTTTTATCTAGAAACCGATCCACCAAAACCGAACCGTACCGCAAATTTATTAACAATAAAATAAATCACTAATTTATATTATACAATTATACATATTATTTCAAAAAACTAACAAATTCTAATTTATACATATATTATATATTGAACTTGAAGGAAATTAGTAATTAGATATTAGGTTTAATATGTGAGTTTGTCACTTTGTGTTTATGACTCAATGAGTTTGTGTAAAATGTAAACATTATGTGGGTTACAATTTGCAAGCTTGAAACTTCTAAACACAAATTAAATAAAAAAATGAGCTTTGGAATATATGAGATGCAAATGAAGTGATCAAGTAAACAACATAAAAAACTCAACATTACAACTTCTATATATGAGGAAATGAAATGACAGCATGTCATACAATCATAAATCTTCACATAAACACCACGGTTAAAAAAATCGTATCGGTGAACATAAAAAACCGCACCATATGTTTGACTCGGTTTAAAACCAATACTGAACTGGTACAAACCAAAACCGCACTCAAAAACCTTAAAACCGAACCATTGAAAAATTGCACTCAACAGTTTCTAGAATTCAAAAACCGCACCTTGCGGTTTGCGGTTCGGTTTGGATCTAAAACCACACCAAACCGCATAATGTTCACCCCTACAACAATATATGTAAGGAAAAAGAAAACTAGTTTTATTTAATTAATGGTGTAATTATTATTATTATTATTAGAACATCTTTAATGGTTAAACTAATAAAATAATTAAAAAAAAAAAAAAAAAAAAAAAAAAAAAAAAAAAAAAAAAAAAAAACTTATTTTTTTGCCATAGAATCTACCCATTAACTTTATTTAAGTAAAAAAAATTTAGTAGAAACATTTTCCAATGGTTAACCATTTTAAAAACTTTTTTTTAGTTTAACTAATTTATCTTTTATCTCTATTAAATATTTTATTAAAGCCCTCACATAATTTATAATTTATCATTATCTTTTATACATATATCAAAGATTATAAAACTACAAAAAATAAAAAGATAAAATATTATTTAATCAAAATGTTTTATAATATTCGATATTTTTTAATTTTAACACTTTTGACAACTACTTTTAATATATATAAGTTTTTTTTTTCTAAACTATATAATTTGTTTTTATTGTTTTCTTAAATCAAATGATTAACTAATAAAAAATATAATATCCAAATATCATTGGATATAAAATATAATACATAATATTAATTAATATGGGGATCAAATGATAAGCGTTTCCAATAAGAAAATTACACACAAATCTAATATTAGCCTATTTAATAGCAGCCTATCTAATATCCATATACACCTCCTTGATCTACAAAAATCAATGAATTTCTTTTACAAGAAAAAGACCACGCTCTTAAGAAGCCACATAGCTTTTAAACCTTTTCCTATTATTTATTTATTTATTTTACAAACTAATCCTCAAGGACATCAAACTCTTAATTTAAACCTTTAAGTTTTATGATATTTATATTAAACCTTGCAGTTAAATTACTTTTATTTACTATAAGCTTAATAATAAATATAAGCTTAATAATATTTTCCAATGACTTTTAATTAATTTATTTTATATTAAAGCAAAATACAAATAAAATATTTTGTAACATCAACTAAGTTTTAATTAATATGTCATTTAACATTTATATTTTTAAACATAGAGTTTTAACTAAAATATAAAGATAAACAAACCAAATATATATATCCGAACATTCATAAACTATAAAAAAATAAATTTATTGTTTATTTGATAAACAAACGATTCTAAGCATGATTTTTTTTCGTTTAAATAAGCAAACAAGCATGAACAATGATTTTTTTTTCTTCTATCATTAAGAATGATGATTTATATTCATTCATTTAGTATCTCAACGAACAAACATAAAATATATTGTTCCTCGTATCATAAACAATATATATATATATATATATATATATATATATATATATATATATATATATATATATATATATATATATATATATATATATAGAATATAGTAAGGTCCGTACATGTAACTTATTTATATTAATCAATATAAAAAATTAAAATAAAATATCATATATAAAATAAAGGACTGTATATGTAAAATTGCTAATATATGATGGGTTTATTTATACTAAAAAATACTGAAAGATCAAACTAGAAAATAATGTATAAAATAAGAGACCTGATATGTAAAATTTGTTTATATATCCTATTGATACGTCGGTTCGATAAAAATGATGAAGTTAAACATTGAAATAATGAAAGTAATAAAAATAATATAGTAATTAAATAATAAAGTTGTAATGAAATGATCAGGTTGTAAGAGAATTATTGTTAAATATAATGATTAGGCTAAATGATATTCCAAAATGACTTAAAAGATAAGTCTAATGGTGTATGAGGGTGATGTAGATTGATGTGTCCTTAGTAGCATTGTCTAGGGCTATATACAACAGACTTATCGAAAACGTTTTATCTTTTATATTAAAAAAGTTTATTAATCTTTATTAAAATATCATAAATTTATGTCTAAATTTATTCACCCTTGTGCAATGTGTAGGTGTGGACAATTTTCAAAAACAAGAATTTGACCGTTTGCATAAACCACGTTTATAAACGGTACAATATATTATGATGCAAAGAAATAACAGTAAATCAGTATCATATTGAGTAGTATAAATGTCGCCAGTTACTACACATTACCTGAAAATTTATTTAAAACTTAATGAATTTTTTGAAATTTCTCTCACAGAGTCACGATTTAGAGTAATAATCTTACTTGACAAAAATCAGTTGTAAAGCTGTTACATTGAAAGAATTACTTTCTTATGCAACACATCTTATAGATAAGTTGCATGCTATTTGTGTATCATAGTACCATATTTGATCCTCATGAGTCATGACCTTGTTTTGAAGTAGACCTGGACCAAGAGGGGGGTAAGCTAATGGCTTAGGCATCCTTATTCTTGGGGCCCAATTTTAAATCAGGTAATATATATATATATATATATATATATATATATATATATATATATATATATATATATATATATATATATATATATATATATATATATATATGTCTGTGACGAAATTGGAAAACAATCTAATAGTAGCCTAATTGGTAAAGCGTCCAACACCTTCTGAAAAAAAAATCGGTGCTCGATCCTTATGTGAGGTTTTGTATTCTTTTTTTTTTTTTTTTATCTTTGCTGATAATTATGAATATTTAATAACCTAATACATAAGTTACTTGGCAATACCACATGAAATCTATTTTATCTGTGTCTAAATGATTTTTTTTTCATATTTAACTTTTTTTATATTTATCTAAGCATATTTAAAAGTTTAATTAAATATTATATATGTTTCTAGAGATTTTGTGTTTATAAAATTGATAAAAAGTCAAATCCAAGCATCAGCAATTTTTTGTAATATTTAAGTTAAATTTGTTGATATTTGTTTATATATAAATCCATTTCTTATAAAGAAATAATAGTTTTTTAGTCTGCCTTCTTAAAACCGTTGCATATCTTAATAATGACATAGCAAAACTAATAACAAGAGTAAATTACCTAAATGGTCCCTATGGTTTAGGGTAATTTACGCGTTTGGTCTTTAATTTATTTTTTTTAACTTGAAATGTCCCTATTATTTGTTTTTATTACATAGTTGGTCCCTGTCTTATCAAAAAAAGACTATTTTCCCTTGATTTTTTAATTTATTTAAATAAACATACCCCAACATCATCCTCTCACCTTACATTACCTACTCCACAAATTTCCCTATTCAAATAATAGTTTTTTTAGATAAGACATGGACCAAGCACGGAACAAAAACAAACAGTAGGGATCAAACACGAAACAAAAATGAACAGCAGGGACCTTCCGAATTAAAAAAATATGTTAGGGACCAACATACAAATTACCCCAAACCATACGGAACATTTGTGTAATTTACTCAATATACAATTATCCAAATTAAATTTATTAATCATTTTAAACTCAAAAAAAAATTCTTATAAAAAAATTATAATCTAATAGTCAGAAACACTCATTCCTTATTTGCATATTAACAAAGATATTATATTAAAGGGTTTAGGTCATTTTTGGTCACTTAACTTTTGGCTTTGTGCTCATTTGGTTAACTCTTTTTAAGTTTTAAAAGGTTATCAAACTTTTGACTTTGTGCTCATTTAGTCACTTAATTTTTAGATTTGTGCTCATTTAGTCACCTAACTTTTAAAATTGTGCTCATTTAATCACTAAACTTTTGAAAAAATTTAAAAGTTTAGTGACTAAATGACTAAATGAGCACAATTTTAAAAGTTACATGACTAAATGTGACCGAACCAAAAGTTAAGTGACTAAATGAGTACAAAGCGAATAGTTTGATGACCATTTAAAACTTAAAAAGAATTAACTGATCAAATGAGCACAAAACCAAAAGTTAAATGACCAAAAATGACCTAAACCTTATATTAAATTTAGCTCAAATTTAAAGGTTATATGAGGTTTTGGTGTATCGAGGGCCCTTTGTCATATAAAAATGACCTAAATCCTATATTAAATTTAGCTCAAATTTAATGATTATATGTGGTTTTGGTGTATCTTTGTTTTTTATGAGGTTATATGAGGTTTTGGTGAAAGCGAGCCGATATCTTAACGCTAACATGCCCTAAAAACATGGTTCACAACAGGTGAGTTTTTCTATGATTAAGAGCATTGGGTGTGGGCAACAAGATGCAACACCACCTCACATGCCACATAAGCAAGTGGTGTTACAACACCAAGTGGGGAAATGGGCAACAAGATGCAACACCAAGTTTTTGAAAATAAATAATTTTTTCTTTTTTTTTTTTACTATTTCGTTTTTTTTATACTTTTTTTTTCATTTTATAATTTATTTTTTATTTATTTCGATTTTTATAAATTGATATAAATATTTTTTATATATGAATAATAAATAAAATATAATGTTTAAAAATTATAAAAAAAATTAAAATTTTTTAAAGATTAAAATTAATATAAAGGCTAAATTACACATAATATCCAAAAACAAAAAAGAAATAACATCTAAATTCAAAAAAAAAAAAAAAAAGACAACGCTATTCGTTATCGTTATTGTTACCATAGAAGATATAATCCGCCAAATCCTCTCGAAGTTGTTTGTGTTTATTTGCGTCATGAATGTCAACAACGCGATGCAAATAATCTGTTGTTCCTGGTTGAAACTGAACGTGTCTAGGCTCTGTTGGGATATAGTGTGCAATATTTTTCCCTTTATCTTCTATTACCATGTTATGCATTATGATACATGCATACATGATATATCGTAAAGTTTCTAAATCCAATGGTCGTGCTGCATGTTCAACTATATGCCACTTCGCCTTCAGCACTCCAAAAGCACGTTCCACATCCTTACGTGCTCCTTCTTGTCTTCTCTTAAAAAATTTGTCTCGTTCTTCAACCGGGTGGCGGAATGCCTTCACGAATGTGGAATACTGAGGATATATTCCATCTGTAAGGTAATAGCCATATTTGTATTCGTTTCCATTCACCGTGAAAGGAGCATCCGGGGCTTTTCCGTTCAAAAGATTGCCGAATATTGGCGACTGATCAAGAACGTTGACGTCGTTGTTGGAACCCGCAACCCCAAAAAATGCATGCCAAATCCATAAATCTTGAGAAGCGACAACCTCTAACACCAATGAAGGTGATCCGTGATGACCACTTGCGTATTGCCCTTTCCATGCTACCGGACAATTTTTCCATTTCCAGTGTGTGCAATCAATGCTTCCGATCATTCCGGGAAGCCCATGACGTTCTTCATGCGCCGCATACAATTCTTGCAAATCATGCAACGAAGGTTTCCGCAAATACACATCTCCAAAAGTTTTCAACAACACCCCTTGACAATGTATACAAACTCTCTCTTGCGGTTCTTTCGGACATTCTCATATAGTCGTCCATGGTGTCGGGTGACTCCCCCATAGCCATCAAACGAATGGCCGCAGCACATTTCTGCAACGTTGTAAACCCCCGTCTACCTCTAGCATCATATCTTAATTGAAAAAATTCGTACCTAAACATAAATTAACTATAGTTTAAAAATATATTGCATATGTTGTAAAATTAAAGAAACATGTAGTATATTTTTATTTATTTGGTATAAAAATATAGTAAACAAATGATATCGGCTTTCCAAGGCGTTGGCGATTCGTAAGAACACATCCCTACTCAAACGAAATCTTCTTTTGAAGTCCTTCGCCCCGTATACATAATGATCCACAAAGTAATCGTTATATAGATGTTCGTGTCCTTCCTCGCGATTTCTGTTTAACATCGCACGTCTTGTTAGTAGCGGGACTGGGTCTGGTTGTAGCAGGTCGGTAGTGTAATAATGATACATCATCCTAAAGAAAATATCGTCATCTGAATCATCGGACGAGTCGAAAGGATCCATATTTTTTTTGAAGATAATTGAAAGTATGTAGAGAGGATAAGAGAAAATGTGTTAAAATTTTAAATAAAATGAGAGTATTTATAGGATAAAATGTTTTTTTTTTAGTAATTAACTTTTTTTTTTTTAAACCGTTGCAAATAAACGGTTATTTTTTTTAATTTAAAACGGTCATTTTTTTTAATTCTATTCGTTTCTTCCCGTCGCCATCGCAACGAGATTCAACTCGACGAGAAGCAACGAGTAGGGGGCGGTGTTCCCCGTGTTATTGTTAGGTTTTATACAAACAATCCTATGTGTGCATGCAACCCTAGTTGGATCTATGTTTTCACTATAAGACATACAACTTTATGAACACAAAATAAAAAACCTTGCATGCTTCTATAATTTTCGAAAATTACATAGAAGTGTAGTAAACATACCTTTGTTGTTATATAGCAATAACAACTAGTTTCCTTGATCTCTTGAACTCTCTTGAACTCTTGAAAGCAAGCACCACAATTGTAGTGCCTCTAATGGCTCACAAACACCTTGAAGCAAGAAGGCAACAAAGAGAGAGAAGGGAATGATGCTAATTTCGGCCCTAGGGTTTCCTTGGAATCAAGTGGCCTTAAATTGAAGCATAGGGCATGTATTTATACTATAGGGTGCTAGGGTTTTAGTCAAAACCCTAATGGACAACTTAGCCACCAAGCAGCCCAAGGAACCTTATGGAATGAGGCCTTGGACGAAAATATGATGATCCTTCATCATAATTTCGTTCCCCCTTAGTCCATTAGGTTTCCTAGCCCAAAACTCAACTATCACACATTTGACAGTTTATACCATTTTATTTAATTAATCTCTTTTAGTCACCAAATTAATTCCTAATTAATTTATGACTAATACTAATTAAATAAATATGATTTCTCCTTTAATATATTATTCTTATAATATATTAATAAATCATAATATCTCCTCTCTCTTATCAAATTACCTTGTCAAGTTGCTTTGGTGAAGGCAACCCAAAAGGACCATGCACACTCGGGTCAAGTATATACCAAATATGGTTACTGACTTAGACACTAATCCAACAGTCTCCCACTTGGATAAGTCTAGTAACTATATCTCACGTATAACTTCCGTACCCAATAGCAATCGTAGCTTTCAATAGCCGCTGTCAACTCTGACCAATAATCTGTCCTTTAGATAAGGGATCGTATAATCCTCTGTTCTAGATATCATGCTAACAATACTTATTGTCTAGCATTCTATTTCTTGATTTATGATTTGTTCGACATAGAACTCAGTTGAACACATCAACTTTATCCTGACCGGGCCCGGCACATAAGTCAAACCAAATCATCAAGTGGCCGAGATATCGCTTTTATCCTCACAGAATAAAAGGAACAGAAAACGTTGACTAATATGCCTTTATCATTTACTAGTTAAACCACACACAATAATACATTTTATAACATCAAGTTACTGATGCGTTTTCGCATTATCAATGTATAATCAACTAATAAACAATAACCATATCTCTAGGTTTAAAGATTATATGATATTATCATCTTGCGATCACTTGTGATAACCTTCATGAAGTAATACCAGCAAGTGTGGGTCTATTTCAATGCTCAATACAAATTTCATAAGCACTCATAAACTTTGCAGCAAACCTTTGCTATGTCTAAAACTTTTCAGACAATCTACAAACAAATTTATGACAATCTTCCTTCATATCTACTTCCAACATATGAGCGATTGTGAACTGTTCGAATAATCTTATTATTCAGGAAGTCAAAACATGCAAAATCGACACAATAGATAAATAATCAACACAAGATAGAAACTTTCTTATAAATAACACACCTTTATTTAATCATCATTTGTTGAATATGACATTATCTATTACAAGTTTTCTACCTATCTAATCTAAACTAATATCGTCCTTCAGCCCTACGCTCCTAGCGTGCTGCAAATGCTTGACCCTACTCAGTCCCTTTGTAAGGGGATCTGCTGGGTTATCTTCTGACGATACCCTCTTCACAACGAGGAGTCCCTCTTCTACCCGATGTCTAATAAAGTGGTATTTCCTGTCGATATGTCGAGATCTGCCATGATCCCTTGGTTCCTTGGTTAAGGCAACCGCTCCTTCATTATCACAGAAAATTTCCACGGGCTCTTTTATGGATGGCACAACTCCAAGGTCTCCAATGAAGTTCTTCAACCATATAGCCTCCTTTGACGCTTCGCTCGCCGCAATATACTCTGATTCGCACGTTGAATCAGCTACGGTCTCTTGCTTGGAACTTTTCCAAGTCACTGCTCCTCCATTTAGGGTAAAGACCCAGCCTGACTGCGATCGAAAGTTATCCCGATCCGTCTGAAAACTAGCATCACTGTACCCTCGTACCCTTAAGTCATCACTCCCACCGAGGACTAGAAACCATCCCTTGGTCCTCCGAAGGTACTTAAGAATATTCTTAACTGCAATCCAATGTGCCCTACCAGGATTCCCTTGATATCTGCTGACCATGCTTAAAGCGAAGGCCACATCAGGGCGAGTACAAGTCATAGCGTACATGATAGAGCCTACTGCGGAAGCGTAAGGTACTCGGCTCATATCAGCTATCTCTGTCTCTGTACTCGGGCTCTGAGTCTTACTCAGCTTGGTATTGCTTTGGATTGGCAACTCCCCTTTCTTGGAATTTTCCATACTAAAACGCTTTAGTACCTTTTCCAAGTATGTATCCTGACTGAGTCCTATCAGTCTCTTTTCCCTGTTTCTTACTATTCTTATTCCCAGAATATAAGCGGCTTCTCCGAGGTCCTTCATAGCGAAGCATTTCCCAAGCCAGGACTTGACTTCCTGCAAGGTTGGGACATCGTTTCCTATGAGTAGTATGTCGTCGACATACAATACGAGGAAGCTTACTATACTCCCACTGGCTTTGACATACACACAAGATTCATCTTCGCTTCGCAGAAAGCCAAACTCTTTAACCTTCTCATCAAAACAAAGATTCCATCTGCGAGATGCTTGTTTCAATCCATAAATAGATTTCTCAAGCTTGCATACTCTATTCGGATGCTTCACATCGACAAAACCTTCTGGCTGATTCATATAGACATTCTCAGCCAACTTTCCATTAAGGAAGGCGGTTTTCACGTCCATCTGCCATATTTCATAATCATGAAACGCAGCTATGGCAAGCATCACCCTAATAGACTTTATCTTCGCAACTGGTGAGAAGGTCTCATCATAGTCAACTCCGGGAGTTTGAGTAAAGCCCTTCGCAACCAATCGCGCTTTATAAGTATGCACTTTCCCATCCATGTCCGTCTTCTTCTTGAAGATCCACTTGCACCCGACTGTCTTACGACCCGGTACATTATCAACCAAATTCCAAACTTGGTTGTCGTACATGGACTGAATCTCGCTGTCCATAGCCTCTTTCCATTTTGCAGACTCCGGGCCTGCCATGGCTTCCTTATAGCTGCTAGGTTCATCCAAATTTACTAGTGTACTATCACTAATAAATGTATCCCCTTCAGTAGTAATATGAAAACCATAAAACTGGGGTGGAACGCTAGCCCTAGTGGAACGTCGAAGAGGTAGGGACTCGTCAATAGGTTCAACAGGAGTTTCCTCCTCAAGTTGAGTGCCAGTGTCCGAGGTTCCTTCATCGCTTTGATCTTGAATTTCTTCAAGTTCAATTTGCCTCCCACTGTCTTCTTGGCTTATTAATTCCCTTTCTCGGAAAACCCCTCTTCTAGCAACGAAGACAACATTGTCACTCGGTCTATAGAAAAGGTAGCCAAAAGATTTCTGCGGATAGCCGATGAAATAACACTTCTCACTGCGAGGTTCTAGTTTGTCGTGAGTCTCTCGTCTTACGAAAGCCTCACAACCCCAAACCTTGATATGTGCCAACGAGGGAGCCTTCCCTGTCCACATCTCGTGAGGAGTCTTGGAAACCTTCTTAGTGGGAACTAAGTTAAGTATATGGGCGGCAGTCTCTAAGGCATACCCCCAGAAAGCTATTGGTAGCGAAGTCCGACTCATCATAGAACGAACCATGTCCAACAAGGTCCGATTACGTCTCTCAGCCACACCATTCAATTGTGGCGTTCTCGGAGGCGTCAATTGCGAAACGATTCCACATTCTTTTAGATAGTCGTGAAACTCAAGACTTAGGTACTCTCCTCCTCGGTCTGACCGAAGCATCTTGATTTTCCTGCCCAGCTGATTCTCCACTTCAATCTTAAACTCTTTGAACTTTTCAAAGGTTTCCGACTTTTGCTTGATCAAGTAGATATATCCATATCTGCTATAATCATCTGTAAAAGTCACGTAGAAGCGGCAAGCATCCCTTGTGGTGGATCTAAAGGGCCCACACACATCGGTGTGTATGAGATCCAATAAACCCTCACCCCTTTCACATGTGCCAGTAAAGGGTGACTTGGTCATCTTCCCAAGTAAACAAGACTCACACGTGTCATCGTCTCTAAGGTCGAATGACTCCAACACTCCATCCTTTTGGAGTTGGGCTATGCGTTTCTTGTTGACATGGCCAAGACGACAATGCCACAAGCATGATTTGTCTAGACTAGTAGACGAATCAATATTCAAAACATTATTTCCAAAATTATCAACAATCATCACTGATTCATAAATCCCATTACAAGGTAATGCATTGAAGTAAAAGACACCATTCAAATAAACATTAATAGAACCATTACTATTATCAAAAGAATATCTGAAACCTTGTCTAAACAACCCATGAAAAGAAATAATGTTTCTTGCCATATCTGGCGAATAACAGCAATTCTCTAAATCTATTCCTAACCCATTACTTAACACTAAAGAATAAACACCGACTTTGGTCACAGGCGACGATCTTCTGTTTCCCATAATCAGGTTCATCTTCCCATGCTCCATCTCCCTACTTCTTTTTAGGCCCTGCAAATCAGAACAAATGTGGTAACCACATCCTGTATCAAGAACCCATGAAGTAGCAAATGATGAGTTATTAGATTTAATAGAATACATACCTGCAAATGTGGGCTTGATCTTCCCATCTCTTATGTCTTGCAGATATTGTGGGCAGCTTCGCTTCCAGTGGCCCTTTTGGTGGCAATAGAAGCACTCTGCTTCTTTAGGATCGGAAGAGGGTTTAATGGGGCCTGCTTTGGTCCCACTTGATGACGAACCATCACGGGGTTTCCCCTTATGGTGGCTCTTACATGGTGCCTTCCTCTTTTTACCCTTTCCTTGACCTATTGCCATCACAGGAGCGGCCACAGCAGGGGACGGTGCAACGGATTTGTCTTTGAGGTTGCTCTCAGCAGTCCTCAAAAGTCCTTGGAGCTTGCTCAAGGAGACCTCCTCTTTGTTCATATGGTAGGTCATCCTAAACTGATTGTAGCAGGAGGGCAAGGAGTGGAGGATTATGTCGATAGCCAAATCCTCATCAAACTTAACATTAAGTTTGAGAAGACGATCAACATACCTCTGCATTTTCTGCAAATGAGAGGTTAGGGATTCTCCACTCCCCATCTTAGCGGTGATCATGTTAGTAATGATCTCATAGCGCTCTTGCCTCGCGCTCTGGTGATACCTGTCCAGCAAATCCTGATGCATTTCATATGGATACATGTCCTCATAGGACTTTTGGAGTTCGAGGTTCATGGTGGCCAGCATGATGCAGTGAACTTTCGTGGCATCACGCTCGTGGGCCTCAAAGGCGGCCAGTTCCTCAGGAGTAGCAACATCTGGGATGATCTTCTCAAGCTTTTCATCGAGGACATATTCTTTGTCCTCGTAGCGTGTGATCATGCGAATGTATCTCATCCATTCGTTGAAGTTTGAACCATCAAATGTCACTTTCTGACACAAGTTCATCAATGAGAATGACCCAGAAGCGTTGTTGTTGTTGTTGTTAGCAGACATCTGAAAAAGAAAGGGACAAAGCTTGATTAGAAATGAATCCCTAATTAAACACCCAAATGAGAAATTAGGGCTAGGATCCAACAACATTATTTACAACTTAGAAAGGGATGCCGTACTCTAAAAGTAAATAACTTGAAGGTAAGTGAATGACGATTCACTAATTCTCACCATGAAAAACGAAAAAGCAATTTAGGTTTTAAATGTATTGAAAACTCCTAGATCTTTGAGATTCATTGAACTTTTCAATGGCATGTTTAAATCTCGATATGCATTTCACATTTGCGACTGGGATGCCGAGGATCGCAAACAAATTTGTGAATAACCATGCGAATTAACGTGGTGCACTCAACGTCACTATCACCTAATCAATGTGCCGGTAAACCACACACGCTCCATTGATCTATGACAAACATCGAGTCACCCTTCGCTACCTATGTCATCCCCAAATTGATGTGCCGGTTAACCACACGCGCTCCATCAACGTTTGACAAGGGTACGAAGTGTAATTCCATGGATTAGCATCATTTTCACATTTTACCCTAAAGTAACTAAGAGTGGGAATTTGTAAAACAATGTAGTTACTTTAATATTTCCATTATACTTTTAATGAGGAATTAAGTGCCCTATCCTATCCGTTCGGCTAACGACCCTCCACCAGTCAAGCAAGCGGTAGATGTGAGTGTACATCCATTAAGCGCCATTTTATAGGCAGCAACCTTATACCCACCTTATAGACCGGCTTCGTGAATGAGGCCTACTAGCGATAAGACTAGCTTATTCTTATACATATATAATAATTAATCTTATAATATCATAATTGTATAAGGGTGTATTTTAAAGCATTTCAAAATACTAGTATCTTAATGTGTATTTAAAATTTTCGAATATTAGGGCTATTTAATTTAAAAATTTTAAACACCAAGAAAACTTTGATTTAATAATTATCAAAATTAAACAATTAATTTGAACTATTAAATCTTTAAGGTTTATCATAAAATTAAATTATTAATTTAATTAATCCTTTTATCCCCTAGATTTTTAAATATATGGAAAGGATAATACAAGATCTTCAATTATCTAGTTTAAACAATTAAATGGATAATCATAAAGATAGCAATATCCAAATCCCTAAAATCTTGGGATCTTATCTTGGGGGGCAAGGGAATTTCGAAATCCCTAGGGTTCCTTAACCCTAATTTCGAAATTTGGAGGCTAGGCAAAAAGAGTTTAAGAACCCTATCAAAATCGCCAACTAGGGTTTTGCAACCCTAATTTGCGAAAATCACCAAGCCTTAGGGTTTACTTGCCATAAACCCTAATTTGTCAAATTCATAATATGCATCAAATCCAATTGAAAACAAAAAAAACCAATGGCTCTGATACCACTGTTAGGTTTTATACAAACAATCCTATGTGTGCATGCAACCCTAGTTGGATCTATGTTTTCACTATAAGACATACAACTTTATGAACACAAAATAAAAAACCTTGCATGCTTCTATAATTTTCGAAAATTACATAGAAGTGTAGTAAACATACCTTTGTTGTTATATAGCAATAACAACTAGTTTCCTTGATCTCTTGAACTCTCTTGAACTCTTGAAAGCAAGCACCACAATTGTAGTGCCTCTAATGGCTCACAAACACCTTGAAGCAAGAAGGCAACAAAGAGAGAGAAGGGAATGATGCTAATTTCGGCCCTAGGGTTTCCTTGGAATCAAGTGGCCTTAAATTGAAGCATAGGGCATGTATTTATACTATAGGGTGCTAGGGTTTTAGTCAAAACCCTAATGGACAACTTAGCCACCAAGCAGCCCAAGGAACCTTATGGAATGAGGCCTTGGACGAAAATATGATGATCCTTCATCATAATTTCGTTCCCCCTTAGTCCATTAGGTTTCCTAGCCCAAAACTCAACTATCACACATTTGACAGTTTATACCATTTTATTTAATTAATCTCTTTTAGTCACCAAATTAATTCCTAATTAATTTATGACTAATACTAATTAAATAAATATGATTTCTCCTTTAATATATTATTCTTATAATATATTAATAAATCATAATATCTCCTCTCTCTTATCAAATTACCTTGTCAAGTTGCTTTGGTGAAGGCAACCCAAAAGGACCATGCACACTCGGGTCAAGTATATACCAAATATGGTTACTGACTTAGACACTAATCCAACAGTTATAACGGCGTTGAGGGGTGCCACCTCACCCCCGTCGCTTCTTGTTGAACCCATACCGACTACCCTAAGAAACTTGAAAGAGCATTAGGCTCAATAAGTGATCTTAAATAATAGTTTTGCCCAAATTCAAGTTCAAACATTGGCACGGTTAAATTTTCTGTTTTCTGTGCAACTTTGATTTTCCAGTGTAGATTGGTGTTTAGTTTTTGTAATTATCTATAAAGATGAAAATCAGACCAAAGACGAACCTCAAGTCCATGAAAACTTCATTCAAAGACCCAAAAGTAATTTTGTCATTTGTTATTCCAAATGTGTAATTGTTGTTTTTCACTTTCACTCGGTTATCTTCAATTTGATTGACTTGAAGAAATTCAAAAACGTGTTTTCTGATTTGCATCAATTTTAATCTGGATTTTTTTTAATCATGATTCCGAAATGTAATTATGGGTTTATGTGAAACCTGATTGAAAAAGTTGGCAACTTTAAATCTTATGCACAATAAGTGTTTGATGAAATGCTTGTGTGACTTTCTTTATCACATTATGATTTTTTTTTCTTGTAGGAACCGATTTTGTGTTGTTCCTTACTTTTTTTCTTTATAAATATTATACATAAACGCAAATGGAGGTCGAGAAATTAAAGTGTTTGTCTTTGGTATACATTTCTCAACAGGCTAGCATGAGAAACTTTTATAGCTCCAGTAGTGAATTATTGGTGCCCATGATTTCTACACATAGAACAACATCCATAGGTTTAATTTTTAATTATTTTTTACACATGAAACATCATCCATATGTTGAAAGCTGCAACAATGTCTTATGATTCTCAAATGTTATCTGTTGACTTACCTCATCAGGTTGCTGAGGTTCCAAACTATTTTGGTTAATATCTCGAATCAACAACAAACTAATCAACTCAAGAATAAGGTTGCTGATGTTCAATTTGGGAATCAAAACAAGAATAAGGAATGAAATTGTATTGTGCCGTTTTTTTTTTTTTTTTTTTTTTGAAATAAACATGTATCACAAGTTACTTTTTATTTTTCCGCATTAATTGAATGTATAATTTTAAGTGTTACTTGAGTGATTTTTTGAATTAAACCCAATTTTTATTTTTCTCCGCTTATTGAGTGATTTTTCTATACTTTAATGCAGTTTTTTTCTTTAATATTGAGTGATATTAAGGGTTAAAACATTATTTTTTTTCTGTGTGAAATAGCAATTTACATTAATACATTTTTATACAGATATTTAGTATTAATATTGAGTGATTTAGGCGTTAAAAACAACGGTATGAACTATCTGTGATGTGTGTATGTTTGTGGGCTGTTTGAGTGCCCCTGAATTTACGTACAATTTCAAAGTCCTATTGCTTAAATCTATTTTTATTCCTATTTGTTTTCAAGCAGTTGGAAATTTACAAATAAAAAACATACCGTCTGTTCCACCCGGAGAGTGGACACACCCGCTAGTTTTAAACCAAGACAGATTTAGATCACCGGATTTATATAAATGAAAACCTGCTCTCCATACCACTAAACTAAACCGTCAAGTCACAGAGCATCTATAATTGTGAGTTCAATGTGAGAGTTAAACGACGTGGCAAACCAATGTGAACTCTATTGTTGTGAAATGTCATCTTGACATTAAATGAATTTGAAGTTTAATGGGCATTGAATTTTTCAATGAAAAGAAGGAAAGTTTTTAATTTTTAAATATTTATTATAAATTACATTTTGTAAAATTTTATTGAATTTTATAGATTTTAATACATTTTAAAAATAAAAAGAATAAAATTTATGGATCGTAGATATATTATGGATAAAAAAATAAAGTAATAAAATTGTATGGAATGCAGATATTAGGCTGAAAGGAGTCGGTCGCTACAAACGCTTGTTAGGAGCTCATTAAGCACGCTATACACCACCCCATAGCGCACGTTAGGAAGCTCGCTACCAGTGAATCACTAGGTATATAGCGAGAGGAGAGAGAGAGTTTGGCTTGCTGTGATTGGT
Organism: Lactuca sativa; assembly: GCF_002870075.4. Lineage (NCBI taxonomy): Eukaryota > Viridiplantae > Streptophyta > Magnoliopsida > Asterales > Asteraceae > Lactuca > Lactuca sativa. The sequence goes on along the minus strand of NC_056626.2, from coordinate 38,256,318 downwards.
GCTTCTAATCGGATCCCATTTCATATTTGACAAATTCATAAAAAAATCCCTCTGATTTTGACAATTGGGAGGTGTGGAAGCTTCGATTTTTATTGCTAAGATTTTCCTTGCTAAAACTTAGAATTTGGGAAGAAGATAAAGAATTTACATATTTTGCCCCCAAAGTTTCAGTAGCTTGTTATTTTTGTCCTAAAGTTTAAGCGACTTGGTATTTTTTTGTCCAAAATAGAAACCTTTTTATTTAGTATTATGTTTTAAATTAGTGTAGCCTTTTTTATTTAAATACTAAATGTTTTTATTTAAAAAAATAGAATTTTTTGTAATATTAAATGTTTATGTATTAAAAAAAATATAATTTAAGTAAATTTGAAAAAGAAAAAAAAATGAATGCTTTGAAATGCTAAGAATTAGGTGTTAAGACAAAAAAATGATGTGGCACTTAAAAATTTGACATGCCAAAGTGCTAAAAGTCAAGGTTGTAGAACTCATTACTCGTTACCTGTTCGGCCGACTACCGAGTAGCAAGTACCAAGTACTCGGGAGTACTCGGATTTGGAAATTTGTGTAGAAATATTTTTAGGGAAATTATATATGTCAAAATCATAAGATAAAATCATAAGTTGATTGAAATATATAACAAAATTGGATACATGTAAATACACAAAAAATGAAAAAACATAATGGTCTCATTTCGTGAATAATTATTGAAAATTTAAGATATATATGTAGTAATAATCACATGTGTTTGTGTTAAATAATAAATCATTAAGTATATTATACGTATTAATCACCGAGTTGATCGAATTTCACAACACTACTCAGTTCGTAATGGGGCCGACCAAGGAGTATTCGGGATTATGTAACTCGCCTCGGCAAGAGGAAGTAGCGAGTACTTGGAGGACTCCGAGTAATCGACCAACTCGACAAGTTTTACGACACTGCTAGTGTCTAAAAGTACTCCCACCCCCTATTGAACCCGTCTTAAACCGTCTATTTTAAGGAGCCCCAGAATTGAAAGAGTCCTAGCTCCTAACTCTGAAATTAAAAGTCACGTATACACGTGTCACCATATATCCTCCACGTGTCAATCCATAAACGCCACGAAAGCCATTCAAAAGCCCCCACTCCTTGCTGTGTCAACTGTGTGTGTAATTAGAGAGGGCGATGGGGTTGAAGAGCACCGGCCGGAAGTGGTTGACGGAAGGATACAAGAAGGTGGTGGGTGGTCTGGTGAACCGAAAACAGCAGAGGTTCGGAGTTCTTGAAGGCCACCCGGTTGGTCAAGACCATGCTCAGGCAGCAGCCGAATATCATCAAACCCTAAAAGACAACATCAAAACTCTCAAAAAAGAGTTCAAAGTCTACAGATGGAACCCCGATCATCCCTCCCAAAAACCCTTCCTCCAATCCTACTTCCTCGATCTCACCACATGTGGCCCCATGGTATATCGATCGTAATTTCACCTTAATAGGATCAATCAACTTGACATTTGATTAACTTGTTGCATATAGGTTTTGGACGCACTACAGAAGATAAAATCAGAAGATGATTCAACATTGAGTTACAGAAGGTCATGCAGAGAAGGAATATGTGGTTCGTGTGCCATGAACATCGATGGAACCAACACAGTCGCATGCCTTAAGCCAATCGATACAGACACCAGTAAGGCTACATATATCACTCCTTTACCACACATGTATGTCATCAAAGATCTGGTTGTCGATCTTACCAACTTCTATCATCAGTACAAGTAAGATATATAAGATCCTTAATTTTGTACTTGTTCATATGTAGAGACGATGATTGTGTTGGCTAGTATAAAAGGTTGAAACTGTACATAGGTCGATTGAGCCATGGTTGAAGACGAAGAAGCCTCCACCAGATGGAAGAGAATACAGACAAACACCAGCACAAAGAAAGAAACTAGATGGATTATACGAGTGCATACTGTGTGCTTGTTGTAGCACGTCTTGTCCGTCTTACTGGTGGAACCCGGAGGAGTTTGACGGACCTGCGGCGTTGTTACACGCTCACCGTTGGATCTCCGACAGGTGATGATTTAGGGCATGCATGCACCCAATTAATTAAGCCGTTTGATTGATCATCTTCTTGATCTGAGATTTTGTTTTGTTGATCATAGTCGCGATGACTACACGGAGGAGAGATTGCAGGCGTTGACGGAGAATGACAAACGGTTGTACAGATGTAGAATTATAAAGAATTGTACAGCAACATGTCCTAAAAGCTTGAATCCTGCGCTTGCTATTCGTCAAATGGCGGCTATGAAGTCTGGGAATCGATTTTCTGCAAGTATAGCAGAGACTAAAATATGAGCTTGATTGCGAAATGAACGTGGGATTCTAGTTGTTTTGATGTGAGACAATTGGAATGTATTTGATAGCCATGTGTAGTTGTGTATATATGGACAGAGAGTTATGGACAGTCGTTGCTCATGATTAACATCGATCGAGGGCCTCTATGCATGTTTAATGTTTGGTTTTTCACTTTTGGTTTATTTTCTTCATTTCTTGTAGCTTGTTAAGTTAAATTGGAATCACTTCTTGCTATTAATCAGAGATTAAGTCTTTGTTTTCTATCCGATTCGAGGCATTTTCAATCAAAAGCATTTTGACGGGATGTCTAAAGTCACAGACAAAGTAAAGAATGACGAAAAAGAAAAATTGAATCTATTATATAAAAATATAATAAATACAGTTTTAATGAAAAAAAATGAGAAATTTTTGATAAAATATCAATATTTTAAATCATTTTACGGTTTAGTTTTAATATTTATTTTTTAAATAGAAAAATTTTAATTATTAATTTTATATAATAATTTGTCATTTTCTATTGAAAAAAAAAATTATTTTGTTAATTTGAGTAAAATATAGAATAATCAGGATTTTTCTGTTTAAAAAATAAAAGTTGTAATTAAACCCTAACTCAAAATATTTAGACTTAATCGGAGGTTTTTTTCTAAAAAAATTATATTTATATGGGTTGTCAATGTAAAAGCGCGTATAGTTTCTATGTAATAACATGTATCTATGCATAGTAAATATATAATTATTTATAAAAAATTATTTATATGTAAACAATTATATGTATATAATGCATGTTAATATAAAATAATACATACAAATGCTTCTTAAGGCGGTTCTTAGGGATTTTGAGGATCTACTATATGTCATCGTTTAGGCTTTCGGTTGGTGTTGCTCAATCTTTGGAGTGACTAGCAAGTTAATTCTTTTGGGGTGTAGAACCATTGGAACAAAAGTTGTGTTGGTTGAGGTGGGATGTTATTTTAAACTCTAGACATAGCGAGGGCTTAGAAGTTGGGAGTTTGTCCTCTTTTGATTTTTATTTGTTATATACTATCAGATCCGTGAATTACATATTACATTATTAAATAACAAAATGTAAACAATAATTATTTTTTAAAATAAAATTACGAAATAAGAAATAAAGAAAGTTATTAATTGTGATTTAGTATCACATATATTATATTTAATAGTCTACCCTAGTAAATGAAGGTTTTTTGCCACTTGTCATACTTTCATTCAATTTGCCACATTAATTTTATGGTAATTTTACATTAATTTTTATTCCACTTGTCATTTTATGGTTTTTCTATTTTATTAAATGTCAAATATTATTTAAATCTAATAATAAATATATATCAATTTCATTAATGGACTTTCCTTCTAATTTCAAAATTACTAAATTAAAGTTTCATTAATTTCCTTTATTTATTTATTTAAATTATTTGTTTAAATTTAAAAAAGAAAAAAAAACACTTTAATTTTTATAATTCAATATTTTTCTCACTTTTCTTATAAATTCAAACTTCTCAAATATTTTAAATTTTATATTAATTTTTTTTAAATAAACTCATGTAATACATGGGTCTCATACCTAGTCTGTTATTTAATAATTGTCAATACTAGGCAGAAATCGAAGTAAATACATATATTATTTAAGTAAAAAAGGATAAAACCTAAATTAAACATGTAGCAAAATCTGTGATTTGAAGCAAATACATATATTTATAAGTTTTTAAAATGTTATGGGTGGAATTGTTTGTTTAAACAAATATTTCTAGAGGCATTAGCATTATATTGAGAAACATATGTTAAAATGGCCAAGAGATTTTACATGTTTTACAAATAAAACGAATAACATGTTATTTTCCTTTTTTATGCCGGCTATATAACGCGCGTACAAAGGGAACTCGAAATGGATATATAAGACATGCCAAAACTTTGAAAAAAACAATTCAGAGCTTCTTCTTTCTTTTTGAACAACTCTGGAGCTTATTCTATAATGGCGTTTTCTTCCATTTCTTGGTCCTTTACAATATTTTTCATAATTTTGCAAATGTTAATCATGTTATGGAGTGGTAGCTGGCATGCTAATGGATGTTATACCTCCATCTTCAGCTTCGGTGACTCCCTAACAGACACCGGTAACTTAAAACAAGTGGCCTCCATAACCGACGGGTTCTTTCCTTTTCTTCAGCCGCCTTACGGTGAAACCTTCTTTCATAAACCCACTGGTCGTTGCTCAGATGGCCGACTAATCATTGATTTTCTAGGTAACTCCTCTTCCTCTATGTGTGTGTAAATAATACTATCTACTAAACGTTTCTAGGAAGAAAATAATGCATGCACTTGGTGAATGACTACATTGTTTTTTGGTTTAATTATGAAGCTGAGAGTCTCGGGTTGCCATTGGTACGACCATTTCTGCATGACTGTGACAGTGTCATTGAGCCGGGACAAGGAGTTAACTATGCTGTGGTGGGCGCGACAACATTGAATTCATCGTTTCTTGAAGCAAGAGGAACTGTTAATGATTTGACAAATGCCTCTTTAGGAGTTCAGTTGGCATGGTTTAAACAACCATTAGCTTCTATTTGCAGCAACGTTTCAAGTAACCAATTAAGCAGTTGTAGTCTATACTCTATACAACAAGGTTCTACAATATACCATATTTGCAGCCATATGGGTGGAATTATATCACTTGATATTAAATTAACATTGTTTAGTGTTTTTAATTGTTGGCAGATTGTAGAAACTTAATTGGACGTTCTTTGATCTTAGTTGGAGAGATTGGTGGAAACGATTACAACTATCCGATAACAGATGGAAAAACCATTGATGAGGTCGAACCATTCGTTCCTCTAGGTAACTGATACCATCGTCTCAACTGTCGATGTAATTAGAAGCCACTCAACTCATACAAAACACATTTTAAATCATCAACATCAACATCACGCCCAAGTTAAAATGTCTTTCAAATACAGGAATTGATTCAGATGGGGGGCACAAACACTGGTCGTTCCAGGAGAATTTCCACTTGGATGTTCTTCTCAATATTTAACAATACGTGGTTCTGAAAGTGAAGAGTATGATAGCACAACAGGCTGCCTCATCAAGTTCAATAAATTTGCCGAATACCACAATGAACTGCTGCAAACAAAACTAAATCAGCTTCGAGAGCTTCATCCCAATGCCATCATCATCTACGCTGACCACTACAATGCTGCCATGCAATTTATCCGTTCTCCAGATAAATTTGGTGCATAATATATATGTGTTCCGAAACTAACTTGAATCATTTTCTGCATCTCAAATATTAATATGATTTCATGTCTATATTGTCCATTAATGGCATTGTAGGATTTACAAATGGTGCTCTGAAGGCATGTTGTGGAGTTGGAGGTCTGTATAACTACAACAGATCATCTCAATGTGGATTGTCGTATGTGCCTGTGTGTGATGATCCGAATACGTATGCTGTGTGGGATGGAATACACTATACAGAAGCAGCATACAGAATAATTTCCGACAGTTTATTTCAAGGGGCATACACTTGGCCCCAGTTTAATTTGGTGTGCCCATTTCATTCGGTGGCGAGCTCATAGGAATATGTATGCTAATATGTAATCTAGATATTTGCTCAAATCCTCCTTAATAAATAAAGAACTTTTTGCCACTTGTCATCTTCTTAGACATTTGTCCACATGTCATTTTCTTATAATTTAGGTTTTCTTTTTACATAGTCTAGAAAAATTACACCCTGGATTTTTTAAATAAGGAAATTTTTTCAGAGTTAAAAATATTGATTCCTAATTTATGGGGATTAATTTTGTGGAATTGATTTGGAGGAATGATTTGGGCAATTTTAAATGAATATAAGTTCAAAGCTATTAATTAATATCATAACCAAGACACGTAATTTCCTTTGTTGCTTTTTCATATATGTCATATATGTGCATTAAAATTTTACTATTTACCGTTTTGACAATTCATATTTCTAAATAAATGAGTTTGTACGTACGTTTATTGAATTGTTCCTTGTAATATCTTACATTCATTTCTTTCAATAGTTATCTTTATTAGTATATATAGATTGAAATACTTACGTATTCATCATTTAAGTTGTATTTAATATGAAATTATACTTTAAAAATGTTTAATGTTTAAACCTTGATCAAAACCCGTGTAACACACGGGTGTTACACCTTACACCTGTAACAAATTGTGTGAAAAAAACTAGGTGTAACACCCGTGTGTTACACGGGTTTTGATCAAGGTTTAAACATTAAACATTTTTAAAGTATAATTTCATATTAAATACAACTTAAATGATGAATACGTAAGTATTTCAATCTATATATACTAATAAAGATAACTATTGAAAGAAATGAATGTAAGATATTACAAGGAACAATTCAATAAACGTACGTACAAACTCACTTATTTAGAAATATGAATTGTCAAAACGGTAAATAGTAAAATTTTAATGCACATATATGACATATATGAAAAAGCAAAAAAAGAAATTACGTGTAACGCCCGGGTTTCAGGGCTAAGCATTTTTGTCAATGTAATTGTCTAGGTCAACTCTTGTAACTCTTTTTGAAGTAATAAAGATGAAATATTTGAGTATTATGTGAATTATGTGTATTTATGTGCTTATAATTTAATTATAAATGTATAATTAATAAATAATAAAAATAAGCGTCAAAATTAAAGTATAAGATAATCCCGATATCTCTACATAAAGTTGTAGAATATGTCTCAAGGTTTCCGTACATATAAAGAATGCCGAAATCCGAGTTATAACGAAGAAGTTATGACCCGTCGAAGTTTTACGGTAAAACCGGCACGGCACCGGGAAGCGTAAATAGTGAATTTACGATAGAGCAAGATTTAGCCTTAGCGATCTAAACGAAAGTCGTAGAATATGTTAAAATAAGAACATCGATAAAAAGAACGCCCAAATCTGACTTCGTATGAAGAAGTTATGATTTTTCGAAGTTTCGGAATAGCAGTGTACAGCCTGAAATTCGAATATTAGATCGAGCGGTTTTTAGCCGACACGACCTGAACGAGAATCGAAGATCTCGTTAAGGGTAGCGTAACGAGAAAAAGATGGGTGAAAACGGATGTCGGATGAAGAAGTTATGAGGATTTAACGGACCAATCGTGTCCCGGCCCGTTAATAATATAAAATTTAAAATCGAGCCAAAATTAGCCGACGGAGTCTAAACGAAAGTTGTAGAGTACGTTCCCACCTTCGCGTGGATATAAAGAACGTCGAAAACAGAGGTCGTACGCGAAAGTTACGAATTTTTAAAGTTGAAGTATGAAAATGCGAAGTCTGTTGCGAGGCTGATGACGTGGCTGCATCTGGGCCGCCCATCGCTGATGAAGGAACGCGCTTCGGATGATGACACCTGCCCTCGCTGTACGCTCCGCGTCCGAAGCCAGTACGCCCCGCGTACCCTCGCCCTTATCTCTTCCGGAGTGCAAGCCAGCTGGACCGAGGTGGCGCCCTTATCCGATGGTTACGCCCCGCGTAGGTCCGAGGTACGCCCAGCGTACCGAGGCCTCGCAGGACTATAAAAAGGGGCCGATTTTCCTTCATTTTTCACACCTTTCTTCACTCTCTCTCTAACTTCTTTCTCTCTCTACAACCCCAAAACACCTCTAAACCCTAGTTAAGCCCCTTAGCACCCTAGGGAAGCCCCGAGGCTCCTGGAGTCCCGAGAAAAAGGAGTTTTTCGGTTTCGAAACGCTGCTCCAATTAAGTCCCGGTTCTCGATAAAAATCGCTGTTTTATCGAAGGAATATCGTTTTGAGAGTATCGAAGCGCTGTCCGAGTGCTGAGTCACCACCTAATCAGGTGAGTGCATAGTTACTTTCAGCTTATACATAGATATGAAGTATTTTATATAAATTACGTGCTATGTGTGTATATTATCTGAATACTTGCTATCTATGCTGGATGAACATTGTTATACATGTTTTCAATGATTTAAAATGTATATGTATTTTATATCTACGAAAATGTTGGGGTAAAACATGGGTAGATGTAATAGCTGATGTGTGATAAAATGATGAGAGGCCTCGATGTTGATGTTGTTGTTTCTGTCATCTAGCGGAGTATGGATGACGACCACGGACTCTTCTAGACAGTCCAGTGGAACACTAGCAGGCTCGCAACCTGTAGGTGTTTGTGAACGATGTGTTCACCGGTGTACTCCATCCCCCACATGGTTGCCTTTAGGACATTTATTGCTGAGGAATCCCCTTAGTAGTAGTGTCCGTCCCGATGATGATCCTTAGGCTAGGTCCCTTATGATAGGTGTTTAGGGACGTAAAGTGAGGATAACGGGAACGGGTAATCGGGTTATTGTTGATTGATGAAATTAATAAACTTATTTATTGTGGGTTGAAAACCCTATGTGCTCACCAGGCTCCCAAGCCTAACCCACTCAGTTTTATGTATTACAGGTAGTGGCGCATGAGCATAGATGTGATGTTTTGGACGAGGGATTACGGATATAGGCCTGTAGATATGAAATAATGTAGTAAGGCTTATATTGTACTGTTTATGCTTTTGATCTGTACGAACATGACATCCCAAGTCTTTTAATGAAATACATTTCTATGGAAATGCTTTTGATAAATCTTTATCATATCTTGTTTTGGGACAAATTCCGCAACACTTTTATTTAAAATGTAACTCTGATTTTTAAACAAAGCATAAACAAACCGGTCTTTTCTGGCCGTGATTTTGGGGATGTCACATTACGTGTCTTGGTTATGATATTAATTAATTGCTTTGAACTTATATTCATTTAAAATTGCCCAAATCATTCCTCCAAATCAATTCCACAAAATTAATCCCCATAAATTAGGAATCAATATTTTTAACTCTGAAAAAATTTCCTTATTTAAAAAATCCAGGGTGTAATTTTTCTAGACTATGTAAAAAGAAAACCTAAATTATAAGAAAATGACATGTGGACAAATGTCTAAGAAGATGACAAGTGGCAAAAAGTTCTTTATTTATTAAGGAGGATTTGAGCAAATATCTAGATTACATATTAGCATACATATTCCTATGAGCTCGCCACCAAATGAAATGGGCACACCAAATTAAACTGGGGCCAAGTGTATGGCCCTTGAAATAAACTGTCGGAAATTATTCTGTATGCTGCTTCTGTATAGTGTATTCCATCCCACACAGCATATGTATTCGGATCATCACACACAGGCACACACGGCAATCCACATTGAGATGATCTGTTGTAGTTATACAGACCTCCAACTCCACAACATGCCTTCAGAGCACCATTTGTAAATCCTACAATGCCATTAATGGACAATATAGACATGAAATCACATTAATATTTGAGATGCAGAAAATGATTCAAGTTAGTTTCGGAACACATATATATTATGCACCAAATTTATCTGGAGAACGGATAAATTGCATGGCAGCATTGTAGTAGTCAGCGTAGATGATGATGGCATTGGGATGAAGCTCTCGAAGCTGATTTAGTTTCGTTTGCAGCAGTTCATTGTGGTATTCGGCAAATTTATTGAACTTGATGAGGCAGCCTGTTGTGCTATCATACTCTTCACTTTCGGAACCACGTATTGTTAAATATTGAGAAGAACATCCAAGTGGAAATTCTCCTGGAACGACCAGTGTTTGTGCCCCCATCTGAATTAATTCTTGTATTTGAAAGACATTTTAACTTGGGCGTGATGTTGATGTTGATGATTTAAAATGTGTTTTGTATGAGTTGAGTGGCTTCTAATTACATCGACAGTTGAGACGATGGTATCAGTTACCTAGAGGAACGAATGGTTCGACCTCATCAATGGTTTTTCCATCTGTTATCGGATAGTTGTAATCGTTTCCACCAATCTCTCCAACTAAGATCAAAGAACGTCCAATTAAGTTTCTACAATCTGCCAACAATTAAAAACACTAAACAATGTTAATTTAATATCAAGTGATATAATTCCACCCATATGGCTGCAAATATGGTATATTGTAGAACCTTGTTGTATAGAGTATAGACTACAACTGCTTAATTGGTTACCTGAAACGTTGCTGCAAATAGAAGCTAATGGTTGTTTAAACCATGCCAACTGAACTCCTAAAGAGGCATTTGTCAAATCATTAACAGTTCCTCTTGCTTCAAGAAACGATGAATTCAATGCTGTCGCGCCCACCACAGCATAGTTAACTCCTTGTCCCGGCTCAATGACACTGTCACAGTCATGCAGAAATGGTCGTACCAATGGCAACCCGAGACTCTCAGCTTCATAATTAAACCAAAAAACAATGTAGTCATTCACCAAGTGCATGCATTATTTTCTTCCTAGAAACGTTTAGTAGATAGTATTATTTACACACACATAGAGGAAGAGGAGTTACCTAGAAAATCAATGATTAGTCGGCCATCTGAGCAACGACCAGTGGGTTTATGAAAGAAGGTTTCACCGTAAGGCGGCTGAAGAAAAGGAAAGAACCCGTCGGTTATGGAGGCCACTTGTTTTAAGTTACCGGTGTCTGTTAGGGAGTCACCGAAGCTGAAGATGGAGGTATAACATCCATTAGCATGCCAGCTACCACTCCATAACATGATTAACATTTGCAAAATTATGAAAAATATTGTAAAGGACCAAGAAATGGAAGAAAACGCCATTATAGAATAAGCTCCAGAGTTGTTCAAAAAGAAAGAAGAAGCTCTGAATTGTTTTTTTCAAAGTTTTGGCATGTCTTATATATCCATTTCGAGTTCCCTTTGTACGCGCGTTATATAGCCGGCATAAAAAAGAAAAATAACATGTTATTCGTTTTATTTGTAAAATATGTAAAATCTCTTGGCCATTTTAACATATGTTTCTCAATATAATGCTAATGCCTCTAGAAATATTTGTTTAAACAAACAATTCCACCCATAACATTTTAAAAACTTATAAATATATGTATTTGCTTCAAATCACAGATTTTGCTGCATGTTTAATTTAGGTTTTATCCTTCTTTACTTAAATAATATATGTATTTACTTCGATTTCTGCCTTGTATTGACAATTATTAAATAACAGACTAGGTATGAGACCCATGTATTAATGATTTTATTTAAAAAAAATAATATAAAATTTAAAATATTTGAGAAGTTTGAATTTATAAGAAAAGTGAGAAAAATATTGAATTATAAAAATTAAAGTGTTTTTTTTCTTTTTTTAAATTTAAACAAATAATTTAAATAAATAAATAAAGGAAATTAATGAAACTTTAATTTAGTAATTTTGAAATTAGAAGGAAAGTCCATTAATGAAATTGATATACATTTATTATTAGATTTAAATAATATTTGACATTTAAAATAGAAAAACCATAAAATGACAAGTGGAATAAAAATTAATGTAAAATTACCATAAAATTACATGTGACAAATTGAATGAGAGTATGACAAGTGGCAAAAAAACCTTCATTTATTACGGTAGATAATTACGCAACAGTTTATCCTACCAATATAACTACTTTCTACCTAAGGCATTGTATCTTGTTGTAAATAACATAGCACAATAGACAGGTATCGAACACCCGTGTTTAAACCTTGATCAAAACCCGTGTAACACACGGGTGTTACACCTAGTTTATATATATAATTATAAGTATTATATGGCTTTTAAATTTTAAAATTTGAAAAAAATCAGAAATTGACATGTGGATATTATTTATTTTAAAAATATAATAAAATGACAATTGTCAAAATTCATGATTGATTGACTGTGAAAAAATGAATCTTCATTTATTATAGTAGAAGTAGAGGTGGCGTTTTATTTAATGATTCTAACTCTTTTTAATGTTTTCCATATGGGGTCGTCTTACTTTGCTTAAGTCGATTCTTAGGAGTTTAAGGATTTACTACATGTCGTTGTTTAGACTTTCAGTTGGTGTTGCTAAGGAGTCCATTAAGGCTAGATCTTTTGGGGTGCAGAACCACATAAACGAAAGTTGTGTTGAGTAAAGTGGAATGTTATTTTAAACTCTAGAGGTAATGGGGGCTTAGATGTTGGGAGTTTGTCCTCTTTTAATTTTTCTTTGTTATATAACTGGAGGTGACGTTTTTTTTAATGATTATAACTCTCTTTGGGTTAGAGTGATTAAAGCTTGTTATGGTTTGCTGGGTGATTTGATAGAGGCCATGCTAGAAGTGGGTGGATTAGACAGATTCAAAATTTTAAACAGATTTGTGGTGTGGAAACGAACCCTTTTTTAAAAAACATTTTCCTAGATTGTTTGCTCTTACGGACAATAAAAATACACTTGTTTAATACTTTTGGTTTATGCAGAATTGGAGATTTTCTTGGAGACATGATATTCGGGGTGGTGAAGAGAGTATTCAACGCTTTGCTTTGATGTCTTTGCTAGTGGAGGTCACCATCACCGATTCTTTGGGTAGATAGAGGTGTAATTTGGAGTCGTCGGGTAAGTTCACAACTGTATCAGTGCGACATCAGATCGATAATGTGGTTTTCCCATCTATTGACATACTTACTAGGTGGAATAGGTTTGTTCCTATAAAGATTAACATTTTTGTTTGGCCGTTAGTTTTTGATCGTCTTCCTACTCCAGTGAACTTGGATAAAAGAGGGATTGACATTGACTCAACTTTGTATCCTATTGATCTATTCATTTAGAAGGTGTCTATCATTTATTCTTCGTTGTGATTTGGCTCGTGAGATATGACAAATAATGTGTGTTTGGATAGACATGGATAATCCTTATTTTTCAAACGTCATATATATATATATATATATATATATATATATATATATATATATATATATATATATATATATATATATATATATATATATATATTTCAATGGATTGGTTGCATATGGTGGTCCAATTGAAACGAAAATTCTTGGAATCGGTATTTTCGACACTTCTTGGGGTTTTGTGGTCTTACAAACACTATAGTTTTCCGGCATCAACAATATAGAAAAGCTTCCATTTTTTATACTATTGTAGCTTTTGCTTTTAAATGGCCTTGTCATAGAAATACTAAGGCCAACCATAACTGGTGACGACGCACGGTTTATATGACTAAGTCCAGTCCGATGTCATTGGCCGCGTACCAATAACCCGGTCATGTAATTTTGAACTACGTTATTCTTTTTTGTTTGCTTTTAGCTAGCTTTGTAGTTAAAGTTTCTACCGTAAAAAACACGTATGAACAAAAAGTGGCGTCAATTTAAAAAACAATGGCTGTATAACCCTATTTCTTAATATATATATATATATATATATATATATATATATATATATATATATATATATATATATATATATATATATATATATATATATATATATATATATTCCCTAATAGAATGTATAAATTACATAGGAGTATTGGTCAAGGATCAATTACAAAATTACACCTTGGCTTGGTGGTAAAGCTTGTGCCTTTGTTCATGAGATCATGAGTTTGAATTCTATCATTGAACATTTTGTTTTCTTTTACATCGAGACAAATGATATGTCATGTAAAATCGTAACTAGTAAACCCATAAAATACCGGTAAGATAACAAAATCAAAAAAGTTCATTACAATATTAAGCTATTAAATTACTATTATCCCGATTAAAAAATGTTGATGAGTCTAGCTAAAAAGGTCGGGTGATATGGCAATGGCAACGGCAACGACTATGAGTAGGGGGAAAAATGTAAAGGGGCAGAGTGTTATTATACAAATGATTAGGGGTCTTTATATCACAACAAAAAGAATTAAACTATGTCCTCCGCCGGAATTCATTCCCCCACCGCCACCGGTACATCTAATTCAATGGCGGACTCTGAACATCCGCGTCTCATCCTCCACGACTTTCTCTCCCCTGATCTCTGCAAGGTTCGTCTCCATTCACGACATTCTACCGGCACTCTTGACAAATACTATTTCCCTGTTCATGGTTATTAATTTTCAATTAGGGCTTCACATATAAATCCATTGACTTACAGGAGCTTGAATTCATACACAAGAGCTGCAGCACAATCGGGTACAGAGAAAATGTGTTTTCGACTACACTTTCTCATCTCATTGCCACCAACTCTCCTCATTTGATTCTTCCCTTTCTCCCCATTCGAGGTAACGGACTCGATTTCTTTTTGCAATTAGTGAAAAACTAGTTGGTAATACTAATAACAGTTATCTTGTTTTGGTGAATCACAGAGAAACTCAAAGAGAAAGTGGAAGAATTCTTCGGTTGTGAATATGAGCTGTTCATCGAATTCACTGGTTTGATCAGTTGGTGCAAAGGTGCAAGCATCGGGTGGCATAGCGACGATAACAGACCATATCTCAAGCAACGTGATTATGCGGTACACAAATTTCATTCTTCAATTGTGTAATTAATGCTCATCATCACTCTAATCGTGGTATTCAACTTTTCTTAAGGCAGTATGTTATTTGAATAGTTATGGCGTCGATTTTAATGGTGGTCTCTTTCACTTCCAAGATGGCAACCCTGCAACATTCGTCCCCATGGCTGGTGTAAGTTTATACTTCTGTTACTATATATATTCTCTTCTTCTTCTTCTTCTTATGTCGAATGGCTTTCTGCTACTTCTTCTAACTTCATTAGGATGTTCTAATATACACTGCTGACACCCGAAATGTTCATTCTGTCGAAGAGGTATCTTTATAAACTTCATAAACTGTAAATCACTTTGACAGTATTATTTATAAAGATAGAAATACTTAATTTTGTTAATTGCAGATTACAAATGGTGAAAGACTGACTCTAACATTATGGTTTACCCGTGATAAATCTCATGATGAAGATGTTAAACTGATTTCATCTCTAACTAAACATCCATGCAATTCTTCTGACACCTATTCAAAACCCTACCTTCCATTTCCAGCCTCACAGAACATGTACTGGTTTCCATCTGAAGAATCTTTAAAATACCAATCAGGATTTGATATAAGATGTGGAAGACTACATGTTTTAGGATACCAGTTTTGTTGTAAAGATGCAAGGGTAAAATCGTCCATGGATTTCTCTGACATACTGCTTGAACCTTTACATTTGGTAAAAGGAAATGATTTGTTTGACAAGGAATTCTCAAACATATTACATCTGCTTCAGGTGAAAATGTTTGACTATTATTTAAATATCTGAACACTGTTGATAACCAAATCAATTTTACCAATATTTTTTGTAAATTTTTAATAGGTGGTTCAGTTTTACCATTGGAAGGGTCCCACAGAGTTGAAGAGATCAGAATTCAAAATGGAAGCTATGAATGTAGTTCAGGTTTCTATGTCACAAAGGGAGGAAATTCGCCTTTTGAAGGTTGAAAGTTTGAAGGATGAAGATTTAGCAGAGGTGATCTTTAATGGTGGTGGGAGTGTGGAACATGATTGGGTGAGTTTTTGTGATGTGGTTGATTTATGGGAAGCATATACGAGTAATTTATGGGATAATTTGGTTTTTAGACTACCAGATTGGATTGCAAACCAATCTATTTTCTATGAATGAGACTTAGTTGCTTGATTAATTTTGTTGTTCTACTAAAGACAATCTTTGATTAGAAGTGATGTTAAAATATCATAGCAAATAAGAAACATAAATCCTACTTAATGATATCAAAATCAAGTTTTTAATAGAAATTAACACTAATGCATTTTCATAAAAGTTGAATATAATTTGGGTTGTAAACAAATCGAGCAAACAAGAACAAGGGTATGTTCATGTTTGTTTGTTTAAGTGAACTGAGCAAATAAACAAACACAAATAGATAAACAAATGGTCTTTGGCCCTTAACAAGTCGATGAATAAGTGTCCTTCAACCTTTAGAGTTCAAGCCTTGATGTGAAAGATGTAGATTTTAGAGTAGAGTTAGTGGGTGCATGTGTAAGCCATTCTAAAAAAATAAGTTTTGTGTTAGAAAAAGGGGATGAACAGATTGCTTGGATTCTCTGAAAGTCGTGAATCACTATCAAATTGAAGTATTTCAATGGTACAGACCGAACACTCAATTAGATGAAAGTCAGAGATACGAAATCAGAGAATGTATGTGAAATGTTCTTCAAAAGATGTACCAGAAAAATGACCAAAACGGTTGTATGATTCCTGAAAACTGTCATAAAAAACTACCAAACATGTCATTAAACGGATCTCAAGGAAAAAATGTCAACTTTCGACCCCAGTTAGGGGCGCTGCCCCAGACCCCCGTTCGTTTAGGGGCTTCACCCCTAAATAACAGTGTACTTTGAAT
Organism: Lactuca sativa; assembly: GCF_002870075.4. Classification (NCBI taxonomy): domain Eukaryota; kingdom Viridiplantae; phylum Streptophyta; class Magnoliopsida; order Asterales; family Asteraceae; genus Lactuca; species Lactuca sativa. The sequence goes on along the minus strand of NC_056626.2, from coordinate 38,239,706 downwards.
CTTGAAAAACTTGAACAAGTGTGCACTCCTACACCATCCAAATTTGTTCAATATTCAACAATATCACTTTTGGTCAACAAATTTAATCTATTACACTTAAATAATATTGATGATATAAAATAGGGGTGAGCATTTGGACCGGCCCGGACCGGACCGGCTCTTGGACCGGACCGGTTATGGAGAATTTTGTGGACCATGGACCGGACCGGATGAGTCGTGTCCGTGTCCGTGTCCGGGTCCGGATCCAGGTCCGGGTTTTCCGGTTTTTGGACCCGTTTGGACCGGTACAACTTTAATTGCTTAGAGTATAATAAGTAATCTACATTGATGTATAATATTATAACTTGCAAAATTAATATGTTTCCGTTTCACGCCTAACTAATCTACATTGATGTATAATATTATAGCTTGCAATTTGCAAAAATTAATTTTCCAAATAAAAGCAACTAACATATAAATCAAGTTCACCAACAAAAGTTAAACAATTTTAAGACAAACATACAAAAGTATTACCGTAACAACAAAATCATAGTTTAAACTTTAAAATCAATCAAACTAACAAATTTCATAAACTCATAATCTAATCTTCCATTGGCCTCTTCCCCATATCATTGTCATCCATATGTAACATATTTAAAGCTTGTGCAATCTCTACATAAACACAAATGAAAATGTTGTTAGTATTTAATAAAAAGTAATAATTGTATAAAAAAAGAATAAAGATTGTAATTTTTTTACCCAAAGCTATATCATCATCGTTCAAGATGTCATCAACGTTGTCAACTATCGGATTTGTAAACTTTATCACCCAATCTTGGGTGCATAACAAAGCTTCAACTATCAATGTCGATAAACTAGTTTGATACTCACTTACAACTCTACCACAAGTGCTAAACGCGGACTCGGAATTATAGTATAAAATAATACTAAAAAGCTGAAATATTTCAGCTTTGATAGCTCTACATTGAAGGATTGTAACTCAATGAATATAATACCAAAATAAACAAAATTATAGTCTAAATTCATCTACAAATTTTAAACTAAATGTTGGAAAAAACCGTAGGTCAATCCGACTTAAAACGAATGAGTTATGGGTGTTTAAAAAACGTCAGATTATAAAATCTTGCTAAAAAGCTGAATTTTTTCAACTTTGATAGCTCTACTTTGAAAGATTGTAACTCAGTGAATATAATACCAAAATAAACAAAATTATAGTCTAAACTCATCTACAAACTGTAAACTAAATGCTGGAAAAAATTGAAGGTCAATCCGACTTAAAACGAATGAGTTATGGGTGTTTAAAAAACGTCACAGCTTACAAAATGTTGCTGAAAAGCTGAATTTTTTCAGCTTTGATAGCTCTACTTTGAAGGATTGAAACACGGTAAATATAATACCAAAATAAACAAAATTATAGTCTAAATTCATCTACAAACTATAAACTAAATGTTGGAAAAAACCGCATGTCAATCCGACTTAAAACGAATGAGTTATGTGTGTTTAAAAAACGTCACAAAAATCTTAATCATGTCCAACCGGTTCTAAACCCGGTAAAAACCGGACCGGACCGGCGAGAAATCTTAGAACCGAGAACCGGCCCGGGGGTCCAAAAAAACGGTTCGGTCCGGTCCGGTTCACCGGTCCAAATGCTCACCCCTAATATAAAATCACCAACATTTTGTTGTTCATGTTCGTGCCTTTAACAAAATATTTTGTTCATGTTTGTTTGTTTTAGTTTGTAGGAAAAATAAAAGTTGATTGTCAACAAATATTGTGTCACTTTTGATATTTTTATGAAATCTATAAGTTGTAAAACCTAAATCGTTCCTAAAGCATCGAGCATCCCTAATACATGGTTTAATAAGATGTTTGAATGAGATGACATGTTTAATTGATATTTAATTGATTAAACTCTACTATTGTGAAATGTCATGTATAATAAGTTAAATGGTCATTGAACTCTTTAATTGTAAAAATCAAACACTTTTAATTCTTAAATTTGTAGAGTTCAATACATTGTAGAAATTTTTTGATAGAGTTGTATGAAGAATGTAATGATGATGTGACAATGCATTTTGGATGACCTAGAAATAGATCAATGTAAATCAAAATCTCAATGCATCTTTTGTAGAACCTAGTTATAGTTCGAAATAGACTTTGTGCTCACATGAATATATGAACAGAATTTAAAATGAAAAAAATAAATGATAATTTTTCCCCATCTTCATAATCCACACACATAGATAATATAAACTTATGCTGATGACAAACATTTTTTTTCATCAATTAAAACAGAAAAATCTTCAATCATTTCAAAAAAAAAAAAACACAAACAAACAAACAATGATACTAAAGTTCATCTATTGCATTCCTCGTAAAACTGATTAAACTTAACAATCCTTAACCTGACACAATAAAATATAATTGAAAATGAAGAAGAAAAAAAAGATATACAAACCAATTGGGAACCGGAGGACCCATTTTTCTTGTATATTAAATAATTTGCACACAAGTTGGGGCTAGTCTACTTGGCTAACAAGGTGTCTAACAAAGTATTTCCAACAAGGATGTCATAGGTTTAATCCCAGACATATAATAACTCCCTGTTCTAAAAAAAAATCGCACTACATTTCATAAAGCAATTATAATAATTCCTTACACTACCGAGAACAGTCCCCCTACACTATTTGTTTAAAAGGACGGTATTCCAAAAAAAAAACATAATTCCAAACTTCTTGTAATAATATGAATGAAAAAAGGTATACCTTGAGTGGTGTTCTGAGTTCACCTTCCATACAAATTTCTACAAGTAAGATGATCAAGTTATCAAATAAGTGCCTATAGAAGTGCCACCAATGGTCAAAAGAAATCCACATTAGCATGATTATAGTTAATATTATAGTCTTTTATTTTACTTTGAAAGTTTTAGAACGAGATATAGATGGAGTGGGGAATTGTTGGAAAAAATAGTGGGATCGAAAACTCTAGAAGAATGTGAAAATTACCTTACATAAATTAATCCAGCCAATCAGTTAAGCCAAGTTGCCTCCAAGGTTTTGATCTCATTTAGCTATAGTCGTTTTAGGTTTTGTGTATCACTGCACCTTTTATACATAGATAAAACTCTCCTCCTAGTTAGCATAATTCCCTAATAAATAGTTGTCAGGCTCCTTATGTTTTGAGTACTAATTTAGCCATTTAGTTTGGTTTACAATAGATAGTTTTTTCTATTTATTATTGTCTTTTCCATTTCTTGCATTATATACTTTACAATAATGAAACACTAACAACATTTTTTTTCTAGTGTTTATTAGTTTACATTAGGGGTGGTAAAAAATATCCGCATCCGAAAATCCGATCCGAAAATACCCGAAAAATCGGATATCCGAAAATTCGGATACCTGGAATTCGGATATCCGGTTTCTGGAATTCGGATATCCGGTTTTTCGGATTCAGATATGGATATTAAAATATGAAAATTTCGGATATTTCGGATATCCGAAATCCGAAATATATAATATAAAAAATTATTAAAAATAGTTTTAATGCATTGAGTTTTTTCATTTGAAATTCAAAAAGACAAATTATTAATATTTTTACTTAGTACGCAAAGTGATGATGGTATAAATGTTACCTTTTTTATGTTGATTTTAGTAATTTGAGTTTGATTTCTCAAGATCTTCAGGTATCATGAGGTAACTTGCATTTAACCGGACCAAATGAAATCTTATTATACCTAACAAATGCACGGAAACGTTCTTGTTCTTGGAGGGTTTATTTTCTTTATTTAAAACTAATGAAATTCTGATATCCGGTTTAATATCCGAATCCGTATCCGAAATTTCGGATACGGATTCGGATATCAATAATCAACTATCCGAATTTTCGGATATCCGGTTTTGAACACCCATGGTTTACATGGTATCCGAACTCTAATCGACAATTCTTTTCTAACTTGATGATTGTGGAAGATGTTGTAGCAGACATAATTTTAGCATTTTTAGTATGATTTTCTTATTTGTTTATGTATTTTGTTAGTATTAGATTGTTTGTTTGATTGTTATTGGAAATATGCCTCCAAGAGATGATTCTCTTAAATCCATTAGTATTCCATTTTATGGTAAAAATTATGCGTATTGAATGTTATGAAGAATTTTTTGTGTGGTAAACATATGTGAGTTATTGTTATCGGTGTGAAAGGTAGACTAACATATGAGAATGCTGCAAATTATGCAATTTTATTAGATCCGTGCGGAACTGGTAATTCTAAGATTATCACTTACATAAACAATTCAGTTACTCACTCACTGGAGACTCAATTGGCAAAGTATGACACAACAAAAGAAGTTTAAGATCACTCGAATAGACTGAACATTAAATATCATTTTCCAAAACAGTATTTGTTAGAAATTTGGGGTAAGAATGACACATGAAATTCTGAGAATCGTGTTATACACTTTCAAATTAAAGTATTTGGGTGGTACTCTCAAATCCTAAATTGGATAAGACTCGGAAAAACCAGAGAAAGTGAACAGAGAATGAATAATATGATTTTCGTGTACCAACTAGTCATGATCAAAACAAATTATCTCTTATATGTCTGAAAATTGTCACCAATAGTTTAATGTCCTAAAATTGTCTAAACTTCCACAAGGCAGTTTGTATAAGTCAGAAACTGCCACAAATTTGGGTTTTCTATAAGGGTCGAAATAAATTCAAAAACCGGGTTTATTTTTCAAGAATTTGGATTTATAATGCACTTTTAATATAGCAATATAATCCAAATAAAAAAATTTGTGTTGACCTGGCAGCTCGACCCCAGCCAGGGGCTGCCGCCCCTTAGACCCCACTTCGAGGGGCGTTGTCCCCGAACCCATGTTCGTTCAGGGGCTTTGCCCCTAAATGACAGTCAACTTTGAATCTTGAATAAACTTAAGCAAGTGTGCACTCCACACTTTCCTTACTTGTTTAATATTCACCAAGATTGATTTTGGTCAACAAGTCAATCCATTAAACTTAAATACAATTAGTGAAATAATTCACCAACATGGAATGTAACGACCGAAAAATATAACCAATTTTTAAATTTTTCAAAAACAACTCGATTCCATTAAATCATTACAAAAAGGTTTTCAATACAAAACATTTAACGTATTCCCAGAATCACATTACTACAAAATCATGAGGAGCGGTACGATCACGCCTTCGCCTTGCCACGGTCTCCTGAAGAACCTGAAAAACATAAAACCACAACTGTAAGCCCGAAAGCTTAGTGAGATATCCCCAAAATACCAACCACATATACCATACACGTATACATGCCATAACATATCCGATCACAGAATAGCCATGCACTTCGGGTCTACTGTGTGACTGGTCCGCCGCACCGGCTTACAGTCCACCTGGTCCACCCTCTGAGTCTAGCCATAAACCTCGAGTCTACAGTGTGATTGGTCCGCCCGCATCGGGCCTTCAATCCACCTGGTCTACTCTCCGAATCTAACCACATATATCGAGTCTGCAGTGTGATTGGTCCGCCCGCACCGGGCCTTCAATCCATCCTGGTCCACTCTCTGAGTCTACAGTATGACTGGTCCGCCCACATCGGGCCTTCAGTCAGCCTGGTCCACTCTCCGAGCCTCGGCACGTCTGGTCCGCCCTCTTGGGGCCTACAGCCTATCTGGACCGCTCGCTGGGCCTTCGGAACAACCGGTCCACCCTGGGTATCTTGGCCTACAGCACAAAGCAGGACCCGCCTCAACCCAACTCCAGTCCAAACAACCATGTGCACATACACATACAATCATATAGCAATTCACAGTCAATAAGCAGATCAAACAGATCACATAACATATCATCATCCTAACCAGGATACCGACCTAACAGGTCACTAGCATAGCATCTCCCTATCTCTCAAAATACCGATCTCAATCAGGTCTCTAACATATACCATCCTAGCTCTCAGGATGCAAACATATCAAAGCAATAACATAACAACAACTACCCGGATCTCAATCCGATAAGGGCCGGCCTTGGTGCCTTAGACCCTGTTGATATAGTGAGAATAACTCACCTCGAAACTGCCGGCTGAAAGGATAAGATCCCGCTGCTCCAAACTCTGACACGAATCCTCCACTGAACACCAAAACACTCAACTCAATAAATACCCTTAATTACCAAAATACCCCCGGAAGACAATTGGTCAACCCTTAGACAAGGTCAAAGTCAACCTCTGACTGACTCTACTCGCCGAGTCAACCCGATGACTCGCCGAGTCCCCAAGATCAGGACTTCCCTCAATCCGCGACCTAACTCGCCGAGTCACCCCGAGACTCGCCAAGTCCAACAACTCTGAGTCCACTCGCACACAACTCACCGAGTCATCCCTTGACTCACCGATTCTCGACTCGACCAGAAAATATTGGGACTCTTCGACAAGACTCGCCGAGTCCAAGAACAGACTCGCCGAGTCTAAGGCTATCTTCAACCTACTCGCCGAGTTGTTCATACAACTTGCCGAGTTCCAGGCCATCTTCATCCAACTCGCCGAGTTGTTCTTCCAACTCGTCGAGTTCCAGCTCATCTTCAAGCAACTCGTCGAGTCCACCCATGTGACTCGCCGAGTACCACCGGTCTGAATCCATACAGAAGCACTCCAGGCCATGCAATTGATCCAAAACATAGATCTAGCCTCCTACAACCCATCCATCACGTAAAGTGGCAAACTTTACGTGAATCCAAAGAGATCTAGGCCTTTAACACTTTAAGGCTAGGGTTTGGGACATGATAGCTTCACTACACACTCAAACACAGGGACTTTCAGGCATTCCAACCCTTCTCCATTCCAGATCTGAGGTAACAACCTCAGATCTAACCTCTAAACTCCAAAACACCAAAAGATAAGCTCCCCACAAACCCCATAATGATGAATCCATAAGAATAACAGCCCAAGGACGAGATATTACCTCAAAAGAACGCCCCAACTGCAATGGAACTCGAATCCAAGCAAAGCCCCTTGCTCCAAGCCTCCTACCCTTCAAGATTTCCTCAACAATTGCTTCTCCAAGCTTCCCAATGCAACTTGATTCACTCACATACGAAGGTTAGGGTTTCTGGACTTGAGGATGAGTAAAGAGGCTGGGGGAATGGATGTTATGTTCTTTATATAGGGCTCAACCCCGAGAATTAGGGTTTTCTCCACTCAGCGCCTACTCGCCGAGTCCATCTTACTGACTCGCCGAGTCGACTACTTAACACACGACCAAGTCGCGACTCTACTCACCGAGTCTCTCTTTCCCAATTTACTCTTTTAGCCCTTCAACTCTACTCTTGATATTTCGGGATGTTACATGGAATGTGTTAAGAATGGACAAATCATTGTAGAATTTGTTCCTCGAAAGAATAAAAAATAGATATATTTACCGCTGTTTTGAAAACCGGACCGGACCGGCCGGTTCAACCGGGAACCGGTGCTGGTTCCGGTTCTTAAGACTCTAAAAACCGGTAGCATATCAAACCGGAAAAAACCGCCGGTTTTCATTGAACCGTGATTGAACCGAACCGGTTTAACCGACTAAAAAACCGTTTTTTTTGAAAAATTTTGATTTTCTTTTATTTTTTAATCCTTTAACAAACTCAAGGCGCGGCCCATTTGATAGCAATAATACTAGAACGGCACTCATTTGATTTTATAAAGATCGAGTTTGCTATCTAGATTGTACTTACCGACAATGTGGGAAATAATATCTTTGTTTTATGGATAAACGCTATAGTTCTTTATTTTTATAAACAAATTGTCAGCTCCACTTTTATGTATCCACCGATGTGGGATTAGTTTACATTGCTTTACATAAAAATTTGTCAAACTCCAATATAAAACCATGATTCCTTTTTTTAAGTTGTTATATATATATATATATATATATATATATATATATATATATATATATATATATATATATATATATATATATATATATATATATATACTCCCTCCGTCCCAAAATTATAGTCCATCTTTCCTTTTTGGTTTGTCCCAAAATAATAGTCCACTTCTAAAAATAAATAACATTTTTACCAAAATACCCTCTTATTATTACTTAACCAACTAAACATTTAATGGAACATTAAATGAAAAAGCAAGGACAAAACTGTCATTTTATTATATAAAGTTAGTGGCAATTAATTTTTTTCTTAATATATGTGTTTTTTGTCTGTGGACAATAATATTGGGACAGAGGGAGTATATATATATATATATATATATATATATATATATATATATATATATATATATATATATATATATTCCGGTTCATCCGGTTTTTTGGACCGGTCCAACCGGTCAGACCAGTTGAACCATCGAACCGATAAGACGACCGGTTCAATGTCCGGTCCGATTTTCAAAACATTGATATTTACAAAAACATTGGAAATACTTACTAAGACATTGGAAAATGTGAACTTTACCAACGCATACAAGAAGTTTGGAATGATTAAACTCGACATTGATCCGGGTAAAAGTAAAAATGTGAGAATTAACCACACATTTAAAATTATTTATCACGTTTATTGAGTTTTATAGTGAAACTCTTTACCAACGCATACAAGAAGTTTAGAATGATTAAACTCGACATTGATCCGGGTAAAAGGAAAAATGTGAGAATTAACCACATAATTAAAATTATTTATCACGTTTATTGAGTTTTATAGTGAAACTCTTTTCATTCCTAGACTTTACTTTAAGCTCATGTTGGTGTACTATGTCCACTTTTGTAGGCTTTATATCTAATTTATAACTAAGTTACTTTTCTTTAAGATGTGTATTTTTTTTAAAGTTCACTTGTAAGAAATATCTTTCTCTGCATATCTCGTTTCTTATTTCGTAAGATTTACTTTTCTAAACTTTATCTCTAATTTCTGCCTAAGCTAGTTTTATTATTTAAGAAGATGTGGTGTATTTTCTCGGAAAATGATATTGTAGTACAATAAAATTTGTATTTTGTCATGCATTGGTTATAAAAGTTTCTTTTTGTGCGATACGTCATTAAAGTTGAAACTCACTTGATAAATATGGGCTTAACCTAAAAACCACCAGTTTCCAGGTTTTACTAGTTATTCCCACTTATGTGGCATAAATGATGTGGACATATAATGTCCACTTAATTTTTTTAATTAAAATCCCATGTAAAAACGAAAAAGGAATTGTAGGGGCCGTCATTAATACCAATCAGATCACAAGTAGTGTAGACTAGCTCACCACCACGACCACAATTATAGTTGGAAGCATAAGGTGTGGGGAGCCGAAGATGATGGTAGTGGTGGTCGTGGTGGGATGTGGGAGGTGGCAGATGTTTTTAAATCATTGATAATAAAAATGTTAAGTTTAGTTGTTGTAACATGTTAATCAAATGATGAGAATTCATTTCATGAAGAAGATGATTGATGTATTTAAATAGATATTCAATACAAGGGTTCTTGTCAATATATGGTTCTAGAGGTTGAATGGTATTCAAATATTTTTTTGTAATCGAAGTTTGTTTAAATTGATGTTATTTAAATTGTGGGTTTGGGTAAATTGATGTTATTCAAATCGTGGTTTTTGTAATCGATGTTCTTGAAATTGATCTTCAGTCCATATACATATTACCTATGACAGATGAATAAGACATGATGATATGAAGGTCCTAGAACTAGGTGTTTACTAAGGCTTATAATGGCCTCCTTAGAAGCTGCTACTACCGGAAATGAGAGGGAGAGAGAGAGAGAGAGAGAGGGGGGGGGGGGGGGAATTGCATAAGAGACTTATTTGTGGTGCAGAAGACTACACCTACTAAAAACCTATACTTGTTTGTAGAAAATGGTGACACTGAAATAAGAAATGACAATATTAAAATCCCAAAATCCCTAAGACCGTGGCTATGGTGATTGTGGAAACAACCAACTGTGGCACTTGAGGTGGTGACAAAACCTTCTACCACTTCGACGTCGATAACATCAATCATCCTTACGTCATTTGATTGGGGAAAATTTTTCCAAAAACCTCAACATCTGAGTTGTTGTGCACGCCACCAACATCGTCGACAAGCTGCAGTCATGTACCAACAACGAGCAAAAGTTTAAAAAAAATCTAAGGCTTATCAAAGCTAAGAGAGATGATCATCCATAGTTCCTTAAGAAAGCCCATAGCAAAATTCTACCGGTAAATGTTTAGCAGGCTTTTCAAAATTTATAGTAATGATCTCTTAAGTTTATTAATATGTCAAACTAAAGAAAAAGACAAGAAAAAAGGGCATACTAGTCAATGGTCAACTGGTCAAAGTCAACGGTCAACGCATCATGACCCATCCTTTGGCCGCATTGCTAACGCTTAATGATAAAACAGCCGCGATTCGCATCACGACTCACGTCGCAATACCCTAAGGGATGTGTCGCTAATTTCGGCTAAAATAACAACATCTCATTCAACTGTTAATATCTTAAGTCCAAATCCTAAAAGTTCATATCTTAATCAACTGAGGATTATAATGGATAAAGTTTTCAACCTTATCTAGATCTAAGGCTTGATCTTTCACAAATTCTAACCCTAACTCAAAATGAGTTTCAAAATGACTTGATTTCTTGCATGGCTCCAAAGGAGCCCCAAACATGCATGCAAAAGGTTCTAAATATGTCCAGAAGTCCACGAATGACAAGTTCAATGCCTTGTAGTTCTCTAATATTCAAATTCTTCAAGCACAAGGGACCAAAGAGACCAAGAACACATCTACATCCTAGATCTTAGCATGAAAACACAAAGAAAGGACCTCGATAACTTACAAAAGTCCAGAAACAATGTGGAAGATTAAATCTTCACATAAATGGACTCTTTAATGCACCAAATGACATAAAATGCTTCTTTTCTTCAACAACAATCCAATCAAGGCACAAGATATCTCAAAACACTGAAAAGGGGGCTAGGGTTTCACTGTCTGAGATTAGAGGTTGAAAGATCGAGCAAACCCTAAAAGTCATGTTCCTTAAATAGGGTCCAAAATCCGAGACTTAGGGTTTTGGGACCTAAAAACCATGCGTTAATGCGTCACGATCCACCTCGAAGTCGCATCGCTACTTATAACATTGCTATCATCGCAAAACCCATAGGCCATAGCTCGCGTTGTGGGTTCTAAATCTTAATAATAATAATAATAAATAAATAAATAATGACTTGATAAGTAAAATCATCATAGAAAATGGACATTACATTTGGTAACCGGATGACGCATTCATTTTTTTCATAACTTAATTAACATTGGTTTTAAATGTTTAATGACATATTACGCAAAAGAACACCAATTTGAGAGAAAACAAAATTTTCTCTTTTTAAAATTAATTTGTAAAAACTAAAAAATATTTTTTTTATGTATCCCTTTCTCTTTCTCCTTCCAAAAAAACACAAAACAAAAACTTTTGTCTACTCCATTAAATTTAAGCTTTCATATATATATATATATATATATATATATATATATATATATATATATATATATATATATATATATATATATATATATATATATATATATATATATAGGGTTAATTTCAAATGAGAACACTATTTAATGTGAGAACACTACTTTATGTTACTATTCTACTATGAATTTTCTATATACAACGATATGACATTATTCATCAACAAATATACGAACAATCACAAATTAATATTCACATTAATATTTTGTATGTACAACTTTATGACATTATTCATCATCGAATATATGAACAATCACATATTTAACATTCACATTAGAATTTACTAAATTACTATATATATATATATATATATATATATAAATTTTATAGTAGAATAACAATATAAAATTGAATATATTCATATTATAATTACTACAATACTATACATATTAAATTCATAGTAAGTTAATAATATAAAATAGTGTTCTCATCACGTTCTCACATTAAATAGAACTTAACCATATATATATATATATATATATATATATATATATATATATATATATATATAAAGAGATGTAAATTGAACTAATCTTTATAAATAAGTTTATTAATAAGATCAATCATATTTTTAGTTTTTTGAATTTAAATATTTTTCTTGGAGCGTCCCAATTTCGGAAACAATTTTGGAAACGTTCTTAAAATTATGGAGTTTTTGTTTTTTGTTTTTTGTTTTTTATTTTTTTTATTTTTGATATTTTTCATTTCAAAAAAATATTTTTGTTAATGGATGAAGTTTCATTTCGAATTATTTATTATCATCGTTTTTCAATGAAATGTCTGAGTTTAAGTCTTTATATGGTACAAACTTCCATTTGCCATATTTATTATTATTATTATTATTCATTAGATTTAATAATAAATGAACTATTTTCTCGTAATTTTGGAACAACTCATCGGATTTCAAAGTTGTTTTTGAAATTTCACAGTTTTTTTAAATCCATAATTTCGGTTCAGAATCCAGAATTTAAATCTAAAATGTATGTCATTGAGAAAAAGAATCTTTTTGTTGGTCGGATTGATTAATTCCATACATATGGATATCAATTGTAATAAATATCTAATACAAAACTTTTTTTAAACAATATATCTAACATACTCTTAAACTAAGTTTAAACTACTCTTTAAAAACACAATGAGGAATTACAAGGTATAACATTTAAGGTCCTTCGGGGGTGTGGCCAAGATCGTTCCTGGTCCTTGGCTGGTGCTAAACTTAACCACCCCATGGATTGTTGATGGGACTGCCCCAAATCTTAATAGGGCTGGTCGTCCCAGTATGATATTGTGTTCCGACGGGTCGTACAACTACAAAATCTACAAGGGCGGTTCGTTTCCTAGTTTTGTCCTGGCTAACTAGTGTGAATGGTAAATGGATCGTACCAAATGGCCATATGTTGTGCCCCATAAACCCTGTGAGTTGGCCTGTGGCGGATTTCAGTCCTTCTTTCCACTCGCTCGACAGGCGTCGGAAACAGTATTTATAAATGATGTCTGCCGAGCTCCCGGTGTCGACGTATACCCGGTGAACTATGACGTTTCGGATAGACCCTTGAATGACGAAGGGGTTGTCCCTGCTCCACCTGGATGGGATTGGGTCGTTCCTGGAGCATGTTAATCCTTGTGCCATTTCTGCGACGCCGCACGTGTGTTCCCCATGCTCCACTCTCCCCCTTTTGTGGTGGATTGCCAATATCTCCAACTTGGGTTCTGGTTTCCTGGCAGCGTCTTTGGGATTATATGCGTCGAACTTAGCTCTCAAGCTTTTGGTGATCTCTATTACGTTGCCTTTTAACTGCTTCTCTTCGATTTCCCGTTTTAAGACCGCGCAATTGATCGTATCGTGTGTCCTACTCTTGTGGTATTCGTAGTATCGTGTTTTAGTACCTTTCGCTGCTGGCTTCTCGTCGATTGCGTAGACTTCTGTCTACCTCCCTCGCCTATCTTCTCTGGTGAAGGGTCTGAAGTGTCCTGTTGGTCGTCTGTTTCATCCCGTAAACCTATTGTTTCCCCGAAAATTGTGGTGGGTTGTGTTGTAGTTATTCAGCCTCCCTGCGGAGGCTGTCATGGCGTTGAGGTACGCCTGCTTCGATGCTTCACCTTCCTCCTGGCGTAAGAAGCGCACCACCCTTTCTTTCAACTCAGCTCTTGTCTTGGGTTGCTTAGCCATGAGTTTTTAGGACAACGATCATGGTAGAAAGCCCCAGGTGAATGCCCCTGCGATTAGGCCTTCGTCGTGCCCTGGAACATTTAGTGTTGCCTTTGTGAACCTGGCGAAAGAATCTTTAACTGTCTCTCATTCTCGTTGTTTACACCCAATGATTGTGTGGCAGTCACCTTTGTATTTCCGAAGTTGCATGAAGTTTGTTAGGAATAGGTATTTCAGTTGGTTGAAGTTGTTGATGCTACCCGGTTTCAATGTTTTGAACCATGTTCCTGCGTTACCGTCCAAGGTAGTGGGAAAATATGTGCACTAGAATCGCTCATCTAGTTTCAGGGACGTCATTGTCCATTCATACGTGTCGATATGGCTGTCCGGGTCGGTAGTTCCGTTATATGTCTTGAGGCAGGGTAATTTAGCGGTGTTAGGGATTTTATACTCCAAGAGTTCTTTGACAAACGGTGATGTGACACTTCGTGATGAGCAGTCTTGGGTTGGGATATGTTGGCTAAGGTAGTACCCTGGTTGTTGTGCCGTCATAAATGGTTGTACCAACATGTTGTTGTAGGCGGTTAGATCTGGTATTTGTATGTCGTAAGGGTTGGACGGCTGGGTTATAGCAGGGGAATTGTATGGCGTGGTTTGAACGGTTGGGACATAATAGGGGGTGTACGGCGTAAGTGTTAGTTGTTGAGCCGGGGGGTTCTGTTGGCGGGCTATGGTTGGCTGTTGGTAGAACAAGAGTGGTGGAGCTGATATGGCACCTGCCATTGACAGCTGGTGGTTCTATAATTGTGATGCAGTGCCTACGCCGATCATAGTGCCGTTAGGATGTGCACTACTTGCGAGGGGTGTGACAGTTGCCGTTTGGGTATTATGAGGATTAACGATAGCGGGGAGAAGAGGTATTGTGGTGTATATTGGTCGGTTCTGGGATGAGGTTAAGTGTGTCACAGTTGGTATTGGTCAGGGTTGAGACGGGGCGGTTTGCACAACCGTGGTGATGGGGTTTAATAGCGAGTCTGTTGGTACAGTCACTGGAGCTTGCGGCAACGGACCACTTGGAGCTGGTGCTGCGTTGAAATTTGGTATCGGATTCCCGATTAACGGCAGTGCACCAGAGATTGGTGTTTGGTTGCCGGGAAATGGGGCTGCCGGAGTGTCTTCCGTCCCCAAAGGTCCCATCAGGCATATGGGGTTGTGCGGTTGTTCCGATGGCTCGCCCGTCGCTTTCTCCTCTATGCGTGGTTGTGGAAGGAAGTAAAATGGGAAAGGGTTTGCGTATCTGTTGTCACACAAACGGATAACGCCAAATGATGTGACCAAGTCCCAAACCATAGGCTATGTGGAAGAGCACTTTTACGGTGGAACCTGAGAAGTTAGACAAGAGAAAAGAATGTCAGCCGTCGTCCGGGAGGGGCTCCCGAAAAGACGCTCCGACGGTCAAGTTAGTCTAGAGAGTATGGGAGAATATGATAATGCGTGACTGGAGTTGGGTTCACTTACCTTGTCCGAACCGACTGCTAGTACTTTTATAGTGAGGATCCTCCTCGGTCCGTACGAGGACAGGGACTGTGATCCCGACATGATCCGTCGTCCTTATTAGAGGCTTTGCTCCATGTTTGTGTCCCGGCCTCCGATTGGTCCAGGCGATTGTGCTCTGCTTGGGTGCTTTGTCGTCTGAAGCCGTTGCCTTTGGACTGTAGCTAAAAGAAAATTCTTGGCGAGGGCGAGCTTTCTACGCGGGGCTTGGAGCTACCCAGGTCGCTGGGTCGACTCCTTCACTAGAGGCGCTCTGCCGCGACTCGCTTGTTTCTAGCCCGCTCTGAGGGGCGTGTCATTAGAGCACCTATAAGATGATGTGGCATGCAAAGCCATGCATGAAAACCACCTTGTAGCTCTTTAATCATAATGTGCGGTAGCTAGGCTTACAGAGTGTCACAAAGGAATACAGATGGGTCTTTCTCTCTCATACACACACGAACACACACATGAAGATCACCCCAAAATAGTACAATTGTGGTGGTGGCAGTGGCTAGTCCCTTAGCAATGGCCCCCTGGTTTTTAGCCTTGTAATATTGAAAGTTTTAAAAATTAATCTGTTATTTAGAGATAATTACTACATTGGCCTCCCTGGATTTTCGAAAAAGATAACAGTTTAAGATTAAAGAATCCAATCCATGATCATAAGATAATAAAGATAAATAAACCTAACGGGAGAAAAAAGATAAAGCATACATCATCGGAGAACTCATTATTCCGTATGGTCGTCGCTTCAAATGGAATTTGGAAATCGCATGTCCTCCACACTTTGCTCTCACTACGTCATTCGTCTTCATGGATCTTATTATTTTGCATATATATATATATATATATATATATATATATATATATATATATATATATAGAGAGAGAGAGAGAGAGAGAGAGAGAGAGAGAGAGAGAGAGAGAGAGAGAGAGAGAGAGAGAGAGAGAGAGAGAGAGAGAGAGTATTATAACTAACTAATTATTATGTGGATGTGGACCAATCAATTCAAAAAACTTAGATAAGGGTATATTTGTAATTTTCTTTTGTATAAACCTAACTTAAGTTACAATATATATGGAAAATTTCTTATATCACGGATCAAAATCCCAATCACGTCTGCTCCATAAACCTATTCCTATCGTTTTTCCCTAATTCTATCTATACGAACAATCCCCTTTCTGATCTCAGAGGCTTATTTCTTCCCCACGTTAACGATAATTTCTTTTGAACTTCATTGATTTCGCACGCTAAGCCCTAAGTTTCTCACTCACAATCACCTCACAATCACAAATCTCAGAACACCATAGCAAGCCCTACGGACAGTAAGGCCTCCAAGAAGCTTGTAACACAAAGATTCAGCCTGGGCAATGTCACAAAGCCCTCTGTTGTTAACTCTTTCAGTATAAAGCTCCACATTGTTTTTTGGGAACTTGAATCGCTTCTGAACAAGTAAGGTCAACTCCCTTATTCTTCTTCCTTTCTCGACAAGAACGTTTTGAGTACGAGTGGCTCTGATGATGATCTTTGTGCGGATAGGGGTAACCCTAACCTCAACACCAGAGTAACCATCCTCTGCAAGTTCCCTTGTTAGGACCTCATTTAGTTTAACAAATAACATGCCATCAGCTACAAACTTTCGCTTTTTGCTCATTTGGGTTGCCATTTTCGTTGGTAGTGTAAATGGGGTGAAGAAAACTCACGTCTCCTTGCAAAATCCATAATCACTGTTAATGGTGGAAATTGTCTAGTGATGTCTTCGTACGCCAACACCAAAATCGTCGGACAAAAGCTTAGACCTGGTATGTTCTTGAACGAAGTTTCTTATGGTTTTGTTCTGGGGGAACAAATTTAATTCCGAAAATTAGGGTTTTTATTCAGATTTGGGGTTTTAATCTCATATGGGTTCCATATTTTTTTATATTTTTTTTGTTAGATTAATTTTGGTCACCTTATGCAACCATCAGTTTTGAAGAATGTTTGTTGAATGAACTAATGGTAGAGTTTTTAAACTTTAGATGGAATGATTAGAAAAACTATCCATTTTCTTGTGATTACTGGGTACTATGTTTTTGACAAGTAGTTGAACATTATACCAAAATTGATTTACAGGTATATTGAACATTTGACATTATACTTTGATAAGAGTTCGTGTGTTTAGAAACTCTCTAATGCAATTTTGGTGCTATTAGATTGTGGTTTATTCGTTATCATTTTAAGAATACTAAAGCTTTTGGCAGGTTAGATTTTGAAGCTACGACATTCTGTAAGCTTTGAATTTCTATGTATGGTTGGAATTTTGTTTGAATTCATCTGATCAAATTGGATTTACTGTTATGTCAATTTTGTAGTCATTTTTCTCTTTAGCTTGTTAGTTTTGTTTTTTTAATGCCTTTTAATGTCGAGATATCGAAGCAAAACAGGGTACATATGAACCTTGCAACATTCTACTGGAATATAATCTTGAATTTCGATTCTGTTACAATAGAATCTTGCATTCCAAGTTAACTTAAGGAGTGGATTACCAAACACACCACATAATGTAATCTCGTAAGCTCACTTACCTACCGATCTCTTTCTCGATATGTTCTTATTATGTTTTTGTATGGTTTTGTGTGAATTTTGTTTTAGAATGTCAATCTCATAGAATGTAAGCGAATTTTAAAATGGATTAGGGGTCAAGATGCTGGAAATGAACCAACGAAAAGGGGAGGGCCTGAATGCTGGATAACATTATATGGGATGAAGAATTGAAGATGAACAATAACCACCAATCTTCCAAAAAAATGGATTATTCTAGCAGAATAATCTACAATATAATGAAAAAACTATGTAATAGTATATTCTGGTAGAATGATTTATATATTGTGTTTCTTTGTTATTAATAAGTGTAACATTATCATAGAATAGTATATAAAAAAATTTCTTTTCTAAGAATGTAATATAAACAAGGGTAAAAAATTTAACTTGTATCCAAATTTTTGTTATTCTTCAAGAAACTCATTAAATCAAAGTATATATTCTGTCAGAATGTGTATTTTTTTATAGTTCAAGCATATTTGTTATTTTTCAATATATTAATAAAAATATTCTGTCAGAATATCCGAAAATTATCAACCCTACAATTAAATTTTTAAAATTGATAGAATTTATTATCCCTTAAAATATGTAATTTTGCTTTTTTAAATTTATATTAATCGATTAAAATACCCTTAGAATGAAATTAAACGATATATTCTAATTATCTTTAATTTAATAATATGTAATATTATGTATTATTTATTTTCTTAAAATAAGTAAAATGATTCGACCACAATCATTCCTATATCTACACAATAATTAGTTAGAATACAATAACCTAAGCATATATATATATATATATATATATATATATATATATATATATATATATATATATATATATATATATATATATATATATATATATATATATATTCTATTGGGTAATATTGATTAAATTGGGTTGTCTTCATGGGTTATTTGATTAAAGTACGGTTTTTTTTTTTTTTTTTTTTTTTTTTTTTTTTTTTTTAATAATATAGAACTGGGTAAAAACTATGACTGGATTTTAAGAGCTAGTTGGATAGAAGGAGTCAGCCATTTACCTAGTCTTTAGATAGAGTCAGTATGTTATTAATTTCTACATGTTTTGTCAAGCTATAAATATAGCCATCTACATATGAATGAAAGTGTGTAGTTTTTGAGTCAAGGTTACTTCTTCTTTTCTCTATATATTTCTCATATATTAAACACATGGTGTATTTCTTTAGTTTATGAGGGAGCATCGAGGGTCTGATTTCCAACATTTGGTATTAGAGCGAGGGTTGAATAGGGCTGGTTTGAGAGTCGACTTTCGAAGGAGGGAGGAGCCTTTGGTTGCAAGGCAACAGGCGCAACAGAAGAAGCGGGTCAACAACTATTTTTGGAAGCAAAAATCTAAAAGATGGTCTGACTGGCAGCAACTGAAGGAAGGAAAGAAAGAAGAAAGAAGAAAGAAAAAAGAAGACAAAATAAATAAATAAAGAAGAAAGAAGATCGTGGCAAACTCTTATTTACTTGAGAAAGAAGCACAGAAAGGTAAGAAAGAAGAAGCAAGCAGAAAGTGATTAAGAATCGGGAGAGGGTCGGTCACAAGCAATATATATATATATATATATATATATATATATATATATATATATATATATATATATATATATATATATATATATATATATATATAGCAAGCAAGAGGTTTGTAACAAGTAACAAACAAGGAGTTTGTAGCAAGTAACAACAAAATCATAGCAAATAGCAGTCAACAAACATAAGAAAGAAGGCAAGAAAGCAAGCAACAATATGAAGCAAGCAAGAAGGTGTAGAAACCAGTAAGGTTGATCACGTTTTGGCAACTAAAGAGGCATGAGACAACAAGAAGTATAGGAAAGATTATAGCAAAAGAAACAATGTCATTAAGATTAGGGGGTGAATGTTGGGTAATCTTGATTAAATTGGGTTGTCTTCATGGGTTATTTGATTAAATTATGCACGTTTTTGTTTTTGAATAATATAGAACTGGTAAAAGCTATGATTGGATTTTAGGAGCTGGTTGGGTAGGAGTCGACCATTTACCTAGTCTTTAGGTAGAATCAATATGTTATTAATTTCCATATGTCTTGTCAGGCTATAAATATAGAGATCTACGTATGAAGGAAAGTGTGCAGTTTTTGAGTCAAGATTACTTTTTTTTTCTCTATATATTTCTTATATGTTATACAAGGTATTTTTCTTTAGTTTAAGAGGGAGCATTGAGTGCCTAATTTCCAACATAGTCAGAGTGTAAATCTGTAATGAAGGTAATGTTTTTTGAGTTCTACCTTTTTTTTGGGGGGTTTGTACTCTCATAGTATTACATTTGGCTTTAATTTGTTATTTAAGTGTATATGAGGATTGCTTCTATGAAACCTTTCAAGCTAGTGTACTATTACCTTTTTCTCCTCTAAAGAGGTGTCGTTGTTGAGTGTTGACTATTATGTTTTGTGCTTATTTTAATTAGCTTTTCATTAAAAAGCTCTATCAAGTATGTAATATTTTATTTAATTGTAACCTAATCTTCCTTTTTATATTTATATTAGAGATAATTGCATATATGCTCTTCTTAAACATCAAAATATCATATTTACCCAACTTAATTTCTAAATATCATATTTACCCTTCATAAAATTTCTAAATATCATATTTACCCTTCATAAAATTTCAAAATATCATATATGTCCTTTTTAAATATCAAAATATCATATATGCCCTTCATAAATATCAAAATATCATATATGTAATTTTTAAACATCAAAATATCAATGGTAATATCTAAAATATCCTCCATCTACAACATGATAATAATCAACAACAACAAAAACTAAACAATCAAAATATATATTCCATAGAGAGGGTTGAAGATTAATCATTTTGTTTGTAAAGAGGATGACATTCCAACAATTTAGAAGTTCACATTCCATTATCATAGACGTAAATATAATATGGTTAAAATTTTTAATTATTATAATAATTCTACAGTATAAAAAATTATTATAAAATATTAAAAAATGATAAAAAGGGATTTGGGCAAATATGATATTTTGAAGGTTTATGAAGGGTAAATATGATATTGAGAAATTAAGCTGGATAAATATGATATTTTAAAGTTTAAGAGGGACATATATAAAATTCTCTCTTCAAAGGAACTCTTAAATTCGATGAACAGTTTCGAAATTTTGAGAAAAATAGTTCGTTTATTATTAAAATCTAACATTAATAATAATAATAAATATAGAAAATGGAAGTATATACTATATAACGACTTAAAATCAGACATTTAACTGAAAAACGATGATATTAAATAATTCAAAATAAACTTCATACATAAGTAAAAACAGTTTTTTGAAAAGAAGATGTAGCACCTGGTTCCTTGTACGTATGACCTATGTAAGTAATTTACATTTTTAGCCTTGGACTCGGCGAGTTGTAGGCCCGAATCGCCGAGTAGAGCCGGGATATTTGAGCACGTTTAAGTTGGCAACTCGGCGAGTCCCCGCTGTCTGGATGAAACCCTAATTTCAAGGGTTTGCACCCTATTTAAACCAACCTTATGCGCTCCAAGCCCGACTCCTTCACCCTTAGAGCTCCCTATATCGTCCTAACCCCGTTTCTTGTGAGATTGAAGTGTTTTGGTGTGATTTCTTGAAGATTTTGAGAGAAGAAGGAGGGTAGATCAAGAGGAAAAGAAGGAGGCTAGATATCTTGGTGTTATTTCAGAGATTCCTTGAGGTATAACTCAGTTTCCTTCTGTTTTTATGCTAAGAGTCCCTTAGAGCACCATTAAAGTCCTTCTTGAGCCATTTCCAAGCTTGTTTATGGATTAGGGATGGTAATGAGTTGATTAACCTCTAGATCTAGGCATGTTTGAGCTCCAGAAGCTCAGATCCATGGCCTTTATGGAAGTAAATTGCTTGAATGTCCTAGATCTACCATTTTAGTCTTTATTAAGCCTTAAATCCCCATCCTATGCATGTATACACGTAAAATTGGAAACTTTACGTGTAAAACCTACCCTAAGAGCCCATATCTATGTATGGCATGAGCTGGATTCAAGCAAAATCGGGTATGTAGTAATTGCATGTGAACGACTCGGCGAGTCGTTCATCGGACTCGGTGAGTCGTTCATCGGACTCGGCGAGTCGAGTCGCGAGTCCCCGAGTTTTCCCCCTTTTCGTGTTTGCTGAGTGGAGTTGTGAGTCATGGGAGGACTCAGTGAGTCGGAAGCCAGACTCACACATGGAGGGACTCAGCGAGTCAATGCCCTGACTCAGCGAGTCCAAGGCAATTGTAACACCCCAAAATACGAGCCAAAAATTCCATTTTTAAAACATATACTTTGCAAAACATTAGAAATAAAACATTCACCGATCATATCATTTCATAAAAGATGTCGCATGTCTGGAAACCATTTTATAAAAACATAATAATGTCAGAGTACAAATCCCCAGGAAGATCTCATAGTGCAGAATACAAAGCATGTATGTGATGTGCCACTACCGTGCCAGCTCCTTCCCCTTCGAAGAAGAGGTACCTGAAACCAAAACTGTAAACTGTAAGCACGAAGCTTAGTGAGTTCCCCCATCATACCACATACCATACAATCACATATCATACATATTGCCGGGCAATTCTGGGGTGCCCGACCTTCCCGGTACGGCCATTCTGGGGTGCCGACCTACCCGTGTCAAGCCGTTCTGGGGTGCTGACTACCCATGTCAAGCCATTCTGGGGTGTTGACTACCCATCGGTCCTAACAACCGATCCTCGGGGACTATTTCACCCCCTACTGCTACTTTCACATATATCATAACATAACATATTATCAGACATATCTGGGGTGTCCGATCTACCCTTCGGTCCTAACGAACGAACTTGGGGACTATTCCCCTCCTACTACTACTATCACATATAACATATCATGCCAGCATATAATCATATCATCACATACTGTCAGACATATCTGGGGTGTCTGACCTACCCTTCGGTCCTAACAACCGAACTCTACTACTATCACATATACATATCATGCCAGCATATAACATATCAGGTAGTAGCAAACCTAGATAATATCACAAAGACAATCATCTAACACACAACTCCTACTGGTGGGCCGGCATTGTGGCCGTAGAACCACCGCTACTGGAAGGTAACTCACCTCGAAGTAACTGCTGATCTGTACGGGAACTGATTGTCTTCTGCAGCTGCTGCTCTGGAAATCCTCCGGCTATAATTCCCACAAAACACTCAGTCAAATACTATTAACCGACCTCAGGGTAAAATGACCATTTACCCCTAACCAAGTCAAGAGTCAAAGTCAAAGTCAACTTCCAGTTGACCCGACTCGCCGAGTTGGCTCGCCAACTCGTCGAGTCCCTATCCATTCGATTAACCATAATCCCGTCTCTACTCGTTGAGTTAGGAATTGACTTGACGAGTTTTCCTTCTAAACTGATGTCCAATAGTCCTTCATCCTACTCGCCGAGTTGTATGAAGAACTCGTCGAGTTCATCTTCATCCGAAGAACACTCTATGATGAGACTCACCAAGTTGTATGAACAACTCGCTGAGTCTGTTCTTGAGGCAAGAAGATTGCCTTGGACTCGCCGAGTTCCTCCATGGGTGAGTCGGGCTTCCGACTCACTGAGTCACCGACTCACGACTCCACTCATCAAACACGAAAAGGGGGAAAACTCGGGGACTCGCGACTCGATTCGCCGAGTCCGATGAACGACTCGCCGAGTCTTTCACATGCAATTACTATATACTCGATTTTGCTTGAATCTAGCTCATGCCATACATAGATCTGGGTTCTTAGGGCTTGATTAACACGTAAAGTTTCCAACTTTACGTGTAAATAAACACCAATGAAGGTTTTAGGGCTCAAAATGCACTAAAAGAGTAGATCTAGGGCTTTCATGAAATATGGCTCCATAAAGGCTACACTTTCAGGAGAACCATATCCCCGACCTGGAACTCCAGGTCTAATCGGCGCTTGTCGTGGTAACTTTTTTGCCGACTCTGCGCAGTTTGAAACCTGCTTCGAACCTACTGTATTCTCTCGGTCGTCTTGAGCACCACCTATGTGCTCCCCATGACCCTCTGGCCAACTTCACCCCAACATATCGGGGTCCTGCACCTCCGTCCGTACAACATCTCGAATGGAGGACGGTCAATACTCGCGTGGTAGCTGTTGTTGTACGAGAACTCAGCCAAGGGAAGATAGGTATCCCAGCTACCACCAAAGTCTAGCATGCACGCCCGCAGCATATCTTCGAAAGTCTGGATGGTCCGCTCGCTCTGACCATCCGTCTGCGGATTAAAGGCGGTGCTAAAATGTAGACGAGTGCACAAGTCGTCATGAAACTTCCTCCAAAACCTGGAAGTGAAACGCACATCCCAATCTGAAATCGCTGACATCGGCACCCCGTGCCGCGCTACTATCTCCCTGATATAGATATCGGCCAACTTTTTGGCCGAGATACTCTCCTGGATCGGAATAAAATGGGCGGTCTTGGTCAATCGATCCACGATGACCCAAATCGAATCTACTGCTCGCGCAGTCCTGGGAAGCTTTGTGATAAAATCCATCGTAATATCTTCCCATTTCCACAACGGGATATCCAACGGCTGCATCTTTCCGTGCGGTCTCTGATGCTCGGCCTTGACCTTCCTGCAAGTCAAACATCGCTCGACGTACCGAGCCACATCCCGCTTCATGTAGGGTCACCAATAGTATCGACGAAGATCCCTATACATCTTCGTCGCCCCTGGATGAATAGAGAATCGGGATTTGTGCGCCTCCTTCATCAAGATCTGGCGGACGCCTCCGTGATACGGCACCCACACCCTACGGTGTAGTGTCAATAATCCTCGGCTATCATAATTAAAGGAGGTGACTTGACCCACTATTCGCTCGCTCTTCCGATGTTCCTCCTTCATAGCCTCCTGCTGAGCTTCCCGAATTTGATCTAACAGTGGAGTCACCACCATCATCCTCATACACACATCCCTGATCTGTGCCGCCTTACGGCTAAGCGCATCGGCCACCACATTGGCCTTCCCCGGGTGATGAAGGATCTCGCAATCATAATCCTTCACCACGTTCAACCACCGACGCTGCCTCATGTTCAGATTCGGCTGATCCATGAGGTACCTCAAACTCTTGTGGTCTGTGTAAATGGTACATCGAACCCCGTAGAGGTAATGCCGCCAAATCTTGAGGGCGAAGACCACCGCCCCCAACTCTAAATCATGCGTCGGGTAGTTCGCCTCGTGAGACTTTAGCTGCCTCGAGGCATAAGCAATGACATGCCCCTTCTGCATCAATATTGCGCCTAATCCTGAGATAGACGCATCACATTATACCACAAAATCCTCTACGCCCTCGGCAGGGCTAAGATTGGCGCCTCGCACAATCTCCGCCTCAGAATCTCGAACGCTGTCTGCTGCTTAGGCCCCCATCGAAAGACCACGACTTTCTTAGTCAACCGCGTCAGGGATATGGCTATCTTGGAGAAACCCTGAATGAATCTCCGATAGTAGCATGCTAATCCTAAGAAACTCCGAATCTCGGATGGACACTTTGGAACCTCCCATCTCATCACGGCCTCCACCTTGGCCGAGTCTACTGAAATCCCGTTCTGGTTGACAAGGTGCCAAAGAAACTGCACCTCGCGCAACCAAAAGTCACATTTGGAGAACTTGGCGTACAAGCTCTCCCTCCTCAAGGTCTCCAAAACCTCTCTCAGATGCTCCTCGTGCTCTTCCTGCGTCTTGGAATAAACCAAGATGTCATCAATGAAAACTATCACAGACCGATCCAGAATCGGTCTACACACGCGGTTCATGAGGTCCATGAATGTGGCAGGAGCATTGGTGAGCCCAAACGACATCACCACGAACTCATAATCTCCATAACGCGTCCGAAACGCGGTCTTCTGCACATCCTCCTCTCTGACCCTTATCTGATGATAACCCGAACGCAAATCGATCTTGGAGAACCAAGATGCTCCCTGTAACTGATCAAATAGGTCATCAATCCTCGGGAGTGGATAACAGTTCTTCACCGTTACCTTATTCAGCTCCCGGTAATCTATACACATCCGATGTGACCCGTCCTTCTTCTTCACAAACAGGATCGGGGCTCCCCAGGGTGAACTGCTCGGTCGAATAAATCCCTTGTCTAGCAGCTCCTGCAGCTATGTAGATAACTCCTGCATCTCGGGAGGAGCCAACCGATAGGGTGCCTTGGCTATCGGAGCTGCACCAGGAACTAGGTTGATCCTAAACTCTACCTGTCGCTCCAGAGGTATCCCAGGAACCTCCTCTGGGAACACATCTGCGTAGTCTCGCACCACTGGAACCTCGCTCACCACTGCCTTACCCGTCTCCTGGGTATCCATAACATACGCGACATATCCCGCACAACCCTGCTGAAGGTAGCGCCTAGCTCTCGCTGCTGAACATACTGTGGGTCCATGCTGTGGCCTCTCGCCGTGGATCACCAACTCTCCCCCACTTGGGGTCCTGATCCGCACTAGCTGATGTGCGCAATCTATCACCGCCCCATTAGGGCTCAACCAATCCATGCCTATAATCACCTTGTTCCCCCGCAATGGGATGGGAACCAAATCCACCAAATAGCGTTCCTCAA
The DNA here is from genome assembly GCF_002870075.4 of Lactuca sativa. Taxonomy (NCBI): domain Eukaryota; kingdom Viridiplantae; phylum Streptophyta; class Magnoliopsida; order Asterales; family Asteraceae; genus Lactuca; species Lactuca sativa. Next base: position 38,213,261 of record NC_056626.2, on the reverse strand, counting down.
GTAACCTTAGAACACAATCTCTGAACACTACTGATGCTCGCACCGATCGATCATTGGCAATCTCTACCTCTAAAGGGCAATCCAACATGCCCGAAGACTCAGTAAACCTCTTGCTAAGCGCAAGGGAAACAAATGACCGGGTGGCACCCGAGTCGAACAACACCTGAACTGGGATACCGTTCACATGGAACGATCCTAACTCATAACTCAGGGCACATATCAATACCATAACATCATATAAATAAAATAGAGGGAAAGAATCATATCCGTCACCACATCGGGTGCGGCGCGTGCCTCCTCGGTAGTAAGCTGAAACGCCCGGCTCCTCACCACTGGAGCCTCTGCCTTGCCCTGCCGGCCATCAGTAATCCGCAGGGTAGCTGGCGCTGGCGCCTTTACTGGCGTTGATGCTGTCAACTGGGGGCAATTGGCCTTCTTGTGGCCCCTCTGGTTGCAGTGGAAACACAACAACTCATACGTATGTATCACATGTGCAGGGGCGGTACAATCCCTACTGAAATGCCCCGTCTTGCAGCACTTATAGCAGCCCGACAATCCCAGTCTACATGCCCCCTCATGAGGCCTGCCTCATTTTCTGCAGCGGCTCGGTCCTGACTGGCCTTTCGGCCTACCATCTGGTCCCTTGGGCTTCTTCCCCGAAGCCCCTCCTGCCTGTCTCTCCTCTGTCTTGCTCTTCCAGATGTGCTCCAGATCTATCTCCCTCTCCCTCGCCCTGACAATCATAGAGTCCAAGGTAGGGCAAGCTGAAAAACTGACATGCTCTTGAATATCAGATCGGAGCATGTCATGGTAGCGGGTCCTCCTCATGTCCTCATCACCCGCATACTAGGGCACCAACAATGCCCTCTCCTGGAACTTGGCGGTGATCTCCGCCACAGTCTCCGTCGTTTGCCTCATATCTAAGAACTCCCTGGCTAGCTGCTGAAGCTCGACAGCCGGCGCAAACTCTGCCTTGAACCTGGCCGTGAAGTCCGACCAGGTCATAGCCTCTACAGCCGAGGCTCCCAACGAGTCACCAACGGACTCCCACCAATCCATAGCTCGATCTCGCAAATACTCTGCTGCAAACCTCACCTTCGACCCCTCAGGGCAGAAGCTAATCAACCATGTAGACTCAATGTATGCAATCCATCGCCTGGAAGCTATGGGGTCCTTCGCCCCGTGAAAATCCGGCGCACCACTGCCCTTGAAGTCCTTGAAGGACAGCGTGCGAGATCCCGACTGGCCAGATGCCATGTCGCTCCTGAATGCCCTGAGGCGATCCTCCATCAACTCAACTATCCCTTCCTTGATCGACCCGAAGATAATGGGGGTCAACTCAAGGATGCCTCTGGTGATCTCTGACGCGATGAACTCGCGTAGCCCCTCATCTACTGGCTCGGAACCTGATCCCGAACCCGATCCCTCTCCTGAACTACCAACTTCTGGCCTCGAGCGTAGTACCACCATTCTGAAATACATAAATAATAATCGTTAGCGATACTGATACCTCTGGAGGGATCACACCTACTACAAGTTCCCTGGTCTTATCTTGGCCTTCCTCGGTTCGGGTACGGATCCACTGCTTTTAGTTGTACGGTCCCATACTACCTTCCACATCTATCTGTACCTTCTCCAAGGACTTCCTTGACTCCACCAGATCCCTTTCACTACCGCTGATCACTGCTATACTCATCCTAGGCTTGCCCTAGGGAAATCTCTAACTCCACCCTACCCGGTCCTCAGCTGCTGAAGGCCTCCTTGTAATGCCAATTAGCCATTACCTGAATACCATCACATGTGGTGAGGCTCAGATAATCCTTTGAGTAACAGACTCGGCTTTACAACGGTTAGACTCAGACAAGAGCTGCGTAATAGGGCCAAATCCAGCACTCTAAGATTATTCAACCCTGATCACATGTGACGTGACGTATTCACCTAATGTCTAACTCCCATCACTCAGAGTCTCACGAAGCACAAAGCAAGCAACATTCAGACAAAAGGGAACAATCTCAAGCAAATCCGTCCTCATAGAGAGAAACTAAACTAGCATACAATGCTAAACTCATACTATCAGGCATAACCTAAACATGTTATCCTACTGCTGTCTACTCAATTCTAGCATGCAGTTTTTATACACTGAAGCACATAAAGCAGGCACATAAGGCATCACTCCTAGATCCTTAGTCCTATTCTAGCATGTTGTTCTACTAAAAATGATAAACATAACATAAGCTTGTATGGGTACTTTGGGGAATACTTACTTGAGCTTGGCCGGTCGCGCACATCACACACTTCGTTCCTTTTTAAAACTCTTTACTTAGCTTCTAAGAAAATATTTTCTTCTTTAAAATCTTTTAGTCCCTCTATTTTAGTTCAGACACCCACGAAGGTGTGTCCGAATCCCTCATACCAGGGCTCTGATACCAACTTGTAACACCCTAAAATACGAGCCAAAAATTCCATTTTTAAAACATATACTTTGCAAAACATTAGAAATAAAACATTCACCGATCATATCATTTCATAAAAGATGTCGCGTGTATGGAAACCATTTTATAAAAACATAATAATGTCAGAGTACAAATCCCAGGAAGATCTCATAGTGCGGAATACAAAGCATGTATGTGATGTGCCGCTACCGTGCCAACTCCTTCCCCTTCGAAGAAGAGGTACCTGAAACCAAAACTGTATACTGTAAGCATGAAGCTTAGTGAGTTCCCCCATCATACCACATACCATACAATCACATATCATACATACTGCCGGATAATTCTGGGGTGCCCGACCTTCCCGGTACGGCCATTCTGGGGTGCCGACCTACCCGTGTCAAGCCGTTCTGGGGTGCTGACTACCCATGTCAAGCCATTCTGGGGTGCTGACTACCCATCGGTCCTAACAACCGATCCTCGGGGACTATTTCACCCCCTACTGCTACTTTCACATATATCATAACATAACATATTATCAGACATATCTGGGGTGTCCGATCTACCCTTCGGTCCTAACGAACGAACTTGGGGACTATTCCCCTCCTACTACTACTATCACATATAACATATCATGCCAGCATATAATCATATCATCACATACTGTCAGACATATCTGGGGTGTCTGACCTACCCTTCGGTCCTAACAACCGAACTCTACTACTATCACATATACATATCATGCCAGCATATAACATATCAGGTAGTAGCAAACCTAGATAATATCACAAAGACAATCATCTAACACACAACTCCTACTGGTAGGCCGGCATTGTGGCCGTAGAACCACCGCTACTGGAAGGTAACTCACCTCGAAGTAACTGCTGATCTGTACGGGAACTGGTTGTCTTCTGCAACTGCTGCTCCGGAAATCCTCCGACTATAATTCCCACAAAACACTCAGTCAAATACTACTAACCGACCTCAGGGTAAAATGACCATTTACCCCTAACCAAGCCAAGAGTCAAAGTCAAAGTCAACTTCCAGTTGACCCGACTCGCCGATTTGGCTCGCCAACTCGTCGAGTCCCTATCCATTTGATTGACCACAATCCCGTCTCTACTCGTCGAGTTAGGCATTGACTCGACGAGTTTTCCTTATAAACTGATGTCCAATAGTCCTTCATCCTACTCGCCGAGTTGTATGAACAACTCGTCGAGTTCATCTTCATCTGAAGAACACTCTATGCTGAGACTCGTCGAGTTGTATGAACAACTCGCCGAGTCTGTTCTTGAGGCAAGAAGATTGCCTTAGACTCGCCGAGTCAGGGCATTGTGAAACGACCCAAAAATACGACCCAAAAATTTCGTTTTTAATACCATCAAAACTATAATCAGAGTATCATATAGATAAACCATGCGTGATATGTCCCAAAAGATAATAAAGTACTGTGCGGAAAATGTAACATGCTATATCCAAAACAACAACTAAATCAAATCCAAACTAAAGCTGAAACGGTGGTGTGTGCGATGCCGTCATCCAGAGCTCTTCCCTTTGCTTGCGGAAGTACCTGAAACCAAAACTGAAACTGTAAGCACGAAGCTTAGTGAGCTCCCCCAACTTACCACATACCATACAACAACATATAAACACATATTGGGCCTTGCCCACTGCATCGGGTCGGGACCCGGAAAACTGCATCGGACCGAAGTCCGGAACTGACTGGGACCTTGTCCCCTGCATCGGACCGAAGTCCGGAACTAACTGCATCGGACCGAAGTCCGGAACTGACTGCATCGGACCGAAGTCCGGAACTAACTGCATCGGACTGAAGTCCGGAACTGACTGCATCGGACCGAAGTCCGGAACTAACTGGGACCGTGTCCCCTGCATCGGACCGAGGTCCGGGACTGACTGCACATGGCATAGCATATCATAACAATTTATACTGCATACTGCATCGGGCCGTGGCCCGGAACATAAACACATACACATAGCACATAAAACATGTCTGAACCACGAAGGCATCAAACATACTAACTACTACATCGGACCGAAGTCCGGAAACTACTATTAACTGGACGGGCCGGCATTGTGGCCTTAGACCCGCCCCTACGGGAAGGAAACTCACCTCGTAAGCTAGCGGATGAGAGTGCGGCTCGGAAAGCTAACGGCTGCTGCTCCTGAATCTCCTCGGCTCAATAAGTTCACACTTGATCTTGGATCTTGGCACTAGAACTCGTTTCCTTGCTTCCTTCTTCTTCTCCTTCTTCACCCCTTCACAAAATGGAACAAGATCACTTATAAGCTCACAAGAGGAAGGTTTAGGGTTTCTCACAGTGCTCTCAGGGGGAAAGTGACGAGATGGAGGCTATAATGGGGTTTAAATAGTGAGCAAACCCGGGGAGTTAGGGTTTCACCCAGACGGACGGACTCGCCGAGTCCAGGATATGGACTCGCCGAGTCGCCGGCTCCCGCGTGCACAAGATGCGCGACCCGACTCGGCGAGTCAGGCTAGAACTCGCCGAGTCCCTCTTGAAAACTTAGCCCAAATCAAATTAATTAACATACCGGAAACGGGTCGTTACAATTCTCCCCCACTTGTTTCAGACTTCGTCCTCGAAGTCTGCTACGGCTGGATCTGCGAATAACTCCGGGTAGTGCGTTCTCATTTCTTCTTCAGCCTCCCATGTCCACTCAGACCCCTTCCGATGCTGCCACTGCACCTTTACCAGCTGAATTACCTTGTTCCTCAAGGTCTTGGTCTTCCGTTCCAAAATTGCTATCGGCTTCTCGATATAATTCAAGCCGCTATCGACCTGGATATCCTCCAAGGGAACGACCGCTGTCTCGTCCACTAGACACTTCCTCAACTGCGACACGTGGAAGGTGTTGTGTATCAAACTGAGCTCCTCAGGAAGATCTAACCGGTAAGCAACCCGACCCACCCGGGCCAAAACCCTGAAAGGACCAATAAATCTGGGGCCCAATTTGCCCCTCTTCCGGAACCTGATGACACCTTTCCAAGGTGAGACTTTCAGAAGAACCATGTCTCCTACCTGGAACTCCAAGTCTGAACGCCTCTTGTCGGCGTAGCTCTTCTGCCGACTCTGCGCAGTCTGCAGTCTACTACGGACCTGCTGGATCAGCTCCGTCGTCTTGAGCACCACTTCAGTGCTCCCCATAACCCGCTGACCGACCTCGCCCCAACAAATCGGGGTCCTGCACTTCCTGCCATATAACATCTCAAAAGGAGGTCGATCAATGCTCGCATGATAGCTGTTGTTATACGAGAATTCCGCTAAGGGAAGATACGTATCCCAACAGCCCCCAAAATCCAGAACGCATGCCCTAAGCATGTCCTCGAGAGTCTGAATCGTCCTCTCGCTCTGCCCGTCAGTCTGAGGATGAAAAGCGGTGCTGAAATGGAGACGAGTACCCATCTCGTCGTGAAACCGCTTCCAGAATCTGGACGTGAAGCGAACATCTCGGTCCGACACTACCGATACCGGCACTCCATGCCGTGCCACAATCTCTCGCACATAGATATCGGCTAACCTTTCCGCCGATATACTCTCCTGGATCGGAATAAAATGGGCACTCTTCGTCAACCGATCCACCACTACCCATATCGAATCTACTCCACGTGCGGTCCTGGGAAGTTTGGTGATAAAATCCATGGTGATGTCCTCCCATTTCCACACGGGAATATCCAACGGCTGCATCTTGCCGTGAGGTCTCTGGTGCTTCGCCTTGACCTTTCGGCAGGTCAGGCACCTCTCAACGTACCAAGCGACGTCCCGCTTCATGCAGGGCCACCAATAATCAGGTCGAAGATCTCGATACATCTTCGTCGCCCCTGGATGGATAGAAAATCGAGACTTATGAGCCTCGTCCATCAATACCTGCCGTACCCCACCCCAGTACGGTACCCACACCCTACCATGAAGCGTCATCAAACCCCGACTGTCATAGTCGAACGAAGCTACTCGACCCACTATCCTCTCGCACTTCTGCCTCTCCTCCTTGAGACCCTCCATCCGAGCCTCCTTGATCCGCTCCAACAAAGGAGTGATTACCGTCATCCTCATACACAAATCCCTGATAGGGGCCGCCGACACCTTGCGGCTCAGGGCATCGGCCACCACGTTGGCCTTCCCTGGATGATACAGGATCTCACAGTCATAGTCCTTCAGCACGTCCAACCATCTCCTTTGTCTCATATTCAAACTCGGCTGATCCATAAGGTATCGTAAACTCTTGTGGTCCGTGTAGATAGTACAGCGGACCCCATACAGGTAATGCCTCCAAATCTTGAGGGCAAATACAACTGCCCCCAGCTCCAAGTCGTGGGTAGGATAATTAGCCTCGTGAGGCTTCAACTGTCTCGAAGCATAAGCCACCACATGGCCTCGCTGCATCAACACTGCTCCCATACCTGTGATCGAAGCATCACAATAGACCACGAAATCCTCAACACCCTCTGGCAAGGTAAGGATCGGAGCCTCGCACAATCTCTGCCTGAGAGTCTCGAACGCCGCCTGCTGCTCAGGCCCCCAACGAAAAACTACCGACTTCTTGGTTAGTCGGGTGAGCGGCACTGCTATCTTGGAGAAATCCTGAATAAACCTCCGATAATACCCTGCCAATCCTAGGAAGCTCCGAATCTCAGATGGAGACCTCGGGACCTCCCATTGCATCACGGCCTCAATCTTGGCCGGGTCAACCAAAATACCCTTCTGATTAACGAGATGCCCAAGAAACTGCACCTCGCGTAACCAGAACTCGCACTTGGAGAACTTAGCGAACAGTCTCTCCCTCCTCAAAGTCTCCAACACCTCCCGCATGTGCTCCTCGTGCTGTCCCTGCGTCTTGGAATACACCAAGATGTCATCGATGAACACTATCACTGACCGATCCAGCATCGGTCTACATACGCGGTTCATGAGATCCATGAACGCGGCTGGGGCATTGGTGAGCCCAAATGGCATCACCACAAACTCATAATGACCATACCGGGTCCTGAAAGCAGTCTTCTGTACATCCTCATCCCTGACCCTCATCTGGTGGTAACCGGAGCGTAGGTCGATCTTGGAGAACCAAGACGCTCCCTGGAGCTGATCAAACAAGTCATCTATCCTCGGAAGTGGGTAACGGTTCTTCACCGTTACCTTGTTCAACTCCCGGTAATCAATACACATCCGATGCGACCCGTCTTTCTTCCTCACAAATAAGATCGGCGCTCCCCAAGGCGAACTGCTCGGTCGAATGAAACCCTTGTCTAACAGCTCCTGAAGCTGTGTAGACAACTCCTGCATCTCAGGGGGAGCAAGTCGATATGGTGCTTTGGCTATCGGAGCCGCACCAGGAACCAGATCGATCCTGAACTCAACCTGCCTCTCAGGAGGTATCCCCGGCAAATCCTCGGGAAACACATCCGGGTAATCTCGAACAATAGGAACATCATCGATCGTCGTCTTGCCCTTATCCCGGGCATCCAAGACGTAGGCTACATAACCGGCGCAACCCTGCTGAACGTAGCGCCTCGCCCTAGCGGCAGAGCAGAAGGTCAATCCTCGCTGGGGCCTCTCGCCCTGAACCACTATCTCTCCCCCACTGGGAGTGCGAACCCTCACTAGCTGAAGCTCACAATCAATCACCGCCCCATTGGGGCTTAGCCAATCCATTCCCACAATAACTTTATTCCCGCGCAGGGGAATCGGAACCAAATCCACTGAAAACTGCTCCTCAAATATCTGAAGGGAACACCCTCTATATACTTTGTCGACCCTCACGGTCCTATCATCTGCTATCTCAACCTCTAACGGACAATCCAGTTCCCCCGGAGCTCTGCTAAATCTCTTGCTAAGCGCAAGCGATACAAATGATCGGGTGGCCCCCGAGTCAAACAATACCAAAGCAGGGATGCCGTTCACCGAGAACGACCCTAAATAAAGCGTACCATCAAATAATATTCAAACGATATATTAATAATTAAGAGATGAAAGAAATATACATACCCGTCACCACATCAGGAGTCGCTCGCGCCTCCTCTGCTGTCATCTGAAATGCCCTGCTCTTCGCCACCGGCGCATCAGCTCGGCCCTGACGGCCATCTGTGATCCTCAAAGTAGCAGGGGCGGGTGCATGCACCTTCCCTGCTGCAGCTAAACTGGGACACTGGGACCTTTTGTGTCCCCTCTGATTGCACTGAAAGCAAATCAGATCCGATGCTGTAACCGTAGTGGCAGGGGCCGTACAATCCCTACTCATATGCCCGGTCCGACCGCACTTGTAGCAGCCGGAACTCCCTGCCTTGCACGCCCCCTCGTGCAACCTCCCACACTTGCCACATCGACCGTGGCTCTGCTGACCCCTGGACCTGTGATCTGAAACCTTGGGCTTTTTGCCCACACTGCCTGCACCCGAAACCGCCTCCGGTTTCCTCTTCCTCTCCATCTCGAGATCAATCTCCCTCTCTCTGGCTCTAGCAATCATGTCGTCCAGTGTTTTGCAACTGGACCGGCTCACAAACATACGAATGTCGCTCCGCAACATCTCGTGATAACGGGCCTTCTTCATCTCCTCGTCTGCTGCATACTGAGGAACAAGAAGGGTCCGCTCCCTGAACTTGGCGGTGATCTCCGCCACTGTCTCGGTAGTCTGGGTAAGATCCTGGAACTCCCTGGCTAACTGTTGCACCTCAATGACCGGTGCGAACTCCGCTCTGAACCTGGTAGAGAAATCAGCCCAGGTCATGGCATCCAATGCCGCATCATCCCCGAGGGTATGTCCTACCTCCTCCCACCAGTCACGTGCCCTGTCCTTCAGGAGACAGGACGCCAATCTGACCTTATCCCCCTCGGGACATCTGCTAGTGCGGAATGCGTTGGCCACATCCGCCAACCACCTGGTACTCGCTATGGGGTCCCGTGCCCCGTGATAGTCAGGAGCCCCGCATGCCCTGAACTCCCTGAAAGTGAGTGTGCGCGACCCCATCACGGCCGCCATCTCAGTACGGAAGGTACTCAGTCTCTCATCCATCATCTCCAAAATGCCCTCCTTGATCGAACCGAAGATCACAGGAGTCTGCTCAAGTATGATGCGAGTAATCTCAGAAGAAAGGAACTCTCTGGTCTGCTCATCGATCTGTCCGACCTCCGGGTCGGATCCCGATCCTGATCCTCCTCCGGCATCTGAACTGCCGGCTGCTGGCCTCGGACGCAAAACTACCATTCTGAAACATATCATAACAACATCAGAACATTGAAATATTTCAAGGGATCATGATACGACTACTAGCTTCCTGGTCTAATCTTGGCCTTCCTTGATTCGAATACGGATCCTCTGCTTCCAGTAGTATGGGCCCCTACTACCTTCCACATCTATCCATACTTTCCTCAAGAACTGCCTCGACTTCCCCAAGTCACTTCTACCGCTGCTATTCCCTGCTACTCTCACCCTAGGCTTGCCCTAGAGAAAACTCGAGCTCAATACGACTGGTCCTCAGCTGCTGTAGGTCTCCTTGCACTGCCAGTTAGCCATCACCTGAACACCATCACATGTGATGAGAATCGGATAATCCTTCAAGTAAAAGGTCCGTCCCTACAACGGTTGGACTCAAACAAGAGCTGCGCAGTAGGGCCAGTTCCAGCACTCTGGGATTATTCAAACCTGATTACATGTGGTGTGATGTGTCCACCTAATGGCTAACTCCCATTACTCGGAATCCCACTAAGCACAAAGCAAGCAGCATTCGGACAAGGGAAACAGACTCACGCAAGCTATTCTTATAACAAGAAACTGCACTAGCATAGGATGCTAAGCTCATACGATCAGGCGTAACCTAAACAGGCTATCCTACTGCTGTCTACTCAATTCTAGCATGCAATATTCATAGAGCTGTAACACATAAGCAGGCACATAAGGCGTTCTCCTACACCCTTAGTCCTATTCTAGCATGCTGTTCTACTAAATTGAAATTGAACAAATAACTTGTATGGGTAATTTGGGAGTACTTACTTGAGCTCGGTTGACCGCATGCACACACCTTTTTCTTAAAACAATTCTTTTCCTTCTAAGTGTTTTCAAAATTCTTTTGTAAAAACATTTTATTAAAAATCTTTTATTTCCCTTTAGTTTGAGTTCAGATACACCCGAGAGTGTATCCGAATCCCTCAAACCAGGGCTCTGATACCAACTTGAAACGACCCAAAAATACGACCCAAAAATTTCGTTTTTAATACCATCAAAACTATAATCAGAGTATCATATAGATAAACCATGCGTGATATGTCCCAAAAGATAATAAAGTACTGTGCGGAAAATGTAACATGCTATATCCAAAACAACAACTAAATCAAATCCAAACTAAAGCTGAAACGGTGGTGTGTGCGATGCCGTCATCCAGAGCTCTTCCCTTTGCTTGCGGAAGTACCTGAAACCAAAACTGAAACTGTAAGCACGAAGCTTAGTGAGCTCCCCCAACTTACCACATACCATACAACAACATATAAACACATATTGGGCCTTGCCCACTGCATCGGGTCGGGACCCGGAAAACTGCATCGGACCGAAGTCCGGAACTGACTGGGACCTTGTCCCCTGCATCGGACCGAAGTCCGGAACTAACTGCATCGGACCGAAGTCCGGAACTGACTGCATCGGACCGAAGTCCGGAACTAACTGCATCGGACTGAAGTCCGGAACTGACTGCATCGGACCGAAGTCCGGAACTAACTGGGACCGTGTCCCCTGCATCGGACCGAGGTCCGGGACTGACTGCACATGGCATAGCATATCATAACAATTTATACTGCATACTGCATCGGGCCGTGGCCCGGAACATAAACACATACACATAGCACATAAAACATGTCTGAACCACGAAGGCATCAAACATACTAACTACTACATCGGACCGAAGTCCGGAAACTACTATTAACTGGACGGGCCGGCATTGTGGCCTTAGACCCGCCCCTACGGGAAGGAAACTCACCTCGTAAGCTAGCGGATGAGAGTGCGGCTCGGAAAGCTAACGGCTGCTGCTCCTGAATCTCCTCGGCTCAATAAGTTCACACTTGATCTTGGATCTTGGCACTAGAACTCGTTTCCTTGCTTCCTTCTTCTTCTCCTTCTTCACCCCTTCACAAAATGGAACAAGATCACTTATAAGCTCACAAGAGGAAGGTTTAGGGTTTCTCACAGTGCTCTCAGGGGGAAAGTGACGAGATGGAGGCTATAATGGGGTTTAAATAGTGAGCAAACCCGGGGAGTTAGGGTTTCACCCAGACGGACGGACTCGCCGAGTCCAGGATATGGACTCGCCGAGTCGCCGGCTCCCGCGTGCACAAGATGCGCGACCCGACTCGGCGAGTCAGGCTAGAACTCGCCGAGTCCCTCTTGAAAACTTAGCCCAAATCAAATTAATTAACATACCGGAAACGGGTCGTTACACATTGACTCGCCGAGTTCCTCCATGGGTGAGTCTGGCTTCCGACTCACTGAGTCACCCCCCATGACTCACGACTCCACTCAGCAAACACGAAAAGAGGGAAAACTCGGGGACTCGCGACTCGACTCGCCGAGTCCGATGAACGACTCGCCGAGTCTTTCACATGTAATTACTATATACTCGATTTTGCTTGAATCCAGCTCATGCCATACATAGATCTGGGTTCTTAGGGCTTGATTAACACGTAAAGTTTCCAACATTACGTGTAAATAAACACCAATAAAAGTTTTAGGGCTCAAAATGCACTAAAAGAGTAGATCTAGGGCTTTCATGCAATATGGCTCCATAAAGGCAGTAGATCCAAGCTCCTGGAGCTGAATCATGCCTAGATCTAAAGGTTAATCAACTTATCACAAACCCTAATTCATAATCAAGCTTGGGAATGGCTCAAGAAGGACTTTAATGGAGCTCTAAGGAACTCTTAGCATGAAAACAGAAGGAAACTGAGTTATACCTCAAGGAATCTATGAAATAACACCAAGATGTTTGGCCTCCTTCTTCTCCTCTTGATCTACCCTCCTTTTTCTCTCAAAATCTTCAAGAAATCACACCAAAGCACTTCAATCTCACAAGGAACTAGGTTAGGACGATATAGGGAGCTCTGAGGGTGAAGGGGGCGACCTTGGGGGCGCATATGGTGGTTTAACTAGGGTGCAAACCCTTGAAATTAGGGTTTCATCAGACAGTGGGGACTCGCCGAGTCCAGAATATGGACTCGCCGAGTCGCCAACTCAAATGTGTTCCATATCCCGATTCTACTCGGCGAGTCGGGCCTACAACTCGCCGAGTCCAAGGCTAAAAAATGCAAAATACTTAGATAAATTTTACATACCAGGAACCAGGTGCTACATCAATCTTATTACCTCAAGAACCGACTTGACGAGTTGTTCATACAACTCGGTGAGTCTCAGCATAGAGTGTTCATCGGATGAAGATAAACTCGACGAGTAGTTCATACAACTCGGCGAGTAGGATGAAGGACTTTTGGTCATCAGTTTAGAAGGAGAACTCGTCGAGTCAATGATTAACTCGACGAGTAGAGTCGGGATTAAGGACAATCGAATGGGACAGGACTCGACGAGTTGGCAAGCCAACTCGGCGAGTCAGGTCAACTGGAAGTTGACTTTGACTTGGACTTTGACCTGGTCAAGGGTAAAATGGTCATTTTACCATAAGTACATCTCACAGTGTTTGATTGAACGTTTTGTGGGAATTATTGCTGGAGGACTTCCGGTACAGCAGCAGCAGCAGTAGACAGGCAGTTCCCGCTCAAATCAGCAGCTACTCAGAGGTGAGTTACCTTCCAGTAGCGGTGGTTCTACGACCACAATGCCGGCCCACCAGTAGGAGTTATATGTTAGATGATTTTCTCTGTTATATTCATCTAGGGTTGCTACTACCTGTGATATGTTTGATGGGTTTTGGTCCTAAGAACATCCTATGTGCTCATATAAACCCTAATGCTTGGATCTAGGTTTCTCTATTGTACATGCAAGTTATCCAAGACTATAAACCCTAATTCTAGCATACAAGTAATCATATTAACATAAGAATGGGTTTAAGATATTACCTTGATTGTTATGTAGCAATAACAATCTAATTCCTCCTTATATTGACTTTAGAAAGCTTAGAGTCATAAATGTCACTCCTCTAATGGTTCACAAACACCAAGAGCAAGAGGATGAGAAGGAGAGAGGATGGAGGCTGCCTTAAAACGTGTGAAACCCTAGAAGGAGTCTTGGCCACGTTTTTGGGTCATAAGGGATCTATATATAGGAGGCTATTAGGGTTATCTTAACAAGGAAACCCTAATTTGGATGCTTAAGCCCTAAGCAACCCATGGACTCCTTTCCTTAAGGCCTTGGACGATTTCTTATGGGCTTCCCCATAGAATTCTTCCACTCCTTAATATAAGGCAATCCATGGCCCAAATTGCAATTATCTTATAATTACAATTCTAGACCCTTAAGTTTAATTAATCTCTTTTAGTCACAAAACTAATTACCAATTAATTATTGACTAATATTAATTAAACAATATGATTTCTCCTTTAATATATTATTCCCATAATATATTAATAAATCATATTTAATCCTTTCTCTCCATAATTCATCCTATCAAGTTGCTTTGGTGAAGGCAACCCAAAAGGACCATGCACCATCAGGTCAAGTACATACCAAAATAGTTATGGACTTAGACACTAATCCAAAAGTCTCCCACTTGGATAAGTCTAATAACTATTATGCGCATGACTTCAGATCCTGATCTGCAATCGTAGCTTTCCAAAGCCGCTGTCAACTCTGATCTTATCAGATACGCGTGTCCTTTAGATAAGGGATCATATATTCCTCCATTCTAGATATCATATAAGACATGATTTCTAATCATTCTCTTTGTACTATTTCTCGACTTCCGATTTATGACGACTGACTAATTGAACAAATCAAATTAGCCCTAGCCTGGCCGAGCATTTACGTTTGTCATCACTAAATAATCGAGGGGCCCAAAGATATCGCTTTTATCCTACTTTAGATAAAAGAAACGGATAAACTTTGATACAATGCTTGCTTGCACTCACTCACCGAATTACACACAACAATATGTTTTATGACTAAGTTACTGGTGCGTTTACATATTATCAATGTGCAACCGATTCGCAAGATACAACTCACACATCTTGGTTTCAAGAATATAAGATGTTATCGTCTCACCAATCACTCGTGATACAATTTATAGAGTGATCCAAGTGAGCGTGGGTTTAATCCAATGCTCAAATCATATTCATAAGCACTCATGAACGTTGCAGCAAACATTTGCTTATGTCTAATACTCTTTTAGACAGTCCACACACCAATTCACGACAGTCTTCATTCATACCTACTTCCAACATATGAACGACTGTGGCCCGTTCGAATAATTTGACTGTTCTTAACCAATTAAATTATTCAGGAAGTCAAAACATGCAAAGTGAAACACAAGAATAATACTAATCCCATATGGCCTCAAACCTTTGAGCATAAATAAAACACCTTTTATTTATCACCATATCGATTACTCATTATTTTTCGTTTCGGGTAATCAACTTCTTACTTGAATTATTACAGTTGTCCCATGCTCCTAGCATGCACACAATGTTTACCTATGGTTCTTACTTTGTGAAATAGACCAAATTGAGCACATTTCCAATCATTCTCATTTCACAACTCCAAATCCTTTTTCCATAAGTGAAAGAATATCAAATTCTTGCTACTTATAGAATATGCTAGATTCTAACATTTTATGCAATGATCCTTTCGTAATATCATTGCACCAAAGTCACAAAGACTATTGCCAATGATATTACAAAGTCCTCTATCGGAAATTGTTACAATACAATTCCTTAGATATGATGTCTCTCACTCAAAACACTTCATAAATTGGTCCTAGTAGGTCTTTGTCTTTTCCAAGACATCACAACTTTCCACATTTGATGAATGTTATAAACCTTCTTAATACTTATCACTCAATGTCACAATCTTAACTCTAAGACTTGTTTTGGAACGAAGTATGATTGACTTCTTGATTTAACCATTTCTTCAATTCTTGATTCCTCTTATTGGACATACAATTGTACTAAGACTCACTTAGAGGATCAATTGAGATATGGTTCTTAATCATTAAGACCTATCATAAAGCATAAAAGCTACTCTCCCTTCTTCTTAGAATGGAGAAACTTTTATCTTTCTGCCTACTTGATTCTTCTTATTCGTTTTGCTATTGATTTAAACCTTTTTAATCAATTCATAATTACACTTAATCTTGTAAGTATAATCATATTTACTAAACCTAGGGGTGTTCGTTTGGATGGATCGGTTTGATCCGATCCAATCAAGTGAATCCAAATTGATTTCGGTTTTCAAAACATGGATCCAAATAGTCCAAACTAAATTCAAATCCGATCCGATCCAATCCAATTACAATTTGGTTGGATCGGTTTTTATAATTCGGTTTTAAAAGACCGAAATATTTTAAAACGACATATAATTATAATATTACCCAATTTTAAACAAGGAGCGAAAAAAATTAGTTAGTTGTGATTTGAAATTTATAAACAACTAATAAACAAATATATTATAGTTAAATATTTTATTGATAGAAAACTTTTGAGAGATAATATATATTGATGTTTTTTTATCGGGTGAAATATTTTGAACCAATTTGAAAAAATAAATTACAAAATTAATTGATAACTATAGATATATATTATAAATAAATAAATAATAAATGTTTATTCGGTTTTTTTGGACTATTCGGTTCTTATTTTATAAACCAAAACCAATCCGAAATCCAAAATAATAATTCGGTTTTGTTGAAAACCAATCCAAAAATCCGAATATCCGAACCAAATAGTCCAATCCAAATTGTCCAATTGGACAATTCGGTTTTATCCAAATAGTGAACAACCCTAACTAAACCTTTTGTAAATCATGACGAATATCATTGTTACTCTTATGGTGGACTTGATCAACACACTACTTTGTGTACTCGATCTCCTATTCCTTCATTTGACACTTCGTCAATGAATTAGTCTAATTTCCAAATATGAAATTTCTCATTTATCATGCAACCAAGTTGCATGATTCCAAGTTTCTGTCCAATTGAAACTTGAGCGATGAGAAACTCTCCAAATTTGGTAAATTCTCGATATTTCCATAATTACCATAAATAAGAATCATATCCATTCTTTGTAGAAATATGAAAACATCAATTTTCATAACGATTTCATTGCAAGGAAATAAACAAATAAATAAATAAGTCAAACCAAAATTTATTTTATTTATAAAAGCAGCGGAAAACATTTGTCCTTACAATGCAAAATCCATTGAAAACTATGTATTTCAAAAAGAAAATTTCTAAATATCTAAGCTCAAAATCTAATCTTCAAGTCCATGCGATCAAGATCCATTCCTTGTGATTAGATTCATCTTGCTCTTTCACCAAGCTTCCTTTCTTTTCACCGATCCTGCAAAACATTCAAATGCAATCTTATCACATCATGTATTAAGAATCAATGAATAGGAACTTAATGGAGTTAGATAGTGGATTTTACCTGAAGCGCAGCCATACTCTTTGACTCTCCCATCTTCTGGACTCTTCAGGCTCTTTGGGCAGACTTGTATCCAACGCCCTTTCTTTTGGCAGCAAACGCAGGTCGGTTCTCCTAAAACGTCCTCGGAAGCATGGTCGGTTGACTTTCCCAACAAATACGCTCCATTGCTTCGCCAAATCATTTCTGATTCAACAACAATGAGCATGTAAGTTAGGTCAATGAGGTTGTCGTGATGATCCATCATATAATACTTTCTTTTGAACTCATTATATGATTCAGGAAGTGACTGCAAAACCCAATTCACAGCCAACTCATCCGGGAATGACACACCCATCATTATCAACCTATCAATGTGTGATTTCATTCCTAGAACGTGGGCATACACGGGTTTACCATCTTCATGTTTCATTTCCAATAGGGCTTTAGTGATATTGAACCTTTCAATTATTCGATCTTGTGGGTTAGGGAGAACAATTGGAGGAGGTGGAGGAAGTGAAGCATGATTTCTTGTTCCTCGATCGAATCGTGGAATACCATCTTCATGTGGAATGCTTGTTCCACGGGATTTGAGAAGACCATAGTTGTCGAACTTTGACATCTACAAAACGGGAGAAAACAAATTCAAGTTAGTTGATCGATTGAGTCCTTAGTAAATCACCCAAATGAGATACTAAGGCTAGGACCCAACACAATATTCTACAACTCGGGAGAGGGATGGCGTAACCCAAATTGCAGAACATTTAAAGGTAAGTGAATGACGATTCACTAATTTCCACCATGAAAAACGAAAAAGAAATTTAAGTTTTAAATCTATGAAAACTCCTAGATCCTATGAGATTCATTGAACATTTCAATGGCATGTTTAAATCTCGATATGCCCCTCTTGTTTGTGACTGGGATGTCGAGGATCACAAAGCGGGTGTGAATAACCATGCAAACTACATGGTGCCCCCACATGTTACAGACACCTATTCGATGTGCCGGTAAACCACACACGCTCCACCGAACTATGACAAACATTGAGTCACCCTTTGCTACCTTTGATTAGAACCATTTAGTGTGCCGGTAAACCACACACACTCCACTAATGTCTTCGCAAAGGAACAAAGTGTAATTTCATGGAATTGCATCAATTCAATTTTGCCTAAGTAACTAAGATTGGGAATTTGAAAAACATTTAGTTACTGTTGTACTACATTATACTTATAATGGAAGGTTTCGTCCTATCCTACCCGTTCGGCTAACGACCCTCCACTAGTCAAGAGTGCGGTGGGTAAGAGTGGATACCAATTCAATCGCCATTTTATAGGCAATTTCCTTAAACACCCCTCATAGACCAGCTTCGTGAATGAGGCCTACTAATGATAAGACTGACTTTTACTCATACATATATATATATATATATATATATATATATATATATATATATATATATATATATATATATATATAATGTTATACTTTTAATGTTATATATAGTATAGGGTATATTTTACACTTTTAAAATACTAGGTGGTCAAATTTAATAATTATACCTTTAATTCAATTAAATTGTAAACCAAAACTTTTATGGATTTATTAAATCTCTTTTAATTATACACCTTAATTAATTAATAAAACCATAAGGGTGTGATTTGAACTTTTTCAAATGAATACTAGGGTTTTAGAATTTAACATTCCTAATTAAACTTTTAATCAACTTTTAAATTCCAAAACTTGAGGGCAAGTTTTGAAACATTTCAAAACATTAGGGTTTAGAATTTAAATATACATCAAAATTAAACAATTAATCAAAATTTAAATTCCAAAACTTGAGGGCAAGTTTTGAAACCTTTTTCAAAACATTAGGGTTTCAACTATTTAAATTTCAAAACAACAAAACTTTTGAGGTCAAATTTAAACTATAAAACCTAAAGGGGAAAATGTGAAACTTTTCATAACACAAGGATCAAATAACAAATAATCTAAATTAACAATTAATCACATAATTATCCATATTTGATTTATTTAATGATTTCTTGCAAAACAATTTATCAATTTAATCAAAATAATTAATCAATTATCGCATAAGGAAACAAATATTTTATTAATTGATAAATATCTTCAATTAGATCAAGAATATACTCATATATATCAAAAAATCGGATTTATAATGATCTAATATGATAAGGCAAGTATCCTCAAGCAAAAACAACAAGAAAACCCGGTTTTCCCTCTTACTGACCAGCCGACTCGTCGAGTCAGGCATGGACTCGTCGAGTTAGCATGAACTCGGCGAGTTCATCTAAAAAACTCGGCGAGTTCAGCCCCCAGAAACACAAAAATCGAATTTTTTAACATACAAAGCATCAATACAATAGAAACCAATCTAGGCTCTGATACCACTGATGGGTTTTGGTCCTAAGAACATCCTATGTGCTCATACAAACCCTAATGCTTGGATCTAGGTTTCTCTATTGTACATGCAAGTTATCCAAGACTATAAACCCTAATTCTAGCATACAAGTAATCATATTAACATAAGAATGGGTTTAAGATATTACCTTGATTGTTATGTAGCAATAACAATCCAATTCCTCCTTGTATTAACTTTAGAAAGCTTAGAGTCACAAATGTCACCCCTCTAATGGTTCACAAACACCAAGAGCAAGAGGATGAGAAGGAGAGAGGATGGAGGCTGCCCTAAAACGTGTGAAACCCTAGAAGGAGTCTTGGCCACGTTTTTGGGTCATAAGGGATCTATATATAGGAGGCTATTAGGGTTATCTTAACAAGGAAACCCTAATTTGGATGCTTAATCCCTAAGCAACCCATGGACTCCTTTCCTTAAGTCCTTGGGCGATTTCTTATGGGCTTCCTTATAAAATTCGTCCACTCCTTAATATAAGGCAATCCATGGCCCAAATTGCAATTATCTTATAATTACAATTCTAGTCCCTTAAGTTTAATTAATCTCTTTTAGTCACAAAACTAATTACCAATTAATTATTGACTAATATTAATTAAACAATATGATTTCTCCTTTAATATATTATTCTCATAATATATTAATAAATCATATTTAATCCTTTCTCTCCATAATTCATCCTATCAAGTTGCTTTGGTGAAGGCAGCCCAAAAGGACCATGCACCATCGGGTCAAGTACATACCAAAATAGTTATGGACTTAGACACTAATCTAACAATGTTATGTGCTAGTATGATATAATGCCATGTGCTAGTGACAATAGGGGGAGATAGTCGCCAGATTACCGGTCGATAGGGCCGAAGGGGCGGTTATGCCCAACCATGCTAGATAGATTATGTGATATGTGTTATGTGGTAGTAGTAGGGGGTGAAATAGTCCCCAACATCCGGTCGAGAGTACCGAAGGGGAGACCAACACCCAGATATGCTAGCCAGTATCCAGTCGAGAGGACCGAAGGGGAGGCCAACACCCAGATATGCTAGTCAGTATCCGGTTGAGAGGACCAAAGGGGTAGGTCGGGCACCCAGATATGCCCGTCATCTGTCGTCGGGTGTACAGCTAGCCGCCGCCGCCCGACTCCCTCTCGTTCTCCTATATGTTGAATCCCCGAGCAACTGCCGACGACGAAGTAGAACACGATTTGTCGCTGCTGCTATTTGCCTGATGGGTTCGCGACCTCCCTCCTCTTCCCCATTTATTCTGTGGTGCATGTTTCAGGATGCATATGCGTCCGTATGATAGCAGTCCTCGTGTGTTGTTCGTTGGGGAGCAAGGGAGCCACCATGGCTGCCAATCATGGTGGCTGTCGATGTTCAAGCTTCTGCTACCGCCGTCGTGCGCCACCTAGGGTGGCTGTATTCGTTTTACAACAGAAAGTGTAGGTGTGTGTGTGCTTTGCAGTTATGTGGTTTTGGGTGTCGTTTAGCTGGGATTTTCGAAGATTAGCCACCGCCACCACCGTGAGGTGGTGGCTGCCGCCATGTGCCATCGCCGGCCACCACAAGGGTGGTTGCGGGTGTATGTTTATTTAGTATAGTGTGTGTGCGTGTGTGTTTATTTCGTGAGTTTATTGTAAAATGTATTTGGAAATCGAAATAATGAAATGAATCTCTAACCACCACCGGCCGCCGTGTCGGGTGGCGGTGTGCTTTGATGGTGTTTGGACTTGTTTGGATGATTGGACAAAGGACTAAAACCCTAATGGGCCCAATGAAGCTTAATGGACTCTATTGGACCCAATAAGACTTAATGGGCTTAATAAAACCTTAATGGACCCTAATAAAACCCTAATGGGGTTAATGATATTCTGGTGGGCTTAATAGGCCCAATAAAGCCCTAATTGATTTAACAGCCCAACAAATTAATTAATGGACTAGTATTGGGTTGGAAACCCTAATTAGGGGGAATTTATCGGGACACACGGGAGTTATTTAATAACTGGAGATATTAAATAATAATCATTGGCAAAGACTAATCAAAGCAATATGGTACTTAATGGATTAAGTGCTTAATGGGTTAAGTAGGAAACTTAACCCTAATCATCATTTTATGTGAAACCCTAATTTCATTTGGGTTTATGGTTGGGCCTTTCTGTTGGGCCTTAATGATTAGGATATCAAATGGGCTATCCAAGATCAAGCAAATGGTCTAGAGCAATTTAATGGGCCTAGGGTAAGGCCCAAGTAAGGGGCTTGGGCCCAATTTAGAAAATTGGGCCATAGATGGGCCATAGTTTGGGCCTTAATGAGTATATGATGTTGGGCCTTAGAATGAGACCATGTATAGGCCTAGACCCAATTTGGAAAATTGGGCCATGTGTTTGGCTTTGATTCCTAATTGACTTTGGGCCTACGGATTGGGCCTTGGGCTTGAATAAGCCAAGCGAGGGGTAATACATGTCAATGGGTTTTTAGAGTACAACAAATGAACATATAGTTCATTACACCTACAGGTTGCGGGCCTGCTAGTGTTCCATAGACTGTCTAGAATAGTCCATGGTTGTCATCCATACTCTGCTGAATGACGATGGCCAACAATTTGAGTAAGTGATTCTCTCAAATTTTCACCACTCACCCTTAACTTATGATCAATATTATTGATCATCTCCTTTATCCAACTCACCTTTCATCATACCCACTATTTCATCTACCCATGTCCTACCCAACATATTTTGTAGATAAAAAGCATATACAGTTTAAAACTTGTATAAAACATCAATTCAACAGTCACTTCAGTCAAACAATTAATATATTTACACATAACACGTATTTCAAGGTAAATACTTCATATCTATGTGTAAATTGAAAGTAACTACACACTCACTTATTTTGGTGAAAATCGGGCAGCAATTTGTTTCCTAAAACGATCATTTCTAATAAAACCGGGAGTTTTATTGAGAAACCGAGCTCTACGAAAGGTCGGGCTTCGAAACCGAAAAGATAAATTTTCCGGGCTTCTCGGGCTCTTTGTGGGGTATTCCGGGCTTTACAATTGATACCGGGGCTTTGCGGGATGTTAAGATGAAGAAAATATGGAGAGAGGGGCTAAAAATGGCTAAATTCCAAAAGTAACCGGAAACCCTCGCAGGTACCCTTCTATTTATAGGGTCCGAAGTTTGATCCAACGGCTGAGAAGTCTCCGGATTCGACGGCTAAGAGGCTTCGTAGAGGGTCTCGCACATGCCTCGCACCTGGCTCGCACATGCGAGGGCTCGCTGTCGGCTTCTAAGTGGACCGCGGCTTGCTGGCGCACCTGCGAGGCTCGGAGCTAGGCTATGCGAGGCTCGGACACACGCGGCAGCTGGGCGAAGCTTCGGCTGGGGAGCTGGCTGCTTCGGATTAGGCCTCCTCCTCGGTCGAATCAGAAGAGGACACGTGGCTCGCATGACTCAACAGCCTCGGTGACTCAGCAGCCTAATGACTCAGCAACCAAGTGACTCAGCAGGACACGTGTCACTTTCTAAGCGAGGGTGACGTGGCAATTGTGTGACTATGCGAAATTTCTCGGTTTTCGTGCCAAAACTTCTAAAATTCATAACTTTCGCATACGAGCTCCGTTTTTGACGTTCTTTATATGCACGCGTAGCTAAAATTACGATCTACAACTTCCGTTTAGACTTCGTCGGCTAATTTTGAATTTAAATTTTATATTATTATTTTTAACAGACCGGGACAGGAAATCCGTTAAAAATTCATAACTTCTTAATCCGACGTCCGTTTTCGTCAGACTTTTTACCGTTGTGCTCATAATGAGAGACCTTCAATTCTCGTTTAGGTTGTGTCGGCTAAAAACCGCTCGATCTAAAATTCGAGTTTTTAGCTGTCTACTGCTGCGCTGAAACTTCGAAAAATCATAACTTCCTCATACGAAGTCAGATTTGGGCGTTCTTTTTATCGAACTTCTCGGTTTAACGAATATTACGACTTTCGTTTAGATTACTAAGGGTAAAAAGTAGTTTATCAAAAACTCACTTTTTACGACATTCAGCACCGTGCCGGTTTTGTCGCGAAACTTCAATAGGTCATAACTTCTTCGTTATAACTCGGATTTTGGTATTCTGTATATCCCCGAAATCCTTGTTTTGACCACTACAACATTATGTAAAGATATCGGGCTTATCTCACACTTTAATTTTGACGCTTATTTTTATTTTTAATTAATTAAACCCTAATAATTAAGCATAAAACACATAATTTACATGAAATTCACATAATTCCTTTTCATTTCTTCTAAATGAGTTACAAAGGTTAACCTAGACCATTATGTCAATATTAATGCCTAGCCTAGAAACACGGGCGTTACATAATGTAGTAATTACCCAAAGAATGTAGGTATGGTTATGTATTGGGACCCACTTATTAATTGGGTGTTATTTTGGTGTTGACAGTTCGGGAATCTGTCAGCCAGCAACTGGGGTCGAGTCTGCGGGACTTCGGCAAGTGTGGGATTGTGTCTTCGGGACTTCAGCAGTGTGAGGTGAGTTACCTTCCAGTAGCGGTGGGTCTACGGCCACAATGTCAGCCCACCAGTAGGAGTTGTTGTTAGATGATTGTCTTTGTGATAATTGTATATGTTTGCTACTACATGTTATGTTTATGTGCTAGCATGATATGATGTTATGTGATAGTGGTAGTAGGGGGTGAAATAGTCCCCGGTTACCGGTCGATAGGGCCGAAGGGGTAGATTAGTACCCAACTATGCTAGACAGATTATGATATATGTGATATGATATTATGGGGTAGTAGTAGGGGTGAAATAGTCCCCACTTACCGGTCGACAGGACCGAAGGGGTAGGCCAGCACCCAGATATGCTAGGCAGTATATGAATTATGTGTTTATGTTATGCTTTTATGTGGTAGTGTTAGGGGTGAAATAGTCCTCGGTTACCGGTTGAAAGATACCGAAGGGGAGGCCAGCACCCAGATATGCTAGGCAGTATCCGGTCGAGAGGACCAAAGGGGAGCCCAGCACCCAGGTATGCTAGGCAGTATTCGGTCGAGAGGACCGAAGGGGAGGCTAGCACCCAGTTATGCTAGACAGTATCCGGTCGAGAGGACCGAAGGGGTAGGTCGGGCACCCAGATATGCCTGACAGTATATGTATGTTATATGATTGTGTGGTATGTGGTATGATGGGGGAACTCACTAAGCTTCAAGCTTACGGTTTTCAGTTTTGGTTTCAGGTACTTCGTGTTTAAAGGAAAGGAATCGGCTTGATCATAGCGCATCACACTATGGTTTTCCGCACATGAGATCTTTGGGATTACACTATGATATTATTCTATGATAACACGTTTGATGATTTCTACTTTGGTTTTGACAATACATGATATTACGGATGTTTTATTACACTGTTGGTTTTATAATGACATATTCAAAAATGAAATTTTTGGCCTGTATTTTTGGGATGTTACAAGTTGGTATCAGAGCCTTGGTTTGAGGGATTCAGACATATTCTCGGGTGTGTCTGAACTCAAACTAAGGGCTTGGTATGAAAGTTTTCAAAAGTAAACCATTTTATAAAAGGAGTTTAAAATGAATCTGAAAAGAGAAAAGAATTTTGAAAAGAAAAAAGTGTGTGATGCGTGCAATCAGCCGAGCTCAAGTAAGGTTTCCCCAAGATACCCATACATGTTATGATATGATTATGAGAACTGCATGCTAGATTAGGGCTAAGGATCTATGAGGATGCCTTATATGCCTATTATATGTGCTTGTAGACTTGCATGCTAGTACATATCAGTCAGTGATAGGATAGCCTGTTTAGGTTATGCCTGATTGTATGAGCCTTTGAATTGCATGTACAGATTCCTGATTAGAGGATAGAATGATTTGATTGGAATATGATGGTTAGAGTTTCCACTATCTGAATGCTGCTTGCTTTGTGCTTTGTGGGACTTTTAGTAATGTGAGCTAACTATTAAGTGAATATGCTAAGTCACATGTGGCACAGGCTGGATAATCTCAGAGTGATAGATTTGACCCTATTGTGCAACTCTTGTCTGAGTCCAACCGTTATAGGGATGAGTCTGCTACTTGAAGGATTATATGATCTCTGATGATTGTGGCTATATTCATGAGGTAGCTAGTTGACATTACTGGGAATCTTTCGGCAACTGAGGACTGGGTGAGTTCGGGAACCTAGGGAAGCCTAGGATATATTTCAGTGAGTTAGTAGTGAGGCTCAGTTAGACTTGGGTGTACTAGTTGAGGAAGTGACTTGGGGGATCCGGGAGAATTGCTGAGGAAAGTATGGATAGGTGTGGAAGGTAGTATTGGGCCCGTACTACTGAAAGCACAGGATTCATACTCGAATCAGCGAGAGTCTTGGAGAATCTAAGAAGCTTTAGGGAAGAGTTTGTGACCCAGTTTGGGGGACAGAGGATGTTCCAGTTATTGCAGCTTAGCCATTGGCAAGCGAGCTAGTGAGCGTGACAGGGCGTCAGACCCTGAAGGATACAATTCCCAAGAGTTGCAAATGCGGGATCGATATGGGAGCACCCTGGAAAGAGAGATGCGTGCCAGGTGCGTATAGTAGAGGGTCCCGGGAAGAGACCCATGACTTCTGATCATCGGGTAAAAGGCCAGCAGGGCCTGAGTCAGTGCAGTGCATACGAGAAAGTACACGAGGGAGTTTGTCACTCCAAGGGTTCAGGCTGCTACAGGGTAGCAAGATTGGTCATGTTAGCAGAAGGGGATCAGTATTCCTCCAGATGTTGCGGGTATGTCATCTTATTAGATGGATATTGGGAACACATATCGCTTTGGGATTGCGAGTGAGTTTGGATAAGTCGGATCTCGAGTCAGTTTTCTGCTAGTGTTCGGTTATCAAGGACCATATATGCCAGAAGGTCCTTGATGAACCTACAGAGGGACGTATCTTGTGGAGTGGGTTCCACGCGCACCGTTATCATTTCGGATCTTTGTCGGGATCTATGCGGGAGTATTATTTAGAGGATACTCGATCAGGGTTGGAGTGATTGTTCTCCAATGAAGTCGGCATTCAGAGGTTCTATCATTGTTAAGGTATGGTCAGTAATTGTTTATGGATGAACTTTGGAGTTCAAGGCACTACCGTTGCTAGGATAGAAATGGTGACAGGAAGAGGGTAGTGTCAGTCACGGGTGTTAGATGCATAAGTGGTTGGTCACTGGATGTTCAAGAAAATTGTGTTTTTGCATGGGCTGTGTTCGGTTAGAGCTTAGTGGTACTGCAAGATTGGGAGTGGGAACGAGGATTCGTCAACTAGAGTGAAGATTAAGGTCTTCAATTGACAACATGTTAGATGGATTGAGGTGTCAGACTGGATCAGATTTCAAGAGTACTCATTGAGATTTCCGAGAATGGGAGACCTCAAGGTTTAATCGGCGATTAAGCGCTAGCATTGGCAGACACAGGTTGTCATCAGTGGGATATTAGAAAGCGAGACGGATTGGAAATCCTTCAGTTCTTGCGTGCAGTGAAGACTTAGTCGAATCTAAGTGGGGGAGAGACTTTTTATAAAGATCTCAAAATGTGATTTCTGGTTGCACGGGGTGCAATCTCTTGGGCACCTTGTCAACCGGAAGGGTATTCTAGTTGATACGGCCAAGATAGAGGCCGTGATACAGTGTGAAATTCCGAGGTCTCCATCTGAGATTCAGAGTTTCTTGGGTCTAGCAGGTTACTACCGGAGATTTACATGGGACTTCACTGAGATTGCGGTTCCTTTGACCCGATTGACCAAGAAGCCGGTGGCCTTTCATTGAGGGTCTGAATAGCAGGCAGCCTTCAATACTCTCAGACAACAGTTGTGCGAGGCACTGATTCTCACCCTACAAGAGGGTGTAGATGATTTCGTGGTGTATGGTGACGCTTTGATCACGAGCATGGGTACGGTATTGATACAATGGGGGTCACATGATAGTAGGTTTCGGAAACCATGCCAGAGTTTCGGTTAGGACTCTAGTTCAGTGCTGTGCTAGGTCGAGTGCGTGTCCGACCCGGTATGGAAAGTGTTGTAAGACTACGGGGGTAGCCGTAGCATTCACTAGTAGTCAGATGGTCTGGAAAGTGTTGTAAGACTACGGGGGTAGCCGTAGCATTCACTAGTAGTCAGATGGTATGGAAAGTGTTGTAAGACTGCGGGGGTAGCCGTAGCATTCACTAGTGGTCCGATAATGATAGAGTGTTGTGAGACTGCGGGTGTAGCCGCAACATTCACTAGGTTAGTAGATAGTGTGAGCGCGTTGTTAGGACGCAGAAGGAACAGTAGTGCCCACCAGTTCGGATGTAGCAGTAAGGATAAGGAAATCCACAGATTGGATTTCGGAATTACCCAGATGGATTAGATCTGGTTGAGCTAGTGGTAGGACTGTAGGAACGCCACTACAGTTATGAGATCAGAGAAGCAACGGACTGCTTCAGGACATATGAGATAAGGCTACCATTGGTCAGGTAGCAATCACTTTTAGCCTTGGATTTGAAGATGACAGGATTCGACGTATGGACCCAATCGATTATATCGGAAAGTAGTAGAGTCACGGTGTCATGATAACTAGTGGCAACTAGTTCCAGAGAAGGATTTCGTTCAGAAGTCGTGTGAGGCGACTAAGTAGTGAGTCCTTTGGATCCGCAGCCGGGTGTAAACTCAGTATTTCAGAGGATTGGCAAGCGAATTGAGACCCAGGAGGTCTCGGTAGCTTTTGGTAAGCAGCTATGTAGCAGCGTATACTGCTTCAGGCAGTTCAATGTTCGGGCAGTTTCAGTGTTGGGCAGTATTAGTATTTGTGTTTCAGGTTGGAAGTACAGACGGAATAGCTGGTTGATCTGGGAAGTGACAAGTCCCTCACAGCGGGATCAGCTGAGCCTTGGCCAAGTATAAGTGATCTGCAGGGATAATTGGGTCTGTGAACATGTTTTATAGTGAGAACCTAAAGTTATCATAAGTTGAGTAGCATGTTGATGGATGAGCGGAATGGATTCAATGATAATGATTCAGTATGAGTGGTCTGTCGGGGAATCAGACCATCTCGAGATAGTAGATTCAGATGAAGTAGATGTGATCCTGTTGCGAGGAATTCGTACATATGAGGATATTATGGCTTTGCGAAGATTGGTCGTAGCTACCCTGGGAAGGCTAGGGCGTGCCCATGATGATGACTATGTTATTAGAGTGGCTTGGTATGTAAGGATTGGTATGGAATGATTTCGAGGACGAAATCTAATTTAAGTGGGGGAGAGTTGTAAAACACCGTTTATTTATTAAATAAATAAATTAATTAATGAATGGCTTGTAGTCCTAAAATAAATAATTATATATCAAAGGATGGTTCGAAGGGCTAATTATCATTTTTAGAAGTCGGGGGTTAAAAGCGTGAGTTTGGGACTCATTTATATATATATATATATATATATATATATATATATATATATATATATATATATATATATATATATATATATATATATATATATATATATATATATATATTTATTTATTTATAAATACAGGGGCTCCGTAGTAATTAATTGAATTTAATTTAAAAGGAAATGAGGTGGAGGGGCTGATTATGTCATAATTAAGACATTATGGGCTGTCTGATAATTTATGGGACATAAATTGTAAGGGATCTCCATGGGTTGGGTTAGAAATGTAAAATATGGATCTATTTCGAATTAAATTGGAGCTGGAGGGACTATTTTGGTCATTATGGCAAAATAGTATGTGGATCCGCTATATAAGGGTTATGAAACCCTAACCCTAGCTTCATTTGTTCAGCCGCACCACCCTTATGACTCCCATCTTCCAACCGCCACCCTCACCTTTCACCCCTCGTCCCAGTCGTCGCTTCCGTGAGACCTTGGTGAACCGCCGATGATCCTTGCGACTCCGATTGCGGGCGTGAAGGCCGGTACCGAGGCTGCTGTTGCGTTGTTCCTTCTTCAGAGACGTCGTCGCCCTCCTTCATCATTCTCTTCCTCCCATTTCTTCTCCGATCACCGCTCCTTTTCCGCCGATAGACGTTGCTGCTACCCGTCATCTGTCGTCGGGTGTACAACTAGCTGCCGCTGCCCGACTCCCTCTCGTTCTCCTATATGTTGAAGCCTCGAGCAACTGCCAACGACGAAGTAGAACACGATTTTTCGCTGCTGCTATTTGCCTGATGGGTTCGCGACCTCCCTCCTCTTCCCCATTTATTCTGTGGTGCGTGTTTCAGGATGCGTATGCGTCCGTATGATAGCAGTCCTCGTGTGTTGTTCGTTGGGGAGCAAGGGAACCACCATGGCCGCCAAACATGGTGGCTGTCGACGTTCAAGCTTCTGCTACCGCCGTCGTGCGCCATCTAGGGTGGCTGAATTCGTTTTACAACAGAAAGTGTAGGTGTGTGTGTGCTTTGCAGTTATGTGGTTTTGGGTGTCGTTTAGCCGGGATTTTCGAAGATTAGCCACCGCCACCACCGTGAGGTGGTGGCTGCCGCCATGTGCCATCGCCGGCCACCACAAGGGTGGTTGCGGGTGTATGTTTATTTAGTATAGTGTGTGTGCGTGTGTGTTTATTTCGTGAGTTTATTGTAAAATGTATTTGGAAATCGAAATAATGAAATGAATCTCTAACCACCACCGGCCGCCGTGTCGGGTGGCGGTGTGCTTTGATGGTGTTTGGACTTGTTTGGATGATTGGACAAAGGACTAAAACCCTAATGGGCCCAATGAAGCTTAATGGACTCTATTGGACCCAATAAGACTTAATGGGCTTAATAAAACCTTAATGGACCCTAATAAAACCCTAATGGGGTTAATGATATTCTGGTGGGCTTAATAGGCCCAATAAAGCCCTAATTGATTTAACAGCCCAACAAATTAATTAATGGACTAGTATTGGGTTGGAAACCCTAATTAGGGGGAATTTATCGGGACACACGGGAGTTATTTAATAACTGGAGATATTAAATAATAATCATTGGCAAAGACTAATCTAAGCAATATGGTACTTAATGGATTAAGTGCTTAATGGGTTAAGTAGGAAACTTAACCCTAATCATCATTTTATGTGAAACCCTAATTTCATTTGGGTTTATGGTTGGGCCTTTCTGTTGGGCCTTAATGATTGGGATATCAAATGCGCTATCCAAGATCAAGCAAATGGTCTAGAGCAATTTAATGGGCCTAGGGTAAGGCCCAAGTAAGGGGCTTGGGCCCAATTTAGAAAATTGGGCCATAGATGGGCCATAGTTTGGGCCTTAATGAGTATATGATGTTGGGCCTCAGAATGAGACCATGTATAGGCCTAGACCCAATTTGGAAAATTGGGCCATGTGTTTGGATTTGATTCCTAATTGACTTTGGGCCTACGGATTGGGCCTTGGGCTTGAATAAGCCAAGCGAGGGGTAATGTAGTAATTACCCAAAGAATGTAGGTATGGTTATGTATTGGGACCCAATTATTAATTGGGTGTTATTTTGGTGTTGACAGTTCGGGAATCTGTAAGCCAGCAACTGGGGTTGAGTCTGCGGGACTTCGGCAAGTGTGGGATTGTGTCTTCGGGACTTCAGCAGTGTGAGGTGAGTTACCTTCCAGTAGCGGTGGGTCTACGGCCACAATGTCGGCCCACCAGTAGGAGTTGTTGTTAGATGATTGTCTTTGTGATAATTGTATATGTTTGCTACTACATGTTATGTTTAGGTGCTAGCATGATATGATGTTATGTGATAGTGGTAGTAGGGGGTGAAATAGTCCCCGGTTACCGGTCGATAGGGCCGAAGGGGTAGATTAGTACCCAACTATGCTAGACAGATTATGATATATGTGATATGATATTATGTGGTAGTAGTAGGGGTGAAATAGTCCCCACTTACCGGTCGACAGGACCGAAGGGGTAGGCCAACACCCAGATATGCTAGGCAGTATATGACTTATGTGTTTATGTTATGCTTTTATGTGGTAGTGTTAGGGGGTGAAATAGTCCCCGGTTACCGGTTGAAAGATACCGAAGGGGAGGCCAACACCCAGATATGCTAGGCAGTATCCGGTCGAGAGGACCGAAGGGGAGCCCAGCACCCAGGTATGCTAGGCAGTATCCGGTCGAGAGGACCGAAGGGGAGGCTAGCACCCAGTTATGCTAGACAGTATCCGGTCGAGAGGACCGAAGGGGTAGGTCGGGCACCCAGATATGCCTGACAGTATATGTATGTTATATGATTGTGTGGTATGTGGTATGATGGGGGAACTCACTAAGCTTCGTGCTTACGGTTTTCAGTTTTGGTTTCAGGTACTTCGTGTTTAAAGGAAAGGAGCCGGCTTGATCGCAACGCATCACACTATGGTTTTCCGCACATGAGATCTTTGGGATTACACTCTGATATTATTCTATGATAACACGTTTGATTATTTCTACTTTGGTTTTGACAATACATGATATTACGGATGTTTTATTACACTGTTGGTTTTATAATGACATATTCAAAAATGAAATTTTTGGCCTGTATTTTTGGGATGTTACACCCCAGGCAGGGCTAGCGGGCGCGCACCAGGAGAGGATGGCAAGGGAGTGCCAGGCGAGGGAGCACCTGGCCGAGCTGGTAGGAGAGTCCCCAACAGGGCTGGCAAGGGAGTCCTCAGCAAGGGCTGGCAAGGGAGTTCCCAACAAGAGCTGGCAAGGGAACGCCAGGCAGGGCTGGCAGGGGCGCGCCAGGCCAAGCTGGCGCGCTAGAGCAGTCTAGGCCACGCTAGTGGACCATTCCTCATCAAGTCCCCCCAGTCTGGTGTTATTGGTACGCGGCCAATGACATTGGACTGGAACTAGTCATATAAGCCAACAGGAGAGTCCCCAGCGAGGCTGGCAAGGGAGTCCCCAGCAAGGTTAGTAGGAGAACGCCAGGCAAGGCTGGCGGGAGCGCGCCAGGCTAGGCTGGCACGTTAGAGCAGTCTGGGCCGTGCTAATGGACCATTCCTCATCATGTCCCCCCAGTCTGGTGTTATCGGTATGCGACCAATGACATCGAACTAGACTTAGTCATATAAACTGTGCGTTGTCAAGTTCCCCTAGTCTGACGCGATTGGGTTGCTGACAATCGGATCAGACTAGTTAAAGCACCAAAGCAATAAACAATAAAGAGAATGACCGAACCTCTCCCACGAACGCCGTGGGGTTATCCGATGAGCCAAACGCTGCTTGAGTTGACTTGATACTCCTTCATTGAGGAGTGCGAGCCGGTTGGTGAGATGCAACGTAACTGTTGCTGCGATCATGCGGACCGAGGCTACTAAAGAGTGTTACATGACACTGATGTCGGTGAAATGTCGGACCGGGGTAGCTAAGAAGTGTAAGCTTGCCATTCAGTCCCTGAGACTGTTATCCGACGTGATTGTTATGGTAGCCATGTGAGATGGGATGTCACCAGTAACCATCTACATAGTCTGCATTAATAACCATCTTGAGGATCTTTCTTGCTCGGGCTACACCTAGCTGGATTGCATCGTACCAACCCTATTCCCCCTTTTCTTAGAGGAGGCGAGGAATAGATTTCGAGAGCTAGGCGACTAGGTTGCTTAGCGAGGGTCACATGGTAAAACTATTGTCGATAGCCAGACAATAGAATTGTTGAGGGATAGGCAATAAGGCTATAGGGTGGGGTTGCATAGCAAGACCGTTTCCGAGAGCCAGGAAACAGAGGTGTCGTGGGGTACGCGGCGAGGCTACAGGTAAGGCTACACAGCGAGACCATTTCCAAGAGCCAGGAAACAGAGGTGTCGTGGGCTACGCGGCGAGGCTACAGGTAGGGTTACACAACAGGACTGTTTCCGAGAGCCAGGAGACAGAGGTGATGTGGGGTACGCGGCGAGGCTACAGGTTGGGTTACACAGCAGGACTGTTTCCGAGAGCCAGGAGACAGAGGTGCTGTGGGATCATAGGTAGTAGGGCCGCTGTCGGGATGACCTTCTTGCTGGAGAGTATCCTCACCATGGCAGGTTGTAATGCGGATAACACTTCACCAATC
This sequence comes from Lactuca sativa, assembly GCF_002870075.4. Classification (NCBI taxonomy): domain Eukaryota; kingdom Viridiplantae; phylum Streptophyta; class Magnoliopsida; order Asterales; family Asteraceae; genus Lactuca; species Lactuca sativa. Next base: position 38,179,783 of record NC_056626.2, on the reverse strand, counting down.
GTCCGAACACCAGAGAGCCATGATGACTGCGAGATAGGAAACGCCAAGATCATGGTGTGGAAGGAGCTTGTGATGCGCGACTTAGGAGAATAGCTTGGGCTTAGCAGCCAGCGAACATGGAGGTGTCTTGCGGGAAAGCATCGCGTATAACAGATCAGGTTTGGCTGCTAACGATCGTAGAAAAATCACACGGAAGAGGATCGCGTGGAATAGATTAGGCTTGGCTGCTAGCGATCATAAATAAATCATGCGGGAGAGCATCGCGTGGAATGGATCGGAGCATGTTGTTATAATGGAGTCGGGTTGAGAAGCCAGGCGACTCAAGGCGAGAGTACTGAACCTCGCATGTGGAGCGTGCCGCTATAATGGAGTCGGGCTGAGAAGCCAGGCGACTCGAGGCGGGGGTACTGAAATTCGCATACGGAGCGTGCCGCTATAATGGAGTCGGCCTGAGAAGCCAGGCGACTCGAGGCGAGGGTACTGAAAATCACATGCGGAGCGTGCCGCTATAATGGAGTCGGGCTGAGAAGCCAGGCGACTCGAGGCGAGGGTACTGAAACTCGCATGCGGAGCTTGCCGCTATAATGGAGTCGGGCTGAGAAGCCAGGCGACTCGGGGCGAGGGTACTGAACCTCGCATGCGGAGCTTTCCGCTATAATTGAGTCGGGCTGAGAAGCCAGGTGACTCGATGCGAGGGTACTGAACCTCGCATGCGGAGCTTGCCGCTATAATGGAGTCGGGCTGAGAAGCCAGGTGACTCGAGGCGAGGGTACTAAAACTCGCATGCGGAGCTTGCCGCTATAATGGAGTCGGGCTGAGAAGCCAGGCGACTCGAGGCGAGGGTACTGAACCTCGCATGCGGAGCTTGCCGCTATAATGGAGTCGGGCTGAGAAGCCAGGTGACTCAAGGCGAGGGTACTGACCCTCGCACGACTGGGTGCAACACCCTACAATTTATGTGTCTAGCTCGTGTGACCAGTTTGGGTTAAAGCGGAATGGTACCTGGTGCTTTGCTGCATCGCTAGTCGTACTAATAAATGATGCCTCACTGTCTTGGCTGTTTGCGGAGGGCCATGTGGCGGTGCTACATAGGGCTTGACAATGTAGCTATTGTCAAGTGGTGCGCAGCGAGACTGTTGTCAGGAACTGGCCAGCAGGGCCGTTGAGGCCCGAGCAGCGAGTTGCTAGCGATAGGTGAGTAATACGACTATTGAGAGTTGAATTGTGAGGCTACTCATTTGATTCAGAATATTGATGTCACCTTGGGGATGCACCATCATGGGCAGTGTCAGTTCTTCATGTGCTTTAACTCTTTCCCTTGGGAATAACAATCACTTCTACATAGTGTCGTACCAACCCTATCCCCCCCTTTTTTAGAGGAGGCAAAGAAAGGGAAAATATGGATGTATAGCTGCTGAAAGCTGAGATACATAGCTACTGGAAAGAGCTAGGCGATACAAGTGTTGACAAGAGCTGGGTAGTGCGGCTGTCGAGAGCTGGACAGCACGACTGCGAGATGTTGGCCAACACAACTGATGATGGCTAAGTAGCGAGACATGACTGCCAATAGTCGGGTGGCCGGTTGCTGAGGGTTATTCCGAAAACGCTTCACGAGTAGTAGTGATGCACTACTATTCCCCCTCCCTTTTTTTGAAAATATTGAGCATATTCTGAAATATATTTTCTAAGCGGGGCTGGGGGCATGCTAGCGTTAAATTGTTGGTTATTGTCATTGCAAAGAGTGGCCCATTAAGATGAAAGACTGATGTAAGATAAGCCCATATTGCTAAAATAAATTCGGGAGCTCATTTGACTAATAGATAGTCCGATTTTTTTTTACTTCAACTGGGTTTGATTATAGCCTCTACTAAAGTCGGATCTCAGCACTTGAGCGTTGAGTGGCTAATCTTGCTTTGTAGAATTAGCCCAAATAAAAGGTGGTTCATGAAAAATGCTTAGATAAAGCCCAAGGTAGTTTGTTGTGGCTTATTCGAAAGTTGGAGGCCCACAATAAATATGTGAGTCAGCCTATTTATTTTATTCATTATTTATTAATCAGCCCATTAGAGATAACCAGCCCAATGTGAAATTGTTGGTGCTTCATGCGGGGTGTGGGCCAGTGCCCTAATTTCTTTGTGTCATATGTGTGAAACGATGGAACCACTATGCGCTCAATGGACACAAAGATGAAAAGTCATATCGAACCTTATGCTGATAGGTTGACAGTGATGGTGGTGAAGCAATAGGTTGAAATCGGCTGTGCAAGGAAATCAGGGTTTTACTTCGCCAACGACATTGTTCTTGGCTGGAGACAACCAGCAATTTGGAGTGGCTCGCTGGTGACAATAGGGCTGTGTTGGAACATCGATGAGCATGCTGGTGGGTGCTGAGGTCCGATAACCCATGGCCTAATGATCCTTTGTTTGCTCTTTGCTGGATTCCGTCACCGAAGAATGCTGGCTGCAAAGGAAGACAATGCTGAACGAGGTCGTTTGCAGGTGGTCTTCATTGGAAGTGTTGCAGCTTCGGTGGTTCGCGCCGCTGGCGATGCTTCATCGAGTTCGTCAGCTGGAGGTGATCGACGATGTGGGTCTGATTCCCAACGATGAAGTGGGGAAATGGGGGTCGTGGTCGATGTCGGAGCTAGAGCGACTGTCGGTTGTTCGTTGATCTACTAGTCGATGATGGTGGGAAGTAGCAGGTGGAGATGGGCTTTGCCGGCAACCTTGATTTGCGGTGCCGCTAGCAGGCCGCCGCTTATCGAATCCGATTGGAGCAACAAGTAGTGACTGGGATGGCCGGAGATGGTAGCGGTGCTTCCACTGTCGGGGTTTGCAATGGTGAATGATGGTGCATCGCTGGTTCTGAACTCGGCGTAGGCAGGAAACAAGTGGCCTGGTATGCGCATGTTCATCGGAGCTATAGATTCATCGCCACCTGTGTTGAAGGTGGGCAGCTGCTTCTAGGTGTGCTTCGTTGGGACCGATGGCGACCAGCTTGAGGCGCGCTGCTGGTGTCATGGTGGCGAAGGGGCGACTAAGTCTTGATTTGGGGATCTCTTTGTCTGCCCAAGGAAGTGTGTTGAATGGGTGGGTCCTGGCTCTTTTGTTTTTTTCTGTACATAAGGGATTGGACCAGATGGGTCCTTTGTTTCTGACTTTTGTAGACAGACAGCTCTATCATTTGTCATTTGTCTTGTCATTAGTCTGGTGCACTTTGCACTCTTTCCCCCTCGTTTTTTCTTTATGTCGGTTGAAGAGAGACAAATCAATTTATGTGGCTCTTTTTTTTTTATATATTTACATTGAGCTTAGTTCCTTTCTTTTTTTTTTTTTTTTTTTGAGATTTTGTGAAATGTACAAAAAACTCAGCTATGTGTACAAACAGCTGTGTAAATGGAAAGGATATTAACATAGAGAACCTCGACTAAAAGGATTTCCTGATGAAATATGAGCAAAGGAAAAGGTAAAACTCATAAAACTTATTTTTTTCCTCCAATCTTTTAAACAACAATAAGTAAAGCAGTTTCTGAAAATGTGTGATCAGAAGGTGGGATAAAACCCATAAAAACTTCTTCTCTCCTCTCTCTCTCTTTTGTTTTTGAAGGTTTTGTACAAGCCATACAGCTATATGTACAAATGGTTATTACAGAAAGCAAAAATATACACGAAAATGCACAACTTGGAAAGGGTTTTCTGATAATATGTGAGCAAAGAATGAGATAAAACTCATAAAAAGCTTCTTTCCTTCTCATCTTTCTGAAAAAACCTCAAAATAAAAAGCAAAAACGGGTTTAATAAATTATTTTTCTTAGAAAACTTTTTGCTTCTCTTCACTCTTCAGCTTGCTTAACAAGCTATCAAAGTATGAACAAAGAAACAGAGCTGAACAAATTTTCGTTTTCCCTTTCTAAACTTCTGGAGAGAAAACATCATAAATATAAACAAAAGTGGGTAAGAACTCGATTTTTTGAAATGTACAAGCATCCCAGCTTTGTTTACAAAAAAAAGTTGCTGGGAGTAAGGTTATACACAAAAAATATTAACTGAGAGATGATTTTCTAATAACATGAACTTGATAAAAGGATAAACTTGTTAAAATTTCCTTTCTCCCCAACTTTGTGAATGGGTCATTGAAAAGAAAAACGAAACGGATCTGAAATGCTTTTGCAAACTCGAAAAATATTTAAATGAACCAAAACTAGAACAGATCCAAAGATCCGGTCTAAGAAACAAAGCAAATCCATAGATCTGAACAAAAACACTAAGTAGATCAGGAGATCTGAGCTAAAAACGAAGTAGATCTATAGATCTGAATGAAAACAGATCAGATCAAGAGTTCTAAAAGATGGCTGATCAGATCTGAATGGATCTGATCAAATGTGGGATAAAACTGAACAGATCTGAGAAAACCTGATGTGGAACTCAACAGATCTGGGAAGAATGAGCTTGAAATCGAGGCTTTTGCAACTTGCTCGGGACCGGGATGGCGCCAAATGATGGAACATGGACCTCCGGCTGCGCTTCTGGTCTTCTGCTGCGGCGGAGATCTGCAAGTCACCATCAGAGAGACGCGTTAGAGCCGCCCCAGGGACTATGCCCCGGGAGCGGGCTCCGGCGGTCAAGTTAGATTAGCTAGAAGATTTGAAATGGTTCTCCATAGCTGGAGGGAACCATCTTGGTGCTGGTGGTGGTTGACGGCGGCGGGTGGCGGCTGAGCCACCCGGCCGGAGTATAATGGCGGCTAAGCCATGGGGAAGTCTAGTGGTGGGTGAACCACTTGGGGGAGAGAGTCTGAGGAAAGGGATCCCCCTCCATGGAGGAGGTACTATTCATTATATAGGGGACAATTAGGTCAGGCCTTAGGCCAGCCCAATTCATGCCCAACTAGCAAGGAGTTGGGCAAGGCCGCTCGGAGGCACCGGGCGGGGCTGGCGGGCGCGCCCTAGGCAGGGCTGGTGGGCGCGCACCAGGAGAGGATGGGAAGGGAGTGCCAGGTGAGGGAGCACCTGGCCGAGCCGGCAGGAGAGTCCCCAACAGGGCTGGCAAGGGAGTCCCCAGCAAGGGCTGGCAAGGGAGTCCCCAACAAGGGCTGGCAAGGGAATGCCAGGCAGGGCTGGCAGGGGCGCGCCAGGCCAAGCTGGCGCGCTAAAGCAGTCTAGGCCACGCTAGTGGACCATTCCTCATCAGTCGGATAGCCTGTTTAGGTTATGCCTGATAGTATGAGTTTAGCATTGTATGCTAGTTCAATTTCTCTCTATGAGGATGGATTTGCTTGAGATTGTTCCCTTTTGTTTGAATGTTGCTTTCTTTGTGCTTCGTGGGACTTTGAGTGATGGGAGTTAGCCATTAGGTGAATACGTCACGTCACATGTGATCAGGGTTGAATAATCTTAGAGTACTGGATTTTGCCCTATTGCACAGCTCTTGTCTGAGTCTAACCATTGTAGAGCCGAGTCTGTTACTCGAAGGATTATATGAGCCTCACCACATGTGATGGTATTCAGGTAACGGTTAATTGGCATTACAAGGAGGCCTTCAGCAGCTGAGGACCGGGTAGGGTGGAGTCAGAGATTTCCCTAGGGCAAGCCTAAGATGAGTATAACAGTGATCAACAGTAGTGAAAGGGATCTGGTGGAGTCAAGGCAGTCCTTGAAGAAGGTACGGATAGATGTGGAAGGTAGTATGGGCCCGTACTACTGAAAGCAGAGGATCCGTACCCGAACCAAGGAAGGCCAAGATAAGACCAGGGAACTTGTAGTAGGTGTGATCCCTCCAGAGGTATCAGTATTGCTAACGGTTGTTATTTATGTATTTCAGAATGGTTGTACTACGCTCGAGGCCAACAGTTGGAATTTCAGGAGAGGGATCGGGTTAGGGATCAGGTTCCGAGCCAGTAGATCAGGGGTTACGCGAGTTCATCGAGTCAGAGATCACCAGAGGCATCATTGAGTCGACCCCTATTATCTTCGGGTCGATCAAGGAAGGGATAGTTGAGTTGATGGAGGATCGCCTCAGGGCATTCAAGAGCGACATGGGATCTGGCCAGTCGGGATCTCGCACACTGTCCTTTAAGGACTTCAGGGGCAGTGGTGCGCCAGATTTTCACAGGGCGAAGGACCCCATAGCTGCCAGGCGATGGATTGCAGACATTGAGTTTGCACAGTCGACTAGCTTTTGCCCCGAGGGGTCGAAGGTGAGATTTGCAGCAGGATGTTTGAGAGACCGAGCTAGAGATTGGTGGGAGTCCATCGGTGACTTGTTGGGAGCCTCGGCTGTTGAGGCTATGACCTGGTCGGATTTTATGACCAGGTTCATGGCAGAGTTTGCACCGGCTATCGAGCTTCAGCAGCTGGCCAGGGAGTTCTTAGTTATGAGGCAGACGACGGAGACTGTGGCGGAGATCACCGCCAAGTTCTGGGAGATGGCGTTGTTGGTGCCCCAGTACGCTGGTGATGAGGATATGAGGAGGACCCGCTATCATGACATGCTACGAGCTGATATTCGGGAGCATGTCAGTTTTTCAGCTTGCCCTACCATGGACTCTATGATTGCTAGGGCAAGGGAGAGGGAGATAGATCTGGAGCACATCCGGAAGAGGAAGGCAGATGAGGGGCAGGTTACGGGGGCTTCGGGGAAGAAGACCAAGGGACCTGACACGGGGCCGAAAGGCCAACAGGGGCGAGGCTGCTGCAGGAAATACAGCAAGATGCACGAGGGAGCGTGCAAGTTGGGATCGTCAAGCTGCTATAAGTGCAGCAAGGCAGGGCACTTCAGCCGGGATTGTACCGCCCCTGCACCTGTGATACAGACGGCGGAGTTGCTATGTTTCCATTGCAACCAGAAGGGACACAAGAAGGTCAATTGCCCCCAATTGACAGCAACAGCGCCAGTGAACGCGCCAGCTCTAGCTACCCTACGGATTACTGATGGCCGATAGGGCAAGGCAGAGGCTCCAGTGGTGAGGAGCCAGGCATTTCAGCTGACTATCGAGGAGGCACACGCCGAACCCGATGTGGTGACGGGTACGATTCTTTCACTCTATTTTATTTATATGATGTTATGATATTGATATGTGCTCTGTATATATGCGTTAGGATCGTTCCATGTGAATGGTATCCCTGTTCAGGTGTTGTTTGACTCGGGTGCCACCCGATCGTTTGTTTCTCTTGCGCTTAGCAAGAAGTTTACTGAATCTTCAGGCATGTTGGATTGCCCTTTAGAGGTCGAGATTTTCGATGATCGATCGGTGCGGGAATCAACGGTGTTCAGAGATTGTGTTCTGAGGTTATTCGAGGAGCGCTACTTGGTGGATTTGGTTCCCATCCCGTTGCGTGGGAACAAGGTGATTATAGGCATGGATTGGTTGAGCCCTAATGGGGCAGTGATAGATTGCGCACAACAGCTAGAGCGGATCAGGACCCCAAGTGGGGGAGAGTTGGTGATCCACTGCGAGAGGCCACAACGTGGTCCTACAGTATGTTCAGCAGCGAGAGCTAGGCGCTACCTTCAGCAGGGTTGCGCGGGATATCTCGCGTACGTTATGGATACCCGGGAGACGGGTAAGGCGGCGGTGAACGAGGTTCCAGTGGTGCGAGACTACGCAGATGTGTTCCCATAGGAGCTTCTTGGGATACCTCCGGAGCGACAAGTAGAGTTCAGGATCGACCTATTTCCTGGTGCGGCTCCGATAGCCAAGACACCGTATCGGTTAGCTCCTCCTGAAATGCAAAGAATTTTCTACACAGCTGCAGGAGCTGTTAGACAAGGGATTCATTCGACCGAGCAGTTCACCCTAGGGAGCCCCGATGCTGTTTGTGAAGAAGAAGGACGGGTCGCATCGGATGTGTATAGATTACCGGGAACTAAATAAGGTAACGGTGAAGAACCGTTACCCACTCTCGAGGATTGATGACCTCTTTGATCAGTTACAGGGAGCATCTTGGTTCTCCAAGATCGATTTGCGTTCAGGTTATCATCAGATGAGGGTCAGAGAGGAGGATGTGCAGAAGACCGCCTTTTGGACGCGTAATGGCCATTATGAGTTCGTGGTGATGCTGTTTGGGCTCACCAATGCTCCTACCGCGTTCATGGACCTCATGAACCGCATGTGCAGACCGATGCTGGATCGGTCTGTGATAGTTTTCATCGATGACATCTTGGTTTATTCCAAGACACAGGAGTAACACGAGGAGCATCTGAGAGAGGTTTTGGAGGCCTTGAGAAGGGAGAGCTTGTACGCCAAGTTCTCCAAAATGTGAGTTTTCGTTGCGCGAGGTGCAGTTTCTTGGGCACCTTGTCAACTAGAATGGGATTTCAGTAGACCCGGCCAAGGTGGAGGCCGTGATGAGATGGGAGGTTCCGAAGTCTCCATCCGAGATTCAGAGTTTCCTAGGGTTAGCGGGCTACTATCGGAGATTCATTCAGGATTTCTCCAAGATAGTCGTACCCCTGACACGGTTGACTAAGAAAGCCGTGGTCTTTCGATGGGGGCCTGAGCAGCAGGCATCGTTCGAGATTCTGAGGCATAGATTGTGCGAGGCGCCAATCTTAGCCCTGCCCGAGGGCGTAGAGGATTTTGTGGTATACTGTGATGCGTCTATCTCAGGCTTAGGCGCAGTATTGATGCAGAGGGGGCATGTCATTGCTTATGCCTCGAGGAAGCTAAAGCCTCACGAGGCGAACTACCCAACGCATGATTTAGAGTTGGGGGCGGTGGTCTTCGCCCTCAATATTTGGCGGCATTACCTCTAAGGGGTTCGATGTACCATTTACACGGACCACAAGAGTTTGGGTACCTCATGGATCAGCCGAATCTGAACATAAGGCAGCGTCGGTGGTTGGACGTGGTGAAGGATTATGATTGCGAGATCCTTTATCACCCGGGGAAGGCCAATGTGGTGGCCGATGCGCTTAGCTGTAAGGCGGCACCGATCAAGGATGTGTGTATGAGGATGACGGTGGTGACTCCACTGTTAGAGCAGATTCGGGAAGCTCAGCAGGAGGCTATGAAGGAGGAACATCGGAAGAGCGAGCGGATAGTGGGTCAAGTCACCTCCTATGATTATGATAGCCGAGGATTATTGACACTACACCGTAGGGTGTGGGTGCCGTATCACGGAGGCATGTGCCAGATCTTGATGGAGGAGGCGCACAAATCCCGGTGCTCCATTCATCCAGGGGCGACGAAGATGTATAGGGATCTTCGTCTAGACTATTGGTGGCCCTAAATGAAGCGGGATGTGGCTTGGTACGTCGAGCGATGTTTGACCTGCAGGAAGGTCAAGGCCGAGCATCAGAGACCGCGCGGCAAGATGCAGCCGTTGGATATCCCATTGTGGAAATGGGAAGATATTACGATGGATTTTATCACAAAGCTTCCCAGGACTGCGCGATGAGTAGATTCGATTTGGGTCATTGTTGATCGATTGACCAAGAGCGCCCATTTTATTCCGATCCAGGAGAGTATCTCGGCCAAAAAGTTGGCCAATATCTATATCAGGGAGATAGTGGCGCGACACGGGGTGCCAGTGTCAGTGATTTCAGATAGGGATGTGCGTTTCACTTTCAGGTTTTGGAAGAAGTTTCGTGACGAGTTGGGCACTTGTCTGCATTTTAGCACCGCCTTTCACCCGCAGAAGGATGGTCAGAGCGAGCAGACCATGCAGACTTTGGGGGATATGCTGCGGGCGTGCGTGCTAGACTTCGGTGGTAGCTGGGATACCTATCTTCCCTTGCCTGAGTTCTCGTACAACAACAGCTACCACACGAGTATTGACCGTCCTCCATTCAAGATGTTGTACGGACGGAAGTGCATGACCCCGATATGTTGGGGTGAAGTTGGCCAAAGGGTCATGGGGAGCACAGATGTGGTGCTCCAGACGAACGAGAGGATCCAGCAGGTTCGGAGCAGGCTGCAGACTGCGCAGAGTCGGCAGAAAAGTTACGCCGACAAGCGCCAATCAGACCTGGAGTTCCAGGTCGGGGAGATGGTTCTCCTGAAAGTGTAGCCATTGAAGGGCGTGACGATTTAGGATGGGGGGCAAGTTTGGCCCGAGATACATTGGTCCGTTTAGGGTTGTAGCCCGGGTGGGCAAGGTGGCATATAGGCTGGATTTGCCAGCCGAACTCGGTCAGATCCACAACACCTTCCATGTCTCCCAGTTGCGGAAGTGCCTAATGGATGACTCAACGGTAGTGCCATTAGAAGATATTCAGGTTGATGGCAGCCTGAATTACATTGAGTGCCCAGTTGCAATCCTCGACCGGAAGTCGAAGGATCTGAGGAACAAGAGGGTGGAATTAGTGAAGGTGCAGTGGCAGCACCGGAAGGGTTCAGAGTGGACTTGGGAGCCGGTGGAAGAAATGATGGAACATTACCCCGAGCTGTTTCAGGGTCGAGCAGCAGACTTCGAGGACGAAGTCTAAAATAAGTGGGGGAGATTTGTAGCACCTGGTTCCTGGTACGTATGACCTATCTAAGTAATTTACATTTTTAGTCTTGGACTAGGCGAGTTGTAGGCTCGACTCGCCGAGTAGAGCCGGGATATTTGAGCACGTTTAAGTTGGCGACTCGGCGAGTCCATATTCCGGACTCGGCGAGTCCCCGCTGTCTGGATGAAACCTTAATTTCAAGGGTTTGCACCCTATTTAAACCAACCTTATGCGCCCCAAGCCCGACTCCTTCACCCTCAGAGCTCCCTATATCGTCCTAACCCAGTTTCTTATGAGATTGAAGTGTTTTGGTGTGATTTCTTGAAGATTTTGAGAGAAGAAGGAGGGTAGATCAAGAGGAGAAGAAGGAGGCCAGATATCTTGGTGTTATTTCAGAGATTCCTTGAGGTATAACTCAGTTTCCTTCTATTTTTATGCTAAGAGTCCCTTAGAGCACCATTAAAGTCCTTGAGCCATTTCCAAGCTTGTTTATGGATTAGCGATGGTAATGAAGTGATTAACCTCTAGATCTAGGCATGTTTGAGCTCCAGAAGCTCAGATTCATGGCCTTTGTGGAAGTAAATTGCTTGGATGTCCTAGATCTACCATTTTAGCCTTTATTAAGCCTTAAATCCCCATCCTATGCATGTATACACGTAAAGTCGGAAACTTTACGTGTAAAACCTACCCTAAGAGCCCAGATCTATGTATGGCATGAGCTGGATTCAAGCAAAATCGGGTATGTAGTAATTGCATGTGAACGACTCGGCGAGTCGTTCATCGGACTCGACGAGTCGAGTCGTGAGTCCCCGAGTTTTCCCCCTTTTCGTGTTTGCTGAGTGGAGTTGTGAGTCATGGGAGGACTTAGTGAGTCGGAAGCCAGACTCACCCATGGAGGGACTCGGCGAGTCAATGCCCTAACTCGGCGAGTCCAAGGCAATCTTCTTACCTCAAGAACAGACTCGGCGAGTTGTTCATACAACTCGGCGAGCCTCAGCATAGAGTGTTCATCAGATGAAGATAAACTCGACGAGTTGTTCATACAACTCGGCGAGTAGGATGAAGGACTTTTGGTCATCAGTTTAGAAGGAGAACTCGTCGAGTCAATGCCTAACTCGACGAGTAGAGTCGGGATTAAGGACAATCGAATAGGATGGGACTCGACGAGTTGGCAAGCCAACTCGGCGAGTCGGGTCAACAGGAAGTTGACTTTGACTTGGACTTTGACCTGGTTAAGGGTAAAATGGCCATTTTACCCTAAGTACATCTAGCAGTGTTTGACTGAACGTTTTGTGGGAATTATAGCCAGAGGACTTCCGGAACAGCAACAACAGCAGTAGACAAGCAGTTCCCGCTCAAATCAGCAACTACTCTGAGGTGAGTTACGTTCCAGTAGCGGCGGGTCTACGGCCACAATGCCGGCCCACCAGTAGGAGTTATATGTTAGATGATTGTCTCTGTTATATTCATCTAGGGTTGCTACTACCTGTGATATGTTATTTGCTAGTATGATATGATGCCATGTGCTAGTGACAGTAGGGGGAGATAGTCCCCAGATTACCGGTCGATAGGGCCGAAGGGGCGGTTATGCCCAACCATGCTAGATAGATTATGTGATATGTGTTATGTGGTAGTAGTAGGGGGTGAAATAGTCCCCAACATCCGGTCGAGAGGACCGAAGGGGAGACCAACACCCATATATGCTAGTCAGTATCCGGTCGAGAGGACCGAAGGGGAGGCCAACACCCAGATATGCTAGTCAGTATCCGGTCGAGAGGACCGAAGGGGTAAGTCGGGCACCCAAATATGTCTGACAATATATGTATGTTATGTGGTTATATGGTATGCGGTACAGTGGGGGAACTCACTAAGCTTCGTGCTTACAGTTTTCAGTTGTTGTTTCAGGTACCTCTTCAGTCAAGGGGAAGGAGCAGGCGCGGTAGCGGCCCATCACACACACGCTCTTTGTTTTCCGCACTATGAGTCATTCTGGGATTTGTACTCTGACCTTATCATGTTTTGCGTTTTGGTTTACGACCACGAGACATGTTTTATCAAATGTTATGATCGTATGATATTTTGTTACAAACGTTTTTACAAATCACTTAATCAAAAATGAAATTTTTGGCCCGTATTTTTGGGATGTTATAGAAGAATTGCAAAAAAAAAAAAAAAAAAGCTCCGAAATTAAGAACAATTCCAAAATAGGGACATACACAAAAGAAAATGGATGAGAATGTGACGAATCTAGAACCAAAATCAACATGGTTCCTTATATAAATGAAATGGAAAAAATATGAAAATGTACATTTTTTTGACAAAAATAAGTTAGTTCATTATGCTTTTTTATATATAATTATTGTATTAAAAAAGAAAAAAGATAGGTCCTAGGACCTACCTTGAGTATACATAGATACGCCCCTAGATGAGATCTTCATAAAAATCAAACTTTTCGGCTATCTTGTTTAGAACATGCGGCGGAATGTCTAACAAGAGGGCATTGTAAAAGAACTTGGATTGAAATCTTGGAGTAGAGTGGGTATAAATGGGTGGCGGAATGTCTAACAAGAGGGCATTGTAAAAGAACTTGGATTGAAATCTTGGAGTAGAGTGGGTATAAATGGGTAACGTCACTACATTCATGCCCCAACAATGAATGAACCTGGTATGCATCTTGCGTTAGATACAAAAAGGTGTCTTGCTGAAATCTAGATGTCCTTTTTTCTAATGGAACGTCACTACGTTCATTCCCAAAAAAGCTTTGAAGGAACAGCGATACGCGAGTATCTTGATTAAATCAGCGAATCAAAAGTTATCACACATTTAAATTTAGTAATTCGTTTAATATGGTGGCTTAGAAATAGACACTACTACAAAACTGCGCTACTACGTCTGTTTTTGAAAATTGTGGTTTTTGTTTTCATTTTTCTCATCGGTCATAAACTAATTCATATAAATATTTCCATGACAATTTACTATTTTTAATGTTAGATTTTAATAATAAACGAACTATTTTTCTCAAAATTTCGAAACTGTTCATCGGGTTTATGAGTTTTTTTGAAGGAAGAATTTCATATATGTCCTTCTTAAACTTCAAAATATCATATTTATCCAACTTAATTTCTCAATATCATATTTACCCTTCATAAACCTTCAAAATATCATATTTGCCCAAATCCCTTTTTATTATGTTTTTAATATTTTATAATAATTTTTTATACCGTAGAATTATTATAATAATTAAAAATTTAAACCATATTATCTTTACGTTTATGATAATGGAATGTGAACTTCTAAATTGTTGGAATGTCATCCTCTTTACAAACAAAATGATTCGTCTTCAACCCTCTCCTTAGAATGTATATTTTGATTGTTTAGTTTTTGTTGTTGTTGTTGATTATTATGACTTTGTAGATTGAAGATATTTTAGATATTACCATTAATATTTTGATGTTTAAAAAGTACATATATGATATTTCGATATTTATGAAGGAAAATATATGATATTTTGATATTTAAAAAAGACATATATGATATTTTGAAAATTTATGAAGGGTAAATATGATATTTAGAAATTTTATGAAACATAAATATGATATTTAGAAATTAAGTTGGATAAATATGATATTTTGATGTTTAAGAAAGACATATATGAAATTCTTTCTTTTTTGGAACTTCAGAGTAATTGTATTTTTTTTAGAAAAAAAAACTTTTGGTTGGTCGGATGATTAATTCCGAACTTATTGATCATTTGAAAAACGTTATTATTGTTCTTAATATTAATTAAAATATGGTTAATTTTATTAATATCCCTTCTAATAAATATCTAATATAGATCTAACTGAAAATTTCTCCAAATTATAAATTGTTCTGCAAAGCTTTTAGGGCTTGAATGTTGAGACATTCCATAAAAAAAGGATGGTCGGATTTCGGACACCTTTTTTGTGCTAATACCTGTCTATAATAAGACAGTATAAAACTTTATCTCAATAATTCAAATTTTTACCTATTTATACTCACTCTACTCCAAGATTTCAAACCAAATTCTTTTACAATGCCCCCTTGTTAGGAACCAAGATTCCAAACCAAATTCTTTTACAATGCCCCTTGTTAGACATTCCACCCCACATTCTAAAAAAGATAGCCGAAAAGTTTGATTTTTATGAAGATCTCATCCATTTTCTTTTGTGTATGTCCCTATTTTGGAATTGTTCTTAATTTCGGAGCTTTTTTTTGCATTTCTTCTTTTCAAAAAACTATTTTTACTGATGTACGCAGTTTATTTTGAATTATTTAATATCACCGTTTTTCAGTCAAATGTCTGATTTTAAGACGTTATATAGTATATACTTCCATTTGCTATATTTATTATTATTATTAATGTTAGATTTTAATAATAAACGAACTATTTTTATCAAAATTTCGAAACTGTTCATCAGATTTAAGAGTTCTTTTGAAGGGAGAATTTCATATGTGCCTCTCTTAAACTTCAAAATGTCATATTTATCCAGCTTAATTTCTCAATATCATATTTACCCTTCATAAACCTTCAAAATATCATATTTGCCCAAATCCTTTTTTATCATGTTTTTAATATTTTATAATAATTTTTTATACCATAATATTATTATAATAATTAAAAATTTGCCCTATGTTTTAGAAGAAAGGGTGTGATCTTAGAAGGGTTCGCCGATGCTGATTTGGGTGGATGTGTGGGTTCAGGAAAGAGCACAACAGGTTATGCGTTCATGATTGGAGGTACATCAATCAATTGGATGTCTAGGTTACAAAAGAGTGTTGCTCTCTCAACCACAAAAGCAGAGTATATGGCTATTGCAGAAGCAACCAAGGAGCTTATATGGTTGAAGAACTTCCTATCAGAACTTGGAATGCATTAGGAGGATTGTGTATTGCATTGTGACAACTAGAGTGCAGTTTACTTGGCAAAGAATCCAGTGTTTCATAGTAGAACGAAACACATTCAAACGAGGTACCATTTTTTTCGAGAATTAATTAATGATGGAACTCTAAATCTGAAGAAAATCCTCGGAACGAAGAATCCAGCAGATATGTTCACCAAGGTGGTTACCACTGAAAAGTTGAAGCTTTGTATGGCTTCAACTGGCCTTTCAGAAGTTTGAGAAAAGGCATGGCAGAGAATGAGAGAGAGAGAGAGTGTGTGTGTGTGTGAGATAGAGATTAAGGAATGTTGCAAAGCTTTTGAATGACAGAGAAATAATAAGTCATTTAAGTCTCCAAGTGGGAGATTGTTGAGCTAGTGAAGCCATAAATGACAAAGTTCAAGGGCCAATATTGTAACTATATAATTAATTGGTTCATGTGTGAAGACTTGGAGTACTTTCTAATGAAAAGCATGCTACTGGTGAAACTGGAAATTTGTACATGTTGGGTTTTGAGCATTCTAACACTCCTATGATATACATGCAACCCTAAATACCTTGGATCTATGTTTTCTCTAATATACATACAAATACTAATATTCCAAGGTATTACCCTATCTAGCATACAATCATAGATACTTGGGTAATAATATAGATAGAATAGATACCTTTTGTAGTGTAGCTTGAATCCATGGGGCTTGAGTGCCTAGTGCCTCAAATGTGACACCTCAAATGGCTCACACAACATCAAATGCTCTTGGAATAACTTAGAGAGAAATCCACACTTCATAAAATTGGCTAACCCTTCTTTTACACACCCTAGTGGCCGATTTTGGTGAATAATATGATGCTTATATAGTATGTTACAATTAGGGTTACACCATGTAAACCCTAATTGTCATGACCTTTCATTTCCATGACCCATGGGTTATGTAACCTCCATGGAGCATGCATGGAGCATCCTATGGTTTAACCTAACTTGATATCCATGGAGCTTTGGCCCACTATATAAGTTATGGATGATTTACACAATCAAACCATATATTTAATTAGTCTTCTTTTGATCACATAATTAATTCTAAATTAATTCTTGATCAATACTAATTAAATATTATTATTCTTATTATTAATATATTAGAACTTATAATATATTAATAACCATAAGTGTCTTATTTCTCTCATTTAGTCTATCCAAGTGCATGATGCCATGCAACCCAAATGGACCATGCCTGGTCGGGTCAAGTACATACCAAATATAGTTATGGACTTAAACATTAATCCAACAGTCTCCCACTTGGATAAGTCTAAAACTATTATTGCGTATGACTTCGAAACCCAACTAGCAATCGTAGATCTCAAAAGCCGCTGTCGAACTCTGACCTTGTAACTGAACTCTGACCTTGTTAATGACTTGTCCATTAGATAAGTGATCATATATTCCTCCATTCTAGATATCATATGGACTGAGACATGGATTAATAATCATTCTCTCTGTCCATTTGTTGTTTCTCGATTTTTGATTTATGACGACTGACTGATTGAACAAATCACATCAGTCCTGGCTTGGCCAAGCACTCACATGTGTCATCACTAAATCATCGAGGGGCCCACATATATCGCTTTTATCCCGAAGGTAAAAGGAATGGATAAACTTCGACTCATATGGCTTGTTCTACTACTTGTTGAGTCATACACAAAGGCACGTTTTATAACATCGAGTTACCAATGCGTTTTCGTGCAACCAATGTACTATCAACTCATAGTAACAACTCATATCTCTAGGTTTGAAGAATATAAGATATTATCGTCTCATGATCACTCGTGATAAAATCCATGAAGTGATTCAAATGAGCGCGGGTTGAATCCTATACTCAGAACTTATGAGCACTCATGAGTGTTGTAGCACCACTTTGTCCACCAACTTAGACCTCTACAAGCCAACCCATAACAGTCTTGATTCATATCTACTTCCAACATATGACCAACTATGGATGGTTTAAATAACTTAGTCATTCAGGAAGAATAACCTAGTTTATTCTGGAAGTGAAAACATGCAAAATGAAACACAAGAATAAATGAATCTAATATGGTATCAAAACTATGAATATAAATAAAACACTTTTTATTTATCACCATACTGATTACTCATTATTCATTGTTTCGGTTTTATCAACTTTATACTTGAATTTAAAAAACACTAGTTGTCCGATGCTCCAAGCATGTACACTATGTTTTCTAAACAATAGCTTTGCAATACATCAAGTATGCACTCTATGTTTGTCTATGATCCTTACTTTGTGAAATAGATTGATTGAACGTACTTTCAATGATTCTCTTTTCACACTCCCAAATCCTTATCGAAAAAATGTAAGAATTCCAAATTCCTAACATTTACCAAAATCTGTTTAGATTTTAAACTTATATGCACAGATCCTCTTGTAATGAATATGTATAAAGTTACAAATACTTGTCAACAGTCATTACAGGTTATTCCAATGGAGATCAATTCCATGGAGACAAAGTCTCATAGCACATTGCTTTGAATATCCTTCTTGCATTAAGTTTCTAATCTTACACATATAACTTCCACCTATGGAGACAACTCCATATTCCTATTTTGACTACTACTTCGGAACAAGAGTTGTCTCTTTTCTAGAATATGTCAATATGGTCCTTCCAATATTAACAATATACTTCCAACTGCCCTTGAGTAGCCAATCTTTGGTAAAACCTTAGATTGTCCTCGACAATTGCTTAATCACTTTAGTCATATCCAATTCTAGACCTTTTTCCCCTTAATGTCCCAAGACATTTGGAAAATTTAGAAAGGATAAATATTATAGCACATGCAATCGATCTTGTACCCAAAGCAAACGGGACACGATTCATGATGTCTCACATAAAGACATGATTCTAGACCAGTCTTTTGCTACAATAATGTTTGTTTTCCATGTTTTCAAAATTTGACTATGAAGAGGGATGCCGTAATCATAACCGAATTTTCATAACACAATATATAGAATTTCCTTAAGTTGAGCCAATCCAACATGAAATTCATATATATATATATATATATATATATATATATATTCTTGACTAAAATGATTACAATCTCAATCTAAGCCTTTTAGAATTGAAATGAAGTATAATTTCCTCTCCCTTAATTATAGCAAAACAACCTTTTCAACTCTTGCATCCTCACGAGTTGAACTTTTGTTTTCTATAATTAACATTGCTAACTTGCAATACTTATCATAATTATCATGCTCCCACTAACATGATGATTATTAGCATAACACTTATGCTCCCACTAGCTTTGACATGTGCTCAGAAATCAGTTGGACTTCCAGAAATCAATACTTTATTGACTTTCTTACCAAAGTTCAGATTTATGTTACTAGATTGCTTTGATAAAACTTTATCATAATCATACACCTTATCTTAGATAGCTCACTGATATGTCTACACAATTTCAGAACTATGAAAAGGTATGCCGTAATCATAGTCTCAATTGTTTAGACCTTTGCCACTTCTCACAAGTCTATGTTAGTGTGCCGATAAACCACACACGCTCCACTAACAACTTTGAGAATGCAAATATCACAATTGATATCTACTTAAAAAATCTACTTAGTGAAAGTGTTTCCTCACCATCATTTTCATGAATCGGAGAGAAACCTTAGGACACTTAGATTTTTCTGGTGTATGAGTTCCTACCCATATGAATTTGTCAAAACCATAATCACAAGACAATGTTAGTGACAAATCCAAACTCATATGGATTGAACTTGTGTAATCTTAAGTTCTTGCCACCTGGCAGCACAAGGGCCTGCCATAGCTTCCAAGTAGCCGTGCAACCAATTGAGAACTCTCAGAACTACTATGCAAAGTCAATTTGAATAGGCACAAAAATGTCAACACGATATGTTATACACCTCAAGCCGTGTGCTAGTGAAGAATTTCAGGTTTTATTCTTGATTAGGTCTTGAAACTTTCAAGAGCTTTGGGACTCCCATTGTCCTCTTGACATATAAGACTCACTTGCCAAATATACAAGAGATAGTGCGGATTCTTTATCACAACTTACCAATTTCAAATATACAAGAGTAGATAACCTTTTAATCTTACATTTGACTAGTGTTAATAAACCTTCTTTAAGATATGTCACTCAAGTTACAATCTTGGAGTATGACTCTAAGAATTGGTTTGGAACGAAGTATGACTCATCTTTTTGATTTAATCATTTCAACAATTCATGACTCCTCTTCTTAGTCATAAAAATGCACTAAAATAAACTTAGAGGATCAATTGTGATATGGTATCTTAATCATTAAGATGATCATAAACATGATACTAAAGTACTCTCCCTTCTTTTCAGATTTGTGAAACTTTTATCTTTCTGCCAAATTTGATTCTTCTCATTCGTTCTGCCATACATTGAAGTATTTTCAATGTTTCAGAATTATACTTAAACTTGTAACTATAACCATATTTACTAAGCTTTAGTAAATCATGACGAATATTCTTTGTGGTGGACCTGACCAGCACACACCCAAGTGTACCCGATCCCTTTGTCCTTCCCTTAACTAATATATACATGTGAACAAGGAATTAGTCTTAATTTTCCAAAGATGAAAATTCTCATTCATCATACTATACAACTTGCATGATTTCAGGTTTCGGTCCAATTTAAACTTGGGTGATGAGAATCTTTCCTTATTTGGTAAAACTAGACACTACCACAGACGAAAGAATCAAATCGATTTTCAATATTGCTATCAATGGAATCTTATAAGCAACAAATTTTTCCACAAATGCCATTGTAAGGATACTTAAAATAAATGAAATAAATTTTTTTTCCTTTTATTTTAAAACTTTGCGGAAAACCTTATCCTTACAATCCATATGAAAACCTTGTTGTTATCTATATCTAAGCAATATATCATAACTCTTAAGCAACAACTCAAAAATTCTGATCACCAAAC
Source organism: Lactuca sativa (assembly GCF_002870075.4). NCBI lineage: Eukaryota > Viridiplantae > Streptophyta > Magnoliopsida > Asterales > Asteraceae > Lactuca > Lactuca sativa. The sequence continues at coordinate 38,159,464 of NC_056626.2, read as the reverse complement.
CATGCAATCGAAATCCATCTTCGCAATCAAAATCAATATATACTTCCTTTAAGTTTCTTTACTTTTCTTTGATTCTTAAAACATCAACATGTGACCCAATCACATCATGTAATAAGAATCTCCAAGTAGGAACTTAAGAGAGTTAGACAATGGACTTTACCTAAAATAAAGTCAAACTTATTGACTTTACCATCCTTAGGTAAGTTTGGTAGCTTCGTAACCAAAGCTCCTTCCTTTGGCAATAGAAACATATGGACCCTTAGGTAATAGTACATGGGACTATCTCAGACATAGCCTTTCTCTTTACCATTTGGTCAACCAAATTGACTATGGCCAATCCCTTTCCATTGGGAAGAGAACGCTTTTCTGGATTTCCTTGTCACTATTGTCCCTATCCATAAAGTTTTGGGAAGTTGATCTCCTAATCAAATTTGCTTTACTAGTACACCAAATCATTTCTGATTTAGCAGCACCAAGCGAATAGATAAGATCATTAAGGGTCTTGTCATAGTCTATTTCATTGGAGTCCCAAAGGAATTAACTATGTGACTTAGAAAGTGATTGAACATCTACTTCCTCTAGACTTTGACACCCAACTCTCCCGGCTTGTGAATACGTGACTTTATCTCCAAGATGTGATCACACATAGACCTTGCTTGCTAATAGGGATTGAGTGATCTTAAACTTTTCAAGAACTTGTGGTTAGGGAGAATAATTGGAGGAGGTGAAAGAAGTAAAGTTCCAAGAGATTTGGGAAGATCATAGATGTCTGAACTTAGACATCTTTTGGGAGATATTCAAGATAGTTGATCTAAAGTACTTAATATGACACCCAATATGAAATATTAAGGCTAGGACCCAACAAACTATTTTATAACTTAGAAGAGGGATGTCGTAATCCAAGCTATAAAATATTTGAAGGTAGGTGAATGACGATTCACCAATTTCCACCAAGATAAACGAAATGTATTATTAGGTTTTAATTAGATTTGAAACTCCTAGATCTTTTGAGATTCATTGAACTTTTCAATGGCATGTTTCAATCTCGAGTGTGCCCTTTAGGTTTTGTGACCGGGATGCCGAGGATCACAAAACAAGGTGTGAAGTAACCATGCAAATTACTTGGTACCCTTAAGTGTTTACCCCTCAATCGATGTGCCGGTTAACCACACACGCTCCATCGATACTATGATAAACATTAAGTTACCCTTTGCCTACCTTGTTAAGTCCAGGTTAGTGTGCCGGTTAACCACACAGGCTCCACTAACGGCTTAAACAAAGTGCAAAGTGTAATTCCATGGATTAGCACCTTATTCACATTTTCCTAAGTAACCAAGATTGGGGATTTATAAGTGTTTAGTTACTTAGTATTTATCATTAATACTTTTAATGAAGGGAGAATTATAGTCTTTGTCCTACCCGGTCGGCTAACGACCCTCCGCCACTCAAGGAAGCGGTGGGTGAGAGTGGACACCCATTAAACTGCCATTTTATAGGCAGTAACCTTATATCCCCCTTATAGACCGGTTTCGTGAATGAGGCCTACTAACGGTAAGACTGACTTTACTCTTATAAATATATATATATATATATATATATATATATATATATATATATATATATATATAAACTTATAATATTATAAAGTATAAGGGTTGAATTTTAAAATTCTAAGGGCTAACTTGGAATTAAAGTATTCACAAGTGAAAACTTTTCAAATTCCAAAACTTGAGGGCAAGTTTTGAAACTATTCAAAACTAATTAATTCCATAACTTATGTGTTTAAAGTAGTTTTAATTAAAAGACTCTCCAAGTTCCATAACTTGAGGACAAGTTATGGAAGACTTTAAACTAATAAAAGAATGTAACTTTTCTTTATTTTGTAACTTATGGAATTAATTAAGGTTACACATTTTATTACTTAATGAAGTGACTCTTGAACCTCCATAACTTGAGGACAAGTTATGGAGTCATAAAACCATTTAATGAGAACAAGACTCTTCATTTTTGTAACCTTTGCCATCTTTTATGAGTTTTAAGAAACTTAAATGTGACCTTTCATGTAACTTGAGGACAAGTTACACAAACACATTTTAGAATCATCTCTTAGATTAATATGGATTGAAAACACATAATCAATTAACTTATCTATTAATCTAAGCAACTCATATGAACAAAGACAATACACATCAAAAAATTTCATGTAATTAGCATACCTTTTAAACTAATACAAAACATGAACCTATTGACAATTATCTTTGGAATTGGATTAGTATGAACATTACCACATCAAAACAAGTTTATAAGATCAAAAACAGCTTAGGTTAATGTTCTTAGTCCATTTCTAGCCAAAAAACTCGAAAATATGTTGTCTGGGGCTCCTACTCGTCGAGTGTATCAACCTAATCGACGAGTAGGATGGGTTTTTCCTTGGACTCGGCGAGTTCATCAGTGGACTCGGCGAGTCCAGTGCCCAGAAAGCCAGAAAATCGATTTTTTCAGCATTTTTCAGCAATTTGCATCAAGTATAATTGAAAACAAGCCTAGGCTCTGATACCACTGTTGGGTTTTGAGCATTCTAACACTCCTATGGTGTACATGCAACCCTAAATACCTTGGATCTATGTTTTCTCTAATATATATGCAAATACTAATATTCCAAGGTATTACCCTATCTAGCATACAATCGTAGATACTTGGGTAATAATATAGATATAATACATAACTTTTGTAGTGTAGCTTGACTCCATGGGGCTTGAGTGCCTAGTGCCTCAAATGTCACACCTCAAATGGCTCACACAACATCAAATGCTCTAGGAATAACTTAGAGAGAAATCCACACTTCATGAAATCGGCTAACCCTTCTTTTACACACCCTAGTGGCCGATTTTGGTGAATAATATGATGCTTATATAGTATGTTACAATTAGGGTTACACCATGTAAACCCTATTTGTCATGACCTTTCATTTCGTTGACCCATGGGTTATGTAACCTCCATGGAGCATGCATGGAGCATCCTATGGTTTAACCCAACTTGATTATCCATGGAGCTTTGGCCCACTATATAAGTTATGGATGATTTACACAATTAACCCATATATTTAATTAGTCTTCTTTTGATCACATAATTAATTCTAAATTAATTCTTGATCAATACTAATTAAATATTATTATTCTTATTATTAATATATTAGAACTTATAATATATTAATAACCATAAGTGTCTTATTTCTCTCATTTAGTCTATCCAAGTGCGTGATGCCATGCAACCCAAATGGACCATGCCTGGTCGAGTCAAGTACATACCAAATATAGTTATGGACTTAGACATTAATCCAACAGTACGTAGCTTCAAAGTCAAGAATATGCAGTAGGCATGTGATATATTAAATGCATGAGACACACAAGTCATACTTTGCAGCAACATATACGTATATGTGTGTGTGAATTGAAGAAGAAGGTTACGACTCAAAAGACTATAATATTCATTTTCTCTTCATTTCTTAGATACACAATAACCATAACATCATAGAGAGTAGATACACAGATAAATTAGTGAGGTATTAATTTTTGTACAGAGCCTTAATTTTTGGCAGCCAAAAATTACGAGTGATATCTTACAATCAGTGATCTGATTACAAGTTCAAATTTTAGCCTTGTATGATTGTAATTTCCTTGGTGTTAATAAAATACCCTCTCTCTCGTTCGCCCGTGGATGTAGGTCAGATTAGACTGAACCACGCTAAATATTGTGTTCAGTTTCGTTTGTAATTTTTCAGTAGTTTTTATTCCGCGAGTGTTACCGAAATCATTTATTAAATTTTAGAAGTGCTTAACTTGTCTCGTTGCATTCCCAACAAACTGGTATCAGAGCTATGGCTGAATATGGGAAAGTTAAGATAAAAAATTTTGATGGTCAAGATTTCGGTTTCTCGAAAATGCAAATCGAAGATTATCTCTACCAGAAGAAGTTACACCAACCTTTTTCCAAAGACAAATCAGAAGCAATGACACAGGAGGAGTGGGACTTATTAGATCGGTAGGCACTCGGAGTGATAAGGTTGTCATTGGCAAAGAATGTCGCTTACAATATTGTGAATGTGAAGCAACCTACAATCTGATAAATGCGTTGTCTAATATGTACGAAAAACCTTTGGCAGCAAATAAGGTTTTCTTGATTCGACAACTTGTAAATTTGAAGATGAAGGAGGGTAGCTTGGTGACAGACCACGTGAAAGAATTTAACTCAATAATATCACGATTGATATCTGTTGATATTGGATTTGAAGATGAAGTTATGACGTTGCTACTGTTATCATCGTTACCCGATAGTTGGTCCAGCACAGTGACAACCGTTAGCAGTTCAGCCGGAGGTGCCAAGCTATCATTCGAAGGTATTCACGATTTAATCCTTGGTGAGGATGTACGTAGAAGGAGTATCAGAGAATCTTCCAGTAGTCTTCTAACTACTGGAGGCAAAGGAAGAAAGACCAACATAGGAGGTGGTGGTAGAGGAAGATTGAAGTCAAGAAAGAGAGGTCAGTCGAAGACCAGGAAAGATATTACCTATTGGAACTGTAATGAGAAAGGTCATTTCAGAAATCAGTGCCCAAAGCCTTCAACGGACAAAGGAAAGAAGGAAGTAAATATGGCAGCAGATTTTGAAGATGATGCGCTCATTTGTTGTGTCGAAAACTCAACTGAATCCTGGATCATGGATTCTCGTGCGTCTTTTCATGCTAGTCATTCCAGAGAAGTAATGCATAATTTCAAGCAGTGCAAAGGGAAAGTCAAATTAGCAGATAACAAGAGTCTGGATATTACTAGAGTTGGGGATATGGTCCTCAAGACAACCTTGGGTACGAAGTGGACTTTGAAGAATGTTAAGTTCATTCCAGACTTGAAGAGGATGTTAATATCTGTGGGGCAGCTTGATGATGAAGGTCACCATGTTACATTTGGTGATCATCAGTGGAAAGTGACAAAGGGAAACTTAGTTGTTGCTAGAGGTCAGAAGCAGGGTGCATTATATATGGTGGAAGTTTCTAATGCTGAAGTACATGCTGTTGAAGAAGTTGGGATATCCACTCTATGGAACCAAAGACTTGGATATATGAGTAAGAAAGGTCATATAAGAAAGGAATGAGGATGCTAGCATCCAAAGGAAGAATACCATATTTGAAGACTATGACAATTGACTTCTATGAGCCATGTATTCTGGGTAAACAGAAGAAGGTTACTTTCACAAAGATAGGTCATCCGCCCAAGTCCATGAAGTTGGAGTTAGTTCATTCAGATGTTTATGGCCCCACTTCAGTTTCTTAAGTGGGAGGGTCCCGATATTACGTTACTTTCATTGACGACTGCACAAGGAAAGTTTGGGTTTATTTCTTGAAGCATAAGTCTGAAGTTTTCAGCACATTAAAGAAATGGAAAGCTATTGTTGAGAATGAAACAAACTTGAAAATCAAGTGTTTCAGATCAGACAATGGGGGTGAATATGGTAGCAAAGAATTTGTTGATTATTGTGCTGACCAAGGAATCAGAATGCAGAAGACGGTTCCGGAGACACCCAGCAAAATGGAGTAGCAGAGAGGATGAACTGCACATTGAACGAGAGGGCTAAAAGCCTGAGACTACATGCAGGTTTACCCAAGATGTTTTGGGCAGATTCGGTCAACACAGCTGCATATTTAATCAACAGAGGACCCTCAGTCCCCATAGGGTTCAAGATTCCAGAAGAGGAATGGAAAGGTCGGGAGATTTCGCTCAAACACTTGAAGGTATTTGGTTGTGTCTCGTATGTTAAAGTTAAAGACTCGGAGAGAGACAAGCTAGAGGCAAAGGCAAGGAAGTGCACATTTATAGGTTACAGGTTGGATGAAATGGGGTACCTTTTCTGGGATAATGAGAATAAGAAGGTTATCAGAAGTCGGGATGTGGTGTTCAACGAGAATGTTCTATACAATGATGAACTTGCAAAAAGCTCAAACGGTGACAAGCAACCAGAAAAGAAGGATCAAGTTGAGTTAGAAGAAATCTCAGATGATGACGTTGTAAAACCTATTAGTACTCTAGAGATAAGTGAAAGTTCAGGAAGCAGTGGGAGCTCTGATGTATCTGGAGATAGTGGGAGCACAGTGGATAGTAGTTCAGAGGATGAGGTTGTAGATGATACAGAAACCGAAACTCCTATTATCCGTAGATCCACTAGAGTACGAAGACCTCCAGTCAGGTATTCTCCTTCAGCTAATTACTTGCTGTTGACTGAGAATTATGAACCCGAGTCTTATCTAGAGGGCTTAAGGATGAAAGATTCCATACAGTGGAAGAAGGCTATGGAAGATGAGTTGAGCTCACTTGATAAGAACCATACTTGGTCCTTGGTCAAGCTCTCGATAGGGAAGAAAACACTGCAGAACAAATGGGTGTTTCAGGTTAAAGATGAGATTGATGGCACCAAACGATACAAGGCAAGGTTGGTATTCAAAGGGTTTCAACAAAGGAGAGGAGTTGATTACAATGAGATATTTTCTCTAGTTGTAAAGATGGCTACAATCAGAATGGTCTTGGGTATTGTAGCCTCTGAAGATCTCCATCTAGAGTAGCTAGATGTGAAGACAACTTTTATCCATGGTGACCAGAAAGAAGACATCTACATGACACAACCAGAGGGTTTTCCCACAGTTGGTAAGGAAATCTGGTGTGCAAACTAAAGAAAAGTTTGTATGGATTGAAGCAAGCTCCAAGACAGTGGTACTTGAAGTTTGATAGCTTCATGCAAATGAGTGGTTACAATAGATGTCAAATGGATCACTGTTGTTACTTGAAGAAATTCAACTCCTCATACATCATCCTTTTATTGTATGTTGATGACATGTTGATCGTTGGATCTGACATGCAGGAGATCAACAAGCTTAAGAAGGAGTTGTCAAGAGAGTTCGAGATGAAGGACCTAGGGGCTGCTAAGCAGATTTTGGGCATGAGCATAGCAAGGAACAGAGGTATCAGTACACTAAAACTTTCACAAGCTAAGTACATCAAGAAAGTTTTAGAAAAGTTCAGCATGGTAGATGCTAAAGCCAGAAGTACAACTTTGGGAAGTCATTTGAGACTCTCAAAGAAGAAATACCCAAAGACGGAAGAAGACAAGGAATAGATGAATAAAGTTCCCTACGCATATACAGTTGGTAGCTTGATGTATGCTGTGGTATACACCAGACCAGACATTGCTCATGCAGTGGGAGTTGTGAGCAGGTTCATGTCAAATCCAAGAAAAGAGCATTGGGAAGGAGTAAAGTGGTTGCTACGCTACTTGAAAGGAACATCTGAGGTTGCCCTATGTTTCAGAAGAAAGGGTGTGATCTTAGAAGTGATGGGCTTTGAGCATTCTAACACTTCCTAAGTGTACATGCAACCCTAATAAACCTTGGATCTATGTTTGTCTAAGATACATGCAAATAATTATTTTTCCAAGGTTCATATCCTAACTAGCATGGCATGGGGAACATGATTCAAATAAAGCTAGTAGAAATACTTACCTTGTAGTCGTAGTTGATTCCTTGGAGTTTTAGAGCCTAGCACCAATAGTGTGGATGCCTCAAATGGAAATCACAAATCACCACAAACTTGGAACTTTGAGAGAATAGTCACTACTATCTTGAAATCGACCCTCTTGCTGTACTCACCTCAACTCGTGTGATTTCAAGAACCAAAGCCTCCTTTATATAGTGTGGTGGATTAGGGTTACATCCATGTAAACCCTAATACCCATGTCTCTTCGTTTACATGAGATTTATGGGTTAAAGCTCCATGGAGTATCCATGGACTTTCCATGCAAGCCTAGCCCATTCCAAATAAGCATTAGCCCACACTATATAAATATAGAAGCCCATATTTAATTAGTAACACTTTTGATCTCTAAATTAATCCTAGATTAATTATATGTAGCACCTGGTTCCTGGTACGTAAATCTTATTTGAGTATTTTCCATTTTTTTAGCCTTGGACTCGACGAGTCATAGGTCCGACTCGTCGAGTAGAGACGGGACCCCGGTACACATTTAAGTTGGTGACACGGCGAGTCCATATTTCGGACTCGACGAGTCACCGCTGTTGGATGAAACCCTAAGTTTCAGGGGTTTGCACCCTATTTAAACAACATATCCGCCCCAAGCCAGCCCCCATTCACCCCCCAGAGCTTCCAACCCTCGTTCTAAGCTATTCATTGAAGAGTTTGAAGCAATTGTTGTGTGTTCTTGAAGGTTTTGAGGCAAAAGGGAAGTAGATCAAGAGGAAGGGAAGGAATCCAAGCATCTTTGTGCTCTCTCAGTAGTTCCTTTGAGGTATAACCCGTTTTCCCCCTGTTTCTATGCTTATTACTTCATTTAAGTCATTCTTGAGCCAATCCCCAAGCTTGTATGTGCAAATTATTTCGTAATAAGCTGATTGGCCCTTAGATCTAGGCATGGTTGAGCTCCAAGAGCTCAGATCTGTTGCCTTTATGGACCCTCATTGCATGAAGACCCTAGATCTACCCTTTTGGGTGCATTTAGAACCCTAAAACCCTTATTGGTGAATATCTACACGTAAAGTTGGAAACTTTACGTGTGATTCATGCTCTAGGAACCCAGATCTGTGAATGGCATGGACTGGAATCGAGAAAATCCGTGTAGATAATGGTTGCATGGCAACGACTCGGCGAGTCGTTCATATGACACGGCGAGTCGGTTCGCGAGTCTCCGAGTTTGTCCCCTTTTCGTAGTGTCGAGTGAGCAGTGAGTCACGGGGTGTGACTCAGTGAGTCGGAAGCTGAACTCATCCATGGAGGAACTCAGCGAGTCAATGCCCTGACTCGGCGAGTTCAAGGCAATATCCTTAGATAAAGAACGGACTCGGCGAGCTGTTCATACAACTCGGCGAGTCGCAGCATAAGTGTTCTTCGGATGAAGATGAACTCGGCGAGCTGTTCATACAACTCGACGAGTCTTAGCATAAGTGTTCATCGGATGAAGATGAACTCGATGAGTTGTTCATACAAGTCGGCGAGTAGGATGAAAGACTTGAATATCAGTTTAGAAGGAGAACTCGTCGAGTCATCGCCTAACTCGACGAGTAGAAACGGGATTCAGGACAATCGTTTGGGTAGGGAATCGGCGAGTTGAAGAGCCAACTCGACGAGTCGGGTCAACTAAAAGTTGACTCTGACTTTGACTTAGGGCATGATCAGGGTAAAATGGTCATTTTACCCAAAGGACAGTTAGCAGTGTTTGATTGAGTATGTTGTGGGAATTGCAGCCGGAGGATTTCCGGAGCAACAGCAGCAGTAGACAGTCAGTTCCCGATCAGATCAGCAGCTACTTCGAGGTGAGCTACCTTCCAGTAGCGGTGGGTCTACGGCCACAATGCCGGCCCACCAGTAGGAGTTGTATGTAGATGATTGTCTCTGTGATATTCATCTAGGGATTACTACTACCTGTGTTGTGTTTATGTGCTAGTATGATTTAATGCTATGTGCTAGTGACAGTAGGGGGAGATAGTCCCCGAGATATCCGGTCGGTAGGGCCGAAGGGGTAGTCATACCCAGCCATGTTAGATAGATTCTGATATTATGATACATGTTATGTAGTAGTAGTAGAGGGGAGAAATAGTTCCCTAGTATCCGGTCGAGAGGACCGAAGGGGAGGCTAGCACCCAGATACGCTAGGAAGTATCCGGTCGAGAGGACCGAAGGGGAGGCCAGCACCCAAATATGCTAGGTAATATCCGGTCGAGAGGGCCGAAGGGGTAGGTCGGGCACCCATATATGCCTGACAATATGTGTATGTTATGAGATTATATGGTATGTGGTACAGTGGGGGAACTCACTAAGCTTCGTGCTTACTGTTTTCAGTTTTGGTTTCAGGTACCTCCTCAGCTAGGGGAAAGGAGCCGGCGCGGTAGCAGCATGTCACACACACACTCTCTTGTTTCCGCAGTTACGAGTTTATTCTGGGATTGATACTCTGATATTTGATTGATCGAATGTTGTGGTTTTCAATTTGGTTTTCGATGTGAAATGGTTTAATCAAACAATGTTTTAACTATTAATGCTTTTATGTAATGTTTATAACGAAATTTTTGGACGTGAAAATTGGGTCGTTACAAGTTGGTATCAGAGCCCTGGTTTGAGGGATTCGGACACACCTTCGGGGGTGTCTGAACTCAAATCGAGGGATTAAAAGATCTTCTAAAAGAAAATGTTTTCTAAAAGTTAAGAAAAGAGTTTTGAGAAAGAACGAAGTCTGTGATGTGCGCGACCGGCCGAGCTCAAGTAAGTATTCCCCAAAGTACCCATACAAGTTTATGTTATGTTTATCAGCTTTTGTAGAACAGCATGCTAGGATAGGACTAAGGATCTAGGAGTGATGCCTTCTGTGCCTGCTTTATGTGTTTCAGTTTTATGAGAATTGCATGCTAGTATCGAGTAGACAGCAGTAGGGTAGCCTATTTAGGTTATGCCTGATAGTATGAGTTTAGCACTGTGTGCTAGTTCAGTGTTTCTCTATGAGAGCGGAGTTGTTTGAGGTTGTTTCCCTTGTCTGAATGCTGCTTGGTTCGTGCTATGTGGGACTCTGAATAATGGGAATTAGCCATTAGGCGAATACGTCACGTCACATTTGATTAGGGTTGAATAATCTTAGAGTACAGATTTGATCGTACTGCGTAGCTCTTGTTTGAGTGCAACCGTTGTAGGGACGATTCGGGTACTCGAAGGATTATCAGAGCCTCATCACGTGTGATGGTATTCGGGTAATGGCTAATTGGCATTACAAGGAGGTCTGCAGCAGCTGAGGACTGGATCGAGTAGAGTCGGAGATTTCCCTAGGGCGAGCCTAGGATGAGTATAGTAGTGATCAACCATAGTGAAAGGGATCTGGTGGAGTCGAGGCAGTCCTTGAAGAAGGTACGGATAGATGTGGAAGGTAGTATGGGCCCGTACTACTGAAAGCAGAGGATCAGTACCCGAACCAAGGAAGGTCAAGATAAGACCAGGGAACTTGTAAGTAGTTGTGATCCCTCAGGAAGTATCAGTATCACTAATGATTGTTGTGATGTATTGCAGAATGGTGGTACTTCGATCGAGGCCGGTAGATGGCGGTTCAGGAGAAGGGTCAAGTTCGGGATCAGGTTCCGAGCAGGTAGATGAGGGACTACGCGAGTTCATCGCGTCAGAGATCACCAGGGGTATCCTTGAGTCGACTCCCATTATCTTCGGGTCGATCAAGGAAGGGATCATCGAGTTGATGGAGGATCGCCTCAGGGCGTTCAGGAGCGACATGGCATTTGGCCAGTCGGGTCCTCGCACACTGTCCTTTAAGGACTTCAGGGGCAGTGGTGCGCCAGATTTCCACGGGGTGAAAGACCCCATTGCTGCCAGGAGATGGATTGTAGACATCGAGTCTGCACGGTTGACAAGCTTCTGCCCCGAGGGGTCGAAGGTGAGGTATGCAGCAGGGTGTTTACGGGACCGAGCCCGGGATTGGTGGGAGTCAGTGGGTGACTCGTTGGGAGCCTCAACTATCGAGGCTATGACCTGGTCGGACTTTGTGACCAGGTTTAGGGCAGAGTTTGCGCCGGCTGTTGAGCTTCAACAGCTGGCCAGGGAGTTTCTGGACATGAGACAGACAACGGAGACTGTGGCGGAGATCATCGCTATGTTCCGGGAGAGGGCTTTGTTGGTGCCACAGTATGCTGGTGACGAGGATATGAGGAGGACCCGCTATCACGACATGCTCCGAGCTGACATCCGGGAGCATGTTAGCTTTTCGGCTTGCCCTACCCTGGACTCCATGATTGCCAGGGCGAGGGAGAGGGAGATAGATTTGGAACACATCCAGAAACGGAAGGCGGAAGAGGGTCAGTCAGGAGGGGCTTCGGGGAAGAAGCCCAAGGGACCAGATGCGGGGCCGAAAGGCCAACAGGGACGGGGACGCTGCAGGAAATGCAGCAAGACGCACGAGGGGGCGTGCAGGTTGGGATCATCAGGCTGCTACAAGTGCAGCAAGTCTGGGCACTTTAGCAGGGATTGCACTGCTCCGACAACAGTTATTCAGACGTCTGAGTTGCTGTGTTTCCACTGCAACCAGAGGGGCCACAAGAAGGCCAATTGCCCCCAGTTGACAGTTTCAGCGCCAGTGAAGGCGCCAGCTCCAGCGACCCTGCGGATCACGGATGGCCGGTAGGGCAAGGCAGAGGCTCCAGTGGTGAGGAGCCGAGCATTTCAGCTGACTACCGAGGAGGCACGCGCCGCACCCGATGTGGTGACGGGTATGATTCTTTCCCTCTCTTTTATTTTTATGATGTTATGATATTGATATGTGCTCCGTATGTATATGTATGCATAAGGATCGTTCCATGTGAACGGCGACCCAGTTCAGGTGTTGTTCGACTTGGGTGCATCCCGATCATTTGTTTCCCTTGCGCTTAGCAAGAAGTTTCATGAGACTTCGGGCGAGTTAGATTGCCCTTTAGAGGTAGAGATTGCTGATGATCGATCGGTGCGAGCATCGATGGTGTTTCGAGATTGCGTATTGCGTTTGTTTGAGGAGCGCTACTTGGTAGACTTGGTTCCCATTCCGTTGCGCGGGAAAAAGGTGATTATAGGCATGGATTGGTTGAGCCCTAATGGGGCGGTGATAGATTGCGCACAGCAGCTAGTGTGGGTCAGGACCCCAAGCGGGGGAGAGTTAGAGATTCATGGCGAAAGGCCGCAGTGTGGACCCGCAGTATGTTCAGCAGCGAGGGCGAGACGCTACCTTCAGCAGGGATGCGCAAGATATGTCGCGCACGTCATGGATACCCGGGAGGCGGGTAAGGCGACAGTGAGCGAGGTTCCGGTGGTGCGAGAATTCGCAGATGTTTTTCCAGAGGAGCTTCCTGGGATACCTCCGGAGCGACAGGTTGAGTTTAGGATCGACCTCGTTCCTGGTGCGGCTCCGATAGCCAAGGTATTGTATCGGTTGGCTCCTCCTGAGATGCAGGAGTTGTCTACACAGCTGCAGGAGCTGTTAGACAAGGGATTCATTCGACCGAGTAGTTCACCCTGGGGAGCCCCGATTTTGTTCGTGAAGAAGAAGGACGGGTCGCATCGGATGTGTATAGATTACCGGGAGCTGAACAAGGTAACGGTGAAGAACCGTTACCCGCTCCCGAGGATTGATGACCTCTTTGACCAGCTTCAGGGAGCATCTTGGTTCTCCAAGATTGATTTGCGTTCGGGTTATCATCAGATGAGGGTCAGGGAGGAGGATACGCAGAAGACCGCGCTTCGGACACGCTATGGCCACTATGAGTTTGTGGTGATGCCGTTTGGGCTCACCAATGCTCCTGCCGCATTCATGGACCTCATGAACCGCGTGTGCAGACCGATGCTGGATCGGTTTGTGATAGTCTTTATCGATGACATCTTGGTTTATTCCAAGACTCAGGAGGAGCATGAGGAGCATCTGAGAGAGGTGTTGGAGACCCTGAGGAGGGAGAACTTGTATGCCAAGTTCTCCAAGTGTGAGTTTTGGTTGCGCGAGGTGAAATTTCTCGGACACCTTGTCAACCAGAACGGGATTCTGGTCGATCCGGCCAAGGTCGAGGCCGTGATGAGATGGGAGGTTCCGAAGTCTCCATCTGAGATTCGGAGTTTCCTGGGATTAGCAGGCTACTATCGGAGATTTATTCAGGATTTCTCCAAGATAGCCGTACCCCTGACGCGGCTGACGAAGAAAGTCGTGGTCTTTCGATGGGGACCCGAGCAGCAGGCTGCATTTGAGACACTGAGACAGAGGCTGTGTGAGGCGCCGATCTTAGCCCTGCCAGAGGGCGTAGAGGATTTTGTGGTATACTGCGACGTGTCCATTTCAGGGTTGGGCGCGATACTGATGCAGAGGGGGCATGTCATTGCCTACGCTTCGAGGCAGCTCAAGCCTCACGAGGCGAACTACCCGACGCATGATCTGGAATTGGGGGCGGTGGCATTTGCCCTCAAGATTTGGCGAAATTACCTCTACGGGGTTCGATGTACCATCTACACGGACCACAAGAGTTTGAGGTACCTCATGGATCAGCCGAATCTGAACATGAGGCAGCGTCGGTGGTTGGACGTGGTGAAGGATTATGATTGTGAGATCCTTTACCACCCGGGGAAGGCCAACATGGTGGCCGATGCGCTTAGCCGCAAGGCGACGCCGATCAAGTATATGTGCATGAGGATGTCCGTAGTGACTCCCTTGTTGGAGCAGATTCGGGAGGCCCAACAGGAGGCTATCAAGGAGGAACATCGGAAGAGTGAGCGTGTGGTGGGTCAGGTTTCCTCTTTTGATTATGATAGCCGAGGACTATTGACACTACACCGTATGGTGTGGGTGCCGTATCACGGAGGAGTGCACCAGATTTTGATGGAGGAGACGTACAAGTCCCGATTCTCTGTTCATCCCGGGGCGACAAAGATGTATAGGGATCTTCGTCCAGATTATTGGTGGCCATGCGAGTATTGACCATCCCCCATTCGAGATGTTGTACGGTCGGAGGTGCAGGACCCCGATATGCTGGGGTGAAGTAGGCTAGAGAGTCATGGGGAGCACCGAAGTGGTGCTCAAGACAACCGAGAGGATCCATCAGGTTTGGAGCAGGCTTCAGACTGCTCAGAGTCGGCAGAAAAGTTACGCCGACAAGCGTCGATCCGACCTGGAGTTCCAGGTTGGGGATATGGTTCTCTTGAAGGTGTCGCCTTGGAAGGGCGTCATTCGATTCAGGAAGCGGGGCAAGTTGGGACCGAGGTTTATTGGGCCGTTCAGGGTTGTAGCCCGGGTGGGCAAGGTGGCGTATAGGCTGGATCTGCCAGTCGAGCTCAGCCAGATCCATAGCACTTTCCATGTTTCTCAGCTGCGAAAGTGCCTAGTGGACGACTCAGCAGTAGTGCCGTTAGAGGATATTCAGGTTGATGACAGCCTGAATTACATTGAGCGCCCAGTCGCAATCCTCGACAGGAAGTCGAAGGATTTGAGGAACAAGAGGGTGGAGCTAGTGAAGGTGCAATGGCAACACCACAAGGGTTCGAAATGGACTTGGGAGCCGGTGGACGAGATGATGGAGCATTACCCCGAGCTGTTTCAGGATCGAGCACCAGACTTCAAGGACGAAGTCTAAAATAAGTGGGGGAGATTTGTAGCACCTGGTTCCTGGTACGTAAATCTTATTTGAGTATTTTCCATTTTTTTAGCCTTGGAATCGACGAGTCATAGGTCCGACTCGTCGAGTAGAGACGGGACCCCGGGACACGTTTAAGTTGGTGACTCGGCGAGTCCATATTCCGGACTCAACGAGTCACCGCTGTTGGATGAAACCCTAAGTTTCAGGGGTTTGCACCCTATTTGAACAACATATCTGTCCCAAGCCAGCCCCCATTCACCCCCAGAGCTTCCAACCCTCGTTCTAAGCTATTCATTGAAGATTTTGAAGCAATTGTTGTGTGTTCTTGAAGGTTTTGAGGCAAAAAGGAAGTAGATCAAGAGGAAGGGAAGGAATCCAAGCATCTTTGTGCTCTCTCAGTAGTTCCTTTGAGGTATAACCCGTTTTCCCCCTGTTTCTATGCTTATTACTTCATTTAAGTCATTCTTGAGCCAATCCCCAAGCTTGTATGTGCAAATTATTTCGTAATAAGCTGATTGGCCCTTAGATCTAGGCATGGTTAAGCTCCAAGAGCTCAGATCTGTTGCCTTTATGGACCCTCATTGCATGAAGACCCTAGATCTACCCTTTTGGGTGCATTTAGAACCCTAAAACCCTTATTGGTGAATATCTACACGTAAAGTTGGAAACTTTACGTGTGATTCATGCTCTAGGAACCCAGATCTGTGAATGGCATGGACTGGAATCGAGCAAATCCGTGTAGTTAATGGTTGCATGGCAACGACTCGGCGAGTCGTTCATATGACACGGCGAGTCGGTTCGCGAGTCTCCGAGTTTGTCCCCTTTTCGTAGTGTCGAGTGAGCAGTGAGTCACGGGGTGTGACTCAGTGAGTCGGAAGCTGAACTCATCCATGGAGGAACTCAGCGAGTCAATGCCCTGACTCGGCGAGTTCAAGGCAATATCCTTAGATAAAGAACGGACTCGGCGAGCTGTTCATACAACTCGGCGAGTCGCAGCATAAGTGTTCTTCGGATGAAGATGAACTCGGCGAGCTGTTCATACAACTCGACGAGTCTTAGCATAAGTGTTCATCGGATGAAGATGAACTCGATGAGTTGTTCATACAAGTCGGCGAGTAGGATGAAAGACTTGAATATCAGTTTAGAAGGAGAACTCGTCGAGTCATCGCCTAACTCGACGAGTAGAAACGGGATTCAGGACAATCGTTTGGGTAGGGAATCGGCGAGTTGAAGAGCCAACTCGACGAGTCGGGTCAACTGAAAGTTGACTTTGACTT
This sequence comes from Lactuca sativa, assembly GCF_002870075.4. Classification (NCBI taxonomy): domain Eukaryota; kingdom Viridiplantae; phylum Streptophyta; class Magnoliopsida; order Asterales; family Asteraceae; genus Lactuca; species Lactuca sativa. Next base: position 38,143,003 of record NC_056626.2, on the reverse strand, counting down.
TGACTTAGGGCATGATCAGGGTAAAATGGTCATTTTACCCAAAGGACAGTTAGCAGTGTTTGATTGAGTATGTTGTGGGAATTGCAGCCGGAGGATTTCCGGAGCAACAGCAGCAGTAGACAGTCAGTTCCCGATCAGATCAGCAGCTACTTCGAGGTGAGCTACCTTCCAGTAGCGGTGGGTCTACGGCCACAATGCCGGCCCACCAGTAGGAGTTGTATGTAGATGATTGTCTCTGTGATATTCATCTAGGGATTACTACTACCTGTGTTGTGTTTATGTGCTAGTATGATTTGATGCTATGTGCTAGTGATAGTAGGGGGAGATAGTCCCCGAGATATCCGGTTGGTAGGGCCGAAGGGGTAGTCATACCCAGCCATGTTAGATAGATTCTGATATTATGATACATGTTATGTAGTAGTAGTAGAGGGGAGAAATAGTTCCCTAGTATCCGGTCGAGAGGACCGAAGGGGAGGCTAGCACCCAGATACGCTAGGCAGTATCCGGTCGAGAGGACTGAAGGGGAGGCCAGCACCCAGATATGCTAGGTAATATCCGGTCGAGAGGGCCGAAGGGGTAGGTCGGGCACCCAGATATGCCTGACAATATGTGTATGTTATGAGATTATATGGTATGTGGTACAGTGGGGGAACTCACTAAGCTTAGTGCTTACTGTTTTCAGTTTTGGTTTCAGGTACCTCCTCAGCTAGGGGAAAGGAGCCGGCACGGTAGCAGCATGTCACACACACACTCTCTTGTTTCCGCAGTTACGAGTTTATTCTGGGATTGATACTCTGATATTTGATTGATCGAATGTTGTGGTTTTCAATTTGGTTTTCGATGTGAAATGGTTTAATCAAACAATGTTTTAACTATTAATGCTTTTATGTAATGTTTATAACGAAATTTTTGGATGTGAAAATTGGGTCGTTACATTATAGATCAATACTAATTAAATAATATGATCTTATATTAATATATTAGAACTTATAATATATTAATAAATCATAACTTGTACTATTCTTAAAAGCTTATCCATAAATTGTTCGGGTGAAGTGGAACCCAAATGGACCATGCCGGGTCGGGTCAAGTACATACCAAATATAGTTATGGACTTAGACACTATATCCAACAAGAAGGGTTCGCCGATGCTGATTTGGGTGGATGTGTGGATTCAGGAAAGAGCACAACAGGTTATGTGTTCACGATTGGAGGTACATAAATTAGTTGGATGTCTAGGTTACAAAAGAGTGTTGCTCTCTCAACCACAGAAGCAGAGTATATGGCTATTGCAGAAGCAACCAAGGAGCTTATATGGTTCAAGAACTTCCTATCAGAACTTGGAATGCATCAGGAGGATTGTGTATTGCATTGTGACAACCAGAGTGCAGTTTACTTGGCAAAGAATCTAGTGTTTCATACTAGAACGAAACACATTCAGATGATGTACCATTTTATTCGAGAATTAATTAATGATGGAACTCTAAATCTGAAGAAAATCCTCGGAACGAAGAATCCAACAGATATGTTCACCAAGTTGGTTACCACTGAAAAGTTGAAGCTTTGTATGGCTTCAACTGGCCTTTCAGAAGTTTGAGAAAAGGCATGGCAGAGAGAGAGAGAGATTAAGGAATGTTGCAAAGCTTTTGAATGGCAGAGAAATAATAAGTCATTTAAGTCTCCAAGTGGGAGATTGTTGGGCTAGTGAAGCCATAAAGGAAAAAGTTCAAGGGCCAATATTATAACTTTACAATTAATTGGTTCATGTGTGAAGACTTGGAGTACTTTCTAATGAAAAGCATGCTACTGGTGAAATTGGAAATTTGTACGTAGCTTCAAAGTCAAGAATATGTAGTAGGCATGTGATACATTAAATGCATGAGACACACAAGTCATAATTTGCAGCAACATATATGTATATGTGTGTGAATTGAAGAAAAAGGTTACGGCTCAAAAGACTATAAATATTCATTTTCTCTTCATTTCTTAGATACACAATAACCATAACATCATAGAGAGTAGATACACATATAAATTAGTGAGGTATTAACTTTTGTGCAGAGCCGTAATTTTTGGCAGCCAAAAATTACGAGTGATATCTTACAATCAGTGATTAGATTACAAGTGCATATTTTAGCCTTGTATGATTGTAATTTCCTTGGTGTTAATAAAATCCCCACTCTCTCATTCGCCCGTGGATGTAGGTCAGATTAGACCGAACCACGTTAAATATTGTGTTCATTTTCGTTTGTAATTTTTCAGTAGTTTTTATTCCGCGAGTGTTACCGAAATCATTTATCAAATTTTAGAAGTGCTTAACTTGTCTCGTTGCATTCCTAACACTTCATTCACGACCAAGAAAATCCACCGGATGTGGAGCCGTTTTCCCGACCACCAAGTCATCAACAACCCAAACACCCCCTCCTTTGTATCTCCTGCCCTACTTCGACCCCCTGTCACCTTCCTATATACGCCTCTTGTTATTCTCGTTAAGGAGAAATTCGGACACAACATCAGGAGGCTGCCGGAGCAACCTCTGCCACCCACGACCGCCACTACTTGTGGTCGTCATTAGCCTCCTACCACCATAGTTTTTGACCACTACAAAACTCTCCCCTCCTCCCTCATCTTCCTCGTCGTGTACTGCCAGATGCAAAAGGAATGAGGCAGTGGAGCTGCTATCACTAGCCACCCGTCATCGACCACCACCTCGTTGTTGCCACTGCTGTGAACCATCGCCACCTCCGAATGCTGCTTCCGTCAACCCTCTCTGTCCAACCACCACTCTAATTTGAAGGTGATTGCCTTCCCCCTCTTATTTGCTTCATCCGATTGAGAAAAGAGACTCACTATGATGAGATTATTTCCAATCGATGTGGGTGCTTTGCGTTAGAATGTGTGTGTCTGCATGTTTGGGTTTCAATTTCTTTCTATTGCTTGATTTTGGCTTTTATTCATCAATTTGGGCATATCAAAGATGAAGTCCATGAGATTTTTTTGAAGACAAAGAGATAGATAGATAGATAGATAGATAGATAGATAGATAGATAGATAGATAGATATAGAGAGAGAGAACTGTGGGTGGGGTGGGGATACTTTTTTTCTTTATTTTTTAATTAAATCAACATTAGAATAATTATAAAAATAAAATAATAAAATAAAATGACATAATCGTCTTTTTAAGTTTTTTTGGACCAAGAACCCAGAAAAACTTTGATTTTGGACCATCCATGCAAGTTGGAAACTTTTTGGACCCCATCCAAAGGTTTTTGAAAACCACAAGGACCAAATTCGAAGTTTTGTCTATTTTAAAATTTTATGAACGGTAAATATGATATTTAGAAATTTTATGAAGAGTAAATATGATATTTAGAAATTAAGTTGGGTAAATATGATATTTTGATGTTTAAGAAGGGCATATATGAAATTCTCCATTTTTTGGAACTTCAGAGTAATTGTATTTTTTTTAGAAAAACAAAAACTTTTGGTTGGTCGGATGAATAATTCCGAATTTATTGATCATTTGAAAAATGTTAATATTGTTCTTAATATTAATTACAGTATGGTTAATTATATTAATATCCCTTCTAATAAATATCTAATATAGATCTAACTGATAATTTCTCTAAATTATAAATTGTTCTACAAAGCTCTTAGGGCTTGAATGTTGAGACATTCCATAAAAAAAGACAGTCAGATTTCAGACACTTTTTTGTGCTAATACCTGTCTAGAGTAAGACAGTATAAAACTTTATCTCAATAATTTTAATTTTTACCTATTTATACTCACTCTACTCCAAGATTCCAATCCAAATTATATTACAATGCCCCCCTTGTTAAACATTCTGCCCCACATTCTAAATAAGATAGCCGAAAAGTTTGATTTTTATGAAGATCTCATCCATTTTCTTTTGTGTATGTCCCTATTTTGGAATTGTTCTTAATTTCGGAGCTTTTTTTTTTTTTTTTTTTTTTTGCATTTCTTCTTGCCAAAAAACTGTTTTTACTAATGTACGAAGGTTATTTTGAATTATTTAATATCACTGTTTTTCAGTCAAATGTCTGATTTTAAGTCGTTATATAGTATATACTTCCATTTCCTATATTTATTATTATTATTAATGTTAGATTTTAATAATAAACGAACTATTTTTTCTCAAAATTTCGAAACTGTTCATTGGATTTAAGAGTTCTTTTGAAGGGAGAATTTTATATATGTCCCTTTTAATTTCAAAATATCATATTTACCCAGCTTAATTTCTCAATATCATATTTACCCTTCATAAACCTTCAAAATATCATATTTTCCCAAATCCCTTTCTATCATGTTTTTAATATTTTACAATAATTTTTTATATCGTAGAATTATTATAATAATTAAAAATTTTAACCATATTATCTTTACGTCTATGATAATGGAATGTGAACTTCTAAATTGTTCGAATGTCATCGTTTTTACAAACAAAATGATTTCATCTTCAATCTTCTCTATGGAATGTATATTTTGATTGTTTAGTTTTTTTTGTTGTTGTTGATTATTTTCATGTTGTAGATGAATGATATTTTAGATATTACCATTGATATTTTGATGTTTAAAAAGTACATATATGATATTTTGATATTTATGAAGGGCATATATGATATTTTGATATTTAAAAAGGACATATATGATATTTTGAAATTTTATGAAGTGTAAATATGATATTTAGAAATTTTATGAAGGGTAAATATGATATTTTGATGTTTAAGAAGGGCATATATGAAATTCCCCCATGATATTTTGATATTTATGAAGGGCATATACGATATTTTGATATTTAAAAAAGGACATGTATGATATTTTAAAATTTTATGAAGGGTAAATATGAAATTTAGAAATATTATGAAGGGTAAATATAATATTTAGAAATTAAGTTGGGTAAATATGATATTTTGATGTTTAAGAAATTAAAAGGACATATAAAAGTTGCTCTCAGAACAAGCTTGATAAAGAGGTCGGGGTGGTGCAAAGAGATAATAGGATGTTGATCGGGTTGAAGAATTCTCTAGAAGGACTTAGAGATTCGGGGGTGTGTTGGAATCTTAAGTCGAGTTGGACTTGGAGACCAAGTAATAGCAACTTAGTTTTTAGGAAATCATAAACAAGTAGGTTTCTAGTTTCCTAATTGTAATCTAATTACAAGTCGGTAGTTAGGAGTATATATACACATGGTTTTAGGTCGAGTTATGATCATTGGAAAACATTGTAATATCGTGAGTTTTGAGAGAGTTTCTCATATGATATTTTGATGTTTAAGAAATTAAAAGGACATATACTTTTGGTTGGTCTGATGATTAATTCCGAACTTATCATTTAGAAAACGTTATTATTATTCTTAATATTAATTAAAATATGGTTAATTTTATTAATATCCCTTCTAATAAATATCTAATATATATATCTAACTGATAATTTCTCCAAATGCAAAGCTTTTGGGGCTTGAATGTTGAGACATTCTATAAAAAAGGACGGCCGGATTTCAGACACCTTTTTTTGTGCTAATACCTGTGTAGAGTAAGATATTATAAAACCTTATCTCAATAATTTTAATTTTTACCTATTTATACTCACTCTACTTCAAGATTGTCAGACAATCCGGCGGACATTCTAAACAAGATAGCTGGAAAGTTCGATTTTTATGAAGATCTTATCAATTTTCTTTGTGTTTGTAGTTCATGGAGATCTTCGGCCACCACAACTAAAAAGTTCATACACCACCTTCCTTCTCGCTTTCCATTGTTGATGCTTGCAGAGTCCAACACCGAAGAAGACAATGATCAATATTACCGTAAGTTCTTTCTTCTTTCAAGCGGCACGATGCGTAAGGTGCAACTACCAGAGGCTCACTGGCAACGATGTATGTCAACCCATGGGTGGTTACTGACCACCGGTGAAGAAGAGTTCTACGCCAAGCTCATCCATTCACTTTCTCGTACTCAAATCGATCTCCCTGAGCTTTATATGTTCGAGGAACTCTACTTTGATCAAGACGAGTGGATGTACTATGGGCACTGCATGAGGAAAGTAGTTTTTACGTCATCGAACCCTCTATTATTGGATCCCGACTTTCGTGTTATCATCATCTGGGGTCAAACTATAGGGTTTTGCAGACTTGGTGACGTTTCATGGACTCGTATAACAGTTTGCGATGGACATCTTCTCGACATTACGTATCATAACATGCGAAAACGGCTATACACAGTGACAACCATCGGATAAATCTACGAATGTGACGTTCTTAGTTGTGGACGAGGTCCTCTAAATTTGAATCGATTGTCAACATTACCACGAAAAGAATTCGACTGTTCGTGCCTCCAATCAGCTTATCTTCTCGATTGGGGTTATGACAAGTTGCTAATGGTTACACGTGAACATCAGTGGTACAAGAAACATAGTGAGGAATTTCGTCGTTATGGACCGTATAGCACTAAGAGGTTTCAATGCTTTGTGTTCAGTTTGGATGATGGAAAGTGGTCGAAACTCCTCAGTTTGGGAGACAAAGCTGTGTTTTTGGGTTTCAATTCATCATTCTGTTATGAAAAGTAAATTCTGTTTTTTTAACCGTTTCCATCTTCAGTACATTCTGTTATTTATTTCTAAACCCGAAGGATGAAGTTGTTTGAAGACTCTCAAAGAGAAGTCATGTATTATCATATTGGTATAAATTAAAGTAACTGCTTTGTTTGTTTGTTTTTTTTTTTTTGTTTTTTTTGTTGTTCTTTTTTTTCTGTCAATTGATTCTGTTTTTGTTTCTTCACCAAATATGATTGTCGGGTTGTTTTGCTGTTTATCGAATTTACAGACTTCCATTATTTAAGCACACATGTCAGTTTGTATAGTCACCCTAATTATGTTTTTCCCTTAATTTGGTGCCTTTATTTATGTCACTCCTGTTTAATGAATACTTTTTTTTTTTCAATAAAATGCTTCATTAATGTTTTTTTTTTCAATCTATTATTAAGGTAAGCTTAATTTTGGGCTCACTATCTGTTTAATGAGTACTTTTTTGCAATTTTTATGATCATGCTGTTCAGGTTGATGTATGTGACAAATGATGCCTCCTTCACCATGCTTCTTTAAATTAAAGAATTTTTCAACCATATCTAACTTCCAGTAAGCCTTTTGTTTACTTCAATTTGTTGAACTCATCATTCTTACGTCCTTACTGCTGAATTTGTTTTTGTTTCAGCCCACTCTTTTTTTTTGTCAAATCTTTTCTTATTTTCACTATGATTTAATAGTTTTGTTTAGTATATTCTTATGCTAATCGGATATCTTATAAATCTTTTACACATAATAACTAATAATCAGTGGTTTTACGTTTACATCAACTGTTTACATTGTTCAAAAATTTTCACATATTCATGTATTGTATATGTAAGGTTAAAGCTCCAGATTTGACCATCAGTCCTGTTTATTAGGTTGAAATTGATGCAGTTGACTATAATAAGGTACCATTTTTAAGTCGGTATATATGTCTTACTTATAATTTTTTTTATTCGTTATTAATCGTGACATGTCCAAACTATGAAAAGAATGACAATTCAACCTACATGTCCATGGCTTGGTCTTCTGAGGTTCCATGTTTCAGGTCGAACTCCTATGTTTGCCTCCTGATAAAGTTGTTGGTGGAATAGAGATACACATCATTGTCTCCTTATATTATCTTTTTTTTTTTTTGTTATTAAACAATAAGTGAATGAAAAAGAAGATAAAATGGTGAAATGACTTTTCTTATGAGATTATGGTCCACAGGTTGACCCGTTATCAAGATCACCAAGTCAAACGTAAGTACACGTTAAAGTGATGAATCTTTGTTTAACTTTTGTTAAAAAGAGCATGTGAATAGGGAGGAATATGAGTATAATGATGAGTAATATGTTTTACATTGCAATACATAAATTAAGGAAAAAAAGAGAATAGTAATTTTCTTAAAGAATCAAAATGTCTATTTTGTTCTCTTTAGGTTTAGTTTAATGGTATATGATTTTAGTGATAAATGGTTAACTGAGAAAACAAATATTTGGAGATATTAATTTTGATTATATTTTTAAATTTAGGGATTTTTTCGTAGTATCCAAAGATTGTTGAAGGTTATTTATTTTTGTTAGTTGTTTATAAAATAAACATATTTTGTTGTTTCCCTCATAACTTAATTTATTAGAAATTAGTTAATCGGTTAACGAAATCGAATTTATGTTAAAAAAATATTGAAGCAATGTATTGAGTTAACTTCCTTAAAGACAAGCTGGGTTAACTATCCATGAACCCAAATATAGTCTACTATAGTTGGTGAAATGTAATTGATGTAATCGAGATTCTCACAGAAACAATAAAGCAAGGTGAAGATGGAGATAAATTGCTTAAACAATATCACTCCTATAGAAGATAGTCTTGTATAAGGGACATCTATTGAGCAAGTAGTGTCACATACATCTCCTACTATGCTTCTCTTTTTGAGATAATTAATGCTGACGTGGCAATTAATTAATTTATATTTGATTGGCAGGGATATTTCCATGTACTATTGTTTAGCTGCAGTATGAGATTACTTTCGTCTTTGAATACAAACAAGATTGTGCTTCCGGCTGCAGATGATGCTAAATCCATATGGACCAAATTAGGCTTCGAAACAATAGAAACACAAGAGTTACATTTTATCATCTTAACTTATGAAACTCTATTACTTGGATAACTTTATAAAATATAATTACTTTTTTTTTGGGTTGGCTTGGTGACCTAAGGCGAAGATGCTCGGCTATGATGACATTTAAAGGCACACAAAATGGGACACACAGAAGAATAACCTGGAGAAGACAAATATATTACATAGTTCTAACCAAATTTAGCAGTGTACTTTTTATTCTTTTAGAACAGGAAAAGATGAAAGATTGTATTCTCTATTTCATGTCGCAGTATTTTGATATAACTTCAAATTATCAGATCGACCATCTGACCTGTGCAACGCACGAGTCTCTACACTAGTTTCTATTACAAACGGTCTTAATATTTAGTGTTTTTATTAGTTTTGAATTATTTTTTATTAATTCTCTAAACCGAGCACCAACATGCTTATCAACCATGAATTCTTAAAAAACCACTCTATTATGGATGAAATGTTTTGTAAAGTAGGCAACCATAATACGCATCAATCAATAAAAACAATATCAAAGAAAGAACATGTATGTAGGTTGGGAGTTGGGAGCATAGATATTTCATGCTATAGACTATAGGACTCAATAATGCATGACCCTCACGAAGACTTCTGAGGAATGACTGGACTCGACGAGTCACACGAGTACACTTAGTGAGTCAGGTCAAACTGGGACTGTTGAACTCGAGTTTGACTTCTGTTGACTTTAGGGTTTGGTCAACATAAGTAATGGAGACCATGGAGGGGTAAAATGGTCTTTTACCCATTCCAAGAGTTAGAGAGGATGAGAGAACAACCTTTGGTGTATTTGAGTATGAGTGGAGTATTGATTATAGATACATATCTAATGTGTTAGGCGGAGACTAGTTCGAGATTCACGAGTACGAGACTTTTACTTGCTAGCTTACGAGGTGAGTCTTCTCACTATACTTACCAAGAGTGGTATATTTGCATGATTGAGCTGTCTTATGTGCTTACCTGTGTATTATGATATTCTTCATTATGTCTTTGTGATTATGTTGAATATTGTTATTATGAGTTTGTTGAGATGGGACCGGAGGGTCCCACTGAGACACACTGACTGGAGGGTCTTATGGAGTTATGGCCTAGAGTGGTTAATGAGCTGTGTGTGTGGTATTTTGGGGAACTAACTAAGCTTTGTGCTTATAGTGTTATGTGTTATGTGTTATGTGTTATGTGTTTCAGGTACTTCTCAGGACCACGGGAAGGCGCCGGCTTGATTGTACACACATCAGAGTTTGATTTATGATTGAGAGGATCCTGGAGTTATATATATATATATATATATATATATATATATATATATATATATATAGTTTTTTGACATGAGTTTTGATGATTTGACATTATGACACTTTGTGGTTTTATTATTGGAATAAATGTGTTTTGAAATTGAAAATTTTGGTTTGAAAATTTACGTTGTTACAAGTTGGTATCAGAGCCTTGGTTTGAGGGATTCGGACGCACCTCCGGGTGTGTTTGGACTCATATTGAGGATTTGAGAAGAATTTTCAAAAGAAAAGAATTTTTCCAACATGAGAACGAGTTTTAAGAGAAAATAAGTTGAAGGAGTGTGTACAATCAGCCAAAGCTCGAACGGTGATTTCCCAAAATACCATCACTTTGTGATATTTATGAGATATTTTGTTAAGATTACATGCTAGAGGGTAGGCTAGGTATTTCATATTCTATGGCTCAAGATGCCTGATTTGTGATGCCTTAGCCTAGGAGATATTTTGATACGTGTTATCTGTTATTTGCTTGTTTATGTGTTGAGTTCTGAGTCGGGAGATGATCTAGGAAGAGATACTTAGATGAGCTTAAGAGAGGGGTCTACTAAGAGAGTAGCTTATGATTTGTGAGATATAAAGTAATTTTGAATTAGAATCCTAGGAGGAGGACTTGGGGTGACTATAGGTGGGGTGTGGAAGGTAGTATTGGGCCAGCACTACTGAAAGCACCAGGTCTATGTGCAATCCAAGTAAGAACCATTAGGATGCTAAGGAGCAAGTAAGGATGAGTAGTCGAGTGTGATTATGCTCGAGTGAGTCTCTAATGATTTTGTGTTGTGTTTCAGAGACATCATGGTAGGTACACGCTACACCCCAGAAAACAGTGGAGTTAGCGATGATGAGATTCGTAGGATGATTCATGACGAGGTAGCCGCAACCATACGTGAGGCAATTCCGGAGATGTTTGGGTCTATTAAGGCCACTTTGATCGAGATGTTTGACGAGCGATATGCTGCAGTCTCTAAGGTGGCTGCTGCTGCTGCCACCACAGCTGTTGTTGCTTCCAGGCCATAGGGAGGTGACTTGTTGCTATACCGAGAGTTCAGCAACACGAAGCCACCAGAGTTTGATGGGACTCAGGATTTTATTGTTGTGATCAGATGGATCTCTGATATCGAGGGTTGTTTCTACACTTGTTCATGCCCGAAACATTTGAGGGTGCGGTCCGCACTGAACCAGCTTCGCTTGGGAGCGAAGGACTGGTGGAAGTTTGTAACGGCGAGTTTTACTCCTGCAGATCATGCTGCAGTGACTTGGGAGAGGTTTGTTGTGATGTTCTGAGATGAGTATGTTCCCCCGGTGGAGAGGGAACGGTTGGCCCAGGAGTTTCTGTCTCTCAGGCAGAAGACAAAGTCGATGAATGTGATTAAGCAGATGTTTCACGAGAGGGTGTTGTTCTGCCCTAAGCATATGTCGACTGAGCAGGCATGCATGAGCCGGTATTTGAGCATTCTGAGGAGGGATAGTCGAGATTTCGTGGCGAACTCGTCTTATCGGAAATTTGTTGAGCTTCAGGCAAATGCTAGGAGGAGGGAGATCGAGTTGGAGACTCAGGTACTTATCAGGATCACAGGACATATATATATATATATATATATATATATATATATATATATATATATATATATATATATACAAAAACATCAATTATGCTAACCATTTTATTCTCTATCTAGTCGTGGTAGCGTGTATGATCCCACAATGTTAATTGGGTATTATTATTGACACCCTTAATGATTGTATATTTACTTACCATACCCCTTTAATAATTACTTTATAGGTAGATTGCAAAATTCAATATTGATAATTAACTAATCACTGTGAGTGGCATAATAGTGGGCCCATGCAACCATTTGGTTCTTACTTTTATATTTGGGTTATATGTTAATAAATATTATAAATTGTAAACAGTTAAAATATATTATAAATTTTATCATAGTTAATATATTCATGGAAATAATAATAATAAGAGTTGGACGTCACAATTAAAACATTTTATATTTATATAGGTATCGATGTTTTAAAATTAAATAAAATATTTTAGTCTGATGTAATTTAAAAATTATTATTTAAAGGTGGCTAAATCATTTAAATGGCAGTAGTGGCAGTTGGGAATTTAAAATGATAGTATCGGGTATTACATTTCTAACACCCAATCAAACTTAGGCAAAAAGTAAAATAATTATGACAATATAAGAGAAAAAATAGATGTAATGATTAGGGGTATGGTTAGACTCTAAAGAGGGTATGGATAGGGTAACCTAACCCTTTTAATTTAGAACAACTTCATGCCATTAGCAAGACCTTATATGCAATAATTGGAGAAAATTTTGGATTGCAATAATTAGGTTTGTCGGTGCATGTGTATCAATTCATTTGTAAGGCCTTCCCGTATACATGCAATGAGGCCGGTTGTGGTTGAACTGGCCACGAACAACGGCTGTGCACACCATGTTGGGTTTTATACATAGCCAACAATCATATGTGTGCATGTAACCCTAATTTGAGGATCTATGTTTTCACTATTAGACATACAAGCATTGAACACAAAACTAGAAACCCTAGGAGGCACATGTAATTTTCGAAATTAACATATAATTGTTGGAATCGTGTCTAAGGCTGTAACTATATTAGGCAAGTATTTGACCCGGTTGTGCATGGTCCTTTTGGGTTGCCTTCACCATAGCAACTTGATAGGATGATTTATTAAGAGAGATTAAATATTATTAGTATATTTAGAATAATATAAAGAATAATATATTGTTATTTGATTAATATAAGTCATAGAATTAATTGGAATTAATTTGGTGACTTAAAGAGATTAATTAAATAAGAGGGTATAAACTGTCAATTGTTTGATAGTTAAACTTTAGACTGTAAATCCATATAGATATGGATTGTACGGATTCTAGAAGCTAAGGATTGCTTCAAATCGTCCAAGAGTTATCTAAGGAATGGATTTGGATAGCCTTAATAGAAGATTATCCAATTAGGGTTTAGGTTGTAACCCTTAAGGAGTCTACAAGTATAAATAAACCCTATGGCAAAGGGAAATCGATACTTCATCTAAAGTAAGAGAACCTTGGCTGATTTCCTCCCCTCTCCTCTCTCCCAAATCATCCTCCTTGCTAGTTGGTGTTTGTAAGCCATTAGAGGAGTGACAATTGTGACTCTAGAAGCTCCAAGACAACAAGATCAACAAGGAATTCAAAGGTATGATTCTAGATCTGTTTTAATATTGTTCTTACACCTAAATAGTCATTAGAAGTCTTGGATTCAAAGCATGTTTAATTAGAAAGCCTAGATCCAAGCATTAGGGTTTTGCATGCGCACATAGGAAAGTTCTTATGGCTAAAACCCATCAGTTGTATCAGAGCCTAGCTTGGTTTTCATTAAATTGTTGCTTAATTGTCTGAAACTAAACTGCAAAATTCGATTTTTGTGTTTCTGAGTCATGGACTCGGCGAGTTCCATAGTGGACTCGGCGAGTTGGCCTAATTCGGTGAGTCCCTTGGTGCACTCGGCGAGTCCAAGCGTCAGGAATGGCCAGATTCGGGATTTCTTCATGATTATCTTATGGAAACTTACCTTAATCATATTAGATCAACCCTAATCATATTTTTTGATATATATGACTATAATTTTGATCTAATTAGAGATATTTATCAACTAATAAAATATTTAATTTCCTTATATGATAAATAATTAATTATTTTGATTATTTTGGTAATTATCTTGCAAGAAATCTTGAATAAATCAAATATAGATAATTAGGAAATTAATTGTTAATTGAAATTATTTGTTATTTGATCCTCCATGTTTTAAATGTTTAAAACTTGTCCTCAAGTTTAGAAATTTATATTTTGTAATTAAAAGTTTTAATTTAGACAATTTAAATTTCAAACCCTAGATTTTAAAATGTTTAAAATACAACCCTATACTAATATAATATTACAAGTTTAATATATATATATATATATATATGTATATATATGTATAACTAAAATGCTAGTCTTACCGTTAGTAGGCCTCATTCACGAAGCCGATCTATAAGGTGGGTATAAGGTTGCGGCCTATAAAATGGCGCTTAATGGGTGTACACTCACACCCACCGCTTGCTTGATCGGTGGAGGGTCGTTAGCCGAACTGGTAGGATAGGGCAACCTCATCCTCTCATTAAAAGTATAATAGTAAATACAAAGTAACTACACATATTTTAAAATTTCCCAATCTTAGTTACTTTAGGTAAAGTGAATTGATGCAATCCCATGAAATTACACTTTGCACCCTTGCTAAGAAGTTAGTGGAGCGTGTGTGGTTTACCGGCACACTAATTGGTTCTAAGCAAAGGTGGCAAAGGGTGATTCATTGTTTATCATAGTTCGATGGAATGTGTGTGGTTTACCGGCACATCGAATAGGTGATCGTTACAATGAAGGCACCATGTGAATTTGCATGGTAATTCACACCCGCTTTGTGATCCTCGGTATCCCAGTCATAAACTAGAGGGGCATATCGAGATTTAAACATGCCATTGAATAGTTTCAATGAATCTCATCCGATCCTAGGAATTCTCAATACATTTAGGACTAATAGTTAGGTTTTATGGTGGAGAATTAGTGAATCGTCATTCACTTACCTTCAATTTATTTGCATGTTAGATTACGACATCCCTTTTCTAATATGTAAATGTTATTGTTGGATCCTAGCCCTAATTTTCTTATTGGGTGATAATTAGGGATTCATATTCTAATCTATCTTTGTCCTTTCTATTTGTAGATGTCGAACGCCAACAACGCTGCTGCTAGTTCTTTCACGTTGATGAGCCTTTGCCAAAAGGTCACCTTCGATGGAAGGAACTTTAGCGAATGGATAAGATACATTCGCACCATTGCTCGTTATGAGGATAAGGAGTATGTCCTCGATGAGAAGCTCGAGAAGATTAACCCTGAAATCGCTAGTCCGGCTGAAATTACCGCTTTCGAAACTCATGAGTGAGATGTAACGAAGGTACATTGCATCATGATAGCCACCATGAACTCCGAATTCCAAAAGTCCTACGAGGACATGTACCCGTACGAGATGCATCAAGACTTATTGGAGAGATACCACCAAAACGCGAGACAAGAGCGTTATGACATTTTCACTAACATGATTTCCGCTAAGATGGGTCATGGAGAATCTCTTACCGTGCACCTGCAAAAGATGCAAAGGTATGTCGACCGCCTTCGCAAGTTAAATGTTGACTTTGGGGAAGACTTGGCGATCGACATGGTGCTTCACTCTTTGCCTCCGATGTACAATCAATTTAGGATGACCTACCACATGAACAAAGAGGAGGTCACCCTAAGCAAACTCCAAGGTCTCTTGAGGGTCGCTGAGAGCAACTTCAAAGACATGTATGTTGCACCAACTCCCAATCCACCCGTTGCTCCTGTCTTGGCTATTGGTCAAGGAAAGGGAAAGAAGAGGAAGGCTTCGTCTAAGAACTATCGCAAGGTTAAAGCCCGAGATGGTGCCTCTTCTAGTGGGACCAAAGTTGATCCTGCTAAGCCCTGCCCTAACCCGAAGGAGGCAGAGTGCCACCACTGCCACAAGATAGGACATTGGAAGAGAAGCTGCCCGGAATACCTGCAAGCCATCAAGGAAGGAAAGATCAAGCCATCTTTCGCAGGTATATATACAATCAAATCTAACGATTCTAATCATGCTATTTCTTGGGTTCTTGATACCGGTTGTGGTTATCACATTTGTTCTAATGTGCAGGGACTAAGAAGAAGTAGGGATGTGGAGCAAGGAAGAATCAATCTAATCATGGGGAACAGAAGATCGTCGCCTGTGACCAAGATTGGAGTGTATTCTTTAGTGCTTAGGAATAATTTATGTTTAGATTTGAACAATTGTTGCTATTCACCAGAAATGGCTAGAAACATCATTTCATTTCATGGTTTATATAGACAAGGTTTTAGATTTTCTTTTAATAATGAGAATGGTTCTATTTTGTCTTATCTAAATGGTGTCTTTTACTTTGAAGCTATACCATGTAATGGAATTTATGAAACTGTTATGATTGTTGATAACTTAGGAAATGATGTTTTGAATATAGATTCTTCCACTAGTATGGATAAAGCATCCTTGTGGCATTGTCGTCTTGGACATGTCAACAAGAAACGCATAGCCCAACTCCAAAAGGATGGAGTGTTGGAGTCATTCGACCTTAGGGAAGATGACACGTGCGAGTCCTGTCTACTTGGAAAGATGACTAAATCACCCTTCACAAGTACGTGTGAAAGGGGTGAGGGTCTATTGGACTTAATACATACCGATGTATGTGGACCGTTTAGATCAACAACGAAGGATGGGAACCGCTTCTACGTGACTTTTACCGATGATTATAGTAGATATGGGTATATCTATTTAATCAAGCAAAAGTCAGAAACTTTTGAAAAGTTCAAAGAGTTCAAGAATGAAGTGGAGAATCAATTGGGCAGGAAAATCAAGATGCTTTGATCCGATCGAGGAGGAGAGTACCTAAGTCTTGAATTCCACGATTATCTCAAGGAGTGTGGAATAGTTTTTCAATTGACGCCTCCTAGGACACCGCAGTTGAATGGTGTGGCAGAAAGGCGTAATCGAACCTTATTGGATATGGTTCGCTCTATGATGAGTCGTGCTTCACTACCTATCTCTTTTTGGGGGTATCCCTTAAAGACTGCCGCCCATATCCTTAACCGAGTCCCTACTAAGAAGGTTGCGAAAACACCTCACGAGATGTGGACAGGGAAAGCTCCCTCGTTGGCACATATCAAGGTTTGGGGTTGCGAGGCTTTCGTAAGACGAGATACTCACGACAAGCTCGAACCCCGAAGTGAGCGATGTATTTTCATCGGCTACCCGCAGACATCCTTTGGATATCTCTTCTATAGACCGAAGGACAATGTTGTCTTTGTTGCGAGGAGAGGAGTTTTCCGGGAGCGAGAACTCATAGGCCAAGGAGACAGTGGGAGGCAAATCGAGCTTGAAGAGATTCAAGAGTCGATTGATGAAGGAACCTCTACCGCTGGCACTCAACCCGAGGAGGAAACTCCGGTTGAACCGATTGACGAATCCTTACCTCTTAGACGTTCCGATAGAGTTAGAGTTCTACCCCAGTTTTATGGTTTTCATATTACTACCGAAGGGGACACGTATATTAGTGATGGTACACTAATAAATCTTGATGAACCTAATAGCTATAAGGAAGCCATGGCAGGCCCGGAGTCTGCGAAATGGAAAGAGGCAATGGATAGCGAGATCCAATCCATGTATGATAACCAAGTTTGGAATTTGGTTGATTATGTGCCCGGACGTAAGACCGTTGGGTGCAAATGGATCTTCAAGAAAAAGACCGACGTGGATGGAAATGTACACACATATAAAGCACGATTGGTTGCGAAGGGCTTTACTCAAACTCCCGAAGTTGACTATGATGAGACCTTCTCACCAGTTGCGAAGATAAAATCTATTAGAGTGATGCTAGCGATTGCCGCATTTCATGATTATGAAATTTGGCAAATGGATGTCAAGACCACTTTCCTTAATGGAAAGTTGGCTGAGGATGTTTACATGGCTCAGCCAGAGGGGTTTGTGGATCCGAAGCATCCGAATAGAGTGTGTAAACTTGAGAAGTCCATTTATGGACTTAAGTAAGCGTCTCACAGATGGAATCTTTGCTTCGATGAGAAAGTCAAAGAGTTTGGATTTGAACGAAGCGAAGATGAGTCTTGTGTATATGTCCAAGCCAGTGGGAGTATAGTAAGCTTCCTCGTTCTATATGTCGATGACATATTACTCATAGGAAACGACATCCCGACTCTGCAGGAGGTTAAGTCCTGGCTCGGGAAGTGCTTCGCTATGAAGGACCTCGGAGAGGCTTCTTACATTTTGGGAATAAGGATAGTAAGAGAAAGAAGTAAGAGACTAATTGGACTTAGTCAGAACACTTACTTGGAGAAGGTACTAAAACATTTTAGTATGGAAAACTCAAAGAAGGGAGAATTACCGATACAAAGTTCCAAGCAGGAAACCGTAGCTGATTCAACGTGCGAATCAGAGTACATTGCAGCGAGCGAAGCGTCGAAGGAGGCAATATGGCTGAAGAACTTCATCGGTGATCTTGGAGTTGTACCTGTCATAAAGGAGCCCATGGAGATTTTCTGTGATAACGAAGGAGCGGTTGCCTTGACCAAGGAACCGAGGGATCATGGTAGATCACGACATATCGACAGAAAATATCACTTCATTAGACATCGTGTAGAAGAAGGACAACTCGTAGTGAAGAGGATATCATCAGAAGATAACCCAGCAGATCCGCTTAGGAAGGGACTGAGTAGGGTTAAGCACTTGTAGCATGCTAGGAGTATTGGGCTGAAGGGTGATATTAGCATAGATTAGATAGTATTAGAAACGTGTAATAGATAAATGTAATTAACATTTGATGATTAAATAAAGGAGTTTTATTTATGAGTAATGTTACTATCTTATGTTAATTGTTTAGCTATTGTTTCACTTTGCATGTTTTGACTTCCAGAATAATTGAGTTTATTAGGAATAATCGAATTGTTCAAATTGTCCACAATTGTTCATATGTTGGAAGTAGATATGAATGAAGATTGTCATGAATCGGTGCGTAGATTGTCTAAATGGTATTAGACATAGCAAAGGGTTGCTGCGACGTTCATGAGTGCTTATGAACTGGTTTTGAGCATTGGAACAAACCCGCACTTGCTGGAATCACCTTATGGAATATAATATAAAAGGGTGATCGCAAGACGATAATATCATATAGTCTTAAAACCTAGATATATGGTTTGTTATTTCCTAATTGATTGTACATTGATAATGCGAAAACGCATTGGTAACTCAATGTTATAAAACGCATTGTTGTGTATAGTTGATTATTAAATAAGTAAATGCATATAAGTCAAAGTTTATCTGTAACTTTTATCTAAGAAGGTAAAAGTGATATCTCGGCCGCTCGATGATTTGATTTGACTTATGTGCCGGGCCCAATCAGAACTGAATTAATGTGTTCGATTAAGTTCTATGTCGAATAAATCAGAGATCGAGAAACCTAAATGCTTGACTAACCATTCCATAGGATTGTCAGCATGATATCTAACAGAGGACTGTACAATCCCTTATCTAAAGGACAAGATTGATTAGATCAGAGTTTGACAGCGTCTTTAAGAGCTACGATTACAAACCGAATTGTACT
This sequence comes from Lactuca sativa, assembly GCF_002870075.4. NCBI lineage: Eukaryota > Viridiplantae > Streptophyta > Magnoliopsida > Asterales > Asteraceae > Lactuca > Lactuca sativa. The sequence continues at coordinate 38,123,741 of NC_056626.2, read as the reverse complement.
TGTGCATATAGTTACTAGACTTATCCGTGGGAGACTGTTGGAATAGTGTCTAAGGCTGTAACTATATTAGGCAAGTATTTGACCCGGTTGTGCATGGTCCTTTTGGGTTGCCTTCACCATAGCAACTTGATAGGATGATTTATTAAGAGAGATTAAATATTATTAGTATATTATGAGAATAATGTAAAGAATAATATATTTTTATTTGATTAATATAAGTCATAGAATTAATTGGAATTAATTTGGTGACTTAAAGAGATTAATTAAATAAGAGGGTATAAACTGTCAATTGTTTGATAGTTAAACTTTAGACTGTAAATCCATATAGATATGGATTGTACGGATTCTAGAAGCTAAGGATTGCTTCAAATCGTCCAAGAGTTATCTAAGGAATGGATTTGGATAGCCTTAATAGAAGATTATCCAATTAGGGTTTAGGTTGTAACCCTTAAGGAGTCTACAAGTATAAATAGACCCTATGGCAAAGGGAAATCGATACTTCATCTAAAGTAAGAGAACCTTGGCCGATTTCCTCCCCTCTCCTCTCTCCCAAATCATCCTCCTTGCTAGTTGGTGTTTGTAAGCCATTAGAGGAGTGAAAATTGTGACTCTAGAAGCTCCAAGACAACAAGATCAATAAGGAATTCAAAGGTATGATTCTAGATCTGTTTTAACATTGTTCTTACACCTAAATAGTCATTAGAAGTCTTGGATTCAAAGCATGTTTAATTAGAAAGCCTAGATCCAAGCATTAGGGTTTTGCATGCGCACATAGGAAAGTTCTTATGGCTAAAACCCATCAATAATTAGGGTTATGATACATACCTTTTTTGTTATATTGTAATAACAATCAAATCCTTGAAGATCTTGAACTTTGGTAGCAAGCGCCACATGCATCGCGCCTCTAATGGCTCACAAAAAAACGTAGCAACCAATGATTACTATATAGAGAGAGAAGTAGAGTAGAATTTTGGTCCTTAGCCTTTCTTGGAGTGCATGGGACGAAATCCAACCCTATAGGGGTTTATATAGGTGATAAGGAAGGTTTAGGATAAGGCAGGTGTATCTTAGATAACCCTAATCCCTTAACTTCCTCCCTAAGGCTTCCAAGGCACCCTTAAAGCCCAAGGAAACCCTAGGACACTCTAGATTTCGTTCCCCGCCTCTAAGGGAGGTTCTAGAATGCTCAAGGCTCAACTTTTGAACATTGTCACCTTTAGTGCCTGCAATTTCAATTAATTCCTTTAATCCTAAAAGTAATTCCAAATTAATTTCTGATTAAATATTAACTAAACAATATGATTTCTAATTAATATATTATATACATAATACATTAATAAATCATTTATCTTGATTTCAAATTAATTTAATAACCAAGTAATAAATTAATAAATCATTCTTCTCTCTCTAACATTTATCCTATTCAATTGTCAGGTTTGAAGGCAACCCAAAAGGACATTGCTACTATCAATTCAAGTACATACCGATTATAGTTATGGGCTTAGACACCTAATCCAACAGTCTTCCACTTGGATAAGTCTAATAACTATAGTTACAAGTATAACTTCAATAATTGACTAACAAATTTTAGCTACCAAAAGCCGCTATCAAACTTTGACCTAGTCAGTGACGTGTCCTTAGATAAGGGATCAAATATTCCTCCATTCTATAAGATATCGTATGGACATGAGACATGGATTATAATCAATCTCTTTCCAGTAGTTGTTTCCCGATTTCTGATTTATGACGACTGACTAATTGAACAAATCAAATCAGTCCAGGCTTTGCCAAACGCTTAAGAGTGTCATCACTAAATCATCGAGGGACCCATATATATCGCTTTTATCCCACATTGGGTAAAAGGAACGGATAAACTTTGACTCATATGCTTGCTCTATTTACTCATCAAATCACACACAACAATATGTTTTATAACACCAAGTTACTAGTGCGTTTACATATTATCAATGAGCAACCAACTCGTAAATCGCAACTATATGTCTCCGTTTCAAGAATATAAGATATTATCATCTCATAATCACTCGTGATAAAATCCATGAAGTGATTCACGTGAGCGTGAGTTTAATCAAATACTCAAATCTTATTTCATGAGCAATCATGAACACTGCAGCAAACTTTTGCTATGTCTAAAACACTTTAGACAATCTACAATCAGATTCATGACAATCTTGCCTCAATACCTACTTCCAAAGTATGATCGACTGTGGATGATTTGAATAATTTTATTATTCGGGAAGTCAAAACATGCAAAGTGAAACACAAGAATAATTGAATCCAATATGGCCTCAACACTTTGAGTATAAAAAAACACATTTTATTTAATCACCATGTCGATTACACATTAATCATTGTATAATGTTTCGGATAATCAACTTAATACTTGAATTGAAAAACAATAGTTATCTCATGCTCCAAGCACGCACACTATGTTTACTTATGGTCCTTACTCTATGAAATAGATCAATTGAGCATATTTCAAATGATTCTCATTTCACAATTCCCAATCCTTATCACAAGTGTAAGAATACCAAATTCTTGCAATGTGTTAGATTCTAACATTTTACGCAATGATCCTTTTGTAATGACATAGCACTAATGTTAGAATTTGCTAATGATATTACAAAGTGCTCCATTGGAGATTGTTACAAGACAACTCCATAGACATGAAGTCTCAAATTCAAAGTACATTCCTTTGAACATCCTTCCTGTATAAAAGTTTCTAATCTACATAAATCCTTAATATCCAACTCTCATTATGGAAACGTTTCTATATTTTCCATATGACAACACATTCTAAATAGAATCCTATCTATTCATAATAATGTCAATATGGTCCATCCATTACTATACTTCCAACTGCCCATAAGTGACCAATCCTTGGCGAACCTTAGATCGTTCTTGACAGTTGTTTAATTTACTTTAGTCATATCCGGTTCTAGTCGTTTTCCCTCTTAATGCCATAGGCATTTGGAATAGACAGAATGGTCGAATATTACAATATATGCAATCGATCCAATACCTGAAGCGTATGGGATACGTTACATTCATATATGTCATTTGACTAAATTTGATTAAAATTTCTCGTTCTAAGCTTTTAGGTTTGAAATGAAGTATAAGTTCCTCTCCTTTATTTATAGCAAAACAACTTTTCAACCTCTGCAACTCTGTGAATTGAAACTTTTGTTTTCTATAATTAATATTGCTAACTTGCAACACTTAACATAATAATCATGCTCCTACTTAACATGATAATTATATCCTTACCAACATAACACTTATGCTCCCACTAGCTTTGACATGTATTCAGAAATCAACTGGACTTCTAGAAATCAATACTTATTGACTTTCATTACCAAAGTTCATATTTCTGATATGTGATGCTTCGGTAAGACTTTATCTAAGCTTTTCAAACTCATACACCTTTCCTTAGATAACTCATATGTGCGTCTAAACAATTCTAGAACTTATAGCAATAAGTCTTAAATGTTCAAACTATTTGCCTTTTCTCACAATTCGAACTATGAAGATGGAAGCCGTAATCATAATTGAATTCGAGAATGCAAATACCACAATTTCTATCTCCTTAAAATCTTCTTAGTGAAAGCATTTCCTCACAATCATTTTCATGAAGCGGAGAGAAACCTTATGACACTTATATTTTATGGTGCATGTGTTCCTATCCATGTGAATTTGTCATAACCATAATCACAAGACAAGGCTAGTGACAAATATAAACTCACATGGATTGAACTTGTTCAATCATTATTTCTTGCCATCTAGCAGCACAAGGGTCTACCATGTCTTCCAAGTAGTTAAGCAGATCACCCATACAGATCATTTAATTTTTCATTGATTAAGATGCTTTGCCTTATGAAGTCAAATGGGAACTCATAGAACTGACTTGCATAGTCAACATTAAATGGAATGGGCACAGAAACAAGAATGTGTCAACAAGATAGGTTACAATCCTCAAGTCGTGTGCTAGTGTTTAACAATAGGTTTACTCTTGATTAATTCTTGAAACTTTTCAAGATCATTTAGACTCCCACTGACCTCTTGACATATAAAATTCTCGTCCTGAAAATTCCATAACAAAAAAATACTGAAGAGTTAGTGCGGGTTCTCATCAAGACAAACACTTCACACAATTAGTCTTAGTTGGTCTTTGTCTTATCCAAGACATCACAACTTACCAATTTCAAATGTGAAAGAGAAAAACATTTTCTACTCCACATTTGATGAGTGTTATAAACCTTCTTAAGATGATGTCACTCAAGTCACAATCTTGGAGTACGACTCTAAGACTTGATTTTGGAACGAAGTATGATTCACTGTTTGTCTTAACCATTTCAAAAATATTCGATTCCTCTTCTTATCCATACTAATGCACTAAGGTGTCCTTACAGGATCAATTGTGATACGGTTTCATAATCACTAAGTTAATCATAAAACACAATACTTAAGTATTCTCCCTTCTTTTCAGATTGGAGAAACTTTTATCTTTCTACCTAATTGATTCTTCCAATTTGTTCTGTCATACATTGAAACTTTTCAATGATTCAAAATTACACTTAATCTTGTAAGCATAACCATATTTACTAAACCTTTAACAAATCATGACGAATACTCTTGTCGTTCTTTGTGGCGGACTTGACCTAGTGCACAACAATGCGTAATAGATCCTTTATTCCTTTACTTGACTCACATACTTATTTGAACAAGGAATTAGTCTTAATTTCCCAAATACGAAGGTTCTCATTCATCATACAATACAATTCGCATGATTCCAAGTTTCTGTCCAATTGAAACTTGGTTGATGAGAATCTTCTTTATTTGTAAATTTCTAACACTTCCACAAATATCATAACTAAGAATCACATCCATTTTCAATATTGCTAACAATAGAAACACACAAACATCAATTTTCACAAAAGCCATTGCAAGGATATATAAATAAATAATACATAACAAAGTTTATTTTATTTATAAAAGTGCGGAAAAACTTGTCCTTACAATGCAATTATAAATGAAAACTATGTTACTAAACATTTCTAAACAATCTATCCTAACTCTCAAACATCAGCTCAAAAATCCGATCTTCGAACCATGCGATCGAAATCCATTTCTTCATGATCAGACTCAGCTCACTCTTCCTTTAAGCTTCTTTTTTTTCTTCGATCCTACATAACATCAAAATGCAATCTTATCACATCATGTATTAAGAATCTATAAATAGGAACTTAATAGAGTTAGATAGTGGATTTACCTGAAGCAGAGTCATACATCTTGACTCTCCCATCTTCACGATCCTTCAGGTAGATACGACAGCTTCACATCCAATGCCCCTTCTCTTGGCAGTAGAAACGAATGGACTCTTTTGGAACAACACATGGGACAATCTCAGATTTAGCCTTTCTCTTTACCATCCGGTCGAACGGTTTGACTATGGTCAATCCCTTTCCATTGGGTAGAGAAGACTTTTATGGATTTCCAATGTTTCCATTTTCAATGTCCATGGAAGTTTAGGAGGTTGATCTACAAGTCAAATTTGCTTTACCAGTGCGCCAAGTCATTGCTGATTCAACAGCAATAAGAAAATAGGTAGATCAATGAGGGTCACGTCGTGGTCCATCATATAGTAATCTTTAATGAGCTCACTATATGAGTCAGGATGTGATTCAAGAACAAAGTCAACAACCAAATTCCTTGAGACATCGACACCCAACATTCCCAACTTGTCAATATGTAACTTCATCTCTAAGACGTGAGCACATACAGACTTTCTATTTTCGCGTTTGCTTGCCAATAGGGCTTGAGTGACCTTGAACTTTTCAAGTCGACGGACATGTGGGTCAGGGAGAATTATTGGAGTAGGTGGAGGAAGTGAAGCATGATTTCCATTTCCATGATCCAATCGTGGAACATCATCTTCACATGGAAAGCTTTTTCAACAAGGTTCGGGAAAACCATAGTTGTTAGATTTCGACATCTACAAAACGAGAGAAATTCAAGGTCGTTGATTCAATCCTTAATATAACACCCAAATGAAAATATTAACGCTAGGACCCACCACAATATTCTACAACTCGGAAGAGGGATGTCGTAATCCAACTGCAAAATATTTGAAGGTAGGTAAATGATGATTTACCAATTTCCACCATGAAAAACGAAAATGAAGATTAGGTTTTAAATGAATTGAAAGTCCTAGATCTTTTAAGATTCATTGAACTTTTCACTGACATGTTTAATCTCGATTATGCCCTTCAAGTTTGTGACTGGGATGCCGAGGATCACAAACAAGGTGTGAATAACCATGCAAATTAACTTGGTACTCTCGAAGACGTATATCACCTAATCAATGTGTTGGTTAACCACACACGCTCCATTGATCTATGATAATATACGAGCTACCCATTGTCATCCTTTATTGGTCCCATATTAGTATGCCGGTTAACAACACATGCTCCACTAATGACCAACAAGGTGCAATGTGCAATTTCATGGATTTGCACCAAATTCACTTTTTTCTTAAAGTAACTAAGATTTGAGAATTTATAAAGGTGTTTAGTTACTTCGTATTTCATTATACTTATAATGGAAGGTTGTGTCCTATCCTACCCGTTCGGCTAACGACCCTCCACTAGTCAAAGGTACGGTGGGTAAGAATGGATACCCAATGACAATCATTTTATAGGCTGATTCCTTAAACCCCCCTTATAGATCAACTTCGTGAATGATGCCTACTAACGGTAAGACTGACATTTACTTATACATATATAATATTAAACTTTTAATTCTATATAGTATAAGGGTGTATTTTATACTTTTCAAATACTAGGTGTTTTAATCAAAAATTTATTTTTTTCAAAAATTAATACTTTTTAATTTTAAAATTTTAAATATTAAAACTTTGATTTAATAATTATCCAATATTAAACAATTAATTTAAATTATTAAATCTTAAAGGATTATCCATTAATTTAAATAATTAATTTAACCTAATCCCTTTATCCCTAGATTTCAAATTTTTAATTATTAATTAAATAATTAAATTAATAAGTAATTACCTCCAGACACTTTGCTTCTTCTAGATTTCATCCATTAATGTTACTCCTTAATATTTTTTTAATCAAGAAATAGAAGTCAAAATAAGATGATATATTATCTACTGTTGTATACAAAAAACTGATTGCAAATATATGATTAATGACTATATTTTTGTTATCAACTGTGTAGTACACGGATGGTTTATGTTTAACACATCCGCTTTTCATTGGTTCGTTATGAATTGTATTTTTAAACATAAAATAAGTAGGAAGCTTCAATTTTATCCAGATTATTAAGTTTTGATTCTTGTAAAAAACATATTAACTTTTACATTTCAGTATGTTACAGTTTTTAACCTTTGGTTATGAAATTTTAAAGTTATTGCAATATATTACACCTTAACCTTCAATTATCAAATTTTAAACTAATCCAATTATGATTTACTTTTAATTAATTTATGCAAATTATTGCTGGTTTTTTAGGCATCTCATGTTCAACAACAAGAGGATGGAAATGTGATTTGATTGATTGTTTTATAAAAAGAAAGACACAAATTGATTTTTTTTAGACCCATTGAATTAAATGGAGAATTCATCGCCTCATTGAATAGATAAGATTTAATTTGTTAGTCATTTCGATTTCAAATTATTAATACTAATTTTATTTTTCAACAATGGTTTTCACGGGTTTAAATCTAATAAAGTAATAAATAAAACTAAGGTATGTACCCATCATTAGCCTTATGGTGTTGAAACCAATTATTGTGTCCTTGTGCAAAATTAGTGACATTCTTGGACAAAATGTGTGCTTGTGCAAAATTAGTGACATTCTTGGACAAAATGTTGAATTGGATTATTGTGTCATTGTGCAAAATTAGTGACATTCTTGAACAAAATGTTGAATTGTATTTTCTTTTAGCTTTGTTCGTAATATCATTGATCTTTTTGTATATCAAGATCAAAACTTGCTTAAGAATCGATCTCTGTAACTTGAATTACCACCATAGACTTGAATTACCACCATAGACTCAAGTTTGCTTTTTTCCCATTTCCAATATAAAGGAACACTTTCTTTGCAGACGTTGTAACATTCATTGACATGTCACTACAGGAAATATGGGCATTAGCGGCGACATGTCATTGACGCGTTATATGTCGCCGCTAATGTCATGCGCCGCCGCTAATAGTCACATAATAATGATCTGTGTCAAACGAGCCCCATCCGTTCGATTTGTTTTCAATCGTAGGGTTGTAACGAGACAAGAAAAGGCGCTGACTTTTCTCTCCAGGTTGTCGCTGCTAATACCTATGCGCCGCCACTAATGCCTATGCGCCACCGCTAATGCTCGTCGCCGCTAAAGTCCTTTACAGATACCCCCCCCCTCTTTCAGCTTCCTTTCTGTGTATCGTGTCTTCTGTGAAACCTCCCAGCCGACTCAAGATCCTTCGACCATCGATCGTGTCCAGCCGTCATTCCTGCCACAAGACCACCAGCACCGCCAACCCAACCTCCATTCCGTCAATTCCGTCGAAGACTCATATCACCGGCGAAGACGAATCATAATATCGGTGACGAGGAAGTAAAACCGGTGACCACCGGTGGTTTTTGCCTCCTTCTCCGTTGATTTTTTTTATTTTCTTATCCCACTAATTTAAGAGTGGTATTGTTGCAGCCATTGTGGATTTTTGCGACCTCTAGCAGGTTTTCTTATTTTTTGCCGGAATTTAGCCGGTAAGAACTTGTTAGTCGGAAAGCTACCAGGATACAGCCACCACCACCCTTCTCCTCTAGATTACACAACCAGGTTCCTTTATAACATATGTATTTGTGTATTTATATTATGTGTATGTACATATGAATTTGGGATAACTACAGTAAAGTCCTTTTATTTTTGCAAAATTTTCAAAAAAGTCATAAATTTTTTTTTAAATAAAAAAGCCCAAAAAACCGGAAAATTTATTTAGTTTAGTCCCTTTTTACCTATTAAGCAGGTCATCCGCCTATGTGGCATGCCAACTTGGACAGTTTGCTGACGTGGCAGATGATGTGGCATGCCACATCAGTAAACTTTATTATACCTTTAAAAATCGGGTTTTGTGGACAAAATGACGCCAACATGTTTCGAAGTGGGCTGTCCAAACAATGGCCTTAGCTAGCTACTACACTAGTTTCATTTCAATGCTTTAAAGCCTTAATGGCCATATATAATGTCTATTAGATTTTACTTATAAAAATCAAGAAAAGATGGGATAGGGAGGTTCGAACCTGCGCTCCTTTCCCTATCAAAACAACTTACCACTTGATCTGAATGACATTTAATATCATTCTCCTTCACACTTATATTTAATGTATTTAGTGTTGTAGATTTAAATACGATTAGTATTATTATTATTATTTTTATTGATAATATTGTTACTATTAAAAACGAAATTAAATAAATAATTTTAAAATCCAAGTTTAGTATTATTATAAAATAAACACATGTATAAATAATTTTAAAATACAGTTTTAACAGGATTTTGTAGGACCAGAAACCGGACCAATATATAGAACTGGTTCCGATTCAGTTCCAGGTACGGGTAAAGTTGGTCTAGAACCGGAGAACCCGAAAACATCAAAATGGATTGGGTGGAACCGAGTAAAGTGGATCTAGAACCTGAAAACCATGGAAACCATAATTGTTTAGTAATTACTTAGTCGGTTGAACTTTGAAAATTTTCAGCTCTGATATCCCGACTTTGGAGGGCTATAAGTCAGTGAATATTAAACCAAATATAACAAAATTATAGTCTAAAACAAGCTTGTGAAAAATGTTCGACGTTAGCTAGTCGGTAAACTATGGTTAAGGGATTAATCGGCTAGACGGAGATTAATCGGAGACCATAAATTGCTAATTTGTTGAATTTTAAAAAATTAAATATGACCAATATCATAACAATGTTCATAAATACCACTAATATTATAACAAAATAGGTTAGTGTGATTAATACAACACTAATCATTATTCAAATAGTTTATGTTGTTATGAAACTTCTTTAAAGTGTTAAAATTTCATCATTTATTGCTTTTTCACTCACCGTGTATGTAGGGTTTAATCGTTAGACGCCTTTTAATCGGTTAAGTAGTGCTTAGGGACTAATCGGAGATTAATCGGGACCTAGTCGAGATTTTTACAACACTAGTATAAACTTATACGCAAACTCTAAACTACATGTTAGAAAAAAAAAAACATCATGGCAATCCGACTTCAAACGAGTTAGATATGCATGTATTAAATTTTTCACAGAATACAAAAAAGGCTAAAAAATAGAAAATTCCCCATTTTGATATCTCGACTTTGGGGGAATATAAGTCAATGAATATTAAACCAAAAATGATAAAACTATAGTCTAAAATTATGTACAAACTCTAAAATACGTGTTTGAGAAAACCGCATTCTAATCCGACTTTAAACGAATTCGATATTTTTGTTTTAAAATTTTTGCAAAATACAAAAAAAAAAAAAAAAACGAAAAAACATAAAACTTCAAGCTTTGATATCCTAACTTTAGGGGACTATAAGCCATTGAATATGAAACCGAAAATAAAAAAAATTATAGTCTAAAATTATGTGTAAACTTTAAACTAGACGTTGGAAACAACATGTCAATTCGACTTTAAATGAATGTGATATGTATATTTTAAACTTTTCACAGAAACCAGTTCCGGTTCTAAAACCCGGTTTACCCAGACCCAAAGGACCCGAAACCCGGATTACCCGGAACCCACGTAAAGTCATTCTTTAAATCCGAAACCCTTCTACACATTCTGGTTCTAACGGTTCTGGTTGTGTTCCGGTTTTTCGTTTTTAACTCTCATCCCTAGTCAAGAGTGGATCTAATACATTTACTGTGTATCCTATATTGGTTACAGATGTGAACTATGTTACTTGGTCTATTAAAAGAAGGTGCTTGGCTATATAAATTAATGGTTCTTAAATCTTAATGACATAAATGGATAGCAAAGTATCTAAAATTATTTCATTCAATCAGTAGAGCACCAAACATTTAGAAAAGAATAGTAAATTACATGATTCGTCTCTTGTCCGAATGCTAAAATACATGTTTTGGTCTTTATTTAAAAAAATTAATTCGAACCGTCCCTCTTATGTTTAAAACTTGCAGGTTTCTCCCTACATGATCTGAAATGACTATTGTCTTTCGTCATTTCCTTTTGGATTTTTTTAGTTTGCTTTGTATTATTAATATAAAAGAAGAAAAAAAATGTGAACCCACACCAAATCACTCCACCTTCAACTCATGTACGTACATCTCATCTATTTCACTGTCTTCCAAAACCCCATTTATGAACTCTAAAGAGCACCACCACTAATGCACCGACGACACTGATTGAGCACCGGAGAACACTATATCATCGGAGCAGCTTTCTTGCATCCCTTCTCTTGTCGGTCTACTTCCTCACCCTGTCTTACTTAGTCGGCCACCGATGGATTTCGAATTGAAGTTGGGATTCTTGAAATCAAATTTTGCAATTGAGGTTTCAAAAATCAGATTTTGGAAGTTGAGATTTTAGAAATCAAGTAACCGTCAAATTTCAAAGTTGGGATTTCATTTCACCATCTTCACCTCCGTCGGAAACCACCTCTCCCCCTCTTCTTTGATTCTCTGAATATAAAGTTATGATGTTTACTTTCATTTTATAATCTTGTTTGTTTGTAGTTTAAGTTTTGGGTTTCGATTTTGAAAGTGAAGCTGCAAAGTTCTTGTTGGAGAATACAAGCATCAGATTCTAGAAAAGAAGCTCTAGAATGACGACCACCACCATCTGTAGGATGAAGAATGCAACTTTTAATCATACGACAAATTAATTTTTGAAAATAAGAACTACATACAATATGTTGACACTTGAATCAGGGACAGATCGTGTAATTTACTCAAAAAAAGAAAAAAAAGTTAAAAAAGACAATCTAACCATTAGGGAGGAGGGAGTCGTTCCCTTCCAACCCACCAAACCCACTGCCACATCAAATTTTGTCTCTTCTTTTTTCTTCATCTTTCCCAACCCACAACACACGGAAATCCTATATTTTTGAACCCACTCAACCCACTCAATTAAAAAAAGAGAGAAAATAGAGAGAGATGATGAAGTGGGTTAGTGAAACCAATCAACCCACTCGTTGAAGCGGGAGTGGTACCACCGATAACTGTATTGCTAATTAAGATTTTACATTTGATTGTTTTGTATTTTTTTTTTAATTGAGTGGGTTGAGTGGGTTCAAAAAGATAGGGTTTCCGTGTGTTATGGGTACGGAAAGATGAAGAAAAATAAAAGAAAAAAGTGATGTGACAATGAGTTCAGTGGGTTGGGAGGCAATGACTCCATCCTCCCTTAGTAGCAATAAATTCAACAGGTGTTATGCCAACATGGCATCATATGGGCTCTAATGTGGCATTGTAATGATATGTATTTGCAAAAAAATTAAATGAATTCTATTCATTTAGTCCTTAAAGTTGTAATTAAATCCAAAGATAAAGTTTTGTTATAATGTTGCCTGAAGTGGAAAAGTTTCTTGAAAAATTATGTTGTCATTATGTCATTATAAAAATTAAAATGCCATGTTGGGTAGGGATGTCAACGGGGGCAAACGGGACGGGGAGTCCGTCCCCCACCCCCGCCCCCGAAATTTCCTTGTTCCCCCGTCCCTGCCCCCGCCCCCATTCCCCCACCTCCGATTTATTTTGGGCTGTCTTTTTTTGGCTAAAAGAAGTTTTTATTTACAATAAAATAAACTATTTTTTAGGTAACAAATAATTATTTATAGTAGAATTTTACATGTTAAAAATTAAAAAGTTATGATATCTTAAAAACATTATACTAACAATTTAAAAACATGTTTTTTAGATGAATTTTAGATGATCAAAATCATGTTATAGTTTATTATATTTATATAATTAATATATGCAAATATATGTGTAATTTATTAACAGGGTCTCCATGGTGGTTTCGGGACGGGATTGCCTATCCCCGCCCCCGCCCCCGAAATTAAAACGAGGGTTAACCATGCCCCCGTCTCCGATTTTTTTAAAAAATTTCCCCCAAACGGGACGGGGCCCCCACATGACTTTTTGACATCCCTAGTGTTGGGCTATATATAAAACGTCTTAAACCCACAACACGAACATTAAATGCAAAAATTATAGAAAAATTGTTACCTATTTATGACATTGAACCTAAAACTATAAAGTATATACAAATTTTGACATTTTGAAGAGTTACAAATGCGTCTGAATGAGTATAATCTTCATCTTCCGCCAAAACACTTTCTACCAAGAGGACACGATGGTAATTTTTTTGTAATGTTTATCTTAACTTGATAGATATTAATGCATGTATGTTATTTATATATGAACGTGTAAAAAGGGTACTTCGACTTGGTACCATTATACTTCGTTTTTATAATCCTTTTTCCTTTATTCCATATCATGTGGTTATGCTCTTGGGATTTATACGATTGGCAGTCTATCAAAGAAAACGAAGGTCATCATTAGATGAAGATGCAGGGGCAAAACCATCATTTTTAAAGAATTAGCTAATATCCTCTCCTATCCTTGGTCAAAGTCCCAATCAATGGTCAAGGTCAACAGTCCATGTTGACCCGACTCGTCGAGTGCAGTTCACCGACTCGTCGAGTCCTTCCTGAACTCAAGAAGTCGTGAAATCCTCCGTTGAATCGTCGAGTTTCCCTGCAACTTGCCGAGTTCATACATGTCCAAATGTCGGGAAAACCCTAGCTGACTCGCCGAGTCATCTTACTGACTTGCCGAGTCCATGCAAAAATCGTTACACGGTTTGTTTATTTTAAGTTTGTATCCATTTACATTTATATGCACATGGTGACCCTTTTAGTGAGGGATCTAGCATCCTATCTTTATTTGTTCCTTTTTTAGCATTACCAAATACAAAGCATTGTTTACTATTATAAATAGATGGATTTGTCATGGAATTGAAAGTACAATGCTATAAATAAGTATAATTTTGAAAGTACAATGTCTAAATAAATAAAAATTGAATGTACAATAAATAAAAATTGAATGTACAATACTTTAACGGAAAAAATTGGATGTAGTATGATATAATATACAAATAACTAAAGCTACATTATCATTTTTTGCATTTGTCTCTTAATCTATAGTTCTTGCTTCTACGTCTACAAATGACTATACTCTTGTTATATTCTATATTATTTTAATTTGTCAACCGTGGTTTTCATGGGTATTAACCTAGTCTTCTCTTCTAATAAAACAATACATTAACCGCCACGTGGCATTCTCTTAGCCCCTCCCAATCTATTTTTCCCGCTCCTATCATCTAACTAAATTTCCGAAATTGCCCTGCTTCCTTTGACTTGTAATATATACCGTATTGAAGTAGTAGTTTCCGTAATCATTCCTCTCTAATTCAAATCAAAATCAAAATTCAAATCCTCCCAAATTGAAGCTGTGATTTACTTATTGATCGCAAAACAAAGATCATCTATCTATATCAAGGGATTATAATGGGATGTTATGGCATCAGAGCAGAATCATCGACTAGGGTTTATGCATTTTCTAAGAATCCGTCTCTTATAATCGTTTTATTTCTCGATTGAATATATGCATTATCGATCGAAATACAGTTCCTTTCAACTTTTCGCCAAGCTTCTCATGATGGTACGTAGTTCCTTTCAACTTCAACAAATTTGTTTGTGTTTATTAATTTTGTTATAATCGATCGAAATACAGTTGTGTTCGTGTATGAAACCTAAACCTCCAATCGTTTCTATGGATGATTGCTGATCTGATTGCTAATTGCTAATTGCTAATGCACAAATTAGAAATTCAGTAATTGAATTGTTTCTATAGTGATTGATAGTATGATCATTCAACATCACCAGAAAGGATAGAGAAGAAGATACAGAATGCTCCACCTGGTCAAGGCACTGTTAGGATGCTTTCTCGAGAGGAATGGGAAAAATTTAGAGAAGTCCAACCAAGAACTCCATTTGAATCTAAACTTGCTCGACCTAATGCACGAATAAGAACATGGGAGCCTCTACACATGGTAAATCTTCAAACTTTATCACTAACATTCATTTCTTATTTTTGTTCATAAGTTCTTCAACTGTTTGCTTAATCATATTACTATAAACAGTAAAAGAATGAACACAAGTAAATTGTTATTAACTTATTATATGTGAAAATACAAAGTGTGTTGCTATTTTGCTAGAGGATGTTAAGGATTGGACAGTTGATGTGTTGACAGATGCTTTTACAAGGGCTAAAGAATGTGTGAAACAGGGATCAAAGTAGGGAAAATTGAGCTTTTAAATGTTGTTTAGAAATGAAACTAATTTACATGTTTTGATGTAATATTCACCATAGAATATACAAAACTAATTAATTGAGAAATGGTTGTTGATTAACTTTGTTAGTATATGTGCAAAATGATGAAGCTTTTGTGAAGATGAGAAATATCAAATTGGAAGATATATGTTTTTAAACTAATGATTTGTGATTTGAATAATCAAAATAAACTTCCACTTTTTATCAATTATTTCTTTTTTACTTGATGCAGTTTGAGTTTATAATAGTTATTAGACAAGCAATCATTTCTTATTCATCATCACTTATGGTTAGAAGGGTAAAATTATCCATTCTCTCTGTATCCCTACTTATGATGGGTGAAATGCGTTACTGTTTACCGTGAAAAAAGAAACTAAATTGCTCTTTTTGTATCAAGCCTTAAAAAATAGAAAAAACAAAATGCATTGCTATTTAACTAGAAAAAAAAAGAAAGAAACTAAGTCATATTTTTTGCATTCTTGCATTAGGTAAGAAAAACTAGACAAAGGAAAATACATTACAATTTAGCCTGAAAAAAAAAACCTTTTCGGATCATTTAAAAAAAAGAATACAAAAAGGAAAATACATTGTTTTTTAGCGTGAAAAAAAGAAACTACATTGTCCTATTTTTTGCATTAGTTACAAAAAAATGACAGAAACTAGGTTGTTATTTAGCTCGAAAAGATAAAATAAGTTTCCTTATTATGCATTAGGTTGCAAAAATATAGAAAAAGAAAAGTATGTTGCTATTTAGCATTAAAAAGTGAAAGTAACTTGCCAATTTTGCATCTGGGCACAATAAATAAGAAAGGAAGATGCATTGTTATTTTGTGCGAGAAAACATTGTTATTTAGCATGAAACATCTGTCATTTCCTTTGAATCAGGTCACAATAAATAGACAATGAAAATTACGTTGTTGTTTACCGTGAAAAAAAGAACTTGCTGTTTTTGTATGAGATAAAAAAGTGTGTTGCTATTTAGCTTGAAAAAACTAACTTTCCCTTTTTTTACATTACTTCAAAATACAAGTAACTTGCTATTTACTTCACAATTTGTAAACTTCTGTTGCAAACATTATACTATATTATATCATTTTTAACGATATCATAGATCCACTCAAGGGGTACTCAGACAATACCGATCATGTGGCATCTCAATTAACACCATGTACTCATGTAGTACCATTTAAGGTATCTAATTTGACCTGTACCAATTAACTTCAAGCATATTGATCTATAGGATTCTATTCCAACATGAAAATAATGTAGGGAGGAAGTAAAACACATTATCCATAGCAACTGAGGTACTTTATACCAATCTTTATCTATTTGCGTTTTATTTCATTGATAGCATCTTAAAATCCAACATTAAATTCTATTATTTAAGTTTATTACAGTTCCAAAACTTTACTCATAATATGAAAGCTAGTTAGGGATTAACAATAGATGCGAAGGTGCTCTTCCTTATATCACATCAACCCTCAAACAATGAAAGGTTCGAATAATATTTTTTAATTAATTGCTTAATTTTTCCACTTATTTCCATTGTTGTTGATCTTTCAGATTTGATGATAAAGCATAAAGAAGCATATTTCTTTACCATTTAGTTAATCTTTCTAAAAACTAAATGAATGACCTGCAAAATACTTTGTTCACCTTTCTTATTTTTTTAAATGTATTTTATGAAACGAATTGGGGTTACCCATTCCAAGATGCACGGTATGTCTACGTTTTGGTAAAGGTTTTTACTAATATCTCCATGATTGAATTTCATTTCAGGACATAATGAAGGATGCTCCGTTTATACACTGAAAATTGAAAATTTTAGCAAAGACATGTAAGTAAATTTACTACAAATAGCTCCTGTGTGCTGCAATTCAATTTGCACATCTGCATTTGCTCTTTTTTGGCATTTGAAGATAATTTGTGGTCTTTTCTTTCATCGGCTTTTAGAGATTCATGGTTTTCAGAGTTTAGTTATATTATTGATACTCTTAAGTCTTATCCAAAGTTGTAATTGGGTACTAAGGATTTTTATCATTCTATAATGCAGATCGAATCAGAGTTAGCTGCCTTGCCCCTGTCTTATGCTTCTATCATTTCGAGGCCCTTGCTTATATGAAGATAGTGGCATTAGAGGTATCTTTTTTAAAGATGAGGTTGGAAACACAAGGTTAATATTAAAAGTGGGATACTAAAATATAAAAGATACATGGGATGGATGTTTATCGATCAATATTTTTATTTCTTTTTTCCAAAATAGTCTTTTTATAGTCAGAAATAACAATGCACTACATTTCTATTTGATTTTTTAGTTTTCATAAAATCAAGCATTCAACATTAGGCAAATGAAATTATATTGCTAT
This sequence comes from Lactuca sativa, assembly GCF_002870075.4. Lineage (NCBI taxonomy): Eukaryota > Viridiplantae > Streptophyta > Magnoliopsida > Asterales > Asteraceae > Lactuca > Lactuca sativa. The sequence goes on along the minus strand of NC_056626.2, from coordinate 38,105,926 downwards.
TTCTTTAATTTTTATTTCTAAAATATAAGTTATGTTAATTTATCACCCGTGGGTTGCATGGGTTTTAACCTAGTATCCTAATAAAAGAGTGCAAAATTGCCATGTGGCAATTGCTCAACCCCCAAAAGCTTACTTTCTCGCCTAAAATGTCTAAGTGATTTTCCGTAAATGCCCTTATCCCATATACTATGTCCAACAATTCAGATGTTTTTGTTCCTGATTTTTAGCAATCACAATAATATAATGTTGACCTTTTAAAAATTTAATTTCTTTATATATTCAATACAATCAGGGATTTTGAATTTGAAATCGTTAATAATTTCAACCTAAATTAGTAAATTACAAAAGGGAGCTGATCCGTACACAACAATTTTTTTCCATACACAATAATTAGTGCTTTAAAATGTTGTATTATACAACTATATAATGCATAATTTGTTGTGTATTGCAAAAAACTGTTTGTGTATGAATCACTATGTGATTATTTGAATGTGAGCAATATTAGGCCATAAATCAGCTTAGGTAATCTTATCATAAAATTTGAAACGACAACCCATTTACTTCCTTTCTTATATGTCTCATGCGTTTCCAGATTTTAACATTTTTCTCAATTCACTTTTTTGCATCTGTAAGGTAGCATCCATTCACTATCTGCCATCAGTTTGAAGATTATATTTGTCTGTGACATTTGAAGAATTGGGCCATCACGTAATAACTAAACACCCCTCTAAAAAAGAAATCAGTAAAAAGGAACGACTTGGTTCATTCCATTCTATTAGGCTAATGAAACAAGTCCCTTTTCATTTCATTATGCTAATGAACCATTTCATTCATTTCTGAATTCCATCATACAAAACACTTTCTAGAAAAAAAATGCAGAAAATATCACTTCACTTTTGGTGATGTTTTTTGTGGTGTTGTTTATTGTTAGTTTGTCACCGACCGACTAACGGAGATATAAGGATGATTGCTTTAATTACCGCCGTATCGTTCCATCCTAATGGTGCCACTGGAGGGTTTCAGGCGGGGACGCATGATGTCTAACCTAAACTACGGTTGGGAAGACGAATAAAGGGGAGTGATGCTGCTGGCGGTGGTTGATAGTTGTTGCCGAATTACTTCCTTTCTTGTACGTAGACTTCGTCAGTGGGTATTTCAATCAATTTAAAAAAGGGACCTAATTCTTTTGTTTATTTTAAACGCGTCCTTTGATTACATAAAATTGAAGTATGATGAACTATGTATTTTTATTTGCCGACATACATCCCCCAAAGTTTCTGAGTAATAAACCTTCATGCTATTATTATAACTTCATTAAATAAAATGGAAGCATAAATAATTTGACGATGACTAGGTATATATGTTAAATGAAAATAAAATTAACTATATATTTATATATGAAAATGAAAATGAAATTCTGATTGTATGTTTCTATAACAACCGACAAAACCTAAATCTTTGTAAATTAATAATTTTTTACAAATTAAACTTTATAAATAATATTTTTCTTTTTTAATCATGGTTTCCACGGATTTATACATGGTCAGCATTCAAATGATTCGGAATAAACCAGACATTCATTCCATAAATAAAGAGGAAGAGGCACCCTTTTTAGCACGTTATAATGGTGAGGAATATTTCCATAATAGATGCAAAGGTTTGGTATTCCGAACCAAATTGTATAATTTCAACAAGTGTTTAGTAGAAATGAAATATAAATGTATTTTCACAGTGCGCCTGCTATTTGTTCTTCACCAACATAGAATCTCCTGCACGCGTTTATGCATGCGCTTATACCGATAATAAACAATACAAAAAAACCTTCGTCATGACGAACCACGAACATGTCTCATAATTAATAATATAAGTAATAACTGCTTCATAAATATCATTTGATGCATGTCTTTAACTTGATTTACTCATAGTATTTTTTTTTATTAATAAAATTGATTTGTTATTATTTTAATTTAATATTTATTTATTTATATTTTATCTTGATTAAATAAAATATACTACAAGTCTGGTTATTGGTATGTTAAAGAAATCAACCTACCAAAAACCACATATTTGTCGTTCATTACGTAAGTACCAATCATAACGTCTACCGAAAAGAAACTATACATCAAAAGAAAATATTTTGTCGCACATCGAATTGAAACCAGTTGTCACCCAAAAACTAATCGACGAAATGAAACAAATAGAGGTCGTTGTATCGCGCTATGACCTTATTGGTATGTGTGTATGTATGTATGTATAAACAAACCTTAGTAACTTAAAAAATGTGGCAAACGTTTTCCAATTTCAACCTTTTTATCTGATTCCAACATTTTATCCTTGACATATTTATATTTTTACAGAAGAAAAATGTTTGATGCATATATGGAAAAATCTCCAAAATCTATATCTAACTATTGGGTTGTCTGGTTGGAATTTTAGTTTTAGGTATAATAGGAAGTTTTGCATTATTTGAGTCTATCTATTTCACGTTTTAGTATTAGAATAGATTTCTAATTTTTCTAGTATAAAATAGGTTTCAAACAACCCATTGTTTCTCTTAATCGGGCTTGTGAGAGACTAACCGGATGCACATAATAAACGGACGGGAAGATGTCAAAGCGGGTGGCTTTGAATCGGTTCATTTTGCGGGTGACAGAAGATGGTAAGGTGGTCGTGACCTTGTCTTCTTGTTCGGTGGAAAAGTGCTCTCGGAACAAGCTTGATTAAACAGGTCGGGGTTGTCAACAAGAGAATAGGATGTCGTTGGTTAAAGAAGGAGGTTCGATGACATATCAAGTTCTGGTTTTGACTCCAACGAATTATCCGGTATGGGCGGTCAAAGTCAAGTCGATTACAGATACACACAACATATGGGAGACGGATTAACCGAAAGCATTACGTGAAACATCGAATCAAAACAAGTCAAAACAAGTTCTTGTTTTTTTTTTTTTTTTTTTTTTGTTTCAAGCAATACTCAAAGACATGGTGTTGCAAATGGCGAGTTACACCGATCCAAAGCAAGTGTATGATGGGCTAATACATGGTATTTGGGAGTGGATCGGGTGAGAACGACTCAGCTTGCAACCTTAAAAAGGGGGCTTGAAAGCTTGCGCACGAAGGAGGGTGAAACGGTCAATGATTTTGTGACGAAATTATCCGGTTTGGCTTCAAAATCAAGGAGTCTTGGTTACGAGCTTTAAAAAGTCGATTTGGTGAAAATGTTACTTGATTCGATGCCTAAGTCGTTTCTTCAAATCGTGGCTTCAATGGAGCAATGTTTCGAGTTGGATTTGACGTTATTCGATGAAGCGGTTGATAGATTGAAGGTGTAACACCCAGAATCAGAAAGACCAAGAAAGGAAAGGAAAACCCTAAGTTAAAGGGGTCAACTCGTCGAGTCCATGGGTGAACTCGGCGAGTTGGAGCAGGACCAGTGTCAGGGTTTAAGTGACCGACTCGGCGAGTCAGGTCTGGGTTGGAAAACCCTAATTTCCGGGCTTGGTACCCTATTTAAGCATCTCATTCTCCTTCTATCAGCCTCATTTGTAGCCCCTATTGTCCAGAAGCTATTCCACGAAACCCTAGTGTTCTCTTTGAGTGTGTGAGCCATTGTTGAAGAGTTGGAGTGTTCTTGAAGCCTAGAAGGAGAAGAAGGAGTTGAGGGTTCAAGAGGAAGGTTGTGGATCCAAAAGATTCATCTCTTTAGGTACTCATTTTGGTAATCAAGTTCCTTCCTTGCCTTGATAATTGTTTGATCATTTCATGTCCCTCTTTATGAGATTTTGGACCAAGTATGATACATTTTGGGTTTGGACATCCCCAAGTTGAATCCCTTCTGCTCCAGTTGTGTCTTGGCCCCGAGAGTCATAAAGTATCAGCCTTGAGAGTGTAGGTGAAGCATGGTTGTCTTAAACCCTAGTTTGTGGTGTGTTTAGCATAAATCTCCTTAGTTACACGTAAAGGTTGCAACTTTACATGGGGAATGGGCTTTGGGAGAGTGGATCTATGAGTTGGATCCCCTGTTTGGCTCGAAAAGCCACTGCATGGATTAAGAGCTGAAGCGACTCGGCGAGTCACATGGATGAGCTCGGCGAGTTGGATGAAGTTGGGCAGGAAATCGACGAGTTGGAAGAACAACTCGGCGAGTCAGTTGAAGTTTGCTTTGGACTTGGCGAGTCTGTTCTTGGACTCGGCGAGTCAGGTCGCGAAACTTCGAACCCTTCGAGTTAAGACTCGAATCAATGAGTCGAGTGGAGACTCAGTGAGTTGGACAGGATAGGACTCGGAAATCGGTGGACTCGGCGAGTCATGGGTTGACTCGGTGAGTCGAGTCGCGAATGGAAGGACTCTAAGCATATGAACTCGGCGAGTCAGTAGGCAGACTCGGTGAGTAGGGTTGACCTGGAAGGTTGACTTTGATCAAGACTTTGACTTTGACCGAAGTTGACTTAGTTTGACCTCTGGAGTTCAGTTTGGAACTAAGTGTTATGTTGATACTAGCAGCTAGTGGGGCTAGTGGAGCAGCGGTTCAGAGGGTTGTCGGTCAGCAGCCAGAGGATTATCAGCAAAGTTCAGCAGTGCGAGGTGAGTTACCTTCCAGTAACGGTGGGTCTAAGGCCACAATGTCGACCCACCAGTAGGAGACGTATGATAGATGATTGTGTATGTGATATCATCTAGGTTTGCTACTACCTAATATGTTGTATGCTAGCATGATATGTTGTATGTGATAGTAGTAGAGTTTGGTTGTTAGGACCGAAGGGTAGTCAGACACCCCAGATACGCCTGACAGTATGTGATGATATGTATGCATGCTGGCTTGTTATGTTATATGCGATAGAGGTAGTAGGAGGGGATCAGTCCCCGAGTTCGGTTGTTAGGACCGAAGGGTAGTTCAGGAACCTAAATATGTCTAATAATATGTTTATGTCATGTTATATGTGGTATTAGTAGTAGGGGTGAAATAGTCCCCGAGGTTCAGTTGTTAGGACCGAAGGGTAGTCAGCGCCCCAGAATGGCTCGGCATTGGTAGGTCAGCGCCCCAGAATGGCTAGACACGGGTAGGACGACACCCCAGAATGGCCGCATGGGTAGGTCGGCACCCCAGAATGGTCGTACCGGGTAGGTCGGGCACCCCAGAAATGTCTGGCAGTATGTATGTGATATGATTGTATGGTATGTGGTACGATGTGGGAACTCACTAAGCTTCATGCTTATGGTTTTCAGTTTTGGTTTCAGGTATCCAATTTTCAGAGAAGGAGCTCGGGAGGGTTGTAGTGCACACACCATGACAAGTCAACCAGGGATGTTTTACTCTGATAATTAAACAAGTGTTTGGAAATGAGACTATGATTTGTAATATAAACCCTTTTTGTAAGTTTGAACGACTTAACTGTGAATTAGTAATGTTTTTTTAAAGAAATTTTTGGACCGTATTTTTGGGGTGTTACAAGTTGGTATCAGAGCCTTAGTTTAAGAGATTCGGGCACACTCTCGGGTGTGTCTGAACTCAAACTGAGGAAGTGGTATAAAATTTTCAAAAAGAAAGACCTTATAAAAGGATTTTTGAGGAAAGAAAAGGGTTGTAGATAAAGCAAAAATAAACTTTGGAAAGGGAAAAGGGTGCGGTGCATGCAATCAGCCGAGCTCAAGTAAGTATCCCAAAATACCCATACAAGTTATGTTATGATACGATTATTAGAACTGCATGCTAGATTTGGACTAAGGATCTACGAGGATGCCTTATGTGCCTGTTATATGTGTATGAGCTTTATGAGATGCATGCTAGAATAGATTCCTGAGTAGAGGATAGAGCAATATGATTGGATTATGTGGTTGGATTTTCCCTTGTCTGAATGCTGCTTGCTTTGTGCATTGTGGGATTCTGAGTGATGGGAGTTAGCCATTAGGTGAATACGTCACGTCACATGTGGTCAGGGTTGAATAATATCAGAGTGTTGGATTTGGCCCTATTCCGCAGCTCTTGTCTGAGTCTAACCGTTGTAGGGACGAGTCTTTTACTCGAAGGATTATCTGAGCCTCGTCACATGTGATGGTATTCAGTTGATGGCTAATTGGCATCACAAGGAGGCCTTCAATAGCTGAGGACTGGTTTGGGTTGAGTCAGAGGTTTTCCTAGGGTAAGCCTAGGATGAGATAGTGCTGAGAACTGTAGTAGTAGAGAAAGGGACCTGGTGGAGTCGAAGCAGTTCTTGAGGAAAATACGGATAGATGTGGAAGGTAGTATGGGCCCGTACTACTGAAAGCAGAGGATCCGTACTCGATTCGAGAAAGGCCAAGATGAGACTGGGAACCTTGGAGAGTGTGTTAGACCTCTCGGGAGTATGTATGATCCTGACATTTACGCGTGTATTTTGAGCATGGCGACCACGCAACACGGAGCAGGAGGATCAGGATTCGGTTCAGGATCAGGTTTGGGCGCGGGATCCGAGCAAGTTGATGATGGGTTACGCGAGTTCATCGCGTCTGAGATTACGAGAGGCATCCTTGAGGTGACCCCGGTCATTTTCGGGTCGATCAAGGAGGGAATCATTGAGCCGATGGAGGATCGTCTCCGAGCTTTCAGGAGTGATGTAGCATCTGGCCAGGCGAGTACGCGCACATTGTCCTTCAAGGACTTCAGAGGGAGTGGTGCGCCGGATTTTCACGGGGTGAAGGACCCCATTGCTTCCAGAAGATGGATCGTAGACATTGAGTCTGCACAGTTGACGAGCTTCTACCCGGAGGGGTCAAAGGTCCGCTTTGCGGTGGGAGGTTTGAGAGATAGAGCTAGAGATTGGTGGGAGTCAGTTGGTGACTCATTAGGAGCCTCGGTCGTCGAGGCTATGACCTGGTCAGACTTTGTGACCAGGTTTAGGGCGGAGTTTGCGCCGGCAGTGGAGCTTCAACAGCTGACCAGAGAGTTCCTAGACATGAGATAGACGACATAGTCGGTGGTGGAGATTACCGCCAAGTTTCGGGAGAGGGCCTTATTAGTGCCTCAGTATGCAGGGGATGATGAGATGCAGAGGACCCGCTATCATGATATGTTGAGAGCGGATATTCTGGAGCATGTCAGCTTCTCGGCATACCCGACCCTGGGCTCTATGATTGCCAGAGCTCGGGAAAGGGAGATCGATCTGGAGCACATTGCAAAGAGGAGTTCAGATCAGACGTACACTTTGGAGGGTCCCAGGAAGAGACCCAAGACTTCATATCAGCGATTAGTAGGTCGGCAGGGGCGAAGTCAGTGCAGCACGTGCAGGAAACCGCACGAGGGAGTGTGTCGTTCCAGGGGTTCAGGCTGCTACAAGTGTGGCAGTGATGGTCACGTCAGCAGGGACTGCCAACAGGGGGCAAGCCCATTATGTTTTCACTGCAATCAGGTGGGCCACAAGAGGATCGAATGCCCGACGATGTGACATCCCCAAAATCACGGCCATAAAAGACCGATTTTCATTTATGCTTTTAAAATAATTTCAGAGTAAATCCTTTTGATTTGAAAGAGTTGCGGAATTTGTTCCCAAAAACAAAGTATGATAACATAATATTTACCAAAGCATTTCATCATGAAATGTATTTTCATTAAATAATCAAAACTCGGGATGTCATGTTCTGATACAGACCATAAAGCATAAATGATAACATTCCAAGTCATTCAACAAATATATACATATACAGACTTGTAAACAAAACAACTTGATGATTCATCCATCTTATGCCCTTGCGCCACTTCCTATAATACAAATAAACTGAGTGGGTCAGGCTTGGGAGCCTGGTGAGCATATAGGGTTTTCAACCCACAATAAATAATTATATTTAATTCCACCAACCAACAATAACCCACTTACCCAATCCCGTTATTCTCACTTTACGTCCCTAAAACAACTAACACAAGGGACCTAGTCTTAGAATATTTCATCGGGGCGACAACACATGCATTCGGGGGTTTCCCGACAATATATGTCAAATAAGGCAACCATGAAGGGGATGGAGTACAGCGAATGAACACCCAAGTTAATTAACACCTACAGGTGGCGAACCTGCTAGCGTTCCACATGACTGTCTAGAAAAGTCTGTGGTCGTCATCTAAGCTCCGCTAGATGACTAAATCAAAACAACATCGAGGCCTCTCATCTGTTTATCACACAACTATCTACCCATGTTCTACCCGACATATTAGTAGATAAAAATATATTTTTTTATACATAGTTTAAAACCTGTATAGCATTCTCATTCAATACATATTCCAAACAACAGATGAGACACATACACATGACACGTATTTCATAGAGAATAAATCAGATCCATGAGATAAAAGAAAGTGAATATATATTCACACATATAACAACAAAATATACACATAACACGTATTTTATATAAAATACTTCTTAATAATGCGTTAGAAGAAAGTAACCACACACTCACTTGATCAGAAGATGTTCGGACAACACTACGGCTTATAGAAGTAGTATTCTTCGGCAGATCTGGAAGATCTTCACAAAAACCGGACTTCTCGGGATCTTCGGGTCCTCGAGACTTGCTTCGGGGCTCAGGAATGATACCGGGGCTTTGGGATAATTCGGGCATGAAAAACAATGCAAAACGGGAGAGAGAGAAGAGAGAAAAGCAAAAATATCGGCTGCCCTCACACCCCTTTTATAGGAGGCTAAGGCGTCGCAGTACGCTGGGCGTACAGCTTTACGCGGGGCGTACTGCCTCGGATCGTAGTTCGGATCAGAACGGTGATTCCTCCCCCCTTCGGATATTATCCGATATATATATATATATATATATATATATATATATATATATATATATATATATATATATATATATATATTAATTATTTAATAAACTTCAAAAATTCATACCTTCATCATACGAACTCCGTTTTCGACGTTCTTTATATCCACGCGTAGGTGAGACTACGCTCTATAACTTTTGTTTAGACTCCGTTGGCTAATTTTGACTTTTATCTTTATTATTTATTTTTAGTAGGCCGGGATAGGAAAACTTCGTTATAAATTCATAACTTCTTCATCCGACGTCCGTTTTCGCCTATCTTTTTATTGTTTCACTACTATCGATGAGATCTTCGATTCTCATTTAGATTGTTTTGGGTAAAAGCCGTTCGGTCTCAAATCGAGTATTCGGGCTGCATACTGCTAGGTCGAAACTTCGAAAAATCATAACTTCCTCATACGAAGTCAGATTTGGGCGTTCTTTTTATGCACGCTCTCGGTTTAACGAACTCTACGATTTTTGTTTAGATTACTAAGGATAAATATTGCTCTAACGTAAATTTCACTTTTTACGTCATTCAGTGTTGCCAGTTCTGTTGCGAAACTTCGACAGGTCATAACTTCTTCATTATAACTTGGATTTTGGCATTCTTTATATATTCGGAAACCTCGTTTCAACTACTACAACATTATACATAGATATCAGCTTTATCTAACATTTTTTTGACGCTTATTTTTTTTTCTTAATTACATTAAGACACACAATTTAAGCACAAAACACAAAATACACTTCTGTTATCTCAAAACGGGTTACAAAGGTTAACCTAGACTATTACATCAACAATAATGCCTAGCCTGGAAACGTAGGTGTTACAATTCTCTCCACCTTAGAATGTTTCCGTCCCCGGAATCACACATCAACAAACAAATGCAGATAGCGATGCAACATGTCACTCTCTGTTTCCCAGGTGAGATTTGACCCATTCGTATGTTTCCAACGAACAAGCACTAACTCGACCATCTTGCGTCGAAGCTTCTTAGTCTTTCGGTCAACAATTGCCTCAGGTTCTTCAATTAACCTCTTGTTTTCATCAATTCTCAATTTAGAAATTGGAATTATATCAGGAACTTCTCCCGTGAACTTCCTCAAATAACACACATGAAAAGTGTTGTGAATTCCATTCAGTTCTTCGGGTAATTCGAGCTTGTAAGCTTGGTTCCCAATTCTCTGAAGAACTTTAAACGGTCCAATAAACCTTGGACTCAACTTTCCCCTTTTACCAAATCTTATAAGTCCCTTCCACGGCGAGACTTTAAGCAAAACCGAATCTCCAACCTCAAAAGTCATCGGTCTTCGCTTCTTGTCAGCATAGCTCTTTTGACGATCCTGGGCTGCTAACATTCTTTCCCTGATCACTTTCAACTTCTCAGCAGTTTGATGGACCATCTCGGGACCATAAACTGCTTTTCCCCAGCCTCAAGCCAACAAGACGGCGTACGACACTTTTGTCCGTACAAAGCTTGATAAGGTGCCATCTTTATGCTCGAGTGGAAACTATTATTGTAGGAAAATTCTACCAAAGGTAAATGTTCATCCCAATTACCTAGGAATTCCAGGGTACATGCTCTTAGCATATCTTCAAGTGTTTGTATTGTTCTTTCACTCTGACCATCAGTCTGCAGATGGTAAGCTGTACTTAAACGTAACTTGGTACCCATTTCCTCTTGTAGACTTTTCCAAAACCTTGAGGTGAAACGGCTATCACAATCCGATATAATGGTTAACGGAACACCGTGAAGCCTCACAATTTCCTTCACATAAGAATTCGCGAGCTTTTCCATAAACCATTTCTCATTGGCTGCTATGAAATGCGCACTCTTAGTGAATCGATCAACGATCACCCAAATCATATCGTGACCACTTTTTGTTCTGGGTAGTTTAGTGACAAAATCCATCGCAATGTCTTCCCATTTACCCATAGGAACAGGTAAAGGTTCTAAACTCCCATATGGTTTCTGATGTTGTGTCTTGACTCTCGCACAAGTCACACACTCGACCACATACTTTGCAACATCAAGCTTCATCGTCGGCCACCAGTAGTAGGGTTTCAGGTCCTTATACATTTTAGTGCTGTCGGGATGAATCAAGTACATGGTTTTGTGAGCTTCTTCCATCAGAAGATCTCTAATTCCTCCAGACATAGGTACCGAAATCCGATCTTGGAACACCTTCAGTCCGTGACTGTTTATACCGAACACCAACATTTTGCCCAAACGTTATTCCTTTCGGTCATTCTTCTCAGAAGCTTCCTCTTGAGCTTTCTTTATACTCTCCACAATTGTTGATACAACTTCTATTCACAACGCTCTTGGCCTCTTCCTTTCAAGATTGATTTTCCGACTAAGAGCATCAGCAACAACATTAGCTTTACCAGGGTGGTAAAGTATCTCACAGTCATAGTCCTTAAGTAACTCTAGCCATTAGCTTTACCAGGGTGGTAAAGTATCTCACAGTCATAGTCCTTAAGTAACTGTAGCCAGCGTCGTTGCCTCATATTTAACACTTTTTGATTAAAGAGATATTGGAGACTCTTATGATCAGTGACAAGTTTACACTTCGTGCCATAGAGGTAATGCCTCCATATTTTTAGAGCGAAAACTACCGCTTCCAACTCCAAATCATGAGTCGGGTAATTCTTATCATGCTCCTTTAGTTGTCGAGACGCATATGCTATCACCTTTTATAGTTGGGTCAAAACACAACCCAATCCAACCCCAGACGCATCGCTATAAACAGCGAAGTCTTCAACTCCATCGGGTAGAGAAAGTATCGGTGCCTCGCATAACTTCTTCTTTAGCTTCTCGAATGCTTCTTTATGCTTATCACTCCAAGCATAAGTAGCTCCTTTGTGGGTCAAAGCTGTTAATGGAGTAGCAATCAAAGAAAAGCCTTAGATAAACCTATGGTAATATCCGGATAATCCTAAAAAGCTTCGGATCTCCGTGGGACTCTTTGGTTGCTCCCACTTTGTCACAGCTTCTATCTTTGCTAGATTAACCATTATCCCCTCCTGATTGACCATGTGACCCAAGAATTGGACTTCACGAATACAAAAATCACTTTTGGAGAGCTTTGCATACAACTTCTCCTTCTTCAAGACTTCTAACACTTCTCGCAAGTGTCTGCCATGCTCCTCTTGGCTTTTCGAGTAAATCAGAATGTCATCTATGAACACTATCATGGATTTATCAAGGAACGGATTACAAACCCTATTCATTAAATCCATGAATGCTGCTGGAGCATTGGTTAGTCCAAACGACATAACCAAGAACTCGTAGTGTCCATATCTAGTTCTGAATGCAGTCTTCTCGATATCTTGCTCTCTTACTTTTAGCTGATGATATCCTGACCTAAGATCGATCTTCGAGAAATAGCTCGAACCTTGCAATTGATCAAACAGGTCATCAATCCTTGGCAATGGGTATCTATTCTTTATTGTTGCCTTATTCAGCTCTCTGTAATCAATGCACATTATCATGCTCCCGTCTTTCTTCTTTACGAATAACACCGGAGCTCCCCAGGGCGATGAACTAGGTCTAATGAAACCTTTGTCCAATAACTCTTGAAGTTGCATCATCAGCTCCTTCATCTCCATCGGTGCTAATCGATAAGGTGCTTTTGCTATTGGTGTGGTTGCTGGTAGCAAGTCTATTCTAAACTCCACTTGTCTGTCAGGTGGTAATCCAGGAAGATCTTCGGGAAATACTTCCGGATAATCACACACCACTGGAATACTCTGCATCACCTTATTTTCCTTCTTAGCATCGATCACGAATGCTAAATATGACGTACATATTTTGGTCAAACACTTTCTGGCTTTCATTAGGGAAATGATTCCAGAATTTACCCTGCGTTTGTCCCTGTACACCATAAATGACTATTTCCCAGGCGGGTTTACTTTTACTATCTTCTTTCTGCACAATATCTCGGCGTCATTGGCACTGAGCCAATCCATTCCCAAAACGATGTCGAAACCATTAAGTTCGATAGGCAATAATTCCTCGTGAAACTTATTCCCATTAAGGTCGATTAAGATGTTTTTCATACGATGGCTAATAGGTACAAACTTGCCACTAGCAACTTCGACTAATAAAGCATTATCTAGTCTATCAACAGGCAAAGCTAGTTTCCTACCAAACTCATGCGAAATAAAGGAGTAGTTGGCTCCAGAATCAAACAAAATTTAAGTAGGTAATTCGTTTACGAGAAAGGTACCTGAAGCGACATCAGCTTCATCTTTCGCAGCCTCAAGTGTCATCTGGAAGGCTCTCGCCTTCGGCTTTGGTGGAATGTTGGGCTTAGTTGCCTCCTTCTTCTTCGGACAATCTTTCAAAACGTACCCCTCTTTATTGCAACCAAAACACATCCTTTTGTTGGACGGACACTCATTGGCAAAATGCCTAATTTTTCCACACTTGTAGAAGGTTACATCCTCACTACATTTCCCAAAGTGCTTTTTCTTGCACTTCTTACACCATTTCGCTTCTCCTCCTTTTCCTCCAAACTTTTTCGAATCAGACTTCGAAAATTTGCTTTTCTTATTGGAACCTGAAGTTCCTTCAAACTTTCTCTTCTTGCCAACTTCAACGTTGCTAGCGGATCTTCCCTTGATCATTTCCTCAACAGACTTGGCAGCCCAAATAGCTGCCTCTAGAGTAGGTGCCTGACGAACTGGCACTGCGTACTCCCATGGAGGTCCCTTTGCGTACCGGTCAACCTTTGTCAGCTCATCTGGAACGATGCGCAAGGCAAACTCCATCTTGTCTGTAAAGTTATTAGTGTATTCATCAACTGACATGCTGCCTTTCGTCAATGTCAGAAACTTATTCTCCAATTCCAACAGATTTTGAGCCGAGCAGAACTTGCGCTTGAACTGTGCCAAGAATTCTGTCCATGTCAATTGCAGTGGCTCATTAGGGCTTAAAGTCTTCCCTAGAGTGTTCCACCATCGAACGGCTCCACCTCGGAACTGACGCACTGCGTACGTGGTCTGCAACTTGCCTCTGCAGCCACAAGTCATAAAGGCCAATTCCATCTCCGAGATCCAATCCATAACTCCGATAGGATCCTCCTTTCCAGTGAAGGTCGATGGTTTGCAAGTCAGAAAGTCCTTGTACTTGCATCCCATTCCATCATTCCTTCCATCATGGTTGTTTTGCCTAACTATCGGTGGGTTGGCTTGACCAACAGACCCACTAAAGTTTCCACCTTCAGAGTGCCCTTCATTTAATTCGGGCTCTTCCACATGAAATGACAGTTCTTCACGATTCTGTTGAAGCAACCACCTAGTCTCCTCCATTTGACGATCCAACATTGTTTGAATCATCATTTGTACACCAGCCATTGTTACCGGCTCAGGTGCTACTGCTATGACAGGTATTTGCTCAATCACTGGTGGTTGATTCCTGTTTTCATCAGCATTTCCAACTCCACTTCTTATTCTCACCATTTTTTATCTACACACCAAATAAGGTGAAATTAGATCCTCATTCACGATAGATATTCAAATCATCCTTATCACTCTGAAACGTTTACATGCTAGTTTTAATATCGTAGACGTACGCTTAGAATCCTACACACATAAAGTTTCCAGATCCGGTCGGCAACAGACCATAGATCTAAACAAATAATATCATATATGGCAACATATAACATTTAGCACATAAAGCAGTTTAGGCAACTTTCCTAAAACAAACTAGTGCTAGTGTCTAAAACATAACAGACACACATCACAAAATTTCACTTAGCATTTTAAGTTTAAGTCTAGAAATCCTACAAATTCCTACTTCGCTTAAACTAATGCTCTGATACCAACTGTGACATCCCCAAAATCACGGCCAGAAAAGACCGATTTTCATTTATGCTTTTAAAATAATTTCAGAGTAAATCCTTTTGATTTGAAAGAGTTGCGGAATTTGTTCCCAAAAACAAAGTATGATAAAATCATATTTACCAAAGCATTTCATCAAGAAATGTATTTTCATTATATAATCAAAACTCGGGATGTCATGTTTCGATACAGACCATAAAGCATAAACGATAACATTACAAGTCATTCAACAAATATATACATATACAGACTTGTAAACAAAACAACTTGATGATTCATCCATCTTATGCCCTTGCGCCACTTCCTATAATACAAATAAACTGAGTGGGTCAGGCTTGGGAGCCTGGTGAGCATATAGGGTTTTCAACCCACAATAAATAATTATATTTAATTCCACCAACCAACAATAACCCAATTACCCAATCCCGTTATTCTCACTTTACGTCCCTAAAACAACTAACACAAGGGACCTAGTCTTAGAATATTTCATCGGGGCGACAACACATGCATTCGGGGGTTTCCCGACAATATATGTCAAATAAGGCAACCATGAAGGGGATGGAGTACAGCGAATGAACACCCAAGTTAATTAACACCTACAGGTGGCGAACCTGCTAGCGTTCCACATGACTGTCTAGAAAAGTCTGTGGTCGTCATCTAAGCTCCGCTAGATGACTAAATCAAAACAACATCGAGGCCTCTCATCTGTTTATCACACAACTATCTACCCATGTTCTACCCGACATATTAGTACATAAAAATATATATTTTTATACATAGTTTAAAACCTATATAGCATTCTCATTCAATACATATTCCAAACAACAGATGGGACACATACACATAACACGTATTTCATAGAGAATAAATCAGATCCATGAGATAGAAGAAAGTGAATATACATTCACACATATAACAACAAAATATACACATAACACGTATTTTATATAAAATACTTCATAATTTGCGTTAGAAGAAAGTAACCACACACTCACTTGATCAGAAGATGTTCGGACAACACTACAACTTATAGAAGTAATATTCTTCGGTAGATCTGGAAGATCTTCACAAAAACCGGACTCCTCGCGGGCAGAGCTTCGGCTCAGGAATTGCACTTCTCGGGATCTTCGGGTCCTTGGGACTTGCTTTGGGGCTCGGGAATGATACCGGGGCATCGGGATAATTAGGGCACGAAAAACGATGCAAAACAGGAGAGAGAGAGAGAGAAGAGAAAAAGAGCAAAAATATCAGCTGCCCTTGCAACCCTTTTATAGGAGGCTGAGGCCTCGCAGTACACTGGGCGTACAGATTTACACGGGGTGTACTGCCTCGGATCGTCATTGCATGTGTCATCGGAGCACTCGAGTCCGAGGCGGTGCATGCATCGGGGTGCACTGGGCGTAGTTCGGATCAGAACGGTGACTCCTCCCCCCTTCGGATATTATCCGAAATATATATATATATATATATATATATATATATATATATATATATATATATATATATATATATATATATATTAATTATTTAATAAACTTCAAAAATTCATATCTTCATCATACGAACTCCGTTTTCGACGTTCTTTATATCCACGCGTAGGTGAGATTACACTCTATAACTTTTGTTTAGACTCCGTCGGCTAATTTTGACTTTTATTTTTATTATTTATTTTTAGTAGGCCGGGACAGGAAACTCCGTTATAAATTCATAACTTCTTCATCCGATGTCCGTTTTCGTCTATCTTTTTATCGTTTCACTACTATCGATGAGATCTTCGATTCTCATTTAGATTGTTTTGGCTAAAAGCCGCTTGGTCTCAAATCGAGTATTCGGGCTGCATACTACTAGGTCGAAACTTCGAAAAATCATAACTTCCTCATACGAAGTCAGATTTGGGCGTTCTTTTTATGCACGCCTCGGTTTAACAAACTCTACGATTTTCGTTTAGATTACTAAGGCTAGATATTGCTCTAACGTAAATTTCACTTTTTACGTCATTCAGCGTTGACGGTTCTGTCGCGAAACTTCGACATGTCATAACTTCTTCGTTATAACTTGGATTTTGGCATTCTTTATATATTCGGAAACATCGTTTCAACTACTACAACATTATACATAGATATCAGCTTTATCTAACATTTTTTTTACGCTTATTGTTATTCTTAATTACATTAAGACACACAATTTAAGCACAAAACACAAAATACACTTCTATTTTCTCAAAACGGTTTACAAAGGTTAACCTAGACTATTACATTAAGAATAATGTCTAGCCTGGAAATGTGGGCGTTACAGACGATGAGGGGAGGAGCAGGGAGTGCGTCTGCCCCGACGATTATGAGGATTACGGATGGGCGAGAGGGTAGGGCCTTGCAGTGACAGATGAGGGAGATCTGGATTACAACAGGGAATGTTGCAGGTACGCATCTATGTCTATTTTCACTTCTGTGTGAATTAGGGAAGTTCTTACCCCAAACTCAGGGGATAGTATGAATGAGTTGTCTCTCTACTTGTATTCAGATTGTATTTGGAATCGTTATGCCAATTGCATACCAGGACTATTAGTAGCTAGTATAGGTCATCTTTTACTTTGGGTGCAAAGTGTCCAGTATCATCTCAGTTACGGCTGAAAACGGTTCAGGGAGTAGTCAGCCACCATCATCAGGGTTTGATGGTTCTAGTCTTGGCGTTTGGGATAGCTGTTGGAAGCATCAAAGGAAGTGGCTTATCACCGAGGAGTTTTCCCTGAGCAGTAGTTATTCGAACCATAAGGACATTAGTCAGAGCTCAGGGGATTTTCAGTATCAGGGATGCGGGAGGTGTTCATCTAGTATTCGGTAATCATTCGGTATTTGGAGTAGGCTAGAGACGGATCACTAGCAAGAATAGGGCGATGGTGGTTATCATGCCTATCGTGTAAGGAAGGAAGGAATGGAAATCTTCGGGTTTTTGCGTGCAGTAAAGACTTAGCTGAAGCTAAGTCGGGGAGAAACAATCAGGTTATGGGAGTAGAAGGAGTTTTGAAACTAGGATAAGTTTTGCTCTCCTGTCAGGAAGAAAGACAGCCCAAGTGGCTGTATGAATTGAGGACAGTGTGAATTGGAAGTTGGCGAAACTTGCCAGTTGTGAGATCTCATTCTCGAAATGTCTGGTCGTAGAATACAGAGGAATCGGTTGGGAGTTCCATTTGGGACATGAGTACCACTTGGGGTACTAGATTGTGCTTGTATGATCGACTATGGGTTAGTCGTAGGATTTACTACCAGTTAGCCGGTGTGGGAAAGTGTTGTCAGACTACCGGATGGCCGTAGCATTCACCAGTGGTCAGATAGTAAGAGGAATGTGGTAAGACTGCGGTGTGACCCGTAGCACTGATTTAGCAAGACTGCGGGGTGACCCGTAGCTTTGGTTGGCTGGCAGTGTAGAAGTGTTGTAAGACTACGGGGTGGCCCGTTGCATTCGTCGGTCCCTATTTGCTAGAGCGGATGTATCAGGTGTATGATTCAGTGGTAGGGTTTTCAGGTAGATAAGTTCAGGACGGGGCAGCCGCCCGGATGTGAGCGGGCCGCATTATGATTGGGTCTGGAAGACAGTAGGTCATTGGAGACCAAGAGTGGCACAAGACCGCGAGTAAGCTGTGGTAGTGATTAGTAGCATAGTTCGTGGAGTGTGGGTGAGGGCCCGTATCTCCGAGGTAGCATGGGGGAAACCGGTATTCCGGGTAATGGTAGATCAGTTGGGACCAGGGCGGTCTCGGTTCATCCGGTAGGCAGATGGGAGTCAACTGGACTACAGGCAGGAATGATGGTAAAGGATGCGGTGTGAAAAGTCGTGACCTGATCGGATGATGCTAAGCTGCGCATCGCGGGATCGAATGATCTCAGAGTAAAGGATTTGGCTTGGTGACGCCATTCTCGGCTGAGCCCGAAACGTAGCAGAAAGGAATCTGCTACCCGAAGGATTGTCTGAATTCTCATGATTTGGGGGAGCTTTCAATGTTAGAGCATTGTATAGGGATTATTCCTTGAGTACTAGTTTGACGGCCGGCACTGGGAGTGGCGGAGGATTGGTTCTCGAAGGAAATTGGGAAGATTGGTGCTTGTGGAAAGTGCCTTAGAAAGGCCAGTGACAGTGTAGGGTGAAAGAGTAAACCCCTTGCGAATCAAGGGTAGGTGTATCAGGAGTATTGGTATGATTACCGGTTGGATAAAGTGTTGTACTCAAAGGTTGCAAGTAACGGGTTATTCTGAAGATGGCATCTTCAAGGTTTGGATCGAAAGGGGGGAGTGTGCACCTTGCGGTAAGTGGCGACCAGATGGTAAGGTAGTTGGCCATGACAGACTTCGAGGACGAAGTCTAGTTTAAGTGGGGGAGTGTTGTAACACCCATAATCAGAAAGACCAAGAAAGGAAAGCAAAACCCTAAGTTAAAGGGGTCAACTTGTCGAGTCCATAGGTGAACTCGGCGAGTTGGAGCGGGACCCGTGTCGGGGTTTAAGTGACCGACACGGCGAGTCGGAGGGACCGACTCGGCGAGTCAGGTCTGGGTTGGAAAACCCTAATTTCCGGGCTTGGTGCCCTATTTAAGCATCTCATTCTCCTTCTATCAGCCTCATTTGTAGCCCCATTATCCAGAAGCTATTCCACGAAACCCTAGTGCTCTCTTTGAGTGTGTGAGCCATTGATGAAGAGTTGGAGTGTTCTTGAAGCCTAGAAGGAGAAGAAGGAGTTGAGGGTTCAAGAGGAAGGTTGTGGATCCAGAAGATTCATCTATTTAGCTACTCATTTTGGTAATCAAGTTCCTTCCTTGCCTTGATAATTGTTTGATCATTTCATGTCCCTCTTTTTGAGATTTTGGACCAAGTATGATACATTTCGGGTTTGGATGTCCCCAAGCAGAATCCCTTCCGCTCCAGTTGTGTCTTGGCCCCGAGAGTCTTAAAGTATCAGCCTTGAGAGTGTACGTGAATCATGGTTGTCTTAAACCCTAGTTTGTGGTGTGTTTAGCATAAATCTCCTTAGTTACACGTAAAGGTTGCAACTTTACATGGGGAATGGGCTTTGGGAGAGTGGATCTATGAGTTGGAGCCCTTGTTTGGCTCGAAAAGCCACTGCATGGATTAAGAGTTGAAGCGACTCGGCGAGTCACATGGGTGAGCTCGGCGAGTTGGATGAAATTGGGCAGGAACTCGACGAGTTGGAAGAACAACTCTGCGAGTCTGTTGAAGTTTGCCTTGGACTCGGCGAGTCAGGTCGCGAAACCCCGAACCCTTCGAGTTAAGACTCGAATCAATGAGTCGAGTGGAGACTCAGTGAGTTGGACAGGACAGGACTCGAAAATCGGTGGACTCGGCGAGTCATGGGTTGACTCGACGAGTCGAGTCGCGAATGGAAGGACTCTAAGAATATGAACTCGGCGAGTCAGTAGGCAGACTCGGCGAGTAGGGTTGACCTGGAAGGTTGACTTTGACCAGGACTTTGACTTTGACCGAAGTTGACTTAGTTTGACCTTTGGAGTTCAGTTTGGAACTAAGTGTTATGTTGATACTAGCAGCTAGTGGGGCTAGTGGAGCAGCGGTTCAGAGGGTTGTCGGTCAGCAGCCAGAGGATTATCAGCAAAGTTCAGTAGTGCGAGGTGAGTTACCTTCCAGTAGCGGTGGGTGTAAGGCCACAATGCCGGTCCACTAGTAGGAGACATACGATAGATGATTGTCTATGTGATATCATTTAGGTTTTCTACTACCTGATATGTTATATGCTAGCATGCTATGTTGTGTGTGATAGTAGTAGAGTTCGGTTGTTAGGACCGAAGGGTAGTCAGACACCCCAGATACGCCTGACAGTATGTGATGATATGTATGCATGCTGGCTTGTTATGTTATATGCGATAGAGGTAGTAGGAGGGGACTAGTCCCTGAGTTTGGTTGTTAGGACTGAAGGGTAGTTCAGGCACCCCAGACATGTCTGATAATATGTTTATGTCATGTTATATGTGTTATTAGTAGTAGGGGTGAAATAGTCCCCGAGGTTCGGCTGTTAGGACCGAAGGGTAGTTAGCGCCCCAGAATGGCTCGACATGGGTAGGTCAGCGCCCCAGAATGGCTAGACACGGGTAGGACGGCACCCTAGAATGGTCGTACGGGTAGGTTGGCACCCCAAAATGGTCGTACCGGGTAGGTCGGGCACCACAGAAATGCCTGGCAGTATGTATGTGATATGATTGTATGGTATGTGGTACGATGGGGGAACTCACTAAGCTTCGTGCTTACGGTTTTTAGTTTTGGTTTCAGGTATCCAGTTTTCAGAGAAGGAGCTCGGGAGGATTGCAGTCCACACACCATGAAAAGTCAACCTGGGATGTTTTACTCTGATAATTATACAAGTGTTTGGAAATGAGACTATGATTTGTAATATAAACCCTTTTTGTAAGTTTGAACGACTTAACTGTGAATTAGTAATGTTTTTTTTAAAGAAATTTTTGGACTGTAATTTTGGGGCGTTACAGAAGGCATACGAGGAGCGTATAAGAGGAACCAAGAAAGTGGAGGACACTCAAGGTGGGTTGTTGTTGGCTAGTGAGGAAAATCACATGTTTGTAAGCATTGTGGCAATGAATTTTCAAATTGGGATGACATTGGACGTGGTCGGGGAAGAAGTCGAGGGTCTGGGAGAAGTCGAGATGGCAATTAATGTGTCCGGGATAAAAGTCATGTTAAATGTTACAAATATGGTGAGTTTGGTCACTATAGCAACAATGTCCTAAATAGGAGAAACAAAAGGCAAATCTACTTGAAGAGGAACCGACATTGTTTTGAACGAGTGGTTAGTATGACTAAACCGATTAAAGGGGTGATTGTTAGATTAATCGATTGAAGTTTTACTTTTAAATGTAATAGGAAGTTTTGCATTATTTGAGTCTATCTATTTCACGTTTTAATATTAGACTAGATTTCTAATTCTTCTAGTATAAAATACATGTCAATGGCCATTAGTTTTAAATGTACTTTCCAGCATTTCCGTTTTTTTAACTTTATGAGAAAGTAACTTTTCTTTTCCAAATTTTCTGTCCACTGTTTTGTTTTATTTATATTTAGGGGGTGTCTGACTTATATTTTTGGGATTCAAAAGTCATTTTGGCAAAAGTTGCAAAAAGACAGGAAATGCTGACTTTTCCAAAAAGTCACTTTTTCTTATATAAAAAATCAAAAAGTAGCTTTTAAAATGGTATTACCAAACATTTTTTGCATTCTATCTTTTCCAAAAAGAACTTTTGGCCCCTCAAAAGATAAGCCAAACACCCCCTTACACTAACACTAACAGACTGTTTTCACATAATTTTATTATTCAAATATTAATAATAACATATTATTATATAAATGCAAATGGCTTACCATACTTGAAACCGAGTCGCAAGTCCAGACAACATATATTTAGATACTTTGTTTGCATTCGAGATATTTATCAATTTTATCCCAACTCTTAATAAGTTCCAGGTATGTATGATCACATAATTAACTATTATTCAAATATTTATAATAACATATAAATGTATGAATGCAAATGGCTTACCAGACTTGAAACGGAGTCACATGTCATGACAACATATATTTAAATAGTTAGTTTGCATTCGAGATAAAATTTATCAATTTTATCCAACTCTTACTAAGTTCAAGGTAGGTATGATCACATAAATAACTACTTCATGCGAACCTAAAATATAAATTTGTAATTTTCAACTATTTATGGAAATAAATTTAAAAAATATAATACAATTATACCCGTTTTAACATCTAGAGTTTTGACCAATCGTTCTCCATTTTTTATGTTAGAAAATAGTATCCAAAGTCAATAATTGTTTTTGTAATATTTCTAATAATAGCATGGTTTTTTTGAGTTAGCATCACAACCCAAATAGCAATATAGAAATGAAGAAAAATAAGTTATTATTTTATTAAATAATTAATAAATTAATTGAAAATTATTTTGGAAATGAATTAAATAGTTTTCATTAATTAAAAAACTTGAATATTATTTAAGAGAAATTAAATTGTCTCCTATATTTTATGCTTACAAATGTTTATAACCACTAACATTATGACACGTGTCATCATTCCACTATTCAATTTAATTTTATTTGATATATTTCTAATATATTATTAATTAGATAGTTAAATAAATATGGAATGGTAACATATCTCAGAATTTTAATGGGTAGGGATATTTGTAGGTATAAAAGGTAGGAGACAATTTAATTTCTCATTATTTAATTCCTACAAATTAATTAGAATATTATAGAAGCTCTTGGAGACATTTAGACGGTTTTGTGTAGTTAGATATGGATAAGGCAGGTTTTTAATCAGATAAGGATTATCTTGAAGAGTTTCAGTCTCTTAATTATTTATCTGGTGTTATAAATAGACTGTTAGGGCTAAATACTACCTGCTGATTCCCCCTCATATTTCATCCACCTCTCCCCTCACCCCTAGAAGTCGAAAACCATAATCTCTCTCATATGGTTAGTGATTTTTTTATTAAGTCTTCAAAAGGGTTTTTGCTTATTAACTTTTGGTGTTCGGGTCTAACTACATTAGAGGGATACTACTTTGGGTCCTTCATCCACTACAAGTTCTGGTATTCACAAGGTCCCAATCGAAGAAACAAAAAGAGCTCAATATTCTTTCTTTGATTCATTTTAAAGATCGATTTTATAATTAGTAAAACCTAGATCTTATGGTACATGTACACTTAGGTAATTTTTTATTGTTTCCGCAACAATGATTAAGTGTATTTATGCTAATAACCCAACAACTTATTCATATGATTGTGTAACATCAGGATTTTGAGGTACTATTCTTTAAAGCTTCCCTTGTGATTAATATTTGGAATATGGACTTTAATCTTACCACAACATGGTATTTTGAGTGCCACAACGTGGTAGTGTCATCCTCACCATGGCATGGTGATTTAATTACCACGACGTCGCGCCGCTTTTAGCATAAAACCTTAAGTTGCAGGGTTTGGGCTCTATATAAAGGATATGAGGGTGAGGGTTTCGACCATCCTCAACCCTCATTGCCCCAAAATAGCTCCCAAGCAAACCCTAGCCTCTTATGATTATTTGGAACTCATTTTTGGTGATTTGTGGTCTTTGGAAGGAGAATAAGGATCTTATAGAGCAAGGAATCATCAAGCTAGATCATCTCTAGATTTTGTGCATAGTTTGGACCTTTATAAGTCCCTCAAGCCGTCATCTCTCTGCTTGTTTCCTTCTACATCTAGGTTTTTGGGTTTAGTTCTTCTTGATGGGTTCGTATAAATGGTTAGTTTTACAAATTTGGCAACTTTATCATTCCTTGAGGTCCCAAGAGCTACATATATTGTAGATCTGAAATGGTTCACCTGTTTGATGCCATGCATGGGGTTTTGATCCTATTTTTACCTTTTTTGACATAGTTTTGAAGGAGGACATGCATGTAAATAAAGTTATGGGTTTTATGGCCTGTTTTTTATTCAAAGAAGACTTTGAAAAGTATGAAGGATTGTCTTAAGGGATTAAGCTCTTACGGAGGAAATGAACTTTCTGACTAAAAACTACAATGTGGTTGTGTGCTGCAACACGTCTGTTTTGTCCAGACATGACCACAACATGGCTTGATTATCATCATGACGTGGTGGAGGTCTCTCTATGACTGTTTTCTCATCTGATGGCCAAGGTGTGGTCAGTGGTTGGCCACAACATGGTGACTGTGTTGGATAAGGTGTCTAAGTTCATAACTATTTCTGGTAAGTACTTGACCCGACCCGGCATGGTCCATTTGGGTTGCATGGCACCATACAATTGGATAGACTAAATGAGAGGAATAACACTTGGAGATTATTAATATATTATAAGTTCTAATATATTAATAATATTATTTTATTAGTTTGATCAAGAATTAATTTAGAATTAATTAAGTGATCAAAAGATAACTAATTAAATATATGGGTTGATTATGCAAATCATCTATATCTTGTATAGTGGGCTAAGAGGCTCCATGGATTATAAAGTTGGGTTCCACCCATAGGATGCTCCATGGATGCTCCATGGGAGTTACAAACCCATGGGTCATGGCAATGAAGAGTCATGACACATTAGGGTTTACATGGTGTAACCCTAGATGTGTCAACACTATATAAGAGTCTCATACTCCACCAAAATCGGCAATACACATATATGAAACAAGAGGGCTAGGCCGATTTTAAGAAGTGTGTGTTCTCTCAAAAGTCTTTCCAAGAGCATTTAGTGTTGTGTGAAGCGTTTGAGGCATCACACTTGGGGTGCTAGGCTCACAAGGTTTCAAGGAACATAAGCAACAACAAGCTAAGTTATTCTATCTTTCATTCAAGTTAAAAATTGTTCCCCATGTATGCTAGATAGGAATATAACCTTGGAATTCAACTTTGCATGATAATTAGACAAACATAGATCCAAGGTTATTAGGGTTGCATGTACACTTAGGAAGTGTTAGAATGCTCAAAACCCATCAGTGGTATCAGAGCCTAGGCTTGTTTGTTTGTTATTTGTGCTAAATAGTTGAAAAAGTCGATTTTGTGCAATCTGCCTGATGAACTCGCCGAGTCCATAGGGGGACTCGCCGAGTTCATGTGTATCTTCATCCTACTCGCTGAGTAGGTTCGTCCACTCGGCGAGTAAGAGCCTCAGAATGCATATTTTCGACTTTAGTTGCTGGAAATGGACTAGAAACATTACCCTAAATTGTTTTGGTACTTGAAAACTTGTTTTAGATGGTGTAATGTCTTTCCTAATCCATTTACAACAACAAGTTATCAAAATTACAAAGTTTTAAGTGTAATTCTGATTCATGAAAGTGTTCATGTTCATGTTCTTGATCTTATGATGTTTAGATGATAATAGGAATTGTTTGTAACCTATGTGATAGATTAATTCTTGATCATTATGTGTTTTAATGGATTCCATAACTTGTCCTCAAGTTATGGAAAACCAAAAGTCACTTTGCTTTAAAACCATTAAAAGAACACATGGGTTATTAAAATGAAGAGTCTTCATTTTTTAATACCCTAATAAACTCATAAGTTACAAGAAATGAAAAGTTTTGAAAGTTTACAAAACTTGCCCTCAAGTTTTGGAACAAGTAAAGTCATGTTAAAACTTTAGTTCCAACCCTTAGAATTTTAAAAGTTAAAATTCTACCCTTATACTTATAATATTATAAGTTAATATATATATATATATATATATGTGTGTGTGTGTGTGTGTGTATGTATATATATATATATATATATATATATATATATATATGTGTGTGTGTGTGTGTGTGTATGTATGTATAAGATCAAAGTCATCTTACCGCTAGTACGCCTCATTCACGAAGCCGGTCTATAAGGTGGGTATAAGGTTGTTGCCTATAAAATGACAACTTAATGGGTGTCCACTCTCACCCACCGCTTGCTTGACTGGTGGAGGGTTGTTAGCCGAACGGGTAGGACAAGGACTTATAAATTCTCATTAAAAGTATGATGAATATTATAAAGTAACTAATTTTTTTTATTAAATTCCCAATCTTAGTTACCTTAGGAAAAATGTGAATAAGGTGCTAATCCATGAAATTACACTTTACACTTTGTTTAAGTCGTTGGTGGAGCGTGTGTGGTTAACCGACACACTAACTTGGACTTAACAAGGTAGGTAAAGGGTGACTTAAGGTTTATCAAAGTATCGGTGGAGCGTGTGTGGTTTACCGGCACATCGATTGAGTGATAAGCTTTAAGGGTACCAAGTGATTTACATGGTTACTTCACACCTCGTTTTGTGATCCTCGGTATCCCAGTCACAAAACTTGGAGGGAACACTCGAGATTGAAACATGCCTTTGAAAAGTTCATTGAATCTCAAAAGAATCTAGGAATTTCTAAGAACCAATCAAAAACCTAATATTTAATATTTCGGTTTTCGTGGTGGAAATTGGTGAATTGTCATTCACCTACCTTTCAAATATGTTATAGCTTGGATAACGGCATACCTCTTCTAAGTTATAATATATTGTGATTGGATCCTAGCCTTAATATTACATTTGGGTGTTTTATTAAGGACTCTCTTAATATCTAAACTAATCTTGTCCTCTTGCTTCAGATGTCTTCAAACAATGCTGCTTCTGGCTCTAATCCGAATGGCTCCTTTACCCTTATGAACTTGTGTGGGAAAGTCACTTTTGATGGATCCAACTTCAATGAATGGATTAGAAACATCAGGATGATTACCTGCTACGAGGACAAAGAATATGTCCTCGACAAGGAACTTAAGGAGATTGATGAAACCACTGCAACTCCTCAGGAGATTGCTGACTTCCAGGCACATGAAAGGGATGCTACCAAAGTGGCATGCATCATGATGGCCACGATGACAGTGGAACTCCAAAAGTCCTATGAGGACTTCTACCCTTTTGAAATGCACCAAGATCAGATGGAAAGATACCATCAAAGTGCACGACAAGAGAGGTATGAAATCATCTGCTCCATGATAACAACCATGATGAAGGACGGAGAATCCGTCACGACCCACATGCAGAAAATGCAAAGGTATGTGGATCGGTTGCTGAAGCTTAATGTGAACTTCCCTGAGGAGCTTGCAATAGATATCATTTTGCACTCCTTGCCATCGTGCTATGATCAATTCCGCATGGCATATCACATGAATAAGGAAGAGGTCACACTCAACAAACTTCAGGGTCTTCTCAAGACCGCAAAAACAGGTCTTAAGGGGAAGTCGGTTGTTAACACTCCTACTCCAAACTCCGCTCCGGTTTTGGCAATCGGGAAAAGTCGAGGGAAGAAGAGAAAGAGCTCTTCGAAGGGTACCAAGGATAGGACCCTAAATGGTTCTCCTTCAAGTGGAACCAAGAAAGGTTTCGTCACTCCTTCTTCTGACCCAAAAGAGGCGGAATGTTTCTATTGCCATGAAAAATCACATTGGAAGCGAAACTGCCCAAAATACCAGCAAGATGTGAAGGATGGGAAAGTTAAACCCAACCATGCAGGTATTTACACTATCTTATCTAATAAATCACCCCATTCTAACTCTTGGGTCCTTGATACCGGTTGTGGTATTCATATATGTTCTAATTTGCAGGGACTAAGAAGAAATGAGAATGTGGAGCAAGGAAGAATAAACTTAATCATGGGGAATAGGAAAGCTTTACCTGTCACCAAGATTAGAGTTTATACTTTATCGCTAAGTAGTGGGTTTAGTTTAGATTTTAATAAGTGTTGTTATTCGCCAGACATGGCAAGAAATATTATTTCCTTTCATGCATTGTATAAACAAGGTTTCACCTTTTCATTTGATATTGAAGTTGGTTCGATTAATGCTTTCTTTAATAATGCTCTTTATTTTAAAGCATTACCTTGTGATGGCGTGTATGAAACAGTATCTGTGGTTGATAACCAAGGAAATAATGTACTGTGTATTGATTCTGTTAATAATAACTTGGATAAAGCATCATTATGGCATTGTCGTCTTGGACATATAAGCAAGAAACGCATAGGCCAACTCCAAAAGGATGGAGTCTTGGAGTCATTTGACCTAAAGTCAGATGATAGTTGTGAATCATGCTTACTTGGAAAAATGACAAAGTCACCCTTCACAGGTTCTTGTGAGAGGGGTGAAAGTTTGTTGGATCTTGTTCACACGGATGTGTGTGGACCATTCAAACATGCCACAAGGGATGCTAATCGTTATTATTTGACTTTTACTGATGATTATAGTAGATATGGATATGTCTACTTAATCAAGCATAAGTCAGAGACTTTCGAAAAGTTTAAGGAATTTAAACAGGAAGTTGAGAATCAATTGGGCAGGAACATTAAGATGCTTCGATCCGATCAAGGTGGTGAGTATCTTAGTTCAAAGTTCCTCGACTATCATAGGGAATGTGGGATTGTCTCACAATTGACACCTCCCAGGATACCATAGTTGAATGGTGTAGCTGAGAGGCGTAATCGAACCTTGTTGGATATGGTTCGTTCCATGATGAGTCGAGCTTCGCTACCAATCTCATTCTGGGGGTATGCCTTAGAGACTGCCGCACATATCCTTAATCTAGTCCCTACAAAGAAAGTTGCCAAAACTCCTCATGAGATGTGGACTGGTAAAGTACCCAAACTAGACCACATCAAGATTTGGGGTTGCGAGGCTTTCGTGAGACGCGAGACTCATGATAAGCTCGAACCTCGAAGCGATAGGTGTATTTTCATCGGCTACCCACAACAATCCTTTGGTTACCTCTTCTACAGACCTAGTGAAAATGTGGTCTTTGTAGCTAGGAGGGCTTTCTTTAGACAGAGAGAGAGAGAGAGAGAGAGAGAGAGAGTTCATAAGCCAAGGAAACAGTGGGAGGCAAGTTGATCTTGAAGAAATTCAAGAGTCAAGCGGTGAAGGAACTTCAAACCCTAGCACTCAACTTGAGGAGGAAACTCCTGTTGAGCCAATTGACAAGTCTGTACCTCTGAGGCGTTTCACAAGGGTTAGGAATGCACCTGAGCATTACTATGGATTCCATATTACTACAGAAGGTGATACACTTATCAGTGATGAGACACTGATAGGTCTGGATGAACCTAACAGTTACGCGGAAGCCATGGCAGGCCCTGAGTCAGCCAAGTGGAAAGAGGCAATGGACAGCGAGATACAGTCCATGTATGACAATCAAGTTTGGAACTTGGTTGAGAATGTACCAGGTTGTAAGACAGTAGGGTGCAAATGGATCTTCAAGAAGAAGACCGACATGGATGGTAAAGTACACACTTATAAGGCACGACTGGTTGCAAAGGGTTTCTCACAAACTCCGGGAGTTGATTATGATGAGACCTTTTCTCCAGTGGCTAAGATTAAGTCTATCAGCGTTTTGTTAGCCATAGTTGCATTTCATGACTATGAAATATGGCAAATGGATGTCAAAACCGCTTTCCTTAATGGAAAGTTGGCTGAAGATGTCTACATGAGTCAGCTAGAAGGTTTTGTCAGTAACGAGTACCCTAATAGAGTGTGTAAGCTTGAGAAATCCATTTATGGATTAAAGCAAGCACCTCGCAGATGGAATCTTTGCTTTGATGAGAAATTCAAGGAATTTGGCTTTTCTAGGAGTGAAGATGAATCTTGTGTATATGTCAAGGCTAGTGGGAGTATAGTTAGCTTTTTGGTATTGTATGTGGATGACATACTACTCATAGGAAATGACATCCCAACTCTGCAGGAAGTTAAGTCTTGGCTTGGGAAGTGTTTCTCTATGAAGGACCTAGGAGAAGCTGCCTATATTCTAGGGATAAGGATCTTAAGAGATCGGAGTAAAAGACTAATTGGACTTAGTCAGAGTACCTACTTGGATAAGGTGCTGAAGAGATTCAGCATGCAGGACTCCAAGAAAGGAGAGTTACCCATCCAGAGTAACGCCAGATTGAGTAAGACACAAAGCCCTAGCATTGAGGCTGAAATAGCATAAATGAGTCGAATACCTTATGCTTCGGTTGTAGGATTGATCATGTATGCTATGATGTGTACTCGACCTGATGTAGCCTTTGCCCTGAGCATGTTTAGCAGGTATCAGGGGAACCCTGGCTAAGCACACTGGACTACGGTAAAGAATATCCTCAAGTACCTACGGAGGACTAAGGACTGGGTCCTTACCCTTGGTGGGAGTGATGACTTGAGGGTTGTACGGTATAGTGATGCTAGCTTTCAGACTGATAGGGATAATTTCCGCTCTCAGTCAGGCTGGGTCTTTACCCTAAACGGAGGAGCAATTTCTTGGAAGAGTTCCAAGCAAGAGACAGTGGCTGATTCAACTTGTGAATCAGAGTATATTGCAGCTAGCGAGGCAGCAAAGGAGGCAATATGGCTGGAGAACTTCATTGGAGACCTTGGAGTTGTACCAGCTATTAAAGAGCCAAGGGAAATTTTCTGTGATAGTGAAAGCGTTGTTGCCTTAGCCAAGGAACCAAGGGATCACGGGAGATCCAGACACATCGATAGAAAATACCATTTTATCAGACATCGAATAGAAGAAGGACTCCTCGTGGCAAAGAGGGTATCATCGGATGAGAATCCAGCAGATCCCCTCATGAAGGGACTGACTCGGGTTAAGCATCTCCAGCATGCTTGGAGCATAGGGCTGAAGGATGATATTAGATTTAGTAGTTAGATAACCTCGAAATATGTAAAGTGTAATTGACATTAGATGATGAATAAAAGGTGTTTTATTTATGAGTAAAGTGTTGCTATCTCTTGTCGACCGTTTACTATATTTCTTTTGCATGTTTTGACTTCCAGAATAATTATGTTTGGTATATCATATTATTCAAACCTCCACAGTCGGTCATATGTCGGAAGTAGGTATGAATCAAGACTGTCATGATTGGTTGCAGAGGTCTAAGGTGTTGGACATGGCTACAACAATCATGAGTGCTCATAAGTTCTGAGCATTGGACTCAACCCACACTCACTGGAATCACTTCATGGAATTTATCTCGAGTGATCGTGAGACCGTAATATCATATAAGTATTCAAACCTAGAGATATGATTTGTTACTTACAAGTTGGTTATGCATTGATTCTACGAAAACGTATTGGTAACTCGATGTTATAAAACGTGCTTTTGTGTGTAATTCAATGAGTGGTAGAACAAACATATGAGTCGAAGTTTATCTGTTCCTTCTTGAATTAGAAGCTGATATCTGGGCCCCTCGATGATTTTGTTTTGACCTATGTACCGGGCCCGGTCAGAACTAAGTTGATGTGTTCAATTAAGTTCTTTGTTAAACAAATCGGAAATCGGGAAACAAACTGCTGGACAATAAGTAAGACATTGTTCCATGTATTTGTCTGGCTGATATCTAGAACAGAGGGTTATATGATCACTTATCTTAAATGGCGTATCATCATCTTCTCAGTTCTGAGAGACCTTGAAAGAGCTACGATTGCCGGTCGGTTCCTGAAGTACTAGAGTTATAGTTATTAGACTTATCCAAGTGGGAGACTGTTGGATAAGGTGTCTAACTCCATAACTATTTCTGGTAAGTACTTGACCCGACCCGGCATGGTCCATTTGGGTTGCATGGCACCATGCAATTGGATAGACTAAATGAGAGAAATAACACTTGGAGATTATTAATATATTATAAGTTCTAATATATTAATAATATTATTTTATTAGTTTGATCAAGAATTAATTTAGAATTAATTAAGTGATCAAAAGATAACTAATTAAATATATAGGTTGATTATGTAAATCATCCATATCTTGTATAGTGGGCTAAGAGGCTCCATGGATTATCAAGTTGGGTTCCACCCATAGGATGCTCCATGGATGCTCCATGGGAGTTACAAACCCATGGGTCATGGCAATGAAGAGTCATGACACATTAGGGTTTACATGGTGTAACCCTAGATGTGTCAACACTATATAAGAGTCTCATACTCCACCAAAATCGGCAATACACATATATGAAACAAGAGGGCTAGGCCGATTTTAAAAAGTGTGTGTTCTCTCAAAAGTCTTTCCAAGAGCATTTGGTGTTGTGTGAAGCATTTGAGGCATCACACTTGGGGTGCTAGGCTCACAAGGTTTCAAGGAACATAAGCAACAACAAGGTAAGTTATTCTATCTTTCATTCAAGTTAAAAATTGTTCCCCATGTATGCTAGATAGGAATATAACCTTGGAATTCAACTTTGCATGATAATTAGACAAACATAGATCCAAGGTTATTAGGGTTGCATGTACACTTAGCAAGTGTTAGAATGCTCAAAACCCATCAGACTGACCATTGACTCTTGAATGTTGACTTTTTTAACCAGGTTGACTTGTGCTCAAACTGATAGTTGAGATGTTAGACTGAGATTCTGTTAGGATCAGTATAGTGTTGCGTCTATTGGGCTCGTTAGCTAGTCCAATGTTTATCTCCGATATGGGCCTGTCCATCCGTGAGTTTTGTAGGGTTTAGTATAAATAGATGCTTGCATGCATCCTAGAAGATAATGATTAGAGAGGATTAGAAACGATTAGAGAAGTATTGTTCAGCATATTCATCGTTCTTATTTTGTAACCCTAGAATCCTCTACAGTGGAAGTTCTTAGTCGAGCTCTGCTGAGGATCGAGTAATCTAATCATTCGACACATTCTGAATCATACTTGTGTTTTGTTTTTACTATCTTTACGTTCATCACTTACCTGTTACTAAGATCTAATCGATCAAAGAGTTATTTTATAACTCATCAATTGGTATCAAAGCGGGAGGCTGTGTAATTCATACACATCTTTTCTGTGAAAGAGTTTGCGATTAGGGTTATTCCACATTAACTAATATTTATTGAGCCGTCATTCCATAATTGACGTAACTCAGCATTTATTGTTTTGCCCTAATATTACATATTACAAGTCTGATCTTTCAAACAGGTTAAACGATCAAGCATGGACGAGTCACAATCTAATCCCATCAACATCTCAAACAGCATTGGATCAACGAAGAAGATACCTATTCTTTACACCCAGGATTATGAAGTCTGGGCGCATCATTTTGAAGATTATGTCATCGGATCTGAAGACAATGGATACCTTATTTGGGAAGCAATCGTATCTGGACCATTTGCTCACTCAAGAACATCAAAAATCATTAAAACTCAGAAAGAGTATAATGATCTGTTAAAGGACGTAAAGGATGTTGCTCAAGACGAAAAGGAAAAGTTTCAGTGCACCATTAAAGCATTGAGACTGATTCGATTCGCTCTTCAATCAGATACATTCAGGCTGGTGAGTTCATGCAGCACCGCTAAAGAAATCTGGGATAGGCTGCAAGAGCTTTATTCCACAGATGAAGATCTGGAGCATTCCATTCAGACGTTGCTGTTGTCTGAGTTTGGTGAATTTAAGCAGAATTCTGATGAAACTGTTACTCATACATTCGATCGCTTCAATCATCTTCTTAGCAAGATGATCAAACACGATATAGAAAGGAAGTTGATTGAACAGAAGGTCACCTTTTTGAATAGCCTAAGACCCGAGTGGAGAGCGGTTGTGTCCACTGTTAAAGCTCATGAGCAATTTAAATCTTATTCATTGGCAAAGCTGGTGGGGATTCTGAAATCCCAAGAAAGGATTGTCTTGCAAGAGAAAAATGTGGTCTCAAGTTTGGGGTCCTTGGCACTCCTGTCTAAAAGCAAAAGTGTGGTAGAAGATGAAGATCTCAACTTAGAAGACTATGATCTTACTTATGAAGACGATGCAATGATGGTGTCGAATCCAAAGAGGTTCATTAAGAAAAGGTTCCCTACCAATAAGAACCGAAATTGGCAGGGAAGCTACAGTTCTGAAAAGGTTAAGGAGGAACCAAAGACAGAAGAACCAAAGAAAGAGGTGAAAGTTGAGGGAGATTCTGGTGTGAACTGCTATTACTGTGGAGGAAAGAACCATTATGCCAAAGACTGTGTCCTGAAGAAAATGGAAGAGAAGGATGAGGAGAAAGATGAAGAAGCTGTGTTGATGAAAAAGTTGGAAGAGATCAAGAGAAAGAAAGCTGCTACTAACCCTTCGATGAATGCTTTAATTGTGCAGGGTTCGGCAGCGGATGATGAGTTCGGTGGCGTGCAGGTCTGGTCAACCGACTTAGAGGATGATGAAGTCAGGAAGCCATCTCATGGAAAGGCGTATGTTGCAAGAGGTGATGAAAGCAATGTAAAGTGTTTGATGGTGACATATGTATCTCAAATGAGGGGATACAATACAGACAGTGGGAAAGCGGACACCAAGGAGCGAGAGGACTTATGCTTCACAGCAAAACCTCTCAGTGTGCAGATCAATGAGCTTGATGAATTGATCAAGAAGGTACAATCCGTTTTTGTTTCATTCAAAGTCCCACAAAATTCATATGAAAAAGAATTAAAAAGCTTAAATTCAAGAATCTCAAATCTAGATAGCAGTTTAACTCAAACACGGGTCACCAATTCTAACCTAACTGACCAAATAAGCAGGGTGTCATCCAAGAGTGAGGAACGGAGGATGTGGATAGAGCTGAAGGAGTCGGAGCTGATTAAATCCAAGGACGAAAACATTTATTTACAAAGAGACAATTTAAAACTTCTGAAACAGAGAAATGTTTTTTGTTTAATTGCTAAACGTCTTTATGCTAACATCACTCAACTTCATCTGAACTGTGAAATAGGGCAGAAAATTCATCGCATGATTTTGCCCTTCCTTGAGTTTAAGGAGGATGAAATCGATGCTGAAGCATATAACTACGAAAGTGTAGTTTCGTCTGATGATGTGAATCCGACTTATATATATGGTCTGGACAAAATCGAATCTTTTATAAAGTCCAAAGACCATAAGGACATGCTGAAAAACCTTTTGGATGAAAACAATAAACTGAAACTAAGGACCGAAACCATACAAAAATTTGACTCATTGAATGCCAACTTGAGCTCAGAAAATAAAATTGATGTTGAAAACATGTCCGAGCTTAATGAGGATGATGATATGAGCGTAATTTTTGTATAGGATGAAGTTGACTGTTCTGAGTTTGTCAAGAGCGAAACCGAAAACCACAAAAATCTTATTTCTGAAAATTCTGTGGAGTTTGCTCGTTTGTCCCAAAATAAGTCCTCGATTCTTGAAGAAAAGGTCGTTGTGTACCAAAAGGTGAGAACAACACCAAATCAGGTGTATAAGGTCACAGGAGTAACCGAACATCAGACAGCCGAACTCACCGCCATAGTAAACAAAGATAATGCAGATGGATGTGATGAGTTTTTCTGGTCTGCTCCTATAGATAATGCTGACGAAACCGTTGGTCTGTCAAAACGAACATCCTGGAAAACCAAAGGCAGATATGTGCCAGAGCCACTAAACAAGCCTGCCAACTTCGATCTGCCAAGCACTAGTGGTACAAAAGAAGTTCCTGTAGAAGAAGTCACTCCTACAAGCGAAACATCATCTGTTAAAAGTGAACCGGCTGACAAGAAGCAAAAGCAAAAAGCCAACATCCACCGACATCTAAAGCAAGTGAAGGATCAAAAACAACAAAGGAATCTGAGATACAAAAAGAATCTCTCAGAGCGAAAATAGTTTTGGCGATCTCAAAACGCCCATTTCTCTTTTCATGACAAAAATTCAAAGTCAGAGAAAAGTACTTTCAGGCCGCAAGAAAGGAATAACAACCGAAGGGAAAGGTTCGGTTCAGAGAACACCAACTACCGAAAGCATAGGTTCGGTTCCGAGAGCAAAAGCTACCAAAGTTCAAGGTTCGGTCCCACTAATTACCAAAACCTAAAGGGTCACTTAGAACCTCAAGTCAAGAAAACATCTCAGTCTAAATTCTCTCATTCTAATTCTTCTCAACCTCATTCTAAATCCAATTCTGTTCAAACTCAAAATCTAAAATCTTCAACAGATTTGAAAGGAAAATAGAAGGTTTCCTCAGTCAAGAATGATCAAAAGCATTCCAAGGCCCAAACGCCTGAACCTAAATCCAAACCGACTGTAACAAATCCTAACAAAATTAAAGTTTTCACTATTAAGAAGAAATATGAAACAACTTTAATAAAAAGAACATATCTTGTTGACATTTCTCTTACTATTCATGTTCCTGTGAAAGGCTCACGTGGACCCAAGAAACTTTGGGTTCCTAAATCTGCTTGATTTTTGCAGGTTATCAGTGACGAGCAGTTCGACGAAGAATAGTATATTGACAGTGGCTGCTCACGTCACATGACAGGAAGGAAGGAAGAGTTGAGGGAATATCGATCTCTTCCACACGGCGGGAATGTCAAATTCGGGAACAACTCATATGGCACGATAAAAGGTTATGAGATGATAACAAATGGAGACTTCACGATTAGAAAGGTTGCGTACGTTGAAGGGCTACAGCATAACCTCACCAGTGTATCTCAGCTTGTTGGAGGTACTGGTCTTAAAGTTTCATTTGATGATGAGGGTTCGGAAATAACTGAGAAGAAAACAAAAAGAGTGATTCTCAAATCAGAGCGCAAAGGCGAAATGTTTCCTCTCAATCTCAAACCTATCAAAGGAAATCCAGCTATCTGTCTGTTATCCAAAGCACATTCTGACGAAAGCTGGCTGTGGCACCGAAGGCTCTCCCATCTCAATTTCAAGGATATCAACAAACTTGTCACAGGAGGTCATGTTCGGGGTCTTCCATTGCTCAAGTTTGATCGAGAACATTTGTGTGCTGCGTGTGAAATGGGGAAGCAGAGTCGTCAAAGTCACCCATCCATTATAAACACTAAAGTCGTTGAACCACTTGAGTTAATTCACATTGACTTGTGTGGTCCATCATCTATCGAAAGCATTGGTGGTAGCAAGTATATTCTTGTTATTGTCGATGACTTTTCACGTTTTACATGGGTGTTCTTTCTGAAGCACAAATCTGAGGCAACTCTCAAGCTAAAGATGTTTATTAAGCAGGTTGAAGTGCAACTGAGGAAAGTCGTTCGTAACATCAGAAGCGACAATGGACTGGAGTTCAAAAATAAAGAATTTGAAGACTTTTTGGCAGAAAAAGGAACCAGTCACAACTTCTCAGCCCCCTACACCCCTCAACAAAATGGAATTGTCGAAAGACGAAACCGATCTTTGTGTGAGGCGGCTCGAACCATGCTAAGTTTCGCTTTTCTACCTCTATATTTCTGGGCTGATGCTATTGCTGTAGCATGTTTTACGCAGAACAGGTCCTATCTCAATAAGCATTTCACTCTTACTCCTTATGAGATCATCAACAACAGGAAGCCAAACGTTAAATTCTTTCATGTATTCGGCTCACGATGCTTTATCTTCAACTCTAAAGAACATCGTAACAAGTTTGACGTTAAAGCCGATGAAGGGATTTTTCTGGGATACTCTCTTACTTCAAAAGCATACAGGGTTTTAAAAAAGCGTTCGAGGAAGATTGAAGAAACGTATTATGTGACTTTTGATGACAGCTACGTCAAGAAGCTGAAGGCCACTGAAGAAACAGTTGGAGAAATTTTCTCTCAAACAGGCCAAGTCACGGCCTCGATTGCAAATTTATTTGAGTAGTTTGTGGAGTTATTCGATGAACCGGAGAAGGCTACCCTCTCAGAAGCCAATGCAGCAGACAACAAAGTTGACCATCTGAAGCAAATCATCGAAGACGCTGCCAAACGAATGGATGAAGGAGTATCAGTTCCAAATGAACCTCCTCAGCACGGTGCTTCGGTTGAGGGGGAGAATCCATCTTCTTCAAAACCACCGAGTTCGCAAGTTGAGGGGGAGAACTCTTCTCCAGCTGCACCCGAAAGCTCTACTGCACCCGAAAGTCCTGTAGCACCGGAAAGTCAAGATACACATGAAAGCTCATCAGTCGAGGGGGAGAATGCCGATATGTTTTATGACGATGATAGTCAATCTGAATTAGAAGAAATGGTGAATGCTGAATTGGATCCATCCTATGATCCTAATTACCCTCCTCTTGTTAAGTGGACCAGAGATCATCCCGTTTCACAAGTAGTGGGTAATTTCTCCGAAAAGGTCCTGACCCGATCTCAACTGAAGGCAAAACAAGCATCTCTGTTCTCAAAAGTAGAGTTCTGCATGTTTAACTCTTTCGTCTCAAAAGTTGAACCGAAGACAGTAAATACTGCTCTTGATCACTCTGATTGGGTTCAAGCTATGCAAGACGAACTTAATGAGTTCGAAAGAAATAAGGTTTGGCGCCTCATTCCAACTCCTAAAGATGCCTCGGTTGTTGGTCTCAAATGGGTCTTCAGAAATAAAATGGACAAGGAAGGCAATGTGATAAGAAACAAAGCTCATCTAGTGGTGAAAGGAGACTGCCAGGAGGAAGGAATCGATTATGAGGAAACTTTTGCTCCTGTAGCTAGGCTGGAATCTGTTCGAATATTCCTTGCCTATGTTGCACACAAGAACTTTGAGGTCTACCAAATGGACGTAAAGTGCGCATTTCTAAATGGAGAACTTGAAGAAATGGTGTACGTGGAACAACCTCCGGGATTCGTCAATGAAAAGTACCCTAATCACTGCTATATTCTGGACAAAGCAGTTTATGGGCTGAAACAAGCACCTAGGGCTTGGTATGAAACGCTAACCAAGTTTTTAAAGATGTCCAAATTCAAACAAGGTTCGGTTGACCCAACCTTCTTTCGTAAGAAGGAAGGTAACCACCTTATGATTGTTCTCAACGAATCCTAGCTTAACAGCTGAATTCAGAAAGCTGATGGAGACTAAATTTGAAATGAGCTCAATGGGTCCGATTAATTTTTTCCTTGGTTTAAATATTAGACAGGGACCCGAAGGAATCTTTATTAACCAGGAAGCATATACCAAAAATCTCCTTGCTAAATTCGGAATGATGGGAGACTCAAAGGTTAAACTTCCAATGGCGTTCAGCACCTAGCTCACTCCATCCTTGGATAAGCCAGCAGTCGATATTACGCTATATCACCAGATGATCAGTTCTTTAATGTACCTTACTGCCAGCAGGCCTGATATAATGTTTTCTGTTTGTTACTGTGCTAGATTTCAGGCGAATCCTCGTGAACCTCATATGCTTGCAGTGAAGAACATACTCCGGTATCTAAAACGAACTACCTCTCTCGACCTATGGTATCCATCAAACTCAGGTTTCTTCGTTCAAGCCTACTCAGATGCAGACATTGGAGGTTGTAGACTAGACAGGAAAAGCACCACTGGAGGCTGCCAATTCCTTGACGGGAAGTTGGTTAGCTGGCAATCAAAGAAACAGACTTGTGTATCTATGTCTACAGCTGAAGCAGAATACATCGCAGCTGCCTCCTGTACATCTCAAGTGATTTGGATCCAAAGCCAGCTCCGGGACTATGGACTCAATATGAAAAAATCCCACTATATTGCAACTCCGAGAGTGCAATTAGGATCTGTCATAACCCAGTGCAACACTCCAAGACTAAGCACATAGCACTAAGGTATCACTTTATTAAGGATCATGTGGAAGATGGGAACGTCGAAATTCATTTTGTTCGAACCACTGATCAACTGGCTGACATCTTCACCAAAGCTCTTCCTGAAGCTTCTTTCAACAAAATTCTACAAGGGCTAGGAATGATGGAATCAGAGTCAGTACCAAAAATTACCTCTCAAGATTCAAATTAAGAAGCGAAATAGACCGAACGTTTGGGTTCGGGTCTCATGTATGCCGAAATGAACCGAACGCTCGGGTTCGGGTCTTGTTCTGATGTACCGAAATGAACCGAACGCTCGGGTTCGGTTGTATCATCTGATCTTCGCTTATCACTCAAAGGTAGTTTCTTTGGTTGTAAATCTTTTGTATTATTTTTCCAAATTCATTTATCTTATTGTCAAAGTTCTTTTCTTTTTCAAACTTATTTTTTGTGGCAACCGAAATAGACCGAACGTTCGGGTTCGATTCCAAAAATTTTTCTCACCCGAAATAGACCAAACGCTCGGGTTCGGTTCCAAAATTTTCTCAACCGAAATAAACCGAACGCTCGGGTTCGGTTTTGTATTCATTTTTTATGTCTTATTTTCCTTTTTATCAAAAATTCCAAAAATATTTTTTTTATTTTTAAATTCAAAAACTCCAAAAATAATTTTTTTTATTTATTTTTCTTTTTTTTTTATTTATTTTATTTTAATTTTGACTCTTATCTTTTTGTATATCTCTCTGTGGGTAAATCATTTCACTAGCTAAGTGTCCCTAGAAGCATGCTGCTGTATGTGTCCAAAGCCTCACCTGATTCTGAATAAAAGCCTTACTGACTTGGTACAAACAAACCTTGTCTTCCCAATTAGGCTCTCATATTTATTCTAATCATGAGCTACCTAACTCTCTTCTCACATGAGATAAGAGTTTTATGCTTAGTCCTTATTTTTCACAGCAGAGGTACTTTGGTCTCTTTACACCATCTACATTACTTTTTCTCCATCTCATTCGTTTCACAAACGTAACCCTTGAGACTCTCAGACATTACCACTGACGTTTATGGTTGCACAATTTCTGTGTTCATGATCTTAGCTTTGTGTCATTACGTGCTAAGTGAAACCCACAATTCAATACCTACTATGCATTGACGGTGAACAATTAACTTGCTCTAGCTTTCACTAATGAATTGACGGACTTATCCATGGGGGTACAACATGAAATCTCTATTTTTCTTTTGAGTGATTCCTATGAAATTGTTAGATCCAATAACATTTCTTCCCTTGGGATCCAGTTTTAATTTTTTTTTTTGAGATTTCGCATACATTAGTTTACCTTGCCACTTAAATTATCTCCAACCTACTTGTTCAACAGACTACATTGGTCTCACAAGTACTTCATTCGATTTCTATCTTATATCAAGTTCAGGAATTATGAATCGAAGCGAAAGCCACCCTCATAAGCCTAATTAAAAGAAGCCTTTCAACACTTCTTAATAAGTGTCTGATCGTTATTCAACGGGAAACCACAAAACCACTTTAAGGTCTCTCTTGACTTTGAAGGAAGAGATTCGTGCCCGGGATCAATTGTTTCGTGTCTTTATTGACATCACCTAATCCCTCAAAAGTGTTGCTTTATTTCTTTTTCTTTTACACACTCAGCACGAAAATCTTTTTGAATTTTCAAAATTCTTGTTTCATTAATTTCAAGACATTTTAATTGAATTAGTCGTTATAAAAGGTGGTGGTTGATATTGATCCACGTGGGCGATTTTATTTTAAAGATGTCGTTAAACTCTAAAGGGATAAGATGAAAAAATGATGACTCAGGCGGGAGTCCAATCGATTTGATTTCAAACGGCGCAAGAAGCCACGCGTGCGAATTGGAACCGTTTCATCTGAAAATGGCGCCTAATGGGAAGGCGTGTAATTAGGGACTGACACTCTCTCCTGCGTAATCATCGGCAACACCAATTGTCACGCGTCAATCGCCTACGAAAAACTCTTTGTTTTTCACTCGAAGATTTGGGAAAGATTCTTCTCTCTCCTTTACCCTCAGTATAAAAGGCAATGTAAACCACCGTTTACCTCTTTATTGCACCTATATTTCCAGAGAGCAAGAAAATCCTCCAACCTCTACTGTTCATCATCTCTCCCATCTTCATCACAACAATGGCGGATTCTTCCTCAGTTCACGCAACTTCTCACATCTTGCCTATTTGTTCCCAGCAGAGTCTGATCATTGATCTTACTCCTCAGGCATACGACGCTTTCATGTTTCCCATCATCGAATGCCTGAAATACTCGTCAATCGCTCCTTCTCTTACCATGTCTAAAGCTGTTCCCATGGAGTTCATGTCACAGATTTTTGCCATAGCTCACTACGACAAGGTCATCGACAGGATTTTCTTTGATGTCTTCGAGCACAAGGCGTCGATTTCCAAGCAGAGGTTTTGTACGCTATTAGGGTTTAAACCTGATTCGTCGAGGTTTAATCCTGAAACCATTCCGATGGGTCATCTGTTCAACATGTTCTATAACATGGGGTACACTGAGGTGCTCACAACGGTCATGAAATTCAAAAAATCGTGCCTGCTCCTCAGTGGAATGGAATGTTTACTGTACTTTTCAAGGGCTTGTCTGAAAGAAGTGTTGGATCCGACGGGGCAAGTCTTTTGTTCCTATCAATCATGTACGGGATCTACAATGGTATCAACATGGACTACGGGTCGGTTCTATGGCTACAACTCATTCAGAGTCTTTCTTCCACTTCTCGACATTCAGAGATTTCATATGCCCGGTTCTGGACACTTGTCACTAAATGGGTGATGGACAAGTACCACGTCCCCATTATCGCTGGTGCTCCAATGTCTTCGATTGGTACTTTCCATACCACGAAGATCATTGTCTCTGACGCATCAAAATTTCCCTTCAACGGTTCTATCCCTGAAACAATGTATGGTGATGTTCCTGCCGACAGCCGGATCATTCAAACGTACAAGGAGTTCCGGCGTTCAGGTCCGAGAGACCTTACTCCGGAAATGCTGAAGTCGATTCATGGTGCTGA
This sequence comes from Lactuca sativa, assembly GCF_002870075.4. NCBI lineage: Eukaryota > Viridiplantae > Streptophyta > Magnoliopsida > Asterales > Asteraceae > Lactuca > Lactuca sativa. The sequence continues at coordinate 38,063,250 of NC_056626.2, read as the reverse complement.
CAAGCCTGCCCCCAGAGGAAAGAAGGCTGATAAGGGCAAGCAGGTTGCAAAGGGAGCCAAAGACCCATCTCCCAAGAAGAGGAAAACCACCAAAGCCGCCCAATCCCCTCCTATGAAGAAGCGAAAGACCCAACCAAGGCGAAAGCTGATTATCGCTTCTTCCTCAAGCGAATCTGAGGGAGAGGGTTCTGATTCTGATGGATCTCAAAGTGGTAACACTCCACCACGTTCGCCTACACCAGAGATTCATCTTTCCATTTCTCCAATTTCTTCTCCACCAGTTACAATTCCTTTTTCCATTCCCTCCATAACCTCCACCACTCAAATACCATCCACCTCCATCCCAGTACCACCACCCATATTTACCGAAGCAACCACCACCACCACTGCAGACGTAAGAACCAATGTATCTGATACGGGGGTTCATACTGACGCACCTAAATCCACCTCAGCACCCGAACCCACACCAACAATCGAACACACCACCCAACCCGAACCTACTACTTCTACTACCGAGCCTCAAGCTTCACCACCACCATCTTCTCCTGCTCATGCATCAGAGGATGAAGAACCACTCCTTGGCGGGGAGGACATGACCTTCGATTCGGTCTATTACAGTCCGTTTCAAGTTCAAAGTGATGATGATGACGATGCTCCTGTCACAAAGAGGCATTTCAAGGAGCTACATGATAAAATCGATTCGCTTATCGCCTCATCTTCTACATCTCAATCCTCCATATCTGAAGCTGTCATTCAGAAAATTGTTGATGCTTTTTCCAAAGCTCATCAAGTTTCTCTTGATTCAGCCACTGCAGCCATTGACGCCTCAACCAAAGCCTGTGAGGCAGCGACCGAAAAAGTCGATAAACTATTCACTGATGCTTCTTCCTTGTTGAAATCTTTACAGGAAAACGCTGAAGCCACCTCGAAAAAGCTGGAACCCATTGTCAACCAGCTGGCTAACTCAGTCGCATCAGAGCTGAAGTCGTTCGCTTCACTTCGTCAAACAATTTCTGACGACAACTCAGCTTTCCGAACAACCATTGAGGAGCGTCTCTCCAAGCTTCAAGAAGACTTAGCTGCTGAGAACTCTCTAATGGATGCTCTCGCAAGGAAGACTACGGCTCTGAAGGTCAAGAGTACTCAACTCTCCAACTCTCAACAGGAGATTGACTCTCTTCGATCTGAAAGAGAGGTGGTTAAATCGTGTGTTTCGGATGTCCACTCAACTATCTCAAACATCCTTGACGCACATGACTCGATCCTTAATTATTCTGTGAGGCGTGACCTTACAGAGAAGCTTGCTCCCGCCCTCTCTCTACTGAGCAAAATTGAAGGGCTCCTTGATTTCGTGTCGATTCCGAAACAAGGGGGAGAAAAAGAACAAGTGTCTCAACCACCTCCTACTTCAGCAACTCATACAACCGAACCTCCTCCAGTAGGCCAAGCCTCAGGTTCCGGTGTGAAAGACAAGGGCAAGAAGATTGCTGAGGAGAGTGATGATGATGATAAGGAGACAATTGCCGACCTTCTGAAGCGACAAGGTCGAGATAAAAAGGCTGACATCAGTGCTCGTGCGACTAGAGAGGCTGAAGAAGCCGAAAGAAGATAGAAAGAAGCCCACGACCTTCTCGAGAGCAGGAAAACTCTTTTTCCTCCTTGGACTCTTGAGAAGCTGATTAAAGAAGCCATCGAAACACCAAGTATCTTGTGGCTAGAACCTGTGATCTCTTTAGATCGTTTTAACACTGTCGGCTCGCAGTTCGATATGCCACTGACCTGAAAGGCGTTTGTTTTTCATGCCTTTGATAACATTGTTGAGTTCCCTCATCCTCATCCACAGGTTGATCGGGACTTAGTCGAATTTTATCTGAGGGCAACTCAACCACAATACCAAACTTGGAGCGCTCAGAAAATCGTCAATGTTCGGGTCCTAAAGCCGTACAGGGAAGGTAACTTCACCAATGTTCGGTTCAAGGTACTACGGGGATCTGCCAAGACCGAACATGCCATCTCACTTGCAGATCTTCCCAACCTTAATCCCCATGACTGGATTATCTTACAAACAAAGCTGAATATGGTCCGATCATCGACCACTTTAAGAGGATGCTTGTATGCTATGTCATGGAAGTTGCTCTGATGGATCAGGAGATAGCGAGTGTATTCAAGAAGAAGCCTACCATATCTCCTGTTGGCTCTTCCAGTGATCTCAACATGATGCAGATGGGGAAGATTGACCCAAAGAGAAACTCCGTCATGTTTACCAGGAACGAAGGATATAAATGTCTTTTTGCCTTGGCAGACAAACATCTCTACACCACTGCCTGTTTGGAACACGTTTTAGGGATCATCCATCGATGCAAGCAGAACACAGCGGATGATATCAAGTACTTTGATGACATGACTCAATGGTACATTCGCTTCAGACAGACAATCCTTGCACTTATCACACGTCTGTTAGATACAGTAAAGAAGGCTCCGGCTGCTGGTCCAAGCAAGAAGAAACGATAGTCTCGCTCCAAATTGACGCAAAGGGGGAGATTGTTAGGATCAGTATAGTGTTGCGTCTATTGGGCTCTTTAGCTAGTCCAATGTTTATCTCCGGTATGGGCCTGTCCATCCATGAGTTTTGTAGGGTTTAGTATAAATAGATGCTTGCATGCATCCTAGAAGATAATGATTAGAGAGGATTAGAAACGATTAGAGAAGTATTGTTCAGCATATTCATCGTTCTTATTTTGTAACCCTAGAATCCTCTACAGTGGAAGTTCATAGTCGAGCTCTGCTGAGGATCGAGTAATCTAATCATTCGACACATTCTGAATCATACTTGTGTTTTGTTTTTACTATCTTTATGTTCATCACTTACCTGTTACTAAGATCTAATCAATCAAAGAGTTATTTTATAACTCATCAGATTCGACTTGTGATTTGTATCTAGGTAGTATGTAGTACTGACGTTTACTTTCGTACGAGCCGAGGTGTAGTCTATCCTGATTTGCGAGGTGAGTTTCCTCACTATAGTATGTAGGACACTAGGTGTCGTGGTATGCTAGATTGTCTCTGTGACTTTTGCATGAAAGACTCTACTGGGATCACAATACTTGTATGAATGATTGTAGTTGGATCATAGTGTTGGATTAGTGTCTAAGCTCGTAAATATATTTGGTATGCACTGTTGGATTAATGTCTAAGTCCATAACTATAATTGGTGAGACTTGACCCGACCCGGCATGGTCCATTTGGGCTGCATGGAATCATGCATTTGGATAGACTATAATGAGAGAAATAACACGTAAGGTTTTTTAATATATTTTATGTTCTAATATATTAATAAGGTTATTTAATTAGTATTGATCAAGAATTAATTAAGTGATCAAAAGGAGACTAATTAAATATATGGGTTGATTGTGTAAATCATTCATTCTTATGTGGGCTTGTGATCCAAGATTCCTTATGTTGGACTAAGTCCATGGGGTGACCCATGGATACTACATGGAGGTTAAAATCCATGGAGCATAAGGAATGGGTAAAGTTATGAGTTACATAGTGTAACCCTAATAGCCACCATATAAAAGAATCCCATGGCTCAAGAAATCGGCCACTATGAGTGAGGAGAAAGGGCTAGCTGATTTTCTTGAAGTGTGAAGTTCTCTCAAGTCATTCCATTTGTATTTGGTGTTGTGTGAACCATTTGAGGTGTCACACTTGGGGCACTAGGCACTCAAGCTTCATGAAGACTTTCTACATCTAAGAGGTATGTAACTCTAACTTGATATATTCATTTGAATCAATGTTATTATCCTAGTTAGGATGAATACCTTGGAAAGTTCATATTTGCATGTATAATAGAGAAAACATAGATCCAAGGTATTTAGGGTTGCATGTACACTTAGGAGTGTTAGAATGCTCAAAACCTAACAGTGGTATCAGAGGCTAGGCTTGTTTTCTTGTTATACTTGCAAAATTGATTGAAAAATCATGTTTTTATGCTGTCTTCTCAGCAGACTCGCCGAGTCCACTGATGGACTCGCCGAGTCCAAGGCAAAATGCATCCAACTCGCCGAATTTGTTCGTGCACTCGACGAGTTGGAGCCCCAGACAGCATATATTCGATTGTTTATGCTGGAATTGGACTAGGAACATTACCCTAAGATGTTTTTGGACTTATAAACTTGTTTTTGATGTGGTAATGTTCATGCTAATCCAATTTCAAAGATAATTGTCAATAGATTCATGTTTTGTATTAGTTTAAGGTTTAGACTAATTACATGAAAAAGTTTGATTTGAATTATATTGTTCTTATGAGTTGCTTAGATTAATAGAAAAGTTAATTTATTATGTGTTTTCAATCCATTTTAATCTAAGAGTTGATTATAAAATGTGTTTTTGTAACTTGTCCTCAAGTTATATGAAAAGTCAAATTTAAGTTTCATAAAACTCATAAAAGTTAGCAATGGTTACAAAAAATGAAGAGTCTTGTCCTCAAGTTATGGAGGTTCAAGAGTCACTTCATTAAGTAATAAAATGTGTAACCTTAATTAATTCCATAAGTTACAAAATAAAGAAAAGTTACATTCTTTTATTAGTTTAAAGTCTTCCATAACTTGTCCTCAAGTTATGGAACTTGAAGAGTTTTTTAATTAAAACTACTTTAAACACATAAGTTATGGAATTAATTAGTTTTGAATAGTTTCAAAACTTGCCCTCAAGTTTTGGAATTTGAAAATTTTTCACTTATGAATACTTTAATACCAGGTTAGCCCTTAGAATTTTAAAAGTTAAAATTCAAACCTTATACTTTATAATATTATAAGTTAATAATATTTATATATATATATATATATATATATATATATATATATATATATATATATATATATATATATATATATATGTATAAGAGTAAGTCAGTATTACCGTTAGTAGGCCTCATTCACGAAGCCGGTATATAAGGGGGTATAAGGTTATTGCCTATAAAATGGCAGTTTAATGGGTGTCCACTCTCACCCACCGCTTCCTTGACTAGTGGAGGGTCGTTAGCCGAACGAGTAGGACAAGGACTATAATTCTCCCTTCATTAAAAGTATTAATGATAAATACTAAGTAACTAAACCTTTTAAAAATATCCAATCTTAGTTACTTAGGAAAAAGTGAATAAGGTGCTAATCCATGAAATTACACTTTGCACCTTGTTTAAGTCGTTAGTGGAGCGTGTGTGGTTAACCGACACACTAACCTGGACTTAACAAGGTAGGCAAAGGGTAACTTAATATTTATCATAGTATCGGTGGAGCGTGTGTGGTTAACTGGCACATCGATTAAGGGGTAAATATTAAGGGTACCAAGTATATTTGCTTGGTTACTTCACACCTTGTTTTGTGATCCTCGGCATCCCAGTCACAAAACCTGAAGGGCACACTCGAGATTGAAACATGCCATTGAACAGTTCAATGAATCTCAAAAGATCTAGGAGTTTCAAATCTAATTAAAACCTAATAATACATTTTGTTTATCTTGGTGGAAATTGGTGAATCGTCATTCACCTACCTTCAAATATTTTATAGCTTGGATTATGGAATCCCTCTTCAAAGTTATAAAATAGTTTGTTGGGTCCTAGCCTTAATATTTCATATTGGGTGTCATATTAAGGACTTTAAATCAACTATCTTGAATATCTCCCAAAAAGATGTCTGGTTTAGACATTTATGATCTTCCCAAATCTCTTGAAACAAGCTTTCCTAAATGAAGATGATGTCCCATGGAAATCATACTTCTTTCACCTCCTCCAATTATTCTCCCTAACCCACAAGTTCTTGAAAAGTTTAAGGCCACTCAAGCCCTATTGTCAAGAAAAGGTCTATGTGTGGTCACATCTTGGAGATGTAGTCACATATTGACAAGCCGGGAGAGTTGGGTGTCAAAGTCTTGAGAAAGTTGGTGGTTCAATCACTTTCTAAGTCACATAGTGAGTTCCTTTAGGACTCCTATGAAACAGACTGTGACAAGACCCTTAATGATCTTATCTATTTGCTAAGATCAACTTCCTAAAACTTGTGGACATTGACAATAATGACGTTGGATATCCAGTAAAGCTCTCTCTTCCCAATGGAAAGGGATCGGCCATAGTCAACTCGGTTGACCAAATGGTAAAGAGAAAGATTAAGTCTGTGATAGTCCCATGTTCCATTACCAAAGCGTCCATATGTTAAATTGCCAAAGGATGGGGCATTGGTTGCGAAGCTGCCAATTTACCTGAGTGTGTTAAAGTCAATAAGTTTGACTCTACTTCAGGTAAAGTCCACTATCTAACTCTGCTAAGTTTCTATTCTGAGATTCTTGATACATGATGTGACTGGGTCACATGGTGATGTTTTAAGAATCAAAGAAAAGTGAAGAAACTTAAAGAAAGAATATGTTGAATCTGATCGCGTAAATGGATTTCTATCGTATAGTTTGAAGATCGGATTCTTGAGCTACTTCTTAGGAGTTATGATATATTGCTTAGGAAGATAACAACAAATTTTTCATGTTCTTTTGCATTGTAAGGATAGTTTTTCCGCAAAGTTTTTAAAATAAAAGGGAAAGTGATGATTTTATTTATTTTAAAATATCCTTACAATGGCATTTGAGGAAAAAAATGTTTCTTATATGATTCCATTAATAGCAAGAGTGGAAATATGAAATTGATTCTTTCATTTGTGGTAATGTCTAAATTTACCAAATAAGGAAAGATCCTCATCACCCAAGTTTCAATTGGACCGAAACTTGGAATCATGCAGGTTGTATAGTATGATGAATGAGAACTTTCAAGCATTGGAAAATTAATATTAATTACTTGTTCACATGGATGTGTGAGTCAAGTAAAGGACTAAGGGATCGAGTACACAGTCTTGTGCACTGATTAAGTCCACCACAAAAGATTGCTAAGACCATTCGTCATGATTTACTTAAGTTCAGTAAATATGGTTATACTTACAAGTTTAAGTATAATTCTGAAACATTGGAAAAGTTTCAATGTAAGGCAGAGCGAATAAGAAGAATCAACTTAGGCAGAAAGATAAAAGTTTCTCAACTCTGAAAAGATGGGAGAGTACTTTAGTATCAATTTTTGCGATCATCTTAATGATTAAGAAACCACAGCACAATTAGTTCTCTAGGGAAATCTTAGTGCATTCTTATGACTAAGAAGAGGAATCTTGAATTGTTGAAATGGTTAAATCAAGAAGATGAGTCATACTTCGTTCCAATACAGGCCTTAGAGTCATACTCCAAGATTGTAACTTGAGTGACATGTCTTAGAAAAGGTTTAAAACACATGTCAAATGTAAGAGTAAAAGTTTTCTACTCTTGTACATTTGAAATTGGTAAGTTGTGATGTTTTGGATAAAACGAAGACCAACTGAGGCCAATTGTGTGAAGTGTTTGTCTTGATTAGAATCCACACTATCTCTTGAATATCTGACAAGAAAGTCTTATATGTCAAGAGGACAGTGGGAGTCTTAAAGATCATAAAAAGAATTTCAAGATCTAATCAAGAATAAAAAAACATGTAGTTTAACACTAGCACACGACGTGAGGACTATAACCTATCGTGTTGACATATTATGTGCCCATTCCAATTAAAGTTGGCGTTGTATATGAGTTCTTAGAGTTCTCAATTGGTTACACAACAACTTGGAAGCAATGGCAAGCCCTTGAACTGCCAGATGGCAAGAAATTAAGATTGAGTTCAGTCCATATGAGTTTGGATTTGTCATTATCCTTGTCTTGTGACTATGGTTTTGACAATTCACATGGATAAGAACACATACACCATTAAATCTAAGTGTCATAAGGTTTCTCTCCTATTCATGAAAATGATGGTGAGGAAACACTTTCACTAAGTAGATTTTAGCTAGATAGAAATTGTGATATTTGCATCCTCAAAGTCGTTAGTGGAGCATGTGTGGTTTACCGGCACACTAACATGGACTTGTGAGAAGTGGCAAAGGTCTAAACAATCAAGACTATGATTACGACATCCCTTTTCATAGATCTTAAAATTGTTTAGACACACCTGTGAGCTATCTAAGATAAGGTGTATGATTATGATAAAGTTTTATCAAAGCAATCTAGTATCAGAAATCTGAACTTTGGTAAAAAAGTCAATAAAGTATTGATTTCCAGAAGTCCAGCTGATTTCTGAGTACAAGTCAAAGCTAGTGGGAGCATAAGTGTTATGCTAATAATCATCATGTTAGTGGGAGCATGATAATTATGATAAGTATTGCAAGTTAGCAATGTTAATTATAGAAAACAAAAAGTTTCAATTGGGAAAGAGTTGTTTTGCTATAATTAAGGGAGAGGAAATTATACTTCATCTCAAGTCTAAAAGCTTAGATTGAGGTTTTAATCGTATTTAGCCAACGATATATATATATATATATATATATATATATATATATATATATATATATATATATATATATATATATATATATATATATGAATTTCATGTTGGAATGGCACAACATAAAGAAATTCTGTACATAGGTCCATTATTTGCGTTCTAAAATTCGATTATGATTACGGCATCCCTTTTCATAATCTGAATTATGAGAACTTGGCAAATTGAAATGGAAATATTATAGCAAAAGACTGGTTTAGTCTTTATGTGAGACATCATGAATCGTGTCCCATATGCTTCGGATATAGGATCGATTACATGTGCTATATTCATCCTTTCTAAAAAATTTCAAATACCTGGGGTATTAAGAAGGGAAAAGGCCTAGAATTGGATATGACAAAAGGATTAAGCAATTGTTGAGGACAATCTAAGGTTTACCAAAGATTGGTTGCTCAAAGGACAATTGGAAGTATAATGTTAACTCTGGAAGGACCATATTGACATAATCTGTAGGGAGGCAACTCTTGTTCAGAAGTGATAGTCAAAATGGAATATGGAATTTTTTCAAAGTTAGAAATTATTCAATCTGTGTAAGATTAGGAAACTTAATGCAAGAAGGATGTTTCCAAGGAGTTGATCTCCTTTGGAATGCCATGTAATGATTGTTGTCAAGTCTTTCTCACTTTGTGCATAATCATTACAAGTGGATCAATGCATATAAGTTTAGAATCTAACATATTTCAGTAAATGGCATGAATTTGGAATTCTTGCATTTGCAGTAAGGATATGGGACTGTGAAAAGAGGATCATTGGAGTTATGTTCAATTGATCTATTTCACAAAGTAAAGATCCTAGACAAACATAGTATGCATACTTGGTGTATGGCATGACTAGTGTTTAGAAAACATAGTGTACATGCTTGGAGCATGGGACAACTATTGTTTTAAATTCAAGAATAAAGTTGATAGCTGAAACAGTATACAATGAATAATGTGTAATCATATGGTGATAAATAAAAGGTGTTTTATTTATGTTCATATGTTTTGATACCGTATTGGATTCAATTATTATTGTGTTTCACTTTGCATGTTTTTAACTTCCAGAATAACTAGGTCGTTGTTCTGGATGACTAAGTTATTCAAACCATCCACAGTCGGTCATATGTTGGAAGTAGATATGAATTAAGACTGTCATGGCTTGGCTTGTAGAGGTCTAAGATGTTGGACAAAGGGCTACAACACTCATGAGTGCTCATAAGTTCTGAGTATTGGATTCAACCCGTGCTCATTGGAATCACTTCATGGATTTTATCACGAGTGATCATGAGACGATAATATCTTATATTCTTCAAACCTGGATATATGAGTTGTTACTATGAGTTGGTTGTACATTGATTGCACGAAAACGCATTCGGTAACTCGATGTTATAAAACGTGCTTTTGTGTATGATTCAACAAGTAGTAGAACAAGCCATATGAGTCGAAGTTTATCCATTCCTTTTACCTTCGGGATAAAAGCGATATATGTGGGCCCCTCGATGATTTGATGATGACAAATGAAAGTGCTCGGCCGGGCCATGACTGATTTGATTTGTTTAATTAGTCAGTTGTCATAAATCAGAAATCGGGAAACAAGAAATAGACAGAGAGAATGATTATAATCCATGTCTCAGTCCATATGATATCTAGAATGGAGGAATATATGATCCCTTATCTAATGGACAAGTCATTGACAAAGGTCAGTGATCATCGGCAAGGTCAAAGTTCGACAGAAGCTTTTGAGAGCTACGATTGCCAGTTAGTTGTTAAAGTCATACGCTATAATAGTTTTAGACTTATCCAAGTGGGAGACTGTTGGATTAATGTCAAAGTCCATAACTATAATTGGTGAGACTTGACCTGACCCGACATGGTCCATTTGGGTTGCATGGCATCATGCATTTGGATAGACTATAATGAGAGAAATAACACTTAAGGTTTGTTAATATATTATAAGTTCTAATATATTAATAAGGTTATTTAATTAGTATTAATCAAGAATTAATTTGGAATTAATTAAGTGATCAAAAGGAGACTAATTAAATATATGGGTTGATTGTGTAAATCATTCATTCTTAGATATGTGGGCTTGTGATCCAAGATTCCTTATGTTGGACTAATTCCATGGGGTGACCCATGGATACTCCATGGAGGTTAAAATCCATGGAGCATAAGGAATGGGTAAAGTTATGAGTTACATGGTGTAACCCTAATAGCCACTATATAAAAGAATCCCCTGGCTCAAGAAATCGGACACTATGCGTGAGGAGAAAGTGCTAGCCGATTTTCATGAAGTGGGAAGTTCTCTCAAGTCATTCCATTTGTATTTGGTGTTGTGTGAACCGTCTGAGGTGTCACACTTGGGGCACTAGGCACTCAAGCTTCATGAAGACTTTCTACATCTAAGAGGTATGTAATTCTAACTTGACATATTCATTTGAATCAATGTTATTATGCTAGTTAGGATGAATACCTTGGAAAGTTGATATTTGCATGTATAATAGATAAAACATAAATCCAAGGTATTTAGGGTTGCATGTACACTTAGGAGTGTTAGAATGCTCAAAAACCAACATGTACTTGACCCGGTTGTGCATGGTCCTTTTGGGTTGCCTTCACCAAAGCAACATGACAGGATGATTTATCAAGTGAGAGGTTATTATGGTTTATTAATATATTATATGAATAATATATTAAAGCTGAAATCATATAGTTTAATTAATAATAGACAAGAATTAATTAAGAATTAATTATGTGGCTAAAAGGCATTAATTAAATAAAGGGGACATAAACTATCAAATGTGTGATAGTTGAGTATTGGGCTGAGAAGGCTTATGGAACTAGGCTTGGACGAAATTAGGGATGTTCCCATCCTAATTTCGGCCAATGAGGCCCTATTCCAGAAGCTTCCTTGGATTGCTTAAGGCCTAAGTTATCCATTAGGGTTTTGGCTGAAACCCTAACAACACCAATATAAATAGGACCCTAGGGCATCCAAATTTCGGCCACTTGAACCCTAAGAGTCTTCAGAAGCCAAAATTGTGTCTTCCCCCTCTCTCAATTAGCATCCTCTTACTTGTAGTGTTTGTAAGCCATTAGAGGAGTGACACTTGTGACTCTAAGTTCCAAAGACAAGAAGATTCAAGCCATTGAAGAAGAGGTAATCATCTAGATCTGTTTTCTTATGTCAATTTCGAAATATACTACTAGATTTAGGGTCTGTAAGTCTTGGATGAATTTCATGTAAAATAGAGAAACCTAGATCCAAGCGTTAGGGTTTGCATGAGCACATAGAATCGAATAGGTGACTGTAACAATGAGGGAACCATGTACATTTTCATGGTTATTCACACCCGCTTTGTGATCCTCGACACCCCGGTCACAAACTTCAGGGGCATATCGAGATTTAAACATGCCATTGAAAAGTTCAATGAATCTCAAAAGATCTAGGAGTTTTCAATGCATTTAAAACTTAATCTCTTTTTCGTTTTTCATGGTGGAAAATTAGTGAATCGTCATTCACTTACCTTCAAATTATTTGAATGTTAGATTACGGCATCCCTCTTCTAATTTGTAAATAATGTCAACAACAATGCTTCCGACTCAAATTCCTCCGGCTCATTCTCACTCATGAACTTCTGTGGGAGAGTGATCTTTGATGGGTCCAATTTCAATGATCGGATCCGCAAAATCCGAATGGTCACTCGTTATGAAGACAAAGAAAATGTCCTTGATGAAAAGCTGAAGGAAATCAACCTCAACACTGCCACTGTTGAAGAGATCGCTGCCTTTGAGGCCCATGAGTGATGCTACGAAAGTCCATTGCATCATGCTGGCGACTATAACTGCAGAACTCCAGAAGTCCTATGAGGACATGTATTCCTATGAAATGCATCAATACTTGCAAGACCGATACCACCAAAGCGCTAGGAAAGAAAGCTACGAGATCATCACTTCGATGATCACTGCCAAAATGGGTAATGGAGAGTCCCTTACTGCTCATTTGCAAAAGATGCAGAGATATGTTGATCGCCTACTGAAGTTAAATGTTAACTTCGATGAAGAGCTGGCAATCGACATCATCCTTCACTCCTTGCCTCCCTGCTACAACCAGTTCCGCATGACCTACCACATGAATAAGGAAGAAGTCACTTTGAGCAAGCTTCAAGGCTTGCTAAGGACTGCTGAGAGAAATCTCAAAGATAAGTCTGTTGCATCAAATCCTAATCCTACTGCTGCCCCAGTCTTGGCAATTAGGCAAGGGAAGGGTAAAAAGAGGAAGGCTCCCTCAAAGAGCAACCACAAGGGAAAATCCCAATATGGTACCTCATCTAGTGGAACCAAGGTTGGTTCTGCTAAACCCAACTCCAACGCCAAGGAGGCAGAGTGCCACCACTGCCACAAGATCGGGCAATGGAAATGAAGCTGCCCAGAGTATATGAAATCAATCAAGGATGGGAAGATCAAGCCATCCTATGCAGGTATTTACACTATTAAATCTAATAATTCATCACATGCTATTTCTTGGGTACTTGATACAGGATGTGGTTTTCACATTTGTTCTGACTTGCAGGGCCTAAGAAGAGATAGGGATGTGGAGCATGGGAAGATAAATTTGATCTGAGGAACAGAAGATTGTCGCCTGTCACCAAGATAGGAGTTTACTCTTTAGTGCTCAGTAGTGGATTAGGACTTTATTTAAATAGTTGTTTCTATTCGCCAGATATGGCAAGAAACATCATTTCTTTTCATGGGTTGTATAGACAAGGTTTTAGATATTCATTTGATAATGAAAAGGGTTTTATTAATGCTTATCTTAATGGTGTTTTCTATTTTGAAGCATTGCCTTGTAATGGAATATATGAAACTGTGATGGTTGTAGACAATTTAGGAAATGATGTGTTGTGTATTGATTCTTCCAATGGTTTGGATAAAGCATGCGTGTGGCATTGTCGTCTTGGACATGTCAACAAGAAACGCATAGCCCAACTCCAAAAGGATGGAGTATTGGAGTCATTCGACCTTAGGGACGATGATGTGTGCGAGTCTTGTTTACTTGGAAAGATAACCAAGTCACCCTTCACTGGCACTTGTGAAAGGGGTGAGGGTTTATGGGTTCTCATACACACTGATGTTTGTGGGCCCTTTAGATCCACCACAAGGGATGCGAGCCGCTTCTATGTGACTTACACTAATGATTATAGTAGATATGAGTATATCTACTTAATCAAGCACAAGTCAGAAACTTTTGAAAGGTCAAAGAGTTTAAACAAGAAGTGGAGAATCAGTTGGGCAGGAAAATCAAGATGATTCAAACCGATCGAGGATGAGAGTACCTAAGTCTTGAATTCCACGACTACCACAAGGAATGCGGAATCGATTCGAAATTGACGCTACCTAGGACACCGCAGTTGAATGGTGTGGCTGAGAGGCGTAATCGAACCCTGCTAGACATGTTTTGTTCCATGGTGAGGTGTGATTCGCTACCTATCTCATTCTGGGGGTATGCCTTAGAGACTTCCACCCATATCCTTAACTTAGCCCCTACGAAGAAGGTTGCCAAAACACCTCACGAGATGTGGACAGGGAAAGCTCTCTCGTTGGCACATATCAAGGTTTGGGGTTGCGAGGCTTTTGTAAGAAGAGAGACTCACGACAAGCTCGAACCTTGTAGTGAGTGGTGTATTTTCATCGGCTACCCGCAGATGTACTTTGGATATCTCTTCTATAGACTGAGTGACAATGTTGTCTTTGTTGCGAGGAGAGGGATTTTCCGAGAGCGAGAACTCATAAGCCAAGGGGACAGTGGGAAGCAAATCGATCTTGAAGATATTCAAGAGTCAAATGATAAAGGAACTTCTAACACTGGCGCTTAACCCGAGGAGGAAACTCCGATTGAAACGATTAACGAGTCCTTACCTCTTAGACGTTCCGAAAGAGTTAGGGTTCAACCCCAGTTTTATGGTTTTCATATTACTACAGAAGGGGATACGTTCATTAGTGATTGTACACTAGTGAATTTGGACGAACCTAACAACTATAAGGAAGCCATGGCAGGCCCGAAGTCTGCAAAATGGAAGGAGGCTATGGACAACGAGATTTAATCCATGTATGACAACCAAGTTTGGAATTTGGTTGACAATGTACTAGGTCCTAAGACAGTAGGGTGCAAGTGGATCTTCAAGAAGAAGACCGACATGGATGGGAATGTACACACCTAAAAGGCGCGATTGGTTGCGAAGGGTTTCACTCAAACTCCCGGAGTTGACTATGATGAAACCTTCTCACCGGTTGCGAAGATAAAGTCTATTAGGGTAATGCTAGCCATTGCTGGATTTCATGACTATGAGATATGGCAGATGGATGTCAAAACCACTTTCCTTAACAGGAAGTTGGATGAGGATGTTTGCATGGCTCAGTCAGAGGCTTTTGTCGATGCAAAGCACCCTAATAGAGTGTGTAAGCTTGAGAAGTCCATTTATGGACTGAAACAAGCATCTCACAGATGGAATCTTTGTTTCGATGAGAAAGTCAAAGAGTTTGGTTTTCTGCAAAGCGAGGATGAATCATGTGTATACGTCAAAGCCAGTGGGAGTATAGTTAGCTTCCTCGTATTGTATGTCGATGACATACTGCTTATAGGAAACGACATCCCGACGCTGCAGGAAGTAAAGTCCTGGCTTGGGAAGTGCTTCACTATGCAGGACCTAGGAGAAGCTGCATATATTCTGGGAATAAGGATAGTGAGAAACAAAAGTAAAAGACTAATAGGACTTAGTCAATATACTTACTTGGACAAGGTACTAAAACGTTTTAGTATGGAGAATTCAAACAAGGGAGAGTTACCAATCCAAAGTAATGCCAAGTTGAGTAAGACTCAAAGCCCGAGTACCGAAGTCGAGATAGCAAAAATAAGCCGAGTACCATATGCTTCCGCAGTTGGCTCGATTATGTATGCTATAACTTGTACTCGCCCTGATGTGGCCTTCTCTTTGAGCATGGTCAACAGATATCAAGGGAAACCTGGCAAAGCACATTGGACTGCAGTCAAGAACATTCGTAAGTACCTTCGGAGGACCACATAATGGTTTCTAGTCCTTGGTGGGAGTGATGACTTGAGGGTGCAAGGGTATGGTGACGCCAGTTTTCAGACCGACAAGGATAACTACCGTTCGCAGTCAGGCTGGGTCTTTACCCTAAATGGAAGAGTAGTGACTTGGAAGAGTTCCAAGCAAGAGACCGTAGCTGATTCAACATGCGAATCGGAGTATATAACGGCGAGCGAAGCGTCAAAGGAGGCGATATGGTTGGAGAACTTCATTGGAGACTTTGGAGTTGTGCCAGCCATAAAGGAGCGCCTGGAAATTTTCTGTGATAATGAAGGAGCGGTCGCCTTGACCAAGGAATCGAGGGATCATGGCAGATCTCGATATATCGACAGAAAATATCACTTTATTCGAAATCGAGTGGAAGAAGGACTCTTCGTAGTGAAGAGGATATCGTCGGAGGATAACTCAGCAGATCCGCTTACGAAGGGACTGAGTAGGGTTAAGCACTTGCAGCACACTAGGAGCATTGGGCTGAAGGACGATATTAGTTTAGATTATATAATTTAGAAACGTGTAATAGATAAATTGTAATTAACATTCGATGATTAAATAAATGGGTATTATTTATGAGTAAAGTTACTGTCTTATGTTAATTGTTCACCTATTATTTCATTTTGCATGTTTTGACTTCCTGAATAATAAATTATTCGAACAGTCCACAGGCGTTCATATGTTGGAAGTAGGTATGAAAGAAGACTGTCATGAGTTGGTGTGTAGATTGTCTAAAATGTATTAGACATAGCAAAAGTTTGCTACAACGTTCATGAGTGCTTATGAATTTGATTTGAGCATTGGAATAAACCCATGCTTGTTGGAATCACTTCATGGAATTTATCACGAGTTATCGCAAGACGATAATATCATATGGTCTTAAAACCTAGATATATGGTTTATTGTTTGCTATTTGGTTATGCATTGATAATGTGTAAACGCATCAATAACTTGATGTTATAAAACATATTGTCGTGTATAATTTGATTAGTGAATAGTAAATGCATATAAGTCGAAGTTTATCTGTTCCTTTTATCCTAAGAGGGTAAAAGCGATATCAGGGCCCCTCGATGATTTGGTTTGACTTATGTGTCGGCCCAGTCAGGACTGAATTGATGTGTTCAGTTAAGTTCTATGTTAGACGAATCAGAGATCGAGATACAACTGTTGGACAATAAGTATGACTATGTTCCATGTAATTGTCCGCACGATATCTAGAACGTAGGACTATATGATCCCTTATCTAAAGGACAAGTTACTGATAAGATTAGAGTTTGACAACGTCTTTGAGAGTTATTGCTAATCGGATTGTACTTACATTTGTAGTTACTAGACTTATCCAAGTGGGAGACTGTTGGATTAATGTCTAAGCTCGTAACTATATTTGGTATGTACTTGACCCGGTTGTGCATGGTCCTTTTGAGTTGCCTTCACCAAAGCAACATGATAGGATGATTTATCAAGTGAGAGGTTATTATGGTTTATTAATATATTATATGAATAATATATTAAAGGAGAAATCATATAGTTTAACTAATATTAAACAAGAATTAATTAAGAATTAATTATGTGGCTAAAAGACATTAATTAAATAAAGGGGACTTAAACTGTCAAATGTGTGATAGTTGAGTATTGAGCTGAGAAGGCTTATGGAACTAGGCTTGGACGAAATTAGGGATGTGCCCATCCTAATTTCGGCCAATGAGGCCCTATTCCAGAAGCTTCCTTGGATTGCTTAAGGCCTAAGCTGTCCATTAGGGTTTTGACTGAAACCCTAACAACACCAATATAAATAGGATCCCAGGGCTTCCAAATTTCAGCCACTTGAACCCTAAGAGTCTTCAGAAGCCGAAATTGTGCCTTCCCCTCTCTCTCTCTCTCTCTCTCTCTCTCTCTCAATTAGCATCCTCTTACTTGTGGTGTTTGTAAGTCATCAGAAGAGTGACACTTGTGACTCTAAGCTCCAAAGACAAGAAGATTCAAGCCATTGAAGAAGAGGTAATCATCTAGATATTTTTTCTTATGTCAATTTTGAAATATACTATTAGATTTAGGGTTTGTAAGTATTGAATGAATTGCATGAACAATAAAGAAACCTAGATCCAAGCATTAGTGTTTGCATGAGCACAGATGATGTTCTTTTGGCTTAAACCCATCACATAACACTTGCATGGTGCAAGTTAAATATACAAGGTTTTCCTAAATGCTAACTGTAAAATTCGAATAATAATGAGATTTTATAGAAATATGAATGAAAATAAAGAGAATGGTTTGTAGAGATATAAAAAAAGCAGAAGATTTGAAGATTGAATGACTACAAACAGATCATATGGTTTCAAATCATTGAGAAAAAAAAGGAAGGAAAATGAAAGGGTATCTGAGACGATGAAAAAGAAGAAAAGGGTAATGGAGAGTGGAGGAGTTATGGTTGCCATGTCAGTTTGTGATGGAAGGAAGCATAGTCAGAGAATGAGCAGTTATGAGAATCAAAATGGGTGTGTTCTTAGATTTATATTAGAATGAAGGGGGGAGATTTGAGAGGGATATCTATAACTTTGGAGGGATCTCGTGAAAAATAATTTATTTTGAAGAAAATGTTAAAATGGTGCGGTTCCCACATGATTTATTGGTGCAGTTTAACCGTGTTTAATGGTGCGATTTTGATCTAAGGCACCAATAAATGCGTTTTTAATGCTTTTTACTGCAATTATAGAGAAATCATACAAACAAATCCTTTAAATGGTGTGGTCATTGCTTTATTGATGCGAAGGTGTTTTAATGACATGGTTTTAGACTACCGCCGCACTAAAAAAACATTATACCAAAAAATATGTTTTGTATTAGTGACATCGTTGTGGATTAATCGGTGACCGGTTTGTAATATACGGAAAAAGTTTATTATTTTGTTAGATGTATTTATAAGACTTGAGGATGTGGCTCGGCAGTATGCTTGGCAAGGTGGTGGCAAATTCGGCGTACGTACATGGCCCCCCAAAACATGACACCACTTTTTAAGTCTGAGATTGAGATAGGACTAATTTTGTTATTTTCTCTTAAAAAATATGTGGATATGAAATTTTATAAATTAGTTATTTCTCTAGTTCTTGAGCATACAATACACATGCAAAGATATATCTAGATTTAAAGCCATGTAAGACATTTAAATTTGTTTAATCGCAGGGATGGTGCTGGTTTGAAGCCACAAAGGAGGACGAGCACGGAACAAGTGTTCTTGTGCATCCATAATGGGACCGATGCTACCATCGGACATATGATAAACTCCAACATCCCCTCCACCTCCATTCGGCAGATCACGGTATGGCTCATAAAGATCATCAGTAAAGTAGATACAATCGGGCTTTATGCCACCACCTGCATCAATGGCGAATGATGAATTGAAACCCAAAAACACAGCTTTGTCTCCCAAACTGAGGAGTTTCGACCACTTTTCATCATCCAAACTGAACACAAAGCATTGAAACCTCTTAGTGCTATAAGGTCCATAACGACGAAACTCCTCGCTATGTTTCTTGTACCACTGATGTTCACGTGTAACCATTAGCAACTTGTCATAACCCCATTCGAGAAGATAAGCTGATTGGAGGCACGAACAGTCGAATTCTTTTCGTGGTAATGTTGACAATCGATTCAAATTTAGAGGACCTGGTCCACAACTAAAAACGTCACATTCGTAGATTGATCCGATGGTTGTCACTGTGTATAGCCGTTTTCGCATGTTATGATACGTAATGTCGAGAAGATGTCCATCCCAATCAGTTATACGGCTCCATGAAACGTCACCAAGCCTGCAAAACCCTAAAGTTTGGCCCCAGATGATAATAACGCGAAAGTCAGGCTCCAATAACAAAGGGTTTGATGACGTAAAAACTACTTTCCTCATGCAGTGCCCATAGTACATCCACTCGTCTTGATCAAAGTAGAGTTCCTCGAACATATAAAGCTCAGGGAGATCGATTTGAGTACGGGAAAGTGGATGGATGAGCTTGGCGTAGAACTCTTCTTCACCGGTGGTCAGTAACCACCCATGGGTTGATATACATCGTTGCCAGTGAGCCTCTGGTAGTTGCACCTTACGCATCGTGCCGCTTGAAAGAAGAAAGAACTTACGGTAATTTTGATCATTGTCTTCTTCGGTGTTGGACTCTGCAAGCATCAACAATGGAAAGCGAGAAGGAAGGTGGTGTATGAACTTTTTGGTTGTCGTGGCAGAAGATCTCCATGAACTACAAACACAAAGAAAATTGAGGAAATCTTCATAAAACTCGAACCTTCCGGCGATCTTGTTTAGAATCTCCGGCAGAAGATCCGACCAAGAGGGCATTGTCAGAGAATTTGGATTGGAATCTTGGAGTAGCGTGGGCCGGTAACTGGATATAGATGGGTAAAATTATTTAGATACACTTATTCCAGACAAATATTGGTGCAAAATGAACCTGGTATGCATCTTGGGTTAGATACAAAAAGGTTTCTTGCGGAAATCAGGCCGTCCTTTTTTCTGATCGAAAGTCTCACATTCAACCTCCAAAAGCTTTGAAGAAACAGCGATATATACGTATTGGAGTACCATTGGTTGTCGTCGCTTTCGATGACTCGAATCATACATAATTGCTTCTTTTACTTGCCCATTAATTAAATCGACGATTCAAAAGTTATCACACATTTAAATTTAGTAGAACCTTCATGATCCACGCTGTTAAAGATCCAAAAATTGTTATCCTATAAAATTGTTTGTTAATTATTCCGGTTTGAATTAGTTTGGTTTTGTGGATGTTAAAATACAAAGTAAAATGAAAATGATGAAAGTCTCATAGTGTTTGGGTTATGAATTTTCTATCCTAACTATAAAATACTAATATTTTATGTTTTCTTCAAGAGCGGAGAAGAGTTGAAAAAGGGAATGTTGAGCGCAAATAGCCAAATAGGAGTTGCCCGATTAGATCATTAAGTCGTCGCTTTCTAATTTAATTAATTTTTTAGTATTTTTCATGTTATGTTTTTTCAATATGTTTTATTGGTTTGTACATTTTGTTTTATAAAACTGAGTACTTATTATGAATGCATTCTTTCTTTTTAAAATTAATATTTATAACCCTATCATGTCCTTATGGCAGCAACAAAAGGAAATAAATGCACTTCAATATATTCAAAAGCCATAATTATTCTTAAATGCTGAAGCAAGTGAAAACTTGAATCATATCGGTCTAGTTCATTACAAGTATTTGTTTTGTAGGAAACTTGACATGACTGTCTATTGGGAGTCCTTGTAGATCGCATATTCATATGAAGATAATATGGACACATTGTTCCTAGTGTACGTATAATATGCTAAGATTTTCTTCTAAGACATATGTTAGCAGATATATTTTTCATACATTTGTATTTACTTTAGGGTATTGTTGTATTTAGGCTTGTATCGTTTAGCCCATTGTACGTATTTGACCCATGTAGCCTCATGTATTTATACTCTCATTATTGAAGTCATATGACGAGAGGGTTTTACAGATTATCATGGTATCAGGCTTTACCTCTAACCCTAGCTAATCTCGTTCCTAAGTCAACCTACTCTTCTCTTGACGTTCTTCTCTTCTTCTTCACTTGTTGACTGTTTCTTTCTTCTCTACCCTATCAGTCGAAAGCAGCTCCTCCACAAAACCTACACACAAGGCGTATGGCATCACCAACATTAAAACCTATGTACCACTCATCCTCGATCTCTCTACCTGCAACTACGACCTCTAGAGTGACCTTCTCAATGCACACTGCATTGCATGTGGGGTTGCTGACCATATTGATGAAGCATACGACCCCCCCCCCCCCCCCCCCCCCCCCAATAAACCTCCTACGGACTGGGACTAGAAGGAACTCGACAATCTCGTGAAACTATGGCTTTTCGGTTCTATCTCACAAAAGTTGATTACCCTTGCCTACTTCATCAACGTCACTGCTCGCAGAATTTTGGTGAACCTACAATCCCTCTTTTATGATGATAAAGAGTCGGTTTCTATGAAACTAGAAGATGAACTCAGAAACATAACTTTAGGAGACTTAACCATTCACGATTATTGTGAGAAGATAAAGAAGATCGTCGATATGCTTGAGGGCCTTAGTGAAAAAGTCAAGGATCGTAGTGTTGTACTTCATGCATTAAACGGTCTCCCAGCAAGTTTGAAAGCGTCGCCGGAATCCTCCGCTTCTCCAAACCTCGGCCTACGTTTTCTAAGATGTAATCCATACTCTTGGTTGAAGAATCGAGGTTGAACAGCCACCACATCACTCTTCCATCGCATGAAAATCACCCTTCTTTGCCTTCACTGTTTAATGTCGCTGACCTATCTTCGCCGTCGACCCGTGGAGGTAGGGGCAGATCCTACCGAGGAAACAATTCCCGTCGCGGTTGAGGTCGCAACAACCACCATTGGCAGCAACCCCCCCGATCCAACTCCTTCTAGTTAGTAATCGTGCATACCCCAACTGGGTGGGTTTATTCACCTCCGCCCCATCCCTTTCCTTCAATACGGACCCATCTGATCCAACCCAACAAAATTGGGCCTTTCCTCCGCAGATCTCTCACCCGACATATTTACCGAACCAAAACTACAACAAGCCCACTTCTAGTGGGCCAGGACTTCTCGGCAGCAGGCCATCTACACCTCAAGCCCATAGCCAGTATTTTGGCCCAAATCAGCCACCGTGACCCTGACTTGGTAATGATCAACCCACATCGCTCCCAAATTTATTCAGCACTACATCTTTAAATAATCCGAGAAATAGTGGTTAGGTCATGGACATAGGAGCAACCGATCATGTTCACGCCAGTGCAGGTATACTCAAATCTGTCTTTAATAATCATTATCCTCGCTCTATTTATGTCGGTAACGGTTCTGCAATACCAATTGTGACCATGGGACACTCCATTTTTCATATTCCAAATATTTATCGTACCCTCCATTTACAGAATGTCCTTATTAAACCCAATATTATTAAAAACCTCATATATGTTCGTAAATTTACTACTAACAACAATTGTTCTATTGATTTTGATCCTTACGGTTTTACTATTCTTGATTACCAAACTCGTCATCCTGTCATCCATTGTGACAGATCTGGCCCTGTCTATCCTGTCACCAGCTCCACCAGTCATGCTTTCATCTCTATTTCACCCACCATTTGGCATCAACGACTTGGTCATCCCGACGATCAAGTCTTGAAGCATCTATTCTTTAGTAGTTCTATTTCTTGTCATTTACCAAAAAATAATGTATCTTGCCAAGCTTGTCAACTTGCCAAACACACTAGACTTCCCTTTGCTTTATCTGATACTAATGTTTCTGCACCCTTTGAGATTATACATTCTGATGCTTGGACATCTCCTATATCTAGTAATGGTGGGTTGAAATATTATGTCTTGTTTCTTGATCATTGATACGTGTATTTCTATACAAACACACACACACACACACACACACATATATATATATATATATATATGTTAATATTTTAGCCTTTAGTATTCTTATTTAGAACTAAAAGGTACTTATAACGTTTAAATTTATATTTCATAGGAATAGTGTTACTAGAGCCGAAAAGATATAATGGAAGAAGGAAGTTGGGCTTAAAAGGTAAAAATTATGAAAATGGTTGAAGGCAGCCCACTACGCCCAGCATAGTGGGACTTATGCCCTGCGTACGGACGAGATGAAGACTATGCCCATCGTAGATAACCTTACGCCCAACGTACTGGGCTGGTGTCCGTAATTCCTAATCGCGATGAATTTCTTGGTACGCCCCACATACACCGACTTGCGCTCAACGTACGTAAGTGGTTCCAAAGTATATAACTCGACTACCATTGATCCTTAGTCGACAAGTAACTTATAATTGACCGTTTTTTGGGTCTAAAAGGCGGTCGGAAGGCCGTTAAGCTGACAGGAGCGAAGATCTAAGGGATTAGAGAGCGGATACGTGTCGGTAATCATGTAGTTTTTTTATTGTGACCATGTTTAGTGTTCCATTGTGATGTCACTATGTGTTTACTTTCAGATTTGGGTGTTAAAACCCTTTGCTTTGTGTTTATGATTCGATGAAATCTTGATTTATGGATTAATTGCTATTTGGATTGTTTTATTCGTGTTTAATTTATCTTGTTAAGCTTGTTAAAGATCCTTATGTGTTAATGATAAATATTTTCTATTAATAATAAAGTTTATTGAGTTGTATGAACATCTTCTTAATTACTTGAATCATATAGTTTTGTGAAAACAAGAATGTATGCCTAGTATTAGTGAACATGAACCTAAGGTTAATTAGAAAATAAGTAAGTTAAACTGTGAGCATGTGTGATGAACATCCACATAAAAGTTGATTGAATTGACAAATTTAATTAACTAATATTACAAATCTTGCTTGATACGAACCGAACACTAGGAAACCTATTAGTTTAATCAACTAATCACTGCTTGAATTGACTTGTTTGCTAAAGGATTAGTAATAGTGAACATGAACCGAATCATTTTAGAAATAGGTGAATATGAATAAATAAAGATGTGTGCGTAATTATCTATGATTTTACGATGTACTTTGTCTAAACCAAAGTACCTAAAGAGATTTGTCTTTGGTCATTTTATCGAGATTTATTGTTTAATTAATTGTATGAGATTAAATTTCGTAAAACCTTTCTTATTACTTTTGTGTGTTTTTGTATAACATATAATCAAACATTCTAATATTAATTCACTACCGTTCCCCTTGTGTTCGACACCCTTGCTTATCAAAGCTATATTATACTCGATCGGGTTCACTGCCTGTAAGGTGTGGTTTAGATGCGATAAATTAGGAATTATAAATAAAAAACTAATGAATTAAATATAAACATAAATCATTATACACAATACCTTTGGGTTTACCCCCTTAAACATAAATCTAACGTATTTCAAAATTCTTGCATCTCTCTAACATAATACAAACTCAATTTGAAGGTAGTATCAAGCAATTGCAATGTGACAACGGGGGGAGTAGAATAATACATCTTTTCATGATCACCTTGACTCTCATGGCATTATCTTTCGTTTTTCATGTCCTCACACCTATCAACAAAATGGACGACCTGAACGTATGATTCGCACTATCAATAACATGATGCGAACCCTTCTCTTTCATTCTCATCTTCCTCTTCCTTTCTGGCCCAAGGCCCTCCACATGGCTTCCCACTTACTCAACATTCTCCCTTTTGTCTCTATTTCTAATGACACTCCTCACTACCACCTTTTTCAGCACCATCCCACTTATGACCACTTACGTGTGTTTGGCTGCTTGTGTTTCCCTCATCTTCACATCACCCATAAACTTCAACCTCACTCCACTCCTTGTATTTTCCTTGGCTACTCCTGTAGCACCTGGTTCCTGGTACGTAAATCTTATTTGAGTATTTTCCATTTTTAGCCTTGGACTCGGCGAGTCATAGGTCCGACTCGCCGAGTAGAGATGGGACCCGGGACATGTTTAAGTTGGCGACTCGGCGAGTCCATATCCTGGACTCGGCGAGTCTCCGCTGTTTGATGAAACCCTAAGTCTCAGGGGTTTGCACCCTATTTAAGCCCTCATTTCCGCCCCAAGCCAGCCCTCTTCACCCCCAGGAGCTCTCCATACGTTCTAACCCCTTGTTCTTGTGAGTTTGAGGCCTTTTGTGTGTTTTCTTGAAGATTTTGAGAAGGAAGAGGAGTAGATCAAGAGGAAGGGAAGGAAGCCAAGCATCTTCGTGTTCTCTCAGTAATTTCTTGGAGGTATAACACGTTTTCCCTCTGTTTCTATGCTTATTACTCCATTACAGTCTTTCTTGAGCCCTTCCCCAAGCTTGGTTGTGCATTGTTGCAACGCCCGTAGATCAGGGCTAGTCGATTTAGAGACTATAAGCATCAAAATGACTTTTTGATGGAAGATTATTTAGAAGGATTAATCTTAACCAAGTTGTAGTATGTCACAAGGTTTCCATGCATATAAAGAACGCCAAAATCCGAGTTATAACGAAGAAGTTATGACCTGTCGAAGTTTCGCGACAGAACCGACACGACCTAGCGCGACCCAGCGCGACGTAAATAGTGAATTTAAGGTAGATAGATATCTATCCTTAGTAATCTAAATGAGAGTCGAAGATTTCTTCGATAGTAGTCCAACGATAAAAAGACAGACGAAAACGGAGTTCAGATGAAGGAGTTATGAATTTCGAACGAAGTTTTCCTGTCCCGGCCTACTAAAAATACTATATAAGTAATATACTTATAATATATTAAAAATCAATTCAAAATTAGCCAATGGAGTCTAAACGAGAGTTGTAGAGCATAATCTCACCTTCGCGGCGATATAAAGAACGTCGAAAACGGAGTTCGTATGCGAAAGTTATGAATTTCTGAAGTTCGGGGCGCGAAACCCCAAAACTGTCGGAGCCCACGACGTGGAACAAGGTTGCCACGACGTGGCAAGTGTCCTGACACCTCCGAGAGGCCCCCAGATGCAACTTGGGATGACGCATGCAGTGACGACCAAGCCCATAACGTGGAACAAGGTTGCCACGACGTGGCAAGAGCCAAATTGCCCTATAAATAGATTTGAAGGGCCAGCCGTTTAGGGTTGCTATTTTCTCTCTTCTCTCTCCCGTTTTGCATCGATTTGCGTGCCAGAAATACCCCGAAGCCCCGGTATTATTCTCTAGCCCCGAGGCAAGTCCCGAGATCCCGAAGATCCCGAGAAGTGCGGTTCCCGAGCCGAAGCTCTGCCCGCGAGAAGTTCGATTTTTGAAGAGATCTTCCAGATCTGCTGAGGATTACTACTTCTGCAAGTCGTAGTGCTGTCCGATCATCTTCTGATCAAGTGAGTGTGTAGTTATTTTCTTCTAACACATAAATATTAAGTATTTTCTATGAAATACGTGCTACATGTATAATATTTTGTTGTTTATTTGAGATGATTGTGGAACGGGTGAATTATATAAGTTTTAATGAGTTAAACTATATACGTATTTTGTATCTAAAGATATGTTGGGTAGAACATGAGTAGATGAGGTTGTTGGTAGGTGATAAAAGGTGGGTTGGACCATGAGATAAAAGAATAAAGAGATAAACTTGTTTTAGATCCGAGAGTATGGATCAGATCAAGAGATTAGTTTTAGATCCGAGAGTATGGATCAGATCAAGAGATTAGTTTTGGATCCGAGAGTAGGGATCAGATCAGGAGGTTAGTTTTAGATCCGGGAGTACGGATTATATATTTTTGAATTACGTGTTCGTTCGATAAGGTATCATGGGTATAGTCCCTTTCATAAACACGGGTATAATACAAGTATCATTTGAATGTATTAAGTATATGTTTGGGTGAGTGTGTGGTTACTTTCTTCTAACACATAAATATGGAGTATTTGTTATAAAATACGTGCTATGTGTTTATATATTGTTGTTTATTTGAGATGAGTGTGGAATGGATGTTTTATATAGTTTTAAATGAGTTAAACTGTATATGTATTTTATATCTACAAATATGTTGGGTAGAACATGGGTAGATGAGATAGTTGGTATGTGATAAAATGATGAGGTATGAAAGATGATTAAGCATAGTATTGGTAGATGCACCAATTAGAGAATGTCATAATGCTAGCAGATGCGCTTAAGCATAATATCGGTAGATGCACCAAGTAGTGAATGTCGTAATCTTGGCAGATGCGCCTATAGGATAATGTCGGCAGATGCGCCAAATAGAGAATGACATAATGCTAGCAGATGCGCTTAAGCATAATGTCGGCAGATGCGCCAAATAGAGATTGTCATAACAAAAGCATATGCGTTTATAGGGTAATCCTGGCAGATGCGCTTATAGGATAATGTCGGCAGGTGCGCCAAATAGAGATTGTCATAATAAAAGCAGATGCGCCTATACAGTAATAATAGCAGATGCGCTTATAGGGTAATCTTGGCAGATGCGCTTATAAGATAATGTCGGCAGATGCGCCTAAAAGAAAATGTCTTAAACCTGGCAGTCGCGCCTCATAGTGTATGACGTAATCCTGGCAGAGGCGCTTAAAGGATGACGTTGGTAGATGCGCCTTATGTAGCAATAGATTTTTGTGCTAATTCCTTAGGTCAATCCTAGGAATGGATGAATGACGGGTAGTTGAATTCTTAGGGTAAAATCCTAAGAAATAAAGGAGATAATGGGGATGGGTAATTGGGTTGATTGTTTGATGGTTGAATATAATAATTATATTATTGTGGGTTGAAAACCCTATATGCTCACCAGGCTCCCAAGCCTGACCCACTCAGTTTTCTTTGCATTACAGGTAATGACACAAGAGTATAAGTTGGTGGACTTGACGAGAGGTTTTGGATTATAGATCAGTAGTTGAATAACTATTGTAAGGTCTATTTTATATTGTTTATGCTTTTGGTCTGTATCGGAACATGACATCCCGAGGTTTTATTATTTAATGGAAATACATTCTCTTTGAGAAATGTTTTGATAAAAGGTTATCATATTTTATTTTGGGAACAAATTCCACAACTGTTTTCTTTAAAAGATTACTCTGATTTTATAAAACAAAGCATAAACAAATCGGTCTTTTCTGGCCGTGAAATTGGGGATGTCACAATTGTTGGTTGATTCAAGTTGTTAGCCTTTAGATCTAGACCCTATTCAGTCCTTGGAGCTTGGATCTACTGTCTTTATGGAGTCATGTTGCACACAAGCCCTAGATCTACCCCTTTTGGTGCACTTTGAGCCTTAAAACCTTTATTTGTGATGATCTACACGTAAAGTTGGAAACTTTACGTGTAAACCAGGCCCTAGGAGCCCAGGTCTATGAATGGCATGGACTGGATTCGAGCAAAATCGCGTATATAGTGATTGCATGGTAACGACTCGGCGAGTCGTTCATCTGACTCGGCAAGTCTGCTCGCGAGTCTCCAAGTTTGTCCCCTTTTCGTTGTGTCAAGTGTGAGTAGTGAGTCACGGGGTGTGACTCAGTGAGTTGGAAGCCGAACTCATTCATGAAGGAACTCGGCGAGTCATTGCCCTGACTCGGCGAGTTCAAGGCAATCTCCTTAGATCAAGAACAGACTCGGCGAGTTGTTCATACAACTCGGCGAGTCGCAGCATATGTGTTCTTCGGATGAAGTTGAACTCGGCGAGTTGTTCATATAACTCGGCGAATAGGATGAAGGACTTGAACCTCAATTTAGAAGGAGAACTCGTTGAGTCAATGTCTAACTCGACGAGTAGGGACGGGATTCAGGGCAATCAATTGGATAGGGACTCGGCGAGTCAGGTCAACTAAAAGTTGACTCTGACTTTGACTTATGACATGATCAGGGGTAAAATGGTCATTTTACCCAAAGGACAGTTAGCAGTGATTGATTGAGTATGTTGTGGGAATTGCAGCCGGAGGATTTCCGGAACAGCAGCAGCAGTAGGCAGTCAGTTCCCGATCAGATCAGCAGCTACTTCGAGGTGAGTTACCTTCCAGTAGCGGTGGGTCTACGGCCACAATGTCGGCCCACCAGTAGGAGTTGTATGTGGATGATTGTCTCCGTGATATTCATCTAGGGTTACTACTACATGTGCTATGTTTATGTGCTAGTATGACATGATGCTATGTGTTAGTGGCAGTAGGGGAGATAGTCCCCAAGATAACCGGTCGATTGGGCCGAAGGGGTAGTTATACCCAGTCATGCTAGATAGATTCTGATATTGTGGTACATGTTATGTGGTAGTAGTAGAGGGGAGAAGTAGTCTCCAGTACCCGGTCGAGAGGACCGAAGGGGAGGCCAGCACCCAGATATGCTAGGCAGTATCCGGTCGAGAGGACCGAAGGGGAGGCCAACACCCAGGTATGCTAGGCAATATCCGGTCGAGAGGACCGAAGGGGTAGGTCGGGCACCCAGATATGCCTGACAATATATGTATGTTATGTGATTGTTATGGTATGTGGTACAGTGGGGGAACTCACTAAGCTTTGTGCTTACGTTTTTCAGTTGTTGTTTCAGGTACCTCTTCAGCCAAGGGGAAGGAGCAGGCACGGTAGCAGCATATCATACACACTCTTGTTTCCGCAGTTATGAGTTTATTCTAGGATTGACACTCTGATATTCTGGTTGTTTAAATGTTGTGGATTTCAATTTGGTTTTCGATGTGAAATGGTTTAATCAAACAATGTTTTAATTATTAATGTTTTCTAAGTAATGTTTTATAACAAAAAATTTGGACATGAAAATTGGGTCGTTACAAGTTGGTATCAGAGCCCTGGTTTGAGGGATTCGGATACACCTTCGGGGGTGTCTGAACTCAAATCAAGGGATTAAAAGATTTTCTAAAAGAAAATGTTTTCAAAATATAGAGAAAAGAGTTTTGAGAAAGAACGAAGTGTGTGATGTGCGCGACCGGCCGAGCTCAAGTAAGTATTCCCCCAAAGTACCCATACAAGTTTATGTTATGTTTATCAGCTTTTGAAGAACAGCATGCTAGAATAGGACTAAGGATCTAAGAGTGATGCCTTATGTGCCTGCTTTATGTGTTTCAGCTGTATGCGAATTGCATCCTAGTATTGAGTAGACAGCAAGTAAGATAGCCTGATTAGGTTATGCCTGATGGTATGAGCTTAGCATTGTATGCTAGTACAGTTCTTGTAAGCAGATAGAGTTGAGTGAGATTGTTACCCTTGTCTGAATGCTGCTTGCTTCGTGCTTTGTGGGACTCTGAATAATGGGAATTAGCCATTAGGCGAATACGTCACGTCACATGTGATCAGGGTTGGAAAATCTTAAAATGTTGGATTTGATCCTACTGCGTAGCTCTTGTTTGAGTCCAACCGTTGTAGGGACGAGTCGGATACTCGAAGGATTATCTGAGCCTCGTCACATGTGATGGTATTCGGGTAATGGCCGATTGGCATTACAAGGAGGCCTGCAGCAGCTGAGGACTGGATAGAGTAGAATCAGAGATTTCCCTAGGGCAAGCCTAGGATGAGTATAGCAGTGAACAGCAATGGTGAAAGGGATCTGGTGGAGTCGAGGCATTCCTAGAAGAAGGTACAGATAGATGTTAAAGGTAGTATGGGCCCGTACTACTGAAAGCAGAGGATCCGTACCCGAACCAGGGAAGGCCAAGATGAGACCAGGGAACTTGTGGTGGATGTGATCCCTCAAGAAGTATTAGTATCACTAACAATTATTATTTTTGTATTGCAGAATGGTGGTACTACGTTCGAGGCCGATAGATGGCGGTTCAGGAGAGGGGTCAGGTTCTGGATCAGGTTCCGAGCCAGTGGATGAGGGACTACGCGAGTTCATCGCGTCAGAGATTACCAGAGGCATCCTTGAGTCGACCCCCATCATCTTTGGTTCGATCAAGGAAGGGATCATCGAGTTGATGGAGGATCGCCTCAGGGCGTTCAGGAGCGACATGGCATCTGGCCAGTCGGGATCTCGCACGATGTCCTTTAAGGACTTCAGGGGCAGTGGTGCGCCGGATTTCCACGGGGTGAACGACCCCATTGCTGCCAAGCGATGGATTGCAGACATCAAGTCTGCACAGTTGACTAGCTTCTGCCCCGAGGGGTCGAAGGTGAGGTATGCAGCAGGGTGTTTACGGGACCGAGCTCGAGATTGGTGGGAGTTAGTGGGTAACTCGTTGGGAGCCTCAGCTATCGAGGCTATGACCTGGTCGGACTTTGTGACCAGGTTCAGGGAGGAGTTTGCGCCGGCTGTCGAGCTTCAACAGCTGGCCAGGGAGTTTTTGGACATGAGACAGACGACGGAGACTGTGGCGGAGATCACCGCCAAGTTCCGGGAGAGGGCATTGCTGGTGCCCCAGTATGCGGGCGATGAGGACATGAAGAGAACCCACTATCACGACATGCTCTAGGCTGATATCCGGGAGCACGTTAGTTTTTCAGCTTGCCCCACCTTGGACTCCATGATTGCCAGGGCGAGGGAGAGGGAGATAGATTTGGAGCACATCCGGAAGCGGAAGGCAGAAGAGGGTCAGTCAGGAGGGGCTTCGGGGAAGAAGCCCAAGGGATCAGATGTGGGGCCGAAAGGCCAGCAGGGACGGGTACGCTGCAGGAAATGCGGCAAGACGCACGAGGGGGCGTGCAGGTTGGGATCATCAGGCTGCTACAAGTGCGGCAAGTCTGGGCACTATAGCAGGGATTGCACTGCTCCGGCAGCAGTTATTCAGACGACTGAGTTGCTGTGTTTCCACTGCAACCAGAAGGGCCATAAGAAGGCCAATTGCCCCCAGTTGACAATCCCAGTGCCAGTAAAGGCGCCAGCTCCAGCGACCCTGCGGATCATAGATGGCCGGCAGGGCAAGGCAGAGGCTCCAGTGGTGAGGAGTCGGGCATTTCAGCTGACTACCGAGGAGGCACGCGCCGCACCTGATGTGGTGACGGGTATGATTCTTTCCCTCTATTTTATTTTCATAATGCTATGTTATTGATATGTGCTCTGTGTGTATATGTATGCATTAGGATCGTTCCATGTGAACGGCATCCCAGTTCAGGTGTTGTTCGACTCGGGTGCATCCCGATCATTTGTTTCCCTTGCGCTTAGCAAGAAGTTTCCTTAGTCTTCGGGCGAGTTAGATTGCCCTTTGGAGGTAGAGATTGTTGATGATCGATCGGTGCGAGCATCGATGGTGTTTCGGGATTGCGTATTGCATTTGTTTGAGGAGCGCTATTTGGTAGACTTGGTTCCCATTTCGTTGCGTGGGAACAAGGTGATTATCGGCATGGATTGGTTGAGCCCCAATGGGGAGGTGATAGATTGCGCGCAACAGCTAGTGCGAGTCAGGACCCCAGGTGGGGGAGAGTTAGTGATTCATGGCGAGAGGCCACAGTGTGGACCCACAGTCTGTTCGGCAGCAAGGGCTAGATGATACCTACAACAGGGATGCGCAGGATATGTCGCGTACGTAATGGATACCCGGGAGGCAGGTAAGGCGACGGTGAGCGAGGTTCCGGTGGTGCGAGATTTCACAGATGTTTTTCCAGAGGAGCTTCCTGGGATACCTCCGGAGCGACAAGTTGAGTTTAGGATTGACCTCGTTCCTGGTGCGGCTCCGATAGCCAAGGCACCGTATCGGTTGGCTCCTCCTGAGATGCAGGAGTTGTCTACACAGCTGCAGGAACTGTTAGACAAGGGATTCATTCGACCAAGTAGTTCACCCTGGGAAGCCCCGATTTTGTTCGTAAAAAAGAAGGATTGGTCGCATCGGATGTGTATAGATTACCGGGAGCTAAACAAGGTGACGGTGAAGAACCGTTACCCACTCCCGAGGATTGATGACCTCTTTGACCAGCTTCAGGGAGCATGTTGGTTCTCCAAGATTGATTTGCGTTCGGTTTATCATCACATGAGGGTCAGGGAGGAGGATACGCAGAAGACCGCGTTTCAGACGCACTATGGCCATTATGAGTTCGTGGTGATGCCGTTTGAGCTCACCAATGCTCCTGCCGCATTCATGGACCTCATGAACTGCATATGTAGACCGATGTTGGATCGGTCTGTGATAGTCTTTATCGATGACATCTTGGTTTATTCCAAGACACAGGAAGAGCATGAGGAGCATCTGCGAGAGGTATTGGAGACCCTGAGGAGGGAGAGCTTGTATGCCAACTTCTCCAAGTGTGAGTTTTGGTTGCGCGAGGTGCAATTTCTCGGACACCTTGTCAACCAGAACGAGATTCTGGTCGATCCAGCCAAGGTCGAGGCCGTGATGAGATGGGAGGTTCTGAAGTCTCCATCTGAGATTCGGAGTTTCCTAGGATTGGCAGGCTATTATCGGAGATTCATTCAGGACTTCTCCAAGATAGCCGTACCCCTGACGCGTCTGACGAAGAAAGTCGTAGTCTTTCGGTGGGGACCCGAGCAGCAGGCTGCGTTTGAGACGCTGAGACGGAGATTATGCGAGACGCCAATCTTAGCCCTGCCAGAGGGCGTAGAGGATTTTGTGGTGTACTGTGACGCGTCCATTTCAGGGTTGGGCGCGGTACTGATGCAGAGGGGGCATGTCATTGCCTACGCTTCGAGGCAGCTCAAGCCTCACGAGGCGAACTACCCGACGCATGATTTGGAGTTGGGGGCGGTGGTTTTTACCCTCAAGATTTGGCGACATTACCTCTCCGGGGTTCGATGTACCATCTACACGGACCACAAGAGTTTGAGGTACCTCATGGATCAGCCGAATCTGAACATGAGGCAGCGTCGGTGGTTGGACGTGGTGAAGGATTATGATTGCGAGACCCTTTACCACCCAGGGAAGGCCAATGTGGTGGCCGATGCGCTTAGCCGCAAGGCGGCGCCGATCAGGGATATTTGCATGAGGATGACCGTAGTGACTCCCCTGTTGGAGCAGATTCGGGAGGCTCAACAGGAGGCTATCAAGGAGGAACATCAGAAGAGCAAGCGTGTGGTGGGTCAGGTTTCCTCCTTCGGTTATGATAGCCGAGGACTATT
Organism: Lactuca sativa; assembly: GCF_002870075.4. Lineage (NCBI taxonomy): Eukaryota > Viridiplantae > Streptophyta > Magnoliopsida > Asterales > Asteraceae > Lactuca > Lactuca sativa. Next base: position 38,029,208 of record NC_056626.2, on the reverse strand, counting down.
GACACTACACCGTAGGGTGTGGGTGCCGTATCACGGAGGCGTGCGCCAGATCTTGATGGAGGAGGCGCACAAGTCCCGATTCTCTATTCATCCCGGGGCGACGAAGATGTATAGGGATCTTCGTCTAGATTATTGGTGGCCCTGCATGACGCGGGATGTGGCATGGTACGTTGAGCGGTGCTTGACCTGCAGGAAGGTCAAGGCCGCACATCAGAGACCGCATGGCAAGATGCAGCCGCTGGACATCCCGTTGTGGAAATGGGAAGATATCACGATGGATTTTATCACGAAGCTTCCCAGGACCGCGCGTGGAGTGGATTCGATTTGGGTCATCGTGGATCGATTGACCAAGAGTGCTCACTTTATCCCGATTCAGGAGAGCATATCGGCCGAGAAATTGGCTGACATCTATATCAGGGAGATCGTGGCGCGGCATGGGGTGCCAGTATCGGTTATCTCGGACAGGGATGTGCGTTTTACTTCCAGGTTTAGGAAGAGATTTCATGACGAGTTGGGCACTCGTTTACATTTTAGCACCGCCTTTCACCCGCAGACGGATGGTCAGAGCGAGCGGACCATCCAGACTTTAGAGGATATGTTGCGGGCATGCGTGTTGGATTTCGGTGGTAGTTGGGATACCTATCTTCCCTTGGCCGAGTTCTCATAAAACAACAACTACCACGCGAGTATTGACCGTCCCCCATTTGAGATGTTGTACGGTCGGAGGTGTAGGACCCCGATATGCTGGGGTGAAGTTGGCCAGAGAGTCATGGGGAGCACCGAGGTGGTGCTCAAGATGACCGAGAGGATCCAGCAGGTTCGGAGCAGGCTTCAGACTGCTCAGAGTCGACAGAAAAGTTACACCGACAAGCGTCGATCCGACTTGGAATTCCAAGTCGGGGATATGGTTCTCCTGAAGGTGTCGCCTTGGAAAGGCGTCATTCGATTCAGGAAGCGAGGCAAGTTGGGCCCGAGATTCATCGGACCGTTCAGAGTTGTAGCCCGGGTGGGCAAGGTGGCGTATAGGCTGGATCTGCCAGTCGAGCTCAGCCAGATCCACAGCACTTTCCATGTTTCTCAGCTACGGAAGTGCCTAGTGGACGATTCAACAGTAGTGCCGTTAGAGGATATAAAGGTTGATGACAGCCTGAATTACATTGAGCGCCCGGTCGCAATCCTCGACAGGAAGTCGAAGGATTTGAGGAACACGAGGGTGGAGCTAGTGAAGGTGCAATGGCAGCACCGCAAGGGTTCGGAATGGACTTGGGAGCCGGTGGAAGAGATGATGGAGCATTACCCCGAGCTGTTTCAGGATCGAGCAGCAGACTTCGAGGACGAAGTCTAAAATAAGTGGGGGAGATTTGTAGCACCTGGTTCCTGGTATGTAAATCTTATTTGAGTATTTTCCATTTTTAGCCTTGGACTCGGCGAGTCATAGGTCCGACTCGCCGAGTAGAGACGGGACCCGGGACATGTTTAAGTTGGCGACTCGGCGAGTCCATATCTTGGACTCGGCGAGTCACCGCTGTTTGATGAAACCCTAAGTCTCAGGGGTTTGCACCCTATTTAAGCCCTCATTTCCGCCCCAAGCCAGCCCCCTTCACCCTCAGGATCTCTCCATACGTTCTAACCCCTTGTTCTTGTGAGTTTGAGGCCTTTTGTGTGTTTTCTTGAAGATTTTGAGAAGGAAGAGGAGTAGATCAAGAGGAAGGGAAGGAAGCCAAGCATCTTCATGTTCTCTCACTAAGAGGTGGGTCTACGGCCACAATGTCGGCCCACCAGTAGGAGTTGTATGTGGATGATTGTCTCTGTGATATTCATCTAGGGTTACTACTACCTGTGCTATGTTTATGTGCTAGTATGACATGATGCTATGTGTTAGTGGCAGTAGGGGAGATAGTCCCCAAGATAACCGGTCGATAGGGCCGAAGGTGTAGTTATACCCAGTCATGCTAGATAGATTCTGATATTGTCGTACATGTTATGTGGTAGTAGTAGAGGGGAGAAGTAGTCTCCAGTACCCGGTCGAGAGGACCGAAGGGGAGGCCAGCACCCAGATATGCTAGGCAGTATCCGGTCGAGAGGACCGAAGGGGAGGCCAACACCCAGGTATGCTAGGCAATATCCGGTCGAGAGGACCGAAGGGGTAGGTCGGGCACCCAGATATGCCTGACAATATATGTATGTTATGTGATTGTTATGGTATGTGGTATAGTGGGGGAACTCACTAAGCTTTGTGCTTACGTTTTTCAGTTGTTGTTTCAGGTACCTCTTCAGCCAAGGGGAAGGAGCAGGCACGGTAGCAGCATATCATACACACTCTTGTTTCCGCAGTTATGAGTTTATTCTGGGATTGACACTCTGATATTCTGGTTGTTTAAATGTTGTGGATTTCAATTTGGTTTTCGATGTGAAATGGTTTAATCAAACAATGTTTTAATTATTAATGTTTTCTAAGTAATGTTTTATAACGAAATTTTTAGACATGAAAACTGGGTCGTTATAACTCCACTCTTCATCGTGGTTTCCGTTGTTTTGATTTATCCTCTCTCAAGATCATTGTCTCTCGTCATGTCACCTTTGACGAGTTCATTTTTCTGTACGACTTGGTTACCCCAACCGAACCTCCTTCCTATGATTTTTTATCTGACTCCGATATCTCTCCCAATCTTCATCAAATATTAAATCCTCCTCCTACTCCAATTGTTCCACCCACCATCACTACTACCATTAACACCCCTTCTTCTCCTCATCTGCCTGAGGATGGACCTTCTTCCCCACCTCTTAGTCCTCCACCATCCACTCATTAAGCCCCTCCTCCCCCTCTGACTCATCACATGCACACCAGGTCTAGAAGTGGCATTGTGAAACCCATTGATCGCCTCAATCTCCATTCCTCATCTCTCTCATCTATCCCTAGGTCACACATAATGGCCTTGAAAGATCCAAATTGGCATAAAGCAATGAAAAAGGAATACAATGCTCTTATTACAAACGGTACTTGGGTCCTTGTCCCACGTCCACTAGGGGTCAATGTGGTTCGATCTATGCGGTTATTCAAACAGAAGTTTAATGTTGATGGTTCTTTATCTCGCTATAAAGCGCGATTAGTAGAAAACGGTCGCAGTCAACAACAGGGAGTCGATTGTGATGAAACTTTTAGTCTGGTTGTCAAACCGGCTACTATCCATATTGTTCTCAGTCTGGCTATTTATAGGCATTGGCCAATTCATCAGCTTGATGTGAAGAATGCATTTCTTCACGGCCATCTTCACGAGACCGTTTACATGCATCAGCCACCAGGATTATAGGACCCTCAACATCCGGATTATGTATGTCATATTCCACGATCTTTATACGGTCTTAAACAGGCCCCGCGAGCCTGGTATCAATGCTTCGCTCAATAGGCTCTACACATAGGTTTTCACCACAGCCTCACGAATACCTCCCTCTTTATTTACCATCATGAAGTCGATACAACCTACTTATTACTATATGTTGATGACATTGTGTTGACTGTGTCAACTACATCTCTGCTCGATTCCATCATATCTCACCTCAGATGTGAGTTTGCGATGACTGATCTTGGTGTTGTCAACTATTTTCTAGGCATTTTAGTTACCCGATCATCTCAAGGTCTCTTTCTATCCCAACAGAAATATGCATCTTAGATTCCTTACATGGCTCATATGAGTCAGTGTAATCCTGCTCATACACCGACCCAAACCACACATAAGTTGGATGCTACCGGTCCTCCTGTTTCCAACCCCTCTCTATTTTGCAGTCTGGTTTGTGCTCTTCAGTACCTTACTTTTACTCGGTCGGATAGTGCCTTCGCTGTTCAGCAGATCTGCCTATTCATGCATGATCCACTCGAGCCTCATTTGTATTCTCTCAAGCGTATTTTACACTATATCAGAGGTACCTTGGACCACGGTCTGCAACTTCATGTTTCTCCGAATTCGGATCTTCGTGCTTACTCAGACGCCGACTGGTGTCTTGTGTCTCGGCGCTCCACTTTAGGGTACTGTGTGTTTCTTGGCGATAATCTCATATCATGGTCGTCTAAATGACAAGGGGTCATGTTCTAGGTCTAGTGCAGAGGCGGAGTATCGTGACGTTGCTAAAGTTGTTGCAAAGATATGTTGGGTTTGTAATTTACTTCGAGAGCTTTGGTGCCCGCCTACCAAAGCTACTATTGTGTATTGTGATAATGTCAGTTCGGTTTGCATGACATTGAACCCCGTGCAACATCAACACACGAAACACATCGAGATTGATATTCATTTTGTTCGTGATCTAGTTGCTCGCGGTGCATTTTGAGTTTTTCACATACCTTCTTCTGCTCAGTACGTCGACATCTTCACCAAAGGCCTTCCGACTACGCTATTTAACTATTTCAAAACCTGTTTGAACGTTCAGAATTTCCTTCCCGATCAAACTGCGGGGGGATGTTAGCAGATATATTCTTGATACATTTGTATTTACTTTAGTATTATTGTATTTAGGATTGTATTGTTTAGCCCATTGTACGTATTTGGCCCATATAGCCTCATGTATTTATACTCTCATTATTGAAGTCGTATGACAAGAGGGTTTTACAAATTATCAACATATAAGTCTTAACTGAATTTATGACTAGATACTAAAAGCTTTTTTTCTTGTCTTTTTCTTTTTTTGTTTGATTTATGCCTTGGCGGTTCCTTTTGATTCTAAATAAAGAAGGAGTTTAAGACATCATAAGTTTTTATGATTTTGGGAGAATTATCCAAAATGAAGCGTCTTAATCAAATTCTTGAACCGTTGAATGATTTATGAAATCAATTTTATGCACTTATTTGATTCTTCAATAAAATGCATGAATCTTTTGATAATATATACTATGATAACAACAGGTGTCCTTATAATTACATTCTCTTTCGTAAAAAGGAAAGGGGGAGCCTTCTTAACATCATTGTGGATTAATTCATAGTTTAAACATGGTATTATAACTTCCTCAGTCACTAGTACAAAAAGAAAGAAATAAAGAAAAAGGAGATCTATACATATGAAATAAAGGTGCAACCAAAAACCTTCCAAGTGTTCGATTTTTATGAGTCTTTTTGGTCAAATTGGGGATTGAGAATCTCCCTTGATTTTTTCAGTGATCAAAATAATTACAGTCGTTTCAATACTTAAAAAAATACGTTTACAATTTTTAGAATTTAGTATACGGTTTGAACCATTAACATAAGACTTTCCATAAGATGCAACTAATTTCTCTGAGCTTTAGAGATCCTTAAAGTGGTAAGGTCCTCAATGGAAAGGTACACCTCTTTTGAAAGGATGACTCATTTTACCCAAGTATTTGGTGTGTTCGGTAAAACTAGCTGGTAGCAGATAGTGGACAGCTTTTGATTTTGGAGCGTTTAGTTGAAAGCTACTCCATGTAGCTTTTGATTTTGGAGCATTTCGTTTAGGCTAAAAGCTAAACGCTCCTGTCGCCGAACGATGCCTTTTTTTTAACTAGTGTTTTCTTAAAAGCTAGAAGCTATAAGCTCCCAAAAGCTGCGTACCGAACACGCCCATTGACTTAATGATATTCTTTCACTTTTGAAAGTATCGACTCATTTTAACTCATTTTACCAAGGGGCGTGATATTTCCACGATAGGTTTTCATACTTCTGCTGAAAAAATTAGGTATTGACAATTATACCCCTGATTATATTTTCATAAATATATAAGAAAAATATTTTTTTGTTTCCAAAATCCAAACGAAACCTCACCATCTGAACAGTTTCCTCCTTCATCCTCCATCGATGCTACTTGTTTAACGGTCGTCAAAGTGTATTTCTCCATGTCATCAGTATGGTAAGCGACACTGATTCTCTCTCTCTCTCTCTCTCTCTCTCTCTCTCTCTCTCTCTCTCTCTCTCAAAAGAGGTTGAATACCGCGAATTGAACAAGCTTGGTCCAGATATTGCCAAGTGAGAGTTTTTTAAGCTTTTGTTATACCTGCAACTAGCATCTGAAAGAAGACGCCGATGTTATCCCAAATTCCCAATTCCTAAAGTTATAATTTATTTAAGATCGAAAAAACCTTAAAAGAAAAACCCAAAATTGCATTTGTGCACTAAAAAGCATACATAAAACCTCATATCAGGCAACAATTTTCTTATTCTTGTTGCAAACATCATGTGGTTTCTCTAAAGTGGGCAAGTGATGTTACCCCCAATTGAGAATTGCTAATTTTTGCAGAAATCCCCAATTAGAGTTCACATTTCAACCATGAAATTAATTGCCAGAACAACAAAAATAGTGAAGTTCACAAGAGGCATTTGCACAGAGAATCTAATTAGACAACTTGTTATATTGTTATCATTCGAAACAAATTTCCAGAAGCAAGCGTATTCATTTGATTGCTCAGTTCATTTATTTGTGCGAGCGCAGAAGAAGGAAGATTTGTTGGTCTCACATTTTTTAGAAGCAAAGAAACTTTCTCTCTTAATTATCGATAAATTGAAATCAATGGCATAATTATCATTACATTGTTTTTTAGTGGAAGTATAAAAACCGTCAATGGAAATATCACGACCCTTTTACCAAGTATTGACTTAATAATATTCTTCATATTTAGTAACAACAAAATTATTCATCATTAACGTCCCCAATATCATTACTTAATGTTTATAAACACCTTTTCTGAAGGACATGTTTTTTTTCAAGTAAGCTCTACAAATTGTAATGATGTGTATAGATAACCTTGGATATTAAGAAGTCCAAAATCTACCTTATGCAGATGTGTTGTAGGTTTTCATTAAAGTTAGTGTGAGAACTCAATGAAGAAAGTTTACACATATAATCTTTTGATATGAGATAGAGTTCATAGGAAACTACCTTTTTTTTCCTCAATGAAGAAAGTTTACACATATAATTTTTTTTATAAGAAGTCTAATCTATTTTGTTCATCAATAAACAAATAACAAAGTGATTTATTGATGAACAATCTCTTCTCTCTATTAATAATTAAAAAAATTAGAAAAAAATAAGAAAGGGTCTCTCTCTCTCTCTCTCTCTCTCTCTCTCTCTCTCTCTCTATATATATATATATATATATATATATATATATATATATATATATATATATTAATAATTAAAAAAAATTAGAAAAAAAGAAGAAAAAATAGGCCTCCATTTCTTCGTTCTCCTTTCTTTCATTTCTATTTCTTGTTTTCCCTTTCTTTGATTTCTCTTTCCCTTCCCCTGTGTATTCCTCCCCTACAACCCATAAAAAAATATGAACTCAATTTGAAATGAACCATTGTCATCATTGTTATCCTCCACCTGAACTCAAAACCATAAGGAAGACAAGAGGGAGAAATGGACTCAAAATTCGAGTTTTTGAAGGTAGATCTAGATTATTCCTACGCCCCTACCCCTTCGTAGATTTGTTTCACTGGTAAGGATGACAAGAAGGTAGGTGGCGATTATTGATTGTGAAGAGAAAGTGAGAAATCAAGATCAAGATCGAGAGAGGGAAAGACGCTTGAGGTCGAGGGGATGTGTGTGTATGTATGTGTGTTCATATGTTGAGTTTGTTCTTAACACAAGTTTTGCAGATGTATGTCTTGGAGATGGATCTTTTACCAGGACACCTTTCACTCATCCTACAGCCGTCAAAAACAAATTGGACCTCACTGAAGTTTATCGTCATGTTATCCTTTTACAACTTCAGGTTGACGGAAATAATGAGTTAGACGAAGCCACTTCCCCTACACTGGGACGACCCGATGATTTTGAAGGCCCTGTACAGTTTAGTAAAAAATAGGCCCCAAAATTTTGAAGATCAAAGGGTTGCATGCTAATTTTATTTAACTTTCTTAACACATGTTTATTCATATTTGATGTAAGGATCCAACAGTTCATTTGATATTTCAATAAAGGAGTTTTTGGACACCACCAATGCTTTGACCATTTAGTTTCTCAAGTCTTAAGCATATGAAATTAGTCATTAATTTCGTATACAGGTTGGCCTCTAGAAGTTATACTTTTTCATTTTAATTGCAATATACATAAGTTCAAGTACCATTCAAAATAATACACATAAAAACTTGCTTCTATTTAAAACCTGTAAAAACATGAAAAGTACAATTGAAATAATAAAACTAAAACATGTTTTTAAGAACTTCTGATACTACAAATCTTTTTATTCTAAGTCCTTCAAAAAAACCTGTAAAAATCCAGATTAAATACTACATCAAAAAGATAATGACTTATATTATCATATACGAATCAAAAAGATAGAAAAAATAAAATTCTTTGTATCTTATGGTTTTTCGAAAACTCAAGCCGAATTGGAGCTTTGGGGATATGTTTTGCTTCTGATTTTCAAAAACTTAGAGTGTTAGATCTAGTAGGACATTGCGGCTTCTGATTCAGTGAAATGGGTCTAAATGGATCTGATTCTAGTGAAGAAAGAAGTAAGACAAAAGAAACTCAAAGCTTCTGATTTTAGGAATCAAACCCACAAGAAAGTCAAGAGTAAATTTACAGTTCAATAGATCCTAATTTTGGAGAAGAAAGAAGTAAGAACAAAAACATCAAAACCCAAATCTGATTTTAAACAAAAAAAAAATAGAATTGTTACGTACATTTGTCGATGATTGTAGACCCTTCAATAGTAGGCATGCGTTCAAGAATCGTTTTTCCCCCTCGATTTTTTGATTTGATTCGTTGTGTGCATCGGCATCTTCTATTTGGCCCCTTATGTTTTGGTGGGCTCTGTTCTTAAGCACCGGTTGAAATCCAATAGGGCCGGTCGTGCCCCTACGCCCCTCAACTCGTGCAATTCGATGAAATGTTTGACCAAGAAATGAAACCTAGTGGTGTCGGAGGTGGGTTTCAACGAGAAAGGGAGCGACATACCATGAGGATTGCAATGGTAGAAGCTAAGTCGAAAGCTGATGTTGACCCCACAGTTGATATGGGTTCAATACACACATACACACACTGAAAAATTAAAAGACACTCACACTCGATTTTGTTTTCTGGGTTTTAAAGGTAAGTTTTCTGGGTTCGATTTTTCTTATTGGGTTTCGACCATGGATCGATCTTGTGTCATTTTCAAAACTCAGTTAATTTGTTGTAGAGCTTTTTATAGTTGGAGATGGGTGTCAAAGATGATGAACTTAGTTGTGGAAATGTTGATGACGGAAAGTGTTTCAGTAGAAAAAATTAAGAGAGAGAGAGAGTTGGGCTCTATATTTTTAATTAATCATTTTAAAAAAATTAAGAGAGAGAGAGAGAGAGTTGGGCTCTATATTTTTAATTAATAACATTTTAAATTAAATATTAAAACCATAAAAGGTATATCACAAGTGCATTTTAGTCTTTTTTTTTTTTTTTTTTCTTTTTTTTATAGTTTTGAAGGATCAAAATCATTAAAAACATTGTAAAATGAACCATCAATCATAAAAAACATTGTCAAATGAACCATCAATCCAAAAAATTAGGGTCTGAACTAAAACCCTGAAAAATTATATACCATAGGGATCATTTTTACAGTTTTGTCTGAATTGTAAAAAAAATTGTTCATAAAACCATCGGGAAAAAAAAAAGCAAAATTGTGAAAATACAAAATCCTAAAAAAATTACATTACTTTTTTTTTTTAAGAATATAGTAATTAATTAAAAAAAACGAATTTCATAAAAGAAAAGTTGGGCTAAAACTATAAAAATGAGGAAAATATAAGGTGTATATTCAAAAAAAAAAGAAATAAAAATTTGAAGGAAGGCTAAAATCCTAAAACCCTTGCCAAAGGAAATAAAAATGACACAAAACACTATCCACTGAACCGGTTACTTTGTCTTATAGTTTGGCACATAATATTTATAAATATAATTTATCACATGCATTTTACCAAAACCCAAAGCACTATTCCACAGCCCCACGGTTTTTAATATGTAGGGTAAATTACACGAATGGTCCTTATGGTTTAAGTGGTTTAAGGTAATCTGTGTGTTTCCTCCTTAAATTTTTTTTAACTCGGACGGTTCTAATTATATATTTTTGTTACGCGTTTGGTCCTATTCAAGATAAAAAAAGTATATTACACTTATTAAATATTTTTTTACTTTTCTTTTACTCGTTTTATATTATTAACATATTAAAACAACAAATATATATTAAAAATTGCCATGAAATTGTCGGTTCCAAAAAAAGTGGTCGTATGACTCTTTCCCTTCTTCTTCACTTTGTCTCTTTTTCCACCTACATCGCGTCCACTACCTGCATCTCCTCCCACATGTCGGAAACATCTCTATAGCCACCATCGACTGCCAATTTTACCCCAGCATCCCCGTATCCTTCCCTTTCTTGCTATATATCTCCAACATTGAAGAACAACCCATAACCCTCTCCCTTTCTTGCCTTTTATCTATCGTCATCTCCTACGCCGCCGCCACCATCCTTCCTTCCTCTCGCCTTTTCACGGTCGCTTACATCTCCCCCTTGGTCAATTGCATCCTGAATTATGGTTTCTGTGAGCCTTAATTACTATCTCCTTGCTTCCATGGATTTGTTTAAGAGGTATTCTTGGAACTCCTCGTTGGAACTTATGAAGTATCCAATCGCCATAGAGTGCTTTCGTTAAAGCCCTTGCTCGAAACTTCCCTTAAGAAAAAAAAAATTCATATGTGGGTTTTAATTTGGTGCTGCTTTTTTCTTTAAATCAACCCCTCTTTCTTTCTCAAAGTTCGATCGACACCAAATATCTCAACTCCTCTCTAAGTCGATCACAGGTTTCTCCATGTTTCTCTCCACCACTCAAATTGATCTTGTTTTCCCTCTTTTTTTTTCTCACATTCAATCAACACTTTTGTATCTTCTTGAATCGATAACAGGTCTCCTTCCCCTTTCTATTTTTCTGTTCTGAATCGAAACTATAGGTTAATAGTAACACAAGAATAAGGGATCGATATGAAAGGGTCAATGGTGGTGGCAGGGTGAAAGATGGTGGAAAGGAAGGTGGTGAAGGTCTTCGATGATGGATGTTCAGTGGGTTCTGATTTGGCTAGATTCAATAAATGAAGGTGGTGCTAAGGTGGATGAAGGATGGTTAAGGAGGTTGAAATAAAAATGGAGAAAGGTTGTATTGGGTGATTAGTGGTAGTAGAGGGTGGCCGACGAAGGTGTTTATTGAGTGGAAGAATGGTGAAAATGATGGTGTTTTTGGGTGGTGAGGATGGTGGGTTCTCGATGGGAATGGTGGAGTTATAAGGTGAAGAATGATGGTACACGATGGATGTTTAAGAAAAGACTAGTTGGAAGCGACAAAGGGTAGGGTGGGCCCCTTTTGCATTATCTTTTATAAAAAAATAAAAAAATAATAAAAAGTAAAGTAAAAAATAAAATCAAAAGAGTAAAATTGTCTTTCTATATTGACCAGGGACCAGACGTGTAATAAAAGCAAACAAGAAGGACCGTTTGAGTCAAAAATTCTTTTTAGGGACCAACTACGCAAATTACCCAAACCAGAGAGACCATTCGTGTAATTTACCTTAATATGTATATAATATAGTTGGTAAAAGATGTCAATGAATCATACCGTGGTACAACTTATATGAAAGTCAAAAAAATATTTAAAAGATAATGACCAACTACGCAAATTATCCAAACCACAGAGACCTGTAATCCTTATACTAATAAAAGAGTAGCTCTTTTGTCATGTGTCATCATATTAGACATTTTAATTAATTTGTTGCCACTTGTCAATCTATTAGTTTTCCATTTTAAATTTATTAGATCTCCTCATTAATGTGATTCTATTTTAAATTTTAAATTTTAAATTATTGTTTTCATTAATTCACAAATAAAAAATATATAATATATATTAAAAATTAATTTTATATATTTATTTGAATCAATGATTATAATTTCACATAACTAATAAAAATATATCTTAAATTAATAATTTATTTAAAATAACTTATTAATAATTTTGAGTTTTTACTATAGAAGTTTGATTAATTTTATAACTGTGGTTTCCACGGATTATAAACTAGTTTACCCTAATATATATATATATATATATATATATATATATATATATATATATATATATATATATATATATATATATATATATATAGTTGGTAAAAGATGTCAATGAATCATTCGTCGTACAACTTATATGAAAGTCAAAAAATATTTAAAAGATAATGACTATATATTTTGTATATATTTTGTTACTTAACTATTTTTTATGCTCTATTAACCTTTAAATTTGTTTTATTTTTTGTTTAAAACGTACCATTATGACAGGTAATAAAAGGTTTTTCCGATTTCCGGCAAACTATGAATATTCCGGTCATCTTCTCCGGTAAAACATGATTTTTCGGGCCAATGAAGTTCTTGAAGGACATTTTTTTTTCTAGATTTCTTTGGGTTCTAAGATCTGAAGCATTAACATAAACACATTTCTGAAGTTGAAATGCTCGATTCATCATCTTTTTGCTTCCAATGCTCGATTTTCTTCTTCTTGATTTTCCAGATCTACAAATTGATAATATGCATAAATGAAGTTAAAACCTTGAAATGAGTTCGTTTTGGTATTGTTTTGTAGGAGAAGGTTCGTTGGCACGAGTGCAAATCTGAAGTTGAAATGCTCAATTCATCATGTTGGTTTCGTTTTTGCTTCATGTTCTTCAAACAACTTTCATGGCAGCTTCGAGTTCAAGCTGTTCCTCATCTTTGAGAATCAGGCTTTCAATTTTCAGGAATGCAAATATGAAGGAATGCAAACCGATTTCCAGTCCATGGCTGTTCATCATCTTCGTGAATCCGGTTTTCCATGGCAACTTCGAGTTTTCAATTTTTAGGAATGCAAACCGATTTCAAGATTTTCAATCCACGAACAAGATACACGAACCTAGGGTTTTCAATTTTCAGGAATGCAAATCTGAAGGAGGAAATTGATTTCAGGATTACAAATCTGAAGGAAAAAATCATGGGTTCATATTTTAGCTTTGAAATTCAAAGATTTTTTTGCTCAAGAACACCATTTTTTCAGATTTTTATTCTAAGATCTGTGAGTGTATCTAAACCTCAATTTATGGGTTTGTTTTAGAGAATACACAAAATATAAGAAAGAGAGAGAAAGATAGAAACAAGAAATCTGAAAAATGTGTCAAGAACCCATCTCGCTGGAAAATCTATTTTGGTCAGAGAAGATGAACGAAAAATCATACTTGATCGGAAAGACGTCGAAAACCAAAAAAAAACCCTCTATTACAGGTCATAATGATATATTTTAAACGAAAAAATAAGTTTAATGGTTAATAGTGCACGAAAAAAAGTTAAGTAACTAAATATGTACAAAGTGTATATTTGATTACCCTTTCAGATCATTATCCCAATATTATTTAGGCCACAAAGTGCTACAATTCGGTCCAAAAACTGAAACCCAGTTTAGGACCCGAAACTGGCATACCTCAAACCAGGACCGACACACCCTAAAACAATCTGGTTTTCGGTTAAGGATATTCAAGAATTCTGGGTTTCAAGTTTTCGGTTTTCGAGTCGGTTTGGTCTGGGTGCAGCCCTTTGCGCATTCCTATTTACTTTTATTGATACTTCATTATTTCTTGTGTTTATCTGATTTCAAACAAAAAATAAAATTTCTCAATAAATCCAAAATAAGTTATTTTGAATTACTTCAAATTGACACATTAAATATACATTGCAAGATCGGTTATACATAATATTTCAACAATGAAGTTGTTTTATTGGGCTCAAAATTGAAAATATACGATCCATCCATTTCATATAGTAATTACTAAAAAAAAAAAATTCATATTAGATTTCTAAGATATGTGATTGTGTATCTAAACCTTGATTTACAGGTTTGTTTTAGAGAATATACAAAAGATAAGAAAGAGAGAAAAAAGAAATCTAAAAAATGTGTCAAGAACCTATCTCGCCAGTAAATTTATTTTGCCCAGAGAAGATGAATGGAAAAATCATACTTGACCTGACGAATCATACTTGGTTGGAAAAGACTCCGGAAACCGGAAAAACCATCTATTACCGGTCATAATGTTATATTTAAAAAAAAAAAAAAAAACAAGTTTAATAGTTAACAATGCACAGAAAAAAAGTGAAGTGACCAAATATATACAAAGGGTATAGTTGGTTACCCTCTCAGGTCATTATCCCAGTATTTAATTTGGCCAAAAAATGCTACAATTCGGTCCAAAAACCGAAACCCGGTTTAGAACCCGAAATCGGCATACCTGAAACCAGGACCCGCACATCCTAAAATGATATGGTTTTCAGTTAAGGATATTCAAGAATTTTAAGTTTCAAGTTTTCGGTCTTCGGGTCGATTTGGTCTAGGTCCAGCCCATTGCTCATTCTAGTTATTTTTATTCATACTTCATTATTTCTTGTGTTTATCTGATTTCATAAATTTCAAACAAAAAATAAATTCTCAATAAATCCAAAATAGTTCATTTTGAATTACTTCAAACCAACACATTATATATACATTGGTAGGTTGGTTATATATAATATCTCAACAATGAATTTGTTTTATTGGACTCAAAATTGAAAACATATGATCCATCCATTTCATATAGTAATTAATAAAATTTGTACACATCAATCAACTAAAATATAGTTACAAGAAGTTGGTTTCACCAACATGTAGTCGAATACTTACAAGAATGATATATCTTTAAATAATTACCTCACTAATATGCCAATTACAATCATTTAATTTCAGAATCAAAGTTGGTGGGCAGAAAAAAACATATCTCAAGGATTTTATGTTACAAAAATATATGCTACTATCTCTTGCTTTTGTACTTATATGTATGTATGTATATCCAAATATATCAATCAAAGAGAGATGATTTCGACATTTTGGGGTTGAAAAAATAAGGAGACCAACCTAGCAAAGTGGAAACACAATGCAAATATACCCAAAATAATCCTCTCACTTTCATGGGGTCATTTTATTTTTAATATGGAAGCTTAGCCGACCGGAATGACTTGAATACTCATCATCGGAATGGAATTCTAAACTAGCTCTGGTCCGACGTCCAAACCTCTCTGATAAACAAAAGCTCTGGTACCTCAATCGTGAAACTTTAACTTCAGCAGAGAACATAGCTTTCACGGGCCTATGATCTGACAATGGGGTTTCACTTCTTGTGTATAGAAGTTGCTTTAATCCCTCACCCGTCCAAATTATCCTATCACACCTATACACAAGATAGATCCTTAATCAATGGATGCAAATTAGTATGACCAACACATTTTGCCATAAAAGAAAGTCATTTTTGTAATGTGATATCAAGAAATTTGAGAACGATTTCTTTTTTTTCTTTTTTTTGCACGAATAGAGAAATCGATATTACATAAAATTAAAGAGAAAAAGTACCATGCAGGAGCACGTTTCTTTTTGCTTTTAGTTCCAAGATGACCACAACCATAGTATTCACCAGAAGTCGGATGGTACTTGTAGGTAGGAGCAAAATTAATCGTTCCTTCATGCCAAGCTTCAAAAGCTTGACCATCCATGAGCTCCATTCGAAGCTTCAATTATTCAATCACATTCAAAATAAATTTGGTTATTTGTTTGTACTTGGCTTTCTAACCTAAAGAATTCTTATATATTTGATGTTAAAGACGATTCATTTAACTATTAAACGTCAAATTAAAATAGACTTAATTTGATCATGCTAAGTGAATTAAGGTATGTGATAATGTCGTTCCTCGAGTTACCTGATCATTCTCAAGCAGCGTATTCCAATCCTTCCTATTTACGAGCAATCTTGTCTCTCTCTCTGGTAAGGAAATCCGGTAATTTAGGTCTCCAAGCAACACGACCCGACTGCATTGTTGGAATTTTATATAAACATTAAAACAGTACAATGAACACATAAAGAAAACAAACATGATAAAACTTGCAACGCCCAGGTTAAGAAAAATATTTTTCAATAGAAATAAAATAAAATAATTTTATGTAAACCATCAATACCTTCATTTATTCGTAAATTCGTAAATAGACTAATAAAGAAATTATGAACATATAAGAATAAAAAGAATGTTCAAAAAAGTAATTTCTTAATGAGACTTAATTAAAAATTAAAGTTGTTTCTATTATGAAATTTTGAACATCAAAGTATTTATAAAATTATATCTTTAATATTTTTAAATTACAAAAACATTTCAACATTTTTAACTTTTAGACGCCGGTTAAGAAGTAAAAATATAAATTGCATTTCAAAACTTTTGAGAATGTTTCTTTTTGGTATTTTGAATGTATGTAAAATGCATTGATATAGATGGTTTATTTTATACTCACATTAGATGGTTTATTATGATTTTTTTCGTTATTTGGAACAATGTAAAAGCATGTTAGATTTTTTTAATATTTGTTGAATTTAATTTATTTTTTTTTAATTTTAATCGAGCCGATCGAGCTCGATAGCATCGAGTATTAAGTGATCATTCAAGTAGTCTAAGTTTCAACTTTACACTCGAGGCGAGTTCGAGTCTAGCTTCAAGCTCGAGTAACTTAGACAAGTCAAGGTTCGAGCTTAGCACTACTCTGCTCGAACCAACTCGTTTACAGTCCTATAGAAGACATAGACAATGAATTAAATATTAACTAAATTGCGAAAGAATTTTCAAATCGTAAAAGAATGACCCATTAATTAATCCTAGGAACGTTTCTTAATTATAAATTACTAATATAATAATATTAATATCAAAGTTAATTACACATATTTTATTAGCTGAAGATACCAAAGAAAAGAAACAAATCAAGAAATCATCTCTCTGGGGCGGTTTAATATTTAATTAAGTTAATAATTGACCACTACCTTTGGCTTATTGACAACAACTAATCCATAGGGAAAACATAACTTTTTAGAAGTCGTAAAATATTATATTATTTAGAATTAGAATATGAACAAATTAACATCTTGTATTGAAATATGAAATATTTGATAATTTATTAGACAAGTTAAGGATGAGCTTTGAAGTTGACCAATAAACTGAACCAACCAAACAATTTTATAGGAATTGCTAGTAGTAGGTTTTCATGATTCTCTCAAAGTCAATTAATTAGGCAATCACATACTTTAATTAATGTTAATTAATTAATTAAATGTGAATATAGCAAAAAATTGTTAATCGTTTTCTTTAAATTATATTTTTCAACAAGAAGTTCGATTGTTTGTTGAGACTTTACCATGCATAATGTGATTATTTAATGTATTTACCACACTAACGAAAAATGACAAGTTGCTTTTAACATATGCAAAAGAAAATTCAAAATTTGAGACGTGCATTGAGATTGAAAAAGACGATGAAAAAAAAAAACAAAGCAGAGATATGTTGCGATGACAAGGATAATTAGGATGATGAAACCAAAACTGATAGTGAAACCAATTTCTGCTTCATCATCGTTTCTCAATATCAAAATTGTTCTTGTGATTCCTGTTGGTGATTTTAGTATCATTGGTTCATTTTATGTAATGAGATTTATACATGTTTTAAAGAGGATTATATCCTAGTTTTAATACAAGATTAGTGATGCGGAGTGCACACTTGTATTAGTCTTGATTAACGTCGATACGACCACAAGGGCGGGGGTCAAGTGGGCAGCGCCCCTTGGCGGGTCTATTCAGCGGGTTAGGAAAAATTATGAAATTAATAGAGGGATCCTAATAGAAATTATTGAATTTCGAGGGTCTAAATGTAACTTTGTGTGGTTATCAACTGACAACCTCCTTATCCAAATACAATTGAAATATCAAAAATAGGAGATCAAAACTCGCTTTCTTGCTTTTGAAACGTATGTAATTGACACAACATATATATATATATATATATATATATATATATATATATATATATATATATATATATATATATATATATATATATATATATATATATATAAGGAAGAGGTATATGGAAAATTAATGATTAAGGCAACACATATTTGAACCAATGAAAACATGACAACACATCACTTCCACAATAACTTCCACAATACATTACTTGCGAAGAAAGAAATAGACACGTGTCATTTGATTATTGGTTCCGGTAGATGTTGCCCTAGTTATTTGTTTTCCATAACATATTTGAACCAATGAAAACATGACAACACATCACTTCCACAATAACTTCCACAATACATTACTTGCGAAGAAAGAAATGGACACGTGTCATTTGATTATTGGTTCCGGTAGATGTTGTCCTAGTTATTTGTTTTCCATAGAACTCAATCCTATATATATATATATATATATATATATATATATATATATATATATATATATATATATATATATATATATATATAAAGTTTTTGGGAATGTCTGAAATAACTAAATGGACGGAAAGTCTGATAGAAATTGACTCTTTAAAATTACGCGTTTAATCCCTAACTTTTATTTTGCATTCGGACCATCCCTATAGTTTCTTTTTGTTACGCTTTTCGTTCCTACTAGACATAAAAAGACTATTATATCCTTACTATTTTTTATTTATATTTATAAAACTCTTAGAGATTATTAAAAGTATTTTATAGATTGTTAAAAAGGTTGGGCTCCACACATCCCCACCACCCCAGTCTACCCATTCCCCTCTGTAACTTGAAGCTATCGATCGTAGTTTAAGGCTTCAAGATATACCTCTCTCCCTCTGAACTCCACCTTAAATCAACAATCTTCACCTCAACTCTCCATCGGAGCCTTCTCCTCCTGAAAGTCGCAGCCTCCATCAGCCACATGTGAACAGCTCCTCCAGATGACTCATGACTGTAACCTTAATGCCTGAAACCTGAAACTGTAAAGATGTTGGAAACCTGCAACCCTAATGCCTCCGGAAACCTGCAACTGTAAAGCCACCGAAAACCTGTAACTCCATTGTTCTTCTCCACTTTCACATGTTCCCATCTAATCCCATTTCTTCTTGTTACGTTGATCTTGTGGATTTCACCTGGAAAAATCGATTTCATCATCTAGAAAATTGGTCTTTGATTTATGGGATATTTGGTGAGGTGTTTTATTTTCAGATTAATCCCGATGTGTTTAATCTGGCGACGTCATCGATTTCAAATACAAGAATTTGACTTCATTTGTTTTTCGATTTGATTTTTGGAATTTCATCACCGATTTTAGGTTAGGTTTAGATTTTAGGTTATGATTTTCGGATTTGATTTTGGTTTCCGTTTATGTTCTGATTTTACAGTTTCAGGATTTGACTTTGTCTAGGTTTTAATTTTAGAATTTTATCTTGGTTTGATTTTGATTTATGTGTTTTGATCATGGTTTTGGTTTGATTTTGATTTGGTCAGGGTGATGATCAATTGTGGTTACAGGAAGTGAATGCTAATTATTGTCGGAGGTAAACATGGTGGTTGTTGGATGTAAATGGGGTGTCACCTGATGAAATCGATGATGTGGGCGGGCTGAATAGGCGGGTGGTGGTGTTGCCGGAATAGGTGGATGGTGGTGTTGGTTATCGGAGGTGATGGATGAGGGGTTGGCAGCTCGTGGCTAGTGGTCATCGGTGGTGTTTCCTGGTAGCTGGTGGGTTTTTGATGTTAGTAGGTGGTAGTGATGGTGATGGTGGGACCTACTATATTAATACATCTTTTAATAATTAATAAATATAAAGGGTATTATAGTTTTTTATGTTTACGAGAGACCAACAACGCAACAAAATAAAACACTAAGGATGGTCCGAGTGCAAAATAAAAGTTAGGGACAAACGCACAATTTTAACCAAACTATAGGGACGATTTCAATAATTAGTTTTATTTTAAATGTTAAAGTAAGATCCTTTTGTTTCTTCCTTTGTAATTTATTTCTTATATAAGATAAAGTAAATTCTCTGATCTTTATATAATAAACGTTACACTAAGATCCTTTTGTTTCTTCATCTGTAATATATCCTGTAAATACTTGCAAAAAGGACAGTACTAATTAGATCTTATAAAGGTTGTTTTATATCATCTGCCGACTGCATTGATAACGACAACAGACATAAACATCAAAGTTCAATATACTCAGGACCAGTTGAATTATTTTATGTGATCACATTCTTGTTATCTGTTTTTTAATTGGAAATCATTTTGGTAAATTAATCGACAAGTTGGTTTAAACTAGAAGCAAATATGATTGGTTGGTGTCTTCGCATACTGAAAGCAACTTATATATAACTTAATCAAAAAAGTATTGTTTTTCTATTATAAAAAATGAGTGGTCTTAATTTCGTTTTGAGTTTAATTACCTGGTTCTATATATGATTCCTAATCATGTATTTTATAATTAAGTGTATTCCTAATTTCTTTTTGGTTTCTTAAAACAAAGATTTTCTTAGAAAAACGAAATTCGATGTTCAAAACGTTTACTTCTTTGATTGAAAACGTACTCATGGTCAAGAATCTTCTTGGGCAGGTCAAGTGAAGGTCCCATGGCAGTTGGAAAACTCGTCCTCGACAAGATCTCCGCAGCATCGGAGTTTCTGTTTTTCTCGTCTCCTTCTCTCCCTCCTGATGCTAGATGACTACATACAAAGCAGAAGCTTGTCTCATGGAACTGAAACCGAACTGAAACTGAACCCTGTAGGTAACATATATCACCAAGCCGAAAATATAAAACAAATAATCATGGATTAATTCAAGTCTCAAATTAGATGGATGGGTATTTTTTTTTATTGAATAACCTTACGGATCTCAATATAAATGATTTAGTAACAAAGATTTTGCATTTTTCAGTTATGAAAATCAGGATATGTCCATCTTCACATGAGAAACGTGCATGGTTAAACCTATTTTATGAGTAATGACAAAATATGCAAGTGTACGTAGGGTAGTAAGCATGATAAAGGAGTAAGAATGAAGCTCTTTTAGCCATGCTTAATGGCATGCTTGGGCCACCTGATCAGTATTTTTCCCGTGGAATTTGATGTGAAATTTATTCATAACTTGTGATAGAGAATTAATTAAATTCCATAAAATGACTTATGGGGTGATGTCTATGGAAAGCAAAAGAAAAATTACCTTATTCCCTAGGCATCCCATGATGCCACACCCTACGCAAGAGACATTAGGGTTTCGGAAGAATGGATGAAGATCACTGCGAACCCAAACCGATATCAGTATGCCAACCATTTGTTTGCTGATGAGACATCGAAACTCTTGTTGGATCATTCCACTCTCAATAATTGATTTGTTTCCTTTTCTTCCACGAAAGGATTTCCATTGCTTGTCTACCAAACTATCGTCATTGTATGATACGTTATGTGATTTCTTGTTTAGGCTTCTTCTGATCAATGAGTTCCATTTCATCGATATTTTCTTCTTATCTGATCCAAGAACATTAGAGGCTCTTAGAGGAACCACTTCTTGAAACCTTAAAAGCAGCATGCATAGATATTGGATTGTTAATCAGGGTATTGATTAGTTCCATATGTAAGACTGTTATATACAATATATATATATATATATATATATATATATATATATATATATATATATATATATAAAATCAAAATAAGTGTTTTAGTTGTAAAAAGAGAATACCCAAGTACATATATATCGCATGGAGTGTTGCATGTATCCAGCAAATCATCGATATTCAAATCTTCGGTAGGTGGAACACCGCCAACGTTCCATGTACTAACGAAGACCCTTTTAAAAATTTAACAACAAAAAGTAACATAATTAATTATACAACTCTCAATCAAAAAACACATTTACTTCAATTATACAATTTTATGTATATGTATCTTAATTACTTGAACTTTTGTGTGTCATCGTGGTCAGTAAAGATGATCTTCGGACTAGGGATGTTTTCAAGATCCAAAGTTGGAAGATTAAGAAAAGAATCTGTGTTTCCCGGAAAATCTGCAACGAAGTTGTTTGATCCCAGTGTTTTCCTTAATAGCTTGCTTGCTACCAATCGTGGCCATGTAACCTTAAATACAACATAATTAATGAATATATGTTATCTATGTAAATATATACATTTGCATGTTGAATTCGTGTGTGCATGAGAGAGAGAGAGAGAGAGAGAGAGAGAGAGAGAGAGAGAGAGAGAGAGAGAGAGAGAGAGAGAGAGAGAGAGAGAGAGAGAGAGAGAGAGAGAGAGAGAGAGAGAGAGAGAGAGAGAGAGAGAGAGAGAGACTCACTTCTCCTAGCATGGTTTGAAAGAAAATGGGAGTGATCTTCAAGACGAATTAAGGGAGAGAAGTATGGAAACCATCTCACAAAGAGAATATCCAACGAAATATAAAGAAAGAGAGAGAGTTATTTTTTTACTTTCATTTCTTGTTCAATATATTTTTTATTATTTTATAGAGGGAAGCAAGTTGGAACTATAAAAACAATAAAAATGACGTACAGGGTGATGTCTATGCATGGAAAAGACATAGGTTTGTAAACTTCTTTTACTTAACATGATATAATTAATTAACGTCAAATACCTCTTGATAAAAAAAATATGCTTAATGTAACCTAACAAAGTTATAGGTTTTGTTTTAAAATGTGGTTTTTGCTTTTCTTTTTTGTTTACTTAGGGTATGAATTTCGGCAAGGTCAGGGCCGAGTTCTCATCTGTAATAGAGGTGCAGCAACTTGCTAAGTGTTTCAGGATCTCTAGCAGACGATTGAGACGATGACGGAGATCACCGTCATGTTCAGGGAGAGGGCCTTTCTCATTCCGCAGTATGTGACGGACGAGGACATGAAAAATGTATGATATCATGAGATGTTGCGGAATGATATTCGCCAGTTTGTGAGCCGCTCCAGCTGTAAGATGCTAGAGGACATGATTGCTAGGGCTCGAGAGAGGGAGTTTGAATTTAGAGATGGAGAGAAAGAGGAAACCCGAGGGGGTTCAGACAAGGAGTGCAGACAAGAAGCCCAAGGTGTCAGATCACAGACCTAGGAGCCAGCAGGGCTGCAGCCGTTGTGGCAAATGCGGCAAGATGCACGATGGGATGTGCAAGGCAGGGAGTTCAGGCTGCTTTAAGTGCGGCCAGACTGGGCATATGAGCAGAGATTGTACAACTACTACCACTACCACAACTGTTTCAGACCTGATTTGTTTTCAGTGCAATCAAAGGGGACACAAGCGGTGTCAGTGCCCGAGTTTAGCAGCGGCAGGGCAGGTGGCAGCACCCGCTCCTACTACTTTGAGGATTACGGACGACCGTCAGTGCCGGGCAGAGGCGCCTGTGTCTAGGAGCAGGGCCTTTCAGTTAACAGCAGAGGAGGCACGAGCGACTCCCGACGTGGTGACGGGTAAGTATCTTCTCCTTATCTCTTCATTTATATTGATTATTTTTTATGTTTGTGTGTTTCATTATATGACCATTCCTTGTGAATGGTATATCTGCTATGGTATTATTTGATTCGGGGGCTACCCGATCTTTTGTGTAGCTCGTGCTCAGAAAGCGATTCGTAGGGGCTCCGAGGGAGCTAGATTGCCTACTTGATGTGGAGATAGCAGATGACAGGACCGTTAAGGTTGCGAGGGTTCACCGAGGTTGTACACTACAGTTGTTTGATAAGCAGTTTTCTGTGGATTTGGTCCCTATTCCCTTTAGAGGGAACTAGGTGATAGTTGGTATGGACTAGTTGAACCCCAATGGGGCAGTGATCGACTGCGAGCAGCTGCTAGTGAGGGTTCAGACTCCTAGTGGGGGAGGGAATTACTGATTTAGGGCGAGAGGTCATAGGGTGGACCGACTATGTGTTCAGCAGCGAAAGCGAGGCACTACCTTCAGCAGAGTTGCGTGGGTTACGTCGCGTATGTTATGGATACCCGGGACAAGGGTAGGACAACAGTGGATGATGTACTGGTACTGCGAGAGTACTCGAATGTATTTCCAGAGAATTTGCTTAGGATACCTCCCGAGAGACAACTCAACTTTAGGATTGACCTAGTCCCTTATGCGGATCCGATAGCCAAGGCACCATAACGGTTGGCTCCTCCCAATATGTAGGAGTTCTCTACGTAGTTACAGGAGCTGCTAGACAAGGGATTTATCAGACCGAACAGTTCTCTATGGCGAGCCCCAATCCTGTTTGTGAAGAAGAAGGACGGGTCACATCGCATGAGTATAGATTACGTGGAGTTGAATAAGGTAACGATGAAGAACCGTTATCCCCTCCTGAGGATTGATGATTTCTTTGACTAGCTACATGGCACATCTTTGTTCTCCATGATTGATCTGCGATCGGGTTATCACCAGATGCGAGTTAGGGATGAGGACATGTAGAAGACAGCTTTTAGGACTCGTTATGGTCACTATGAATTTGCGGTGATGTCGTTTGGGCTCACAGGGCTCCAGCCGCGTTTATGGACCTCATGAACCTCGTGTGCAGACAGATGCTGGATCGGTTTGTGATAGTCTACATCGATGATATCTTGGTCTATTCTAAGACTCAAAAGCAGTATGAGGAGCACCTGAGGGGGTGCTAGAGACACTGAGGAGGGAGAGACTTTTTGTAAAGTTCTCCAAGTATGAGTTCTGGTTGCGCGAGATACAATTTCTTGGGCACCTTGTCAAACACAAGGGTATTCTAGTCGATCCGGCCAAGATAGAGGCCGTGATGCAGTGGGAGATTCCGAGGTCTCCAACT
This sequence comes from Lactuca sativa, assembly GCF_002870075.4. NCBI lineage: Eukaryota > Viridiplantae > Streptophyta > Magnoliopsida > Asterales > Asteraceae > Lactuca > Lactuca sativa. The sequence continues at coordinate 38,004,555 of NC_056626.2, read as the reverse complement.
GAGATTCGTAGTTTTCTGGGTCTAACAGGTTATTACCGGAGATTGATTTGGGACTTCTTCAAGATCGTTGTTCCCTTGACTCGACTGACCAATAAGTCGGTGACCTTCTGTTGGGGGCCTAAGAGCAGGTAGCATTCGAGACTCTCAGACAGTGGTTATGTGAGGCAATGATCCTGACTTTTCCGGAGGGAGTCGATGATTTCGTGGTGTACTATGACGCTTTGATCACAGGAATGGGAGCGGTATTGATGCAGCGAGGTCACGTGATAGCTTATGCTTCGAGGCAGTTGAAGCCCCATGAGTCTAACTATCCAAAACATGATTTAGAACTGGGGGATGTGGTTTTCACCCTCAAGATTTGGTGGCATTACTTCTATGGGGTCTGTTGTACCATTTACACGGACCACAAGAGTTTGAGGTACCTCATGGATCAGTCGAACCTTAACATGAGGCTGCGTCGGTGATTAGATGTGGTGAAGGATTACGACTGTGAGATCATTTACCACTCGGGCAAGGCCAATGTGGTGGCCGATGCCCTAAGCCGCAAGGAGGTAGCAACCCCGATTCTAGACATCTGTCTAAGAATAACAGTGATTACTCAATTTCTGGAGCAGATCAGAGAGGCGCAGGTTGAAGGCCTGAAGGAGGAGCACCGGAAGTGAGAACCGATCATAGGCCAGGTGGCCTCCTTTGATTATGACAGTTGTGGGCTGTTGACTTTGCCTGAGAGGGTCTAGGTACCGTACTGGGGCGGAGTACAGCAGATTCTGATGGATGAGGCCCACAAGTCCAGGTTCCCCATCCATCCCGAGGCGACAAAGATGTACAGAGATCTTCGTACTGATTACTGGTGGCCCTACATGAAGCGCGATGTAGTCTGGTACGTCGAGAGATGCTTGATATGTAGGAAAGTCAAGGTAGAGCACTAGAGGCACCATGACAAGACGCAGCCGTTAGATATTCCCGTGGAAATAGGAAGACATCACTATGGACTTCATCACGAAGCTTCCCAGGACCGCACACAGAGTAGATTCGATATGGGTCATTGTGGATCGATTAACAAAGAGTGCTCATTTTATCCTGATCCACGAGAGCATATCAACGGAGAAGCTGACCGAGATTTATGTGTGGGAGATAATGGCACGACAGTGAGTACCTATCTCAGTGGTTTCGGACCGAGATGTTCGTTTCACTTCTAGATTTTGGAAGCGGTTTCACGATGAGATGGGTACTCGTCTTCACTTCAGCACCACTTTCCACCCTCAGACGGACGGACAGAGTGAGAGGATGATTCACACTCTCGAGGACATGCTACGTGCATGTGTCTTGGATTTCGGTGGTAGTTGGGATACGTATCTTCCATTAGCGGAATTTTCATATAAAAACAGTTACCACACCAACATAGACCAACCTCCCTTCGAGATGCTCTACGGGAGGAAGTGTAGGACCTTAATATGTTGGGGCAAAGTCAGTCAGAGAGTCATGGCGAGTATTGAGGTAGTACTCAAGACTACAGAGCGAATCCAGCAAGTCCGGAGCAGGCTCCAAACTGCTCAGAGTTGGCAGAAGAGCTAGGCTGACAAACGACGTTCAGACTTGGAGTTTCAGGTGGGCAATATGGTTCTCCTGAAGGTGTCACCTTGGAAAGGTTTCATTCAATTTCGGAAGCGATGCAAGCTAGGCCCCAGGTATATCGGCCCTATCATGGTTTTAGCCTTGGTGGGCAAGGTGGCGTACAAATTGGATTTTCTAGCGGAGCTCAGCAAGATCCACAACACTTTCCATGTTTCCTAGTTACAGAAGTTCTTAGTAGATGACTCAACGGTTGTGCCTCTAGATGACATTCAGGTTGATGACATCCTGAATTACATCGAGAGACCAGTAGCTATTCTCGATAAGAAGATGAAGGAGCTGAGGAACAAGAGGGTGGAGCTGGTGAAGGTGCTGTGGCAGCACCGTAGGGGTTCAGAGTGGACTTGGGAGCCCGAGGAAGATATGATGGAGCATTACCCAGAGTTGTTTTCCGATACAACAGACTTCGAGGAAGAAGTCTAAGTCAAGTGGGGGAGAATTGTAACGCTTGATTCCTGGTACGCATTTATTTATAATTTATGTATTTTTGTAGAGCTACTCGACGAGTTGGGAGCCCCAGACTCGTCGAGTAGAAATGGGATTGGACACGGGGTTTTAAGTAGTCTACTCGACGAGTTAAGAGCCCTCAACTTGGCAAGTAAGTATGTCAGAATGAAACCCTAATTTCGGGGTTTTGCACCCAATTTAAGAATCTTAATCCCCACCCCTCAGCTTCATTTACAGCCTCCAAGTCCCAAACCCTAGTGCTTTGCTTGAGATTGTGAGCCATTTTAAGTGATCTTTGTGTGTTTTTGAAGCTTGTGGAAGAAGAGAAAGTTAGACGGCTCAAGAGGGAGAGAGTAGATCCAGAAACTACACATCATTTGCTACATTTTCGGGTAAGCAAGTCTCAACCTTGCTCAAGGGTTTCTTTGATCTCTTCTTTTCATCTTTATGAGCATTTTGGTCCAAGTATGTTAGCATGTGAAGAATGGATGACCCAAGTGGGTATTCTTCCAAATCTAGGACCTTGAAGGACTATTATGGCATAAAGGTGCAAACTTTATGCCATAGGAGTCCCCATGCAAGCCATAGAGTGTCATTTTGGCCCTTTTAAGCCCAAAAGGTCATGCATGGAAGTAAAGTCTGAGACTTTACGTGTTCATTTGGTATCTAGGACCTAGATCTCAGTTTCCATGTGTTGGGTTGGAGTAATAAGGCTTTTGGACAAAGATCTATGTCCTAAGGAACTAGGATTTTAGCTAAACCCATTAGGAAGGGTTATTAGTGGGTAAAGTTGGAAACTTTACCTCTAAAATGGGTATTTCCAGTGTGTAGATGAAGTATGGACTTTAGATCTGAAGAGTAGAGGCTTAACTTGTTAAAATGGACCAAACAGACAGAGGAACTCGTCGAGTCCATAAGGGAACTCGATGAGTTGGGTCTTGTTGTCCCGTTTCAGCTTAAGATAGAACTCAACAAGTTGATTCACTAAATTGCGACTATGAGCAGCCCGATAGAACTCGACAAGTCGTAAGGGACGACTCGGCGAGTTGTGTCATGATTTCAAGACTGTTAAGTTAAAGAACTCGACGAGTTGATAGGTCGACTCTGCGAGTTGGTCAACCTAGAATGTTGACTTTGACCAAGGGTAAAATGGTCATTTTAACCTTAGAAGAATTATCATTTTTTGACTAAGTGCTTATTGTGATGATGATAGCTGGGGAGTCGATTGGAGAAGCCATCAAAGTTTCTTCACACGAAATTTAAGCAGCCAGCTTGAGAGGTGAGTTTTCCTCCAGTATGAACGGGTCTAAGGCACCAATGTCAACCCGTTTATGTATGTTAGTGTATTCCAGACTTAGGTCCGATGTCGGGGCTAGCCCGATGTAGATTATATGTTTCTGGACTTCGTTCTGATGTCGGGGCTAGCCCGAGGAAGGATTGGTATGTTCGATGTCTTCATGATTCTTGCATGTGTTTGTTATTATGCTCCGGACTTTGGTCGGATGTCAGGGCAGCCCGAGGAATGTTTAGTTATATGCTATGTGTTATGTGTTCCGGACTTCGGTCCAATGTCGGGGCAAGCCCGAGAGGATTCAACTTATATGTTTATGTTATATGCTTGTTCGTATGTGATATGTATACCGGACTTCGGTCCGATGCCGGGTGGGGCCCGATGCCAGACTTCGGTCCGATGTTGGGCGAGGCCTGATGCCGGATTTGGTCTGATGTTAGGCGGGGCCCGATGTAGTAGGCAAGGCACAATGTATGGCATTATGTGATTATATGTATGGTGTGTGGGAGTTTGGGGAGACTCACTAAGCTTCGTGCTTACAGTTTTCAATTTTGGTTTCAGGTACTTCCGCTAGCAAGAGGAAGAGCTCGGGATGACTGCATGGCACACACCACAGCTTTTAGCCTGGGATGCTTAGACTCTGATATTTGGCATATGAGTTTGATACAATATTTTATTATGATAATTTGAGATACATTACTTATGTTTTTGTGAGATGACAAATGGTATTTATGTTTTTTTATAAATAATCAAAACGTAAATTTTGGACCGTATTTTTTGGGATGTTTCAGATGTTTAGAATTTTATTAAGTGTTCTCATCGCGGGTGGGAGTATATATAAACTCTTATATATTATGGTTCATGGGGTTTGTAGTATTATTAATTTTTGTTTTGTACTTCCCGACTACCAAGTACACACAATGGCCAGACATGAAGCACCGAAGGGCAGGATCATTTTGGCAATTAAGTTGTTCTGAATCCAGTAACCCTATGTGGCACTTCAAAACAGATTCCTCATACCACAAGTAGTCGAGAAGTAGTGTTATTATTAATAATATTTTTATTAAAATCTAATTTGCTATAGTTATATTCCTCTTTTGGGGATACGACTTCTCTATAGCCAATTTAGTTCTGATACCATTCGGTCACACCCCCGGCCAAGGCGGAATATGTCGGGAGTGCAACTAAGTTCATGGATCATAGATAAACTGAATATATTGCACAAGTACAACGATAAACAAAACAACATATGTATTCCATCATCAAGTTTGAATACAGGGTTCTTATAGATAATAATAGTACAGTAGTTGCCATAAACATGTAAGCAGATAACAAAAACTAGATAACTAGGTCGTCTGTATTCCATGACCAATCTTTTGTCTGAACGCTTGACTAATCCTCCCCTGAGAATAGATGTAAATTTGAGGGTCAACACAAAGGTCGGTGAGTGTCACAAGTTTTTTGCTAAAAACAGTAATACTTTTAAAAAGCCTAAAATGTATTGTTGTTATTGTAACTAAAACCGTATTTGGAAATGTTTGATAAAGATAGAAATCTAAACTTTGGTTTCTAGATAATGAAATCTTGTTCAAGTTCATAGTGACAAAGTTATACGGATAATGGATAAACAGACATACGGATAAAGTTATCTGCCAAGGTTATACTTAACAACTGATGATACGGATAAACGGATAAATGAATTGTATATTTGATAAGCGTACATGTAAAAGTGTATGATATTTGTTTAAATAGTTGATAAAACTTAGTATAGTGTACACAAGCACATGTATGAGCCTAAGATACAAGTTCTAAAACTTGTATAAATATATAAACCTAAATATTTTTATGCACGTATGAGGTATAATGAAACTACCAAGTTGATAACTGTCTATACAGTCATAGCACATTTGTAATCGGAATATATATATGTTATTTTTATTAGCTGTATTATTTTAACAACATAACATATGTAAATATTGATGTTTTAAACGATTTTCTATACTTAACATATAACCGTTTAAACAAATATTTCACCAACTAGTAATGTGTTTACACAAAATAATGACATTTTATGTGTATTTTGTAAGATAAGTATTACTAAGTACCCGTACTACCATGTACAGACGAGGGCCATACATGAAACACCGGTGGGCACGATCATTTTAGCAATTAAGCCATTCTGAAATCCACCAACCCAAGCGTCCCTTCAAACCAGATTCCTCGTACTGTAAGTACTAGAATAATAATTAATATTTTTGTGTGATTTATATTGCATAAAAAAATAATGATGTTGTTAGTATAAACAAAGCATTTAGACTATATATATATATATATATATATATATATATATATATATATATATATATATATATATATAGGAGTAGGATCAAATAAGAACACCAAAAAGGTTGAGAACGCGAGAACAAAGTATATTTATTTGTGTTTCCATGTATTCATTTGTGGAGAAATGATAAATTTTTACGCCTTTAATTTCAATTGAAGAGAAAAAGCATATTCATGTTGATTGCACGTAAAAATACATCATTTCTCCATAAATGAATACATGGAATCACAAATGAATATACATGTTCTCGCGTTCTCAACCTTTTAGGTGTTCTCATTTTATCCTTTCCCTATATATATATATATATATATATATATATATATATATATATATATATATATATATATATATATATATATATATATATAATATGTGACATCCCCAAATTCACGGTCATTTTAAAAATTTTATTTATGCTTATTTGAAATTCAGAGTATTCATTTTTAAAGAATAATATTGCCAAATTTCTTCCTAGAAAACATGATAAATATATTATCAAAACATTACCAAAGAAATGTGTTTTGTTTATATTAAAACTTTGGGATGTCATCGTCAATACAAAAACATAAGCATAAACAGACCTTATATTCATTTACACTAGTGATTTACATCTCCTTTAATCTCTCAGTGTAATGTAGCTTCGTATCGACACCTATGATACAAATAAACTCAGTCGGTCAGGTTGGGAAACCTGATGAGTACATAGGGTTTTTAACCCACAATAATAAAGTTATTATGTTTCATCAGCAAACAATTAACCTAATTACCTATACCCATTATCTTCTTTATTTCTTAAGTATCTACCCTAAGAATCATCTATCATTCACTCATTCATTTCTAAGGATTTTCCTAAGGAATAGGCACGAAATCCATCGCTGCCAAGGTTTATTTAACGGACACTAAGTCCATAGATGCAGATGTTATTTGTTAGGCACTAACTCCATAGCTGCCAATATCCATTTATAGGGCACTAAATCCATAGCTTCCAATGTTCATTTGTAAGGCACTAAGTCCATAGCTTTTGGGGTTTATCTATTTGGCACTAAGTCCATAGTTGTCAGGGTTTATATATCAGCCACTAAGTGCATAGCTGTCAATGTTTATCTATATCATCTTTCATCTCTCATCATTCATCTACCCATGTTTACCTAATATTTTTATAGGTATAAAATACATAGACAGTTTAATTCAAATAAAACATGTATATTTTGTTCATCTAACATAGATATCAAGAATACATATAATATGCACACACATAGCACGTAATTTATATTAAATAGTTCATATTAATGTGTAAGATGAAAGTAACTATGTATGCACTTGTTAAAGTGATGATTCCAAACTCGGACATCGCTTCGTTTCTAACAATTCTATTGTTGGAATAGTGTCTAAGGCTGCAACTATATTAGGCAAGTACTTGACCCGGTTGTGCATGGTCCTTTTGGGTTGCCTTCACCATAGCAACTTGATAGGATGATTTATAATGAGAGAAGAAATATTATTAATATATTATTAGAATAATATAAGGAATAATATTATTATTATTATTTGATTAATATAAGTCATAAATTAATTAGGAATTAATTTGGTGACTTAAGGAGATTAATTGAATAAAGGGGCATAAACTGTCAATTGTATGATAGTTGTACTTTGGGCTATAATCCCTTATGGATAAGGGGGGGCGATTTTGAGGCTTTGGATAGACCTTAAAATCATGCAAGGCTTATCATTAGGGTATTGGATTGCTTAGGGCCTAAGTTATCCAATTAGGGTTTAAGGGTGAAACCCTGGGAGCCTTATTAGTATAAATAGACCCTAGGGGTTAAGGGAAATCGGCACTCTTGTCTCTAAAGAAACCATGACCGATTTCTTCCTCCTCTCTCCTCTCTCTATAATCATCCTCTTGCTAGTTAGTGTTTGCAAGCCATTAGAGGAGTGACAATTGTGACTCTAAAGCTCCAAGGACAAGAAGATTCAAGCAAGTGATTCAAGGTAATCTTTCAAATCTGATTTCTTATATTATTATACTCTAGTAGTCATTAAAAGTCTTGGATTCAATGCATATTCAATTAGAGAAACCTAGATCCAAGCATTAGGGTTTGTATGTGCACATAGGAATGTTCATATGGCTAAAACCCATCAGTGGTATCAGAGCCAAGATTGGTTTCTATTGAATTGATGCATTGGTTGCTTGTTTGTTGCTTGCAAAATTCAAATTTTGTGTTTCTGCCTGATCAAATCGGTGAGTCCCATAGTGGACTCAGCGAGTAGGCTCAACTCGGCGAGTCCATTGTGGTACTCGGCGAGTTCGAGCGTCAGAAAGAGCTAATTTTGGGATTTCTTGCTGTTTATCTTTTGGATACTTACCATAATCTTAATAGGTCAATATAAATCCGATTTTATGATATATTTGAATATATTCTTGACCTAATTGAAGATATTTATCAATTAATTAAATATTAATTTCCTTATATGATAATTGATTAATTATTTTAATTAAATTGGTAAATTGTTTTGCAAGAAATAATTAAATAAATCAAATAGGGATAATTATGTGATTAAATGTTGATTTAGACTATTTGCTATTTGATCCCCTATGTTTTGAAAAGTTTAAAACTTGCCCTCAAGTTTTGAAATTTATGTTTTGTGATTAAAAGTTTAATTTAGACAATTTAAATTTCAAACACTAAAATTTTACAAGTTTAAAATTCAACCCTATACTAATATAATATTACAAGATTAATATATATATATATATATATATATATATATATATATATATATATATATGTATGATTAAAAATGCTAGTCTTACCGTTAGTAGGCCTCATTCACGAAGTCGGTCTATAAGGTGGGTATAAGGTTGCTGCCTATAAAATGGCGCTTAATGGGTGTACACTCACACTCACCGCTTGCTTGATCGGTGAAGGGTCGTTAGCCGAACGGGTAGGATAGGGCAACCTCATCTCCTCATTAAAAGTATAATATGAAATACAAAGTAACTACATGTTTTTCAAAAAATTCCCAATCCTAGTTATTTTAGGAAAAGTGAATTGATGCAATCCCATGAAATTACACTTTGCACCCTTGCTAAGAAGTTAGTGGAGCGTGTGTGGTTTACCGACACACTAATTGGTTCTAACCAAAGGTGGCAAAGGGTGATTCATTGTTTATCATAGTTCGATGGAGCGTGTGTGGTTTACCGGCACATCGAATAGGTGATTGTTACAATGAAGGCACCATGTGAATTTGCATGGTAATTCACACCCACTTCATGATCCTCGGTATCCCAGTCACAAACGAGAGGGGCATATCGAGATTTAAGCATGCCATTGAAAAGTTCAATGAATCTCATCAAAACCTAGGAATTCTCAATACATTTAGAACTTAAAGTTATGTTTTCATGGTGGAGAATTAGTGAATCATCATCCACTTACCTTCAAATTGTTTGCGTGTTAGATTACGACATCCCTTTTCTAATATGTAAATATTGTTGTTGGATCCTAGCCCTAATTTTTCTTATTGGGTGATAATTAGGGATTCAAATTCTAATTTATCTCTGTCCTTTCTATTTGTAGATGTCGAACGCGAATAACGCTGCTGCTAGCTCGTTCACATTGATGAGCCTTTGCCAAAAGGTGACTTTCGATGGGACGAACTTTAGCGAATGGATAAGATACATTCGCACGATTGCTCGCTACGAGGACAAGGAGTATGTCCTCGATGAGAAGCTCGAGAAGATCAACCCAGAAATCGCTACTCCGGCTGAAATGACTGCTTTTGAGACTCATGAACGTGATGCAACGAAGGTTCATTGCATCATGATAGCCACAATGAACGCCGAATTCCAAAATTCCTATGAGGACATGTATCCGTACGAAATGCACCAAGACTTGTTGGAGAGATACCACCAGAATGCGAGGCAGGAACGTTACGAGATATTCACTAACATGATCTCCGCTAAAATGGGTCATGGAGAATCTCTAACCGTGCACCTGCAAAAGATGCAAAGGTATGTCGATCATCTTCGCAAGTTGAATGTTGACTTTGGGGAAGACTTGGCAATCGACATGGTGCTTCACTCCTTGCCTCCGTGTTACAATCAATTTAGGATGACCTACCACATGAACAAGGAAAAGGTCACCCTAAGTAAGCTCCAAGGTCTCCTTAGGGTTGCTGAGAGCAACCTCAAGGACAAGTTTGTTGCACCCACTCTCAATCCACCCGCTACTCCTGTTTTGGCCATTGGGCAAGGAAGAGGCAAGAAGAGGAAGGCTCCGTCTAAGAGCCACCGCAAGGGAAAGTCCCGAGATGGTTCCTCTTCTAGTGGGACCAAAGTTGATCTCGCTAAGCCTAACCCTAACCCAAAGGAGGCAGAGTGCCACCACTTCCATAAAATAGGGCATTGGAAGAGAAGCTGCCCAGACTACCTGCAAGCCATCAAGGAAGGAAAGATCAAGCCATCTTTCGCAAGTATATACACAATTAAATATAATGATTCATCTCATGCTATTTCTTGGGTACTAGATACCGGGTGTGGTTACCACATTTGTTCTGAATTGCAGGGACTAAAAAGAAATAGGGATGTGGAGCATGGAAGAATAAATCTAATCATGGGGAACAGAAGATCGTCGCCTGTGACCAAGATTGGAGTGTATTCTCTAGTGCTTAGGAATGGTTTATGAACAATTGTTGCTATTCGCCAGAAATGGCAAGAAACATCATTTCATTTCATGTTTTGTTTAGACAAGGATTTAGATTTTCTTTTAATAATGAGAATGGTTCTATTTATGCTTATCTAAATGGTGTCTTATATTTTGAAGCAATACCATGTAATTGAATTTATGAAATTGTTATGATTGTAGATAACCTAGGAAATGATGTTTTACGCATGGATTCTTCCAATAGTATGGATAGAGCATCCTTGTGGCATTGTCGTCTTGGACATATCAACAAGAAGTGCATAGCCCAACTCCAAAAGGATGGAGTGTTGGAGTCATTCGACCTTAGAGATGATGACACATGCGAGTCTTGTTTACTTGGAAAGATGACCAAGTCACCCTTCACTAGTACATGTGAAAGGGGTGAGGGTTTATTGGACCTCATACATACCGATGTATGTGGACCGTTTAGATCGACCACAAAGGATGGGAACCGCTTCTATGTGACTTTTACCGATGACTATAGTAGATATGGGTATATCTACTTAATCAAGCAAAAGTCAGAAATGTTTGAAAAGTTCAAAGAGTTCAAGAATGAAGTGGAGAATCAATTGGGCAGGAAAATCAAGATGCTTCGATCCGATCGAGGAGGAGAGTACCTAAGTCTTGAATTCCATGACTATCTCAAGGAGTGTGGAATAGTTTCACAATTGACGCCACCTAGAACATCGCAGTTGAATGGTGTGGCAGAAAGGCGTAATCGAACCTTGTTAGACATGGTCCGCTCTATGATGAGTCGTGCTTCACTACCTATCTCATTCTGGGGGTATGCCTTAGAGAATGCCGCCCATATCCTTAACCGAGTCCCTACTAAGAAGGTTGCCAAAACACCTTACGAGATGTGGACAGGGAAAGCTCCCTCGTTAGCACATATCAAGGTTTGGGGTTGTGAGGCTTTCGTAAGACAAGATACTCACGACAAGCTCGAACCTCGTAGTGAGCGATGTATTTTCATCGGCTACCCGCAGAAATCCTTTGGATATCTCTTCTATAGACCAAAGGACAATGTTGTCTTCGTTGCGAGGAGTGGAGTTTTCCGAGAGCGAGAGCTCATAAGCCAAGGAGATAGTGGGAGGCAAATCGAGCTTGAAGAGATTCAAGAGTCGATTGATGAAGGAACCTCTACCGTTGGCGCTCAACCCGAGGAGGAAAATCCGGTTGAACCAATTGACGAGTCCTTGCCTCTTAGACATTCCGAAAGAGTTAGAGTTCAACCCCAGTTTTATGGTTTTCATATTACTACCGAAGGGGACACGTATATTAGTGATGGTACACTAATAAATCTAGATGAACCTAATAGCTATAAGGAAGCCATGGCAGGATCGGAGTCTACGAAATGGAAGGAGGCAATGGACAGCGAGATCCAGTCCATGTATGACAACCAACTTTGGAATTTGGTTGATAATGTACCCGGACGTAAGACCGTTGGGTGCAAGTGGATCTTCAAGAAGAAGACCGACGTGGATGGAAACGTACACACATATAAAGCGCGATTGGTTGCGAAGGGCTTTACTCAAACTCCCGGAGTTGACTATGATGAGACCTTCTCACCAGTTGCGAAAATAAAATCTATTAGAGTGATGCTAGCGATTGCCGCATTTCATGATTATGAGATTTGGAAAATGGTTGTCAAGACTGCTTTCCTCAATGGGAAACTAGCTGAGGATGTTTACATGGCTCAGCCAGAGGGTTTTGTGGATCTGAAGCATCCGAATAGAGTGTGTAAGCTTGAGAAGTCCATTTATGGACTTAAGCAAGCATCTCGCAGATGGAATCTTTGCTTCGATGAGAAAGTCAAAGAGTTTGGATTTGTACGAAGCGAAGATGAATCATGTGTATATGTCAAAGCCAGTGGGAGTATAGTGAGCTTCCTCATTCTGTATGTCGATGACATACTGCTCATAGGAAACGACGTCCCGACACTACAGGAGGTTAAGTCCTGGCTCGGGAAGTGCTTCGCTATGAAGGACCTAGGAGAGGCTTCCTATATTCTGGGAATAAGGATAGTGAGAGAACGAAGTAAGAGACTAATAGGACTTAGTCAGAGCACTTACTTAGTTAAAGTACTAAAGTGTTTTAGTATGGGAAACTCAAAGAAGGGAGAATTACCGATACAAAGTAATGCCAAGTTGAGTAAGACTCAAAGTCCGAGTACCGAAGCTGAAATAGCATAAATGAGCCAAGTTCCATACGCTTCCACAGTTGGCTCAATCATGTACGCTATGACTTGTACTCGCCCTGGTGTAGCCTTTGCTTTGAGCATGGTTAGTAGATATCAAGGGAACCTTGGCAGAGCCCATTGGATTGCGGTCAAGAATATCCTTAAGTACCTTCAGAGGACGAAGGAATGGTTTTTAGTCCTCGGATGGAGTGATGACTTGAAGGTGCGAGGGTATAGTGACGCCAGCTTTCAGACCGACAGGGACAACTACCGTTCGCAGTCGAGCTGGATCTTTACCCTGAGTGGAGGAGCAGTGACTTGGAAAAGTTCCAAGCAGGAAACCGTAGCTGATTCAACGTGAGAATCAGAGTACATTGCAGCGAGCGAAGCGTCGAAAGAGGCAATATGGTTGAAGAACTTCATCGGTGATCTTGGATTTGTGCCTGCCATAAAGGAGCCCATGGAGATTTTCTGTGATAATGAAGGAGCAGTTGCCTTGACCAAGGAACTGAGGGATCATGGTAGATCTAGACATATCGGTAGAAAATATCACTTTATTAGACATCGAGTAGAAGAAGGACAACTCGTAGTAAAGAGGATATCATCAGAAGATAACCCAGCAGATCCGCTTATGAAGGGACTGAGCAGGGTTAAGCACTTGCAGCATGCTAGGAGTATTGGGCTGAAGGATGATATTAGTATAGATTAGATAGTATTAGAAACATGTAATAGATAAATGTAATTAACATTTGATGATTAAATAAAAGAGTATTATTTATGAGTAATGTTACTGTCTTATGTTAATTGTTTAACTATTGTTTCACTTTGCATGTTTTGACTTCCAGGATAATTGAGTTTATTAAGAATAATCGAATTATTCAAATTATCCACAGTCGTTCATATGTTGGAAGTAGGTATGAATGAAGATTGTCATGAATTGGTTTGTAGATTGTCTAAATGGTAATAGACATAGCAAAAGTTTGCTGCAACGTTCATGAGTGCTTATGAACTAGTTTTGAGCATTGGAAGAAACTCGCGCTTGCTGGAATTACCTTATGGAATATGATAAGAAGGGTGATCGCAAGACGATAATATCATATGGTCTTAAAACCTAGATATATGGTTTGTTATTTGTTGATTGGTTGTACATTGATAATGCGAAACCGCATCAGTAACTTGATGTTATAAAATGCATTGGTTGATTAATGAATAGTAAATGCATATAAGTCGAAGTTTATATGTTACTTTTATCCTAAGAGGGTAAAAGCGATATCTCGGCCGCTCGATGATTTGATTTGACTTATGTGCCGGGCCCAGTCAGAACTCAATTGATGTGTTCGATTAAGTTCTATGTCAAATAAATCTGAGATCGAGAAACCAAATGCTAGACAATTGGTTCCATGTAAATGTCTGCATGATATCAAAACAGAGGACTGTACGATCCCTTATCTAAAGGACAAGATTGATAAGATCAGAGCTTGACAGCGTCTTTGAGAGCTACGATTGCTAATCGGATTATACTTTTATATAGTTACTAGACTTATCCAAGTGGGAGACTGTTGGAATAGTGTCTAAGGCTGCAACTATATTAGGCAAGTATTTGACCCGGTTGTGCATGGTCCTTTTGGGTTGCCTTCACCATAGCAACTTGATAGGATGATTTATAATGAGAGAAGAAATATTATTAGTATATTATGAGAATAATATAAGGAATAATATTATTATTATTTGATTAATATAAGTCATAAATTAATTAGGAATTAATTTGGTGACTTAAAGAGATTAATTAAATAAAGGGGCATAAACTGTCAATTGTATGATAGTTGTACTTTGGGCTATAATCCCTTATGGATAAGGGGGGACGATTTTGAGGCTTTGGATAGAACTTAAAATCGTCCAAGGCTTATTATTAGGGTATTGGATTGCTTAGGGCCTAAGTTATCCAATTAGCGTTTAAGGGTGAAACCCTAGGAGCCTTATTAGTATAAATAGACCCTAGGGGTTAAGGGAAATCGGCACTCTTGTCTCTAAAGAAACCCTGGCCGATTTCTTCCTCCTCTCTCCTCTCTCTATAATTATCCTCTTGCTATTTGGTGTTTGTAAGCCATTAGAGGAGTGACAATTGTGACTCTAAAGCTCCAAGGACAAGAAGATTCAAGCAAGTGATTCAAGCAAGTGATTCAAGGTAATCTTTCAAATCTGATTTCTTATATTATTATACTCTAGTAGTCATTAGAAGTCTTGGATTCAATGCATATTCAATTAGAGAAACCTAGATCCAAGCATTAGGGTTTGTATGTGCACATAGGAATGTTCATATGGCTAAAACCCATCATCTATTTCCCTTCGACGCAAGCTAGTATCATTACCGCTAGGTGTTAATCTAATATTTATTGCGACTATTTAGGAATGACAATGTTTAATAAGTGTTAAACAAAACTTTTCAACCACTATGTACAGACAGGGGCCAGCCATGAAACACCGGAGGGTAGGACCATTTTCGCATTATAGCACTTCTGAAATCCAACAACCACTATGTTTAATCATTGCTCCCCAAGGCAAGCTAATAGGGTCAATAAATATGTTTTCTAACAACTCCTAGAGTTATGAGGACAACTCATGCATCTCAGGCGGCACAAGGCGATATGGAGCCTTGACAATCGAGGCAGCACAAAGGATCAGGTTGATACTAAACTCCACCTGCCTCTCGGGCGGCACACCTAGAAGATCATCGGGAAAGACATTTGGAAATTCCCTCACCATAGGGACATCGGAAACTGACTTCTGCTTCTCCTCTCGAGTGTCAACTGTTGGATTATGTGTCTAAGCCCATAACTATAATTGGTATGTACTTGACCTGATACTGCATGGTCCATTTGGGATGTAACACTCTAGAACAATTTGATAGGATGGATATTTGAGAAAAAGGTTCTTTGTGATTTATTAATATATTATAAGTATAATATATTAATTGATAAATCATATTATTTAATTAGTATTGATCAAGAATTAATTTGGAATTAATTTAGTGATCAAAAGAGACTAATTAAATTAACAACGACTAATTGTGTAAATCAGTGATACATATGGTTTGGGCTATTGATCCATGATGGAATAAGATTATGTGAAAGTCCATGAAATATTAGTCCATATGAATTATGGATCATAAGCCTAAGTGTAAGAAATAGGGTTTGCTTATGACTCTTGGAATTCTAAACTACATATGTATTCCTCTAAAGCCAAAATCGTACACTAAGTGTTCTTAGAAGCTCTAGCCAATTTTGATTCTTTAACCTCTCTCTCAAATTCCTCCTCTTGTTCTTGGTTTGTTATAAGACATTTGAGGCATCACACTTGAGGTGCTAGACTCTTGAAAGACCAATTCCTACAAGCTACAACAAAGAAGTAATCTTCTAACTTACTTTTATGATTAATATGTCAAATTGTATGCTAGATGTTGCTTTCTAGCTTTGGAAAAAAAATTGCATGTATAACTAAAGAAAAATTAGATCCAAAGCTATTAGGGTTGTATGTGCAACATAGGAGTGTTAGAATACATAAGACCCAACAGTGGTATCAGAGCAATGGGTAGTTTTCTGTTATATTGTTGCTTGCTTAATTGTTCAAAGCTGGAAAAGTTGAAAAACTGCACTCTGACATGAGGACTTGACGAGTCCATACATGAACTCGTCGAGTCCATTAACCGCGTCGACGAGTTGGATCATCTATTGGCAGTTTTTCGGGTTTTTTGGCCTCAATTGGATTAGAATCATTACCACAAACTGCTTTGTATCATAAAATCTGTTTTTTTATATGGTAGTGATTATTCTCATCCAATTAAAAGATAAATTTTCAAATTTAAAGATAATTACTAGTTTATATGATCAAGCTAATTATTTGTAATTTTTTATTTGAAATTATCTTACTACAAGAATTGTATTATGATCAAATTGGTAAAAGATAAAAATGGTTATTTTATAAGTTTATAATTTGATCTAAATGTTTTTAAGGAGTTACAAATTTTGTCATCAAATTTGGAACTCAAAAGTTTTGAAGGAGTTACAAATAAATATTAGTGAAATTGATCTTAATGTTTTTGAAGAGTTCCATAAGTTATCGAACTTGAAAAGTCTCATCTTCATAAAACAAATTAACTCCTTAAGTTATGAAGTTCAAAAGTTTTTCAAGAATTACAAAACTTGCCCTCAAGTTTTAAAAGTTGAAATGTCTCAATTAAGAAACGTTGAATTCATAGAATAGTTCAATTAAGAAACTTATGGGCTCATAACTTAAAGTTAATTAAATAGTTTTAATTTGATTTAGCATCTTTATGTTTTTGAATAGTTCAATTAACTCTTATGGACTTTATTAATAGTCAATTAAATATTTAATTAAAAGAGTATTATTAAATCCATAATGATATGGTTTAAGTTTAATTAAATTAAGAGTATAATTTATTAATAGATTAAACCATCAAGTATTTTAAAAGTTTAAAATACACCCTTATACTATATAAAATTAAAAGTCTAATATATATATATATATATATATATATATATATATATATATATATATATATATATAAGTATAATTAAAAGGTCGGTCTTACCGTTAGTAGGCCTCATTCATGAAGCCGGTCTATAAGGGGATATAAGGTTACTGCCTATAAAATGGTGGTTTAATGAGTGTCGACTCTCACCCACCGCTTCCTTGACCGGTGGAGGGTCGTTAGCCGAACGGGTTTAACAGGAAATTTAAATCCTCATTAAAAGTATAATGAAATATAAAGTAACTAAAATTTGATAAATTCCCAAACTTAGTTACTTTAGGAAAAAATGTGAATTTGGTGCTAACCCATGAAATTGCACTTTACACCTTTCTAAGTCGTTAGTGGAGCGTGTGTGGTTAACCGGAACACCAATTTGGGACTAGCAAGGGTGGAAAAGGGTAGCTTGATGTTTATCTTTGATCAATGGAGTGTGTGTGGTTAACCGACACATTGATTAGGTGATATGTAACATGAAGAGTACCATGCTAATTTGCATGGTTATTCACACCTTGTTTGTGACCCTCGACATCCCAGTCACAAAATTTAGAGGGCATAATCGAGATTTAAACATGACATTGAAAAGTTCAGTGAATCTCAAAGAATCTAGGAATTTCAATTCATTAAAAACCTAAAATTCATTTTCATTTTTCATGGTGGAAATTGGTAAATCGTCATTTACCTACCTTCAAATAATTTGCAATTGGATTACGGCATCCCTCTTCCGAATTGTAAATTATTGTGTTGGGTCCTAGCCTTAATATTTCATTTAGGTGTTATATTAAGGACTTAAGTCAACTAAACTTGAATTTTTCCTTTGTAGATGTCTAGTTCAGACAATTATGGTCTTCCCAAATCTTTTGGAAAAAGCTTTCCTCATGAAGATGATGTTCCCAGAAATCATACTTCACTTCCTCCACCTCCTCCAACAATTCTCCCTAACCCACATGTCCAAAAACTTGAAAATTTCAAGGTCACTCAAGCCCTATTGGCTAGCAAACACCAATATGGAAGGTCTGTATGCACATGTCTTGAAGATGAAGTCCCGTACTGACAGGATGGGAATGTTGGGTGTCGTAGTTTCAAGGAAGTTGGATGTAGACTTGGTTCTTTTCCTTAGTCATATAACGGGTTCCTTAAGGACTAATATATGGAAGATAATGACATGACCCTTATTGATCTAACATATTTGCTTGTTGCTGCTGAATCAGCAATGATTTGGCACACTGGTAAAACAAATTTGATTGGAAGATCTACTTTCCAAACTTCCATGGACAATGACACTGGAAACATTAGAAGTCCAGAAAATATTTCTCTTTCCAAGGGAAAGGGAAAGGCTAAGTCTGAGATTGTCCCATGTACCATTCTGAAAGAGTTTGTTTGCTTCTATTGCCAAGAGAAGGTGCATTGAAAACGAAGTTGTCTTGATTACCTGAGAAATCTAAGAAAGGGTAAAATCGAATTTTATGGTTCTACTTCAGGTAAGTCCGTTATCTAACTCTATTAAGATCCTATTTGGAGATTCTTAATACATGATGTGATAAGATTAGATTTTGATGTTTTGAAGGATCAAAGAAGAGAAAGGAAGCTTAAAGAAAGAGCAGGCTGAGTCTGATTGCGAAGAAATGGATTTCGATCGCATGATTCGATGATCGGATTTTTGAGCTGCTGCTTAGGAGTTCTGATAGACTGCTTAGAAATATGTAGTAACATAGTTTTTATATGTAATTGCATTGTAAGGATAGGTTTTTCCGCAAATTTTATAAATAAAGAAATTTTTGTTTTATCTTATTTATATTTCCTTGCAATGGAATTTGTGAAAATTGATGTATGTATGTTTCTATTTTTTAGCAATATGGATCCAATTCTTTCATTTGTGGTAGTGTCATAATTTACCAAATAAGGAAAGATTCTCATTAACCAAGTTTCATTTGGACAGAAACTTGGAATCATGCAACTTGTGTTGTATGATGAGTGAGAACCTTCATCTTTGGGACTAAGGAATCTAGTACACATCATTGTGCACTGGTCAGGTCCACCACAAAGAACGACAAGACTATTCATCATGATTTACTAAAAGTTTAGTAAATATGGTTATACTTACAAGATTAAGTGTAATTTTGAATCATTGGAAAAGATTCAATGTATAGCATAACGAATAAGAAGAATTAATTAGGCAGAAAGATAAAAGTTTCTCCAATCTGAAAAGAAAGGAGAGTACGTTAGCATCATCTTTTATGATCATCTTCATGATTATGAAAACCATATCACAATTGATCCTCTGAGGACACCTTAGTACATTTGTATGGCTAAGAAGAGGAATCAAAAATTGTTGAAATGGTTAAATCAAAAGGTGAGTCATACTTCGTTCCAATATCAAGTCTTAGAGGCATACTCCAAGATTGTGACTTGGGTGTAATATCTTAAGTAGGCTTACAACACATTTGTAATTAGTAGTTGTGGTGTCTTGGATAAGACAAAGGACCAACTAAGACCGATTATATGAAGTGTCATTCTTAATAAGAATCCACACTAACTCATGAATATTTGTTTGTTAAGGAATGTTTCTTGACAAGAGGATCTTATATTTCAAGGAGTCAGTGGGGGTCTTAAGGACCTTGAAAAATGTAACATCCAAAAAATTCAAGCCAATTTAAAAATTTTGAAAACATTTAAAACCATTCATTTATTACAATTTGTTTTCAAAATAGTTTAAACATCATAGTTCCGAGAAATCATAATCATAAATCGAGGAAGTGTACGGTCACGCCTTCGCCCTCCCGCAGTCATCCGTTGTACCTGAAACAATAATCGATAAATGTAAGCTCAAAGGCTTAGTGAGTTACCCCCAAAATATCCATACACACATCAATACACATACAATAACAATAACATCATACTATGGGTCCAATCATCCATCGGGATGGAATACCCCCAGGCCCCTCATTAATCGGGTTGGACTGCCAACATACTGTGGGTCCAATCAACCATCGGGTTGGAATACCCCAGGCCCTCAACCATCAGGTTGGAATGCCCACATACTACGAGTCCAATCATCCTCGGGATGAAATACTCTCGGCCCACAACCATCGGGTTGGAATGCCCACACACAATACATATATAACAGATACTATAGGTCCAATCATCCATCGGGATGGAATACCCCATGCCCCTCAACCATTGGGTTGGAATGCCAACATACTATGGGTCCAATCAACCATCGGGTTAGAATACCCCAGGCCCTCAACCATCAGGTTGGAATGCCCACATACTATGCGTCTAATCATCATCGGGATGGAATACTCTTGGGCCACAACCATCGGGTTGGAATGCCCCCATAACCAATCAAACATGTGTACCTATATCAAATAATCATATAACAGTCTATAAAGACAACATACTAGGGTCCTATCATCCTCGGGATGGAATACCCTCAACTACTAATCAATCATGTGCATATATAACAAATAATCTCCTACCAACATACAGACAGTCAGACCAAACTATAGGTTACTAAGCATAACCACATCCTATCTACCAGGATACCGATCTAACAGATCATACTAGCATATAACCATCCTATCTACCAGGATACCGAGCTAACCTATCACAACAGTAACAATTCCAAATAACAAATCAAAGGGCCGACCTTGGTGCCTTAGACCCTTGAGTACGGTGAGGATAAGTCACCTCGCAATGCCGATGTGAACTGAAGAATCGAACTCCCGAATCGCTGCCTCACCAAAAATCCCAGACTATCCAAATAATGAACATTAAGTCAATAAATGGGGATACTAATTTGACCAAGAGTCCTTCAAGCAATCATAGTACATTTTGCTCTTCCTCTAATTTGGGCCAAGGCCCGATACCAAATCCATGATCCACAAGTCCACATATACAAGGCCCATTATTGGCCCAATTTTCCAAATTGGGCCCAACTCCTTAATTGGGCCTCATTCAAAGATCCAAATTCAAAACTGGCCCAAACACCATTATTCAGAAAGCCCAGCAAGGCCCAAGTCCAAAAATTCAAAAAGCAGTCCAAACCCGAAGCCCAAATCGTTAAAGGCCCAATAGAGGGCGTACGCTGGGCGCACTCCTCTAGTATGTTGGGCGTACTGTGCCTTGTGTTGACCACCATCAGGGTGGTTTACCCAGTATGTTGCGCGTACTGGATTTACGCGGGGCGTACGCGAGCTGTTCTTAAAACTCTAATAAGTGCTTAATGGCTTAAGCACTTAAGCCCAAATTTCATATCCATTGACCAAATGTGCCTTAGAACCATAAAGTCTTGAACTTTATTACTTTGGACGTCCATAAAGTTCTTAATACATGGTCTTAATCCCTTAAGACCCTTTTACTACATGCATGGGACACCTTCAGCCATTGGGACATCATTTTTATCACTTAGGACCCTTTCTAAAGTCTGAAAGGACAGCTCATTTCGTCGAAATCATAACATGCACCAACTTGGGAACTTTTGGGACAAGAATGGTTCCATAAAGCTAGAATGGCTAGATCTATATCATTCAAGCATAAAGTTTGAAGCTTTTTACCTTCTGGAGATTCTAGGGCACCAAACAACTTTAGATCTACAAGATTGTTCTCCTTCTCCAACTCCTTGATGCAACACCTTCCTCTCTAACTACTCAAAATACACTCTATAAGCTCACACACTCAAGGAAATGATTAGGGTTTGGGGAAAACAACTCTAAACAGTGGAGGCTGAGGTAAGTGAGGGTTATGAGCTCATAAGTTTGTTTATATAGCACTCAAACCCTAAATATTAGGGTTTCCTTCTTTCATGAGTACGCCCAGCGTACACAAGTGTCTACCCAACATACTAGGTTGCGCCTAGTACGCTCAGCGTACCCTTATGTACGCGCAGCGTACTCCTCCTCATCCCAAAATTGCAACTTAGCCCTTAGGCTTTTCATAGCTTTACCTATCCATCCCCAGGGACTATAAATGACAAATCTTGGGATGTTACAACTCTCCCTCACTTAAGCTAGGCTTCGTCCTCGAAGCCTGCTGCGGCGAACAATTCAGGATAATGCTCCCGCATCTTGGACTCTGGCTCCCAAGTCTACTCGGACCCTTTCCGATGCTGTCACTAGTCTCCCTACATAGTTCAAGTGCTCTCCGACCTAAACATCACCCAGCGATACAACCGCCTACTCATCCAATTTGCGCCTTTGCAGCTGCCAGACGTGAAAACCGATGTAAATCCAACCGAACCTTTTCAAAAGGTCTAACCTACATGCCACTTTGCCAACCTGACAAAAATCATGATGATCCAAAGTATCGGAAACCCAACTTTCCCCCTTCCTAAAGCGGACCCTTTCGTGCTGACAAGATAGTGCGTCCTTCAGCTCCCAAAATATCATACGTAATCAACCCACTCATAAACATGAACACTCATGCTTGGCCTAATCATCCTCAGGCTGGAATACCAGGAATTCCTACAACGGGTCCAGTCATCCCTAGGATGGAATACCCTCGTATCCCATACATGTTTGGCCCAATCAACCCTCGGGTTGGAATACCAAACATATCAGGTCCAATCAATCATAAGGTCCGGTCATCCTAAGGATGGAATACCCTTGATTGGAATACCTCTGTGAACATAACTCGGGTCTACTCATAACTTGTGATCCAAGGATCTATCCTTGTGTCTCATCCACTATCCTCTGATTCGTCACAACCGAGTACAACTCCCCCGAATCTCAACAAAACATCCATTCCAAATGCGCTCCTACAAGAGACATAGCTAACACAATCTCTATGCCCATAACCTATGACTGGAATACCCTTACATGGTCCTTAGTATAGGTTTGGATTGATTCTAAGCCCATAACATGAGTCTGGTATGCCCTCTCCAGTCCTTAGCTCATGACTGGAATGCTCCCGATAACCTATCGACACCGTTGTCATCACTTCAGTTTGCCCCAACACTCCATCCTAGAGATTCTAACCTCCTCCATTGCCTAAGAAGGCCTAGTAAATGTCCATCACAACACCACCAAGTGTCATAGTACCAAAACCTCACCCTACACTATCCATTTATATAACAAGTTGCTACCCCATAACATATACTCAATACCCGATCAAATAACTAACAAATCCATACAAAGTATTTAGCATGACTGGACCGCCTCACCAGGCCTTCAGCTTATCTAGACCACCCTCAGAACCTTCAGCATGTCTGGACCGCCTTTCTGGGCCTTCAGCCTGTCTGGACCGTTCTCCAAGCCTTCGGCCTGACTAGTACGCCCCACCGGCCTTCAGACTATCCGAACCGCTATAAACTGTTGAGCATCACCCTGCACCACCCCCCTCTTGGTGCTCTCTCCCATGCAGCCTGTTCTCACCCACTTGGGGGTTTTGAACTCCCGGTCCCTTCCATGGACTATAACCCCGGCCTAACCCTAGGCCTCATGTCGATCGTCCACCCTCTCGGAAAACCATGGTCTGATCTCTGACCCGCGTATCTACCACATGCGCTAAATAACCAGCACACCTGTGCTGAATGTATTATTGAGCCTTGGTAGTTAACAAAACCCTCAATCTATCACTCAAAAAACCCTCAGAGTCGAGCACACACTCAACCGAACACCCGAACTGAACTCAATTCATGACTAAAACCACAACATGCTTCCCCAAATTCTGTTATCAAGCACCAAGAAGACGTGTTCCTTATGCTGGGGAGTTTTACCGAACCCCCAACTAGCACAACCCTCAAACCAAGCGGCCATTGGGGCCTCCATTCTCCCTGTCGTGTTGCAAAAGTTATCCCCGTTTCAAAACCACTCCCGCTTCTGCATCCTGGGGTAACTCTCCCCCCCCCCCCCCCCCCGATAGATTCGACTAAGCCTTCACAATACATGAAAATTGAAGGATTCCCAATCCTTCTTACTTCCCAACGATCGATCCGATGACAACCAACTCTTTCCAACTAGTGCTCCATTACTAGCCAATCCCAATTGATCTCACACTTCTAAGAACCAGATGAACACTTCCAGAATCCCAGTGAAACAGAAAATCACTAATGCTTGAATGACCTCACACTCAAGTCCTGAAGACCAAAATATAGATCCTCCACCTAATACCTCGGCGACGAGCTATTTCCCTTGGCGCTTTCTTCCATTAATCACTAACGGTTGCTAAAACCACTAAATACTAACAATGTTGAATAACCCTACTGGGACCCTATCCGCAGGCTTCCCACATAATACCCCTCTTGCTAAGGTGCTCCCAATAAGTCTCTCACTCTCGAGCTCTAGAAATCATTATATTCAGGGTTCGTACCCTGACTTACTCACCCGCTCAAACGTCCACAGCTGAACTGCATTAGCTAAAGCAACCTCTGCCCTAAACCGGGCTACAAACTACTCCCCAGACGTAGTCTACAATCCTAAACGTGCAATTAGTCGCACAATCAATCCTTACTGCCCGATACAAGAGATTCAAGGAAAATCGGACCTCACAAAATACTTTTGCCACATTGACCTACCTGTGCTCATCGACACTGAAATAATGTTGCCAATCCCTGCAACCAACTAACCCCGAGCTGGAATACAACCTAATCCTGGGGTCACAAGCCTGCTCACTCCTTCGAGCTCAAAAAACTGAAATGGCACAATCCTTGCCCTATAAAATGACAGTCCAATCCCTCAATTAACCATGGAGGTCTTAATAGACCCGAACATCTCTGGCAATTGTCCCCGGACAATCTTGATCACCTCCTCCTGGATGATCTCACCGACACGATCCTCTGACAATACTAGCCTATCCTAGCTGCCAGCTTCCGATCCTAACCCGGATCCGGTCTCAAGACGTCTTGGATAATCCATACAATAACAGGGAACCAACTCCCAACTAAACCCTAGGGGTTGTGACTTCCTTGCTATGCGTATGGGTCCTGTGCTTTCAGTAGTAAGGGCCCATACTACCTTCCACACCTATCTATATTTGTCTCAAGTATCACCACAACACCCTAACAATATAGATAAATATAGCGAGCGCTTAATCCTCACTCCTAGAGGAATGCTAAATATCTCATAATTGGCCTATCGACTTCGCACAACCCACCCGTCCACCAACTGCCACATGACCCTCCATTGGTGCCAGTTAACTATTGCATGAATACAATCACATACCGCATGGCTTAAACAATCTTAGACTAAAAGATTTAATCCCATAACGATTGGACTCATATGAGAGCTGCACAACAGGACCAAATCCCTTACCCTAAGACCATTTAACCCATGTAGCATGTGACTTGGAGTATTCACCCAATAGTTAATTCACACGCAAAAGAGTCATACAACAATCAATGAGGTACTCTACATAAGATAAGGCATCAAAGATCAGGCAATTCTATCATACAATTCCTGAGGATCCCTATCTTATCACTAGCATGATGTTCTAACATATCACATAATCAAATAACTGCATGGTATTTTGGGGTCTACTTACTGGCTCCGGTTGATCATACACTTGCATCCTCCTTTTCTTATTTTGATAACCATTTAAAATCATTTTGAAAATATTTTCCTTAGTTTGAGACTGGATTCAAACGAGTGTTCCTCCAATTCACTCAAACCAAAGCTCTGATACCAACTTGTAACATCCAAAAAATTCGAGCCAATTTAAAACTTTTTAAATCATTTAAAACCATTCAGTGATTACAATTTGTTTTCGCAATAGTTTAAACATTAGAGTTCCCAGAAATCATAATCATCAATCGAGGAATTGTACGGTCACGCCTTTGCCTTCCTACGGTCATCCGTTGTACCTGAAACAATAATCGATAAATGTAAGCTCGAAGCCTTAGTGAGTTACCCCAAAAATACCCATACACACATCAATACACATATAATAACAATAACAACATACTATGGGTCCAATCATCCATCGGGAAGGAATACCCCCAGGCCCTTCAACCATTGGGTTGGAATGCTAACATACAATGGGTCCAATCAACCATCGGGTTGGAATACCCTAGGCCCTCAACCATCGGGTTGGAAAGCCCACATACTACGAGTCCAATCATCCTCGGGATGGAATACTCTCAGCCCACAACCATCGAGTTGGAATGCCCACAAACAATACATATATAACAGATACTATAGGTCCAATCATCCATCGGGATGGAATACCCCATTCCCCTCAACCATCGGGTTGGAATGCCAACATACTGTGGGTCCAATCAACCATCGGGTTGGAAAACCCCAGGCCCTCAACCATCAGGTTGGAATTCCCACATACTACAAGTCCAATCATCATCGGGATGGAATACTCTCGGGCCACAACCACCGGGTTGGAATGCCCCCATAACTAATCAAACATGTGCATCTATATCAGATAATCGTATAACAATCTATAAAGACAACATACTAGGGTCCTATCATCCTCGGGATGGAATACCCTCAACTACCAATCAATCATTTGCACATATAGCAGGTAATCTCCTAACAGCATACAGACAGTCAGACCAACTATAGGTTACTAAGCATAACCACATCTTATCTACTAGGATACCGA
This sequence comes from Lactuca sativa, assembly GCF_002870075.4. Taxonomy (NCBI): domain Eukaryota; kingdom Viridiplantae; phylum Streptophyta; class Magnoliopsida; order Asterales; family Asteraceae; genus Lactuca; species Lactuca sativa. The sequence continues at coordinate 37,977,867 of NC_056626.2, read as the reverse complement.
TCTAACAGATCATACTAGCATATAACCATCCTATCTACCAGGATACCGAGCTAACATATCACAACAGTAACAATTCCAAATAACAAATCAAAGGGCCGACCTTGGTGCTTTAGACCCTTGAGTACGATGAGGATAAGTCACCTCGCAATGCCGATGTGAACTGAAGAATCGAACTCCCGAATCGTTGTCTCACCAAAAATCCCGTACTATCCAAATAATGAACATTAAGTCAATAAATGGAGATACTAATTTGACCAAGAGTCCTTCAACCAATCATAGTCCATTTTGCCTTTCCTCTAATTTGGGCCAAGGCCCAATACCAAATCTATGATCCACAAGTCCACATATACAAGACCCATTACTGGCCCAATTATCTAAAATTGGCCCAACTCCCTAATTAGGCCTCATTCAAAGATCCAAATTCAAAACTGGCCCAACCACCATTATTCAGAAAGCTCAGCAAGGCCAAAGTCCAAAAAGTCAAAAAGTAGCCCAACCCTGAATCCCAAATCGTTAAAGGCCCAACAGAGGGCGTACGATGGGCGTACTCCTCTAGTACGCTAGGTGTACTCTTCCTTGTGTTGACCACCATCAGGGTGGTTGACCAAGTACGTTGGGCATACTAGTTTTATGCAGGGCGTACACACGTTGTTCTTAAAACTCTAATAAGTGCTTAATGGCTTAAGCACTTAAGCCCAAATTTCATATCCATCGACCAAATGTGCCTTAGAACCGTAAAGTCTTGAACTTTATCACTTTAAACGTCCATAAAGTTCTTAATACATGGTCTTAATCCATTAAGACCCTTCTACTACATGCATGGGACACCTTCAACCTTTGGGACATCATTTTTATCACTTAGGACCCTTTCTAAAGTCTGAAAGGAGAGCTCATTTCGTCCAAATCATAACATGCACCAACTTGGGGACTTTTGGGACAAGAACAGTTCCATAAAGCTAAAATGGCTAGATCTATATCATTCAAGCATAAAGTTTGAAGCTTTTTACCTTCTGGAGCTTCTCGGGCACCAAACAACTTCAGATCTTCAAGCTTGTTCTCTTTCTCCAACTCCTTGATGCAACACCTTCCTCTCCAATTACTCAAAATACACTCTATAAGCTCACGCACTCAAGGAAATGATTAGGGTTTGTGGAAAACAGCTCTAAACAGTGGAGGCTGAGGTAAGGGATGGTTATGAGCTCATAAGGTTGTTTATATTACACTCAAACCCTAAATATTAGGGTTTCCTTCTTTTATGAGTACGCCCAGCGTAAACAAGTGTACGCCCAACGTACTAGGGCGTACCTAGTATGTTCAGCGTACACTTATGTGCGCGTAGCGTCCTCCTCCTGGTCCCAAAATTACAAATTAAGCCTTAGGCTTTTTATGGCTTTACCCTTCCATCCCCAGGGACTATAAATGACAAATCTTGGGATGTTACAAAAAAATTCAAGAACTAATCAAGAATAAACCTGTTATTTATTGCTAGCACACGACTTAAAGTTTGTAACCTATCGTGTTGACATATTCTTGTTTCTGTGCCCATTCCAATTAAGTTGACTACGCATGTGAGTTCTATGAGTTATCAATTGTTTGCATAACAACCTGGAAAAAATGGTAGGCCCTTGAGCTGCCAGGTGGCAAAAAATTAAGATTGAACAAGTTCAGTCCACATGAGTTTAATTTTTTCATAGAGTTTGATTATGATAATGACAAATTCACATGGATAGGAACACATACACCAAAAAATCTAAGTGACATAAGGTTCTCTCCAATTCATGAAAATGATTGTGAGGAAACGCTTTCACTAAGTAGATTTTGAGGAGATAGCAGTTGTGTTAATTGCGTTCTCAAATTCGATTATGATTACGACATCCCTCTTCATAGTTCGAATTGTGAGAAATGGAAAATAGTTCGAATAATCAAAAATTATTGTTGTAAGTTCTAAAATAGTTTAGACACACATATGATATTTCTTATAAAAGGTGTATGATCTTAGATAAATACTTATCAAAACATTTCGTATCAAAAGTCTGAACTTTGGTATGAAAGTCAATAAGTATTGATTTCTATAAGTCCATCTTATTTCTTAGTACATGTCAAAGCTAGTGGGAGCATAAGTGTTATGCTATTAAAGAAATAATTGTTATGCGTGTGGGAGCATAATCATTATGGTAATTATGGCAAGTTAGCAATGTTAATTATAGAAAATAAAAGTTTCAATTCGCAAAGTTGCAGAGTTTGAAAAGTTGTTTTGCTATAACTATGGGAGAGGAACTCGTACTTCATTTCAAATCTAAAAGCTTAGATTGAAGTATTAATCAAACTTAGACATGAGTATATATGAATACCATGTTGAAATATTTCAACATTGGAAATTATATATATATATATATATATATATATATATATATATATATATATATATATATATATATATATATATATATATATATAGAGAGAGAGAGAGAGAGAGGGAGATAGAGAAATATTATAGCAAGAGACCGGTCAAGTATCATGTCTTTATGTAAGACATTATGAATCGTATCCCATATGCTTCGGGTATAGGATCGATTACATATGCTATAATATTCATGTGTTCTAATTTTCCAAATTCCTGGGGCATCAAAAGGGAAAAAGGACTATAACCGGATATGACTAAGTGATTAAACAACTGTCAAGGACAATCTAAGGCTCGCTGAGGATTGGTTACTTGGGACAGTTGGAAGTATAGTAATGAATGGACCATATTGACATTATTATGAATAGACAAGATTCTATTAATAATTAATTGTCATATGGCAAATATGGAAATGTTTCCATAATGGGAGTTGGATATTAGAAACTTTTGTGCAAGAAGCATGTTCACAGGAATGTACTTTGAATTTGAGACTTCGCTTCCTTGGAATTATTTTGTTAACAATCTCCAAAGGAATACTTTGTAATATCATTGGCAAGTCTATGTGACTTTTGTACCTCGACATTGCGAAAGGAATCATTGTGTAATAGTTTAGAATCTGACACATTCTAATAGTGGCAAGAATTTGGCATTCTTGCACTTGCAATAAAGATTTGGAGTTGTGAAGTGAGTTTCATTGAAGTTGTATTCAATTGACCTATTTCACAAAGAAAGGACCATAGGTAAACATAGTATGCATGCTTGGAGCATGGGATAACTATTGTTGTAATTCAAGTATAAAGTTGATAAATCAAAACATTATACAATGAATAATGTGTAATCAATATGGTGATTGAATAAAAGGTGTTTTATTTATATTCAAAAGTTTTGAGACGATATTGGATTCAAATATTCTTGTGTTTCACTTTGCATGTTTTGACTTCGCGAATAATTAGATTATTCAAACTATCCATTGTTGATCATACTTTGGAAGTAAGTATTGAAGCTAGATTGTCATGAATGGGTCTGTAGATTGTGTAAAGGTGTTTAGACATAGCACAAGTTTGTTGCAGTGTTCATGAGTACTCCTGTAATAAGATTTGAGTATTGGAATAAACCCACTCTCATTTGAATCACTTCATGGATTTTATCATGAGTGATCATGAGACGTTAATATCTTATATTCTTGAAACCAAGACATGTGAGTTGTGTTTTACAAGTCGGTTGCACATTGATGATATGTAAACGCATCGGTAACTCGGTGTTATAAAACGTATCATTGTGTGTGATTTGATGAGTAAATAGAGCAAACATATGGGTTGAGTTTTATCCATTCCTTTTACCCAATGTGGGATAAAACCGATATATGTGGGCCCCTCGATGATTTAGTGATGACAACCCTAAGCGCTTTGCCAAGCCTGGACTGATTTGATTTGTTAATTAGTCGTTCGTCATAAATCGGAAATTGAGAAACAACACGTTAACAGAGAGAATGATTATAATCCATGTCTCAGTTCATACGATATCTAGAATAGAGGAATATATGATCCCTTATCTTATGGGCACATTACTAATAAGATCAGATTTTGACAACAGTCTTTTTGAGAGCTACGATTGCCAATCAGAGTTTGAAGTCGTACTTGAAATTATAGTTATTAGACTTATCCAAGTGGGAGACTATTGGATTATGTGTCTAAGCCCATAACTATAATTGGTATGTACTTGACCCAATACAGCATGGTCCATTTGGGTTGTAACACTCTGGAACAATTTGATAGGATGAATATTTGAGAAAGAGGTTATTTGTGATTTATTAATATATTATAAGTATAATATATTAATTGAGAAATCATATTATTTAATTAGTATTGATCAAGAATTAATTTGGAATTAATTTAGTGATCAAAAGAGACTAATTAAATTAACGGGGACTGATTGTGTAATTCAGTGATAAATATGGTTTGGGCTATTGATCCGTGATGGACTAAGCTTATGTGAAAGTCCAAGAAATATTAGTCCATATAAATTATGGATATAAGCCTAAGTGTAAGAATTCGGGTTCGCTTATGAATCTTGGAATTCTACACTATATATGTATTCCTATAAAGCAAAAATCGTACACTAGGTGTTCTTAGAAGCTCTAGCCGATTTTGAGTCTCCAACTGTGACATCCCCAATTTCACGGCCAGAAAAGACCGATTTGTTTATGCTTTGTTTTATAAATCAGAGTGATCGTTTAAAGAAAATGGTTGCGGAATTTTTTCCCAAAACAAAATATGATAAGAGTTTATCAAAGCATTTCTTTAAAGAAATGTATTTTCATTATCAAAATCTCGGGATGTCATGTTCAATACAGACCAAAAGCATAAACATATCAAAATAGACCTTACAACTGTTATTTATAACTACTGATCTATAATCCAAAACCTCTCGTCAAGTCCACCAGCTTATACTCTTGTGCCATTACCTGTAATGCAAAGAAAACTGAGTGGGTTAGGCTTGGGAGTCTGGCGAGCAAATAGGGTTTTCAACCCACCATAATATAATTATTATATTTAATCATCAAACAATCAACCAAATTACCCATCCCCATTATCTTCTTTATTTCTTAAGGTTTTACCCTAATAATCAACTATCCTTCATTCATTCACTCCTAAGGATTTACCTAAGGAATTGGCACGAAGTCCATTGCTGCCAAAGTTTATCTATCAGGTACTAAGTCCATAGTTACCAAAATTTATCTCTCAGGTACTAAATCCATAGTTATCAGGCGCTAACTCCATAGTCACCAAGGTTCACTTAACAGTAGGCGCTAACTCCATAGTCACCAAGGTTTATCTAACAGTAGGTGCTAACTCCATAGTCACCAAGGTTTATACAATAGGTGCTAACTCCATAGTCACCAAGGTTCACTTAACAGTAGGTGCTAACTCCATAGTCACCAAGATTTATCTAACAGTAGGCGCTAACTCCATAGTCACCAAGGTTTATACAATAGGTGCTAGCTCCATAGTCACCAAGGTTTATACAATAGGCGCTAACTCCATAATCACCAAGGTTTATCTAACAGGCACTACGTCTCATAGTTGCCACTATTTCATCTACCCATGTTCTACCCAACATATTTTGTAGATATAAAATACATATATAGTTTGAATCATTTAACACCCGTATAAAAACATCAATTCCAAGCTCATCTCAAATAGACAAATAATATATATCACATAGAACGTATTTCATAGCTAATACTTTATATTTATGTGTTAGAAGAAAGTAACTACACACTCACACATATAAACAACAATATATATACACATAGCACGTATTTTATAAAATACTTCATATCTATGTGTAAGATGAAAGTGACTATACACTCACTTGGTTAGACGATGCTCGGACAACACTACAGCTCTAAGAGTAGTATTCTTCGGTGAAACTGGGATCACTTCGCATACCGGGCTTCTCGCGAGCAGAGCTTCGGATCGGAAACTCTTTTCTTCTCGGGATCTTCGGGCTTCGGGACTTGCTTCGGGTCTCAGGGTTGATACCAAGGCTTCGGGGGTATTTCTTTGCACGTAAATCGATGCAACACAGGTGAGAGATGAGAGAATGAGCAACCAAACTCGGCTGGCCCTTCAAATCTAATTATAGGGAAAAATCTGCCCTTGCCACGTCGTGGCACCTTTTTCCACGTCATGGGCTTGTTCGTCACTGCATGCGTCATCGCAAGTTGCATCCGGGGGACTCTCGGAGGTGTCAGAAGACTGGCCACGTCGTGGCACTGCTTGCCACGTCGTGGTATCTGACAGTTTTGGGGTTTCGCGCCCCGAACTTCAGAAATTCATAACTTTCGCATACGAACTCCGTTTTCGACGTTCTTTATATCGACGCAAAGGTGAGATTATGCTCTACAACTCTCGTTTAGACTCTATTGGCTAATTTTGATTTATTTTTAATATATTATAATTATATTACTTATATAATATTTTTAGTAGGCCGGGACAAGAAAACTCCGTTATAAACTCATAACTCCTTCGTTTGACGTCCGTTTTCGTCCGTCTTTCTGTCGTTGCACTACTATCGATGAGATATTAAATTCTCATTTAGATTGTTTCGGCTAAATAATGCTCTAACGTAAATTCACTATTTACGTCGTGCTGTGTCGTGCCGGTTTTTTCGCAAAACTTTGATAGGTCATAACTTCTTCGTTATAACTCGGATTTCGGCGTACTTTATATGTACGGAATCCTTGTAAGATATACTATAACTTAGTTAAGATTAATTCTTCTAAATAATCTTCCATCAAAAAGTCATTTTTGATGCTTATCGTCTCTAAATTGACTAGCCCTGATCTACGAGCGTTACACCAACCTCTCTCTAAAATTCCTCCTATTGTTCTTGATTTTTTATAAGACATTTGAGGCTTCACAATTGATCTTCTAGGCTCTTGAAAGACCAATTCCTACAAGCTACAACAAAGAGGTAATCTTCTAACTTACTTTATGATTAATATGTCAAATTGTATGCTAGATGTATGTTTCTAGCTTTGGAAATTTTTGTTGCATGTATAAGTAGAGAAAACTTAGATCCAAAGCTATTAGGGTTGTATGTGCACCATAGGAGTGTTAGAATACAAAAAACCCAACAGCAACCATGTAAGCAACGTAAATAGAACATCCATGCTGAAGATACTTCCTAGCCCGAGTGGGCGGAACAGAAGGCTGAAAATAGATCATCTAACTCTAGTACCCTCCCTAAAGATGGTCAACTCTCCCTAACTTGGGGTAGAAACTACAACTAACTGAAACTCACAATGAATCAATGCTCTGAACTGGCTCAACTGATCCATTCTCGCGATCACACATACATCTCTCATCAGAATAGGAATAAGGTCTATCGGAAATCCCATACCAAAGATTTTAGCATACAATCACAATAAAAATCTGAGGCTGAAACCATGTTGTCATCGACAATGGCTACCTCCAGATGTCGATCTAATTATCCAAGGGGAACACAAAAATCCATGCTAAATAATGACGACACAAAATATCGACTCGCTTCCAAGTCGAACAACACAAATGCAAGTGATGAATTTACTAGGAATGTACCTACATAAGCATGGATATAAGCATACAGGAAATACAAATGGACAAAAATATAAATATAAACATACTACTAACGATGTTTGGCACCGTCTTGGCCTCCTCATCTATCAAATGGAAAGATCTTCCTCAGGCCTTTGGGATCTCGGCCTTCCCCTGGCACCCATCATTAATGTGCAAGATCACAGGAGCTGGAGTCTGCACAGATTTTGAGGAAAGCAACAAGTAATCGGCCTTCACGTGGCCTGTCTGTTTGTAGTTGAAACAAACTCAAAAGACCTTTGGAAATTCCTTCGCAAATTTTCCCTCTTTTCCACACATGTAGCATACCGTCCTTCCCCGATAGGGACCCTCATGACCCTTACCACATTTGCTGCAAGTGCGGCCTCTCTGACTTCCTGATCTCATAGGAATGACTTTGAACCGCTTAGTTTCCGCATGTGACTATATTGGAATAGGCCTCTTTTCCATAATCTGACTCTCTTTCTCACCCTCTCTTGCCTGAGTCTCCAACTCAATCTCCCTCCTACTGGCATTGGATTGCAACTCAGCCAGTGAACGGTATTGGGTGTTCGTCACAAACTTTCTGATATCCTTTTTAAGTATACTCGAGTATCGGGTCATCCGCACTTGCTCTGAGGAAGCATACTATGGAAAAAACACGGACCTCTCAAGGAGCATCTTGGTGATTTCAGTTACCGAATCTATCGTTTACCTGAGCAACAAGTACTCATGGGCCAACCGCTCTTTTTCCATTAAAGGGACATATTCATCACGAGAATCTTAGTAAATCTCCCATGTCATTATAGCCCACTCCGTAGGTGAGTAACCAGTAGTCACAAACTTCCACCAGTCTTTTGCTCCTTGGTGAAGAAGGTACAACGCAAATCGAACCTTCAGGTCCTCCAAACATGAACAGGTATAGAAGCATCCCTTAACATAAAAAATACATCTCATCACATAAATTAGGTCCTTGGTCCCATCAATCTCCGAAGGCTTCATGTTGTTTAATTTTTGGTACTGCATCGAATCACTATCATGCGGTCTCGCAGCGGCAACGGCTGCGGCAGCAGCAGCCTCAGTGATAGCGGCGTAGCTCTCATCAAACTACTCAATCAACATGATCTTAATAGACATGAACATGTCCGGGATCTCTTCCCTCATCTATGTGGCCACCTCAGCGGCAATGATCCTATGGATCTCATCATCACTGGAACCAGGTCTCTCCGGATCACTAGAGCCTAAACCTAAGGTAGTCACCACCATACTGAAACATGCGAGTAAACGGGTCAAAATCAGGCCATAGCATACATATACTATATGCGTGTCCCTGTTAGCTTCTTAGAAGTCTTGATATTCTTCTTGAATCGCATATGGATCATGTGCTTGCAGTAGTACAGACCCATACTACCTTCCATACTTATTTGACTCAGATTTCCTCCCAATATCCCAATTTACTGAGCTACCTCACACTGATTTCATTTTCACACACATCTATTTACCTCACAGGGCCATGTCTAACTTCTATGTACTTGTCCTAGGTTCCCTCGACCAACTCCCTTACTACTAGTAGTCTCCATTAATCTTGGTAACTGCTCTGCGTATACCAGTCATACATAATCCATGATTTGATAGATGGTCAAATAAATGATTCTACCCAAAATCCACAACCAAACAAGGAATTGGAAATAAGGCTAAACCATATATTCTAGGGAAATAAAATCCTAATTATGTATAATAATAATGTAACACTCGGTTTCGAATCGCTTCATTATTCGGGGTTGTGGTGCGATCATCAGTTATCATAAGGCTTAGGGCCTTGGGGAAGAAAGGTTTTGGCCCTTTTTGGATGTGGGTGTTATAGTCCAAGTGATCTGAGTGTTCGATGGTGTTTCGGAGCCCAAGGGTTTAATCGTAATTTGGGTTGTGTAGTTCAATGGTTTGGTGTTTGCTTTTCCTGAGGAGCTTGATTCTATCAGCGAGTTGATCAACAAATCTATGAAATTCATCCTGAAATTCATATCTTCCTTGTTGGTGGAAACAATCGTCATCTTTATATCTTGAAGTCGAATCATCTTCTTGTCTTCAAACTGGTTTGTCCATTCTTCATAACATTTATATTCTTTTGTTCTGAATGGAACTTTTGAAAACTGTTTTCTTCCTAAAGGAAATACAAGAATTTTTTTCACTGATTCTTTGGTGGCATCAATCACTCCTTTTTGAAGAACTATCTTCTTTGTCTCAGAGTTAAAATTCCTAAGAACAAAGTAGCTTAATGACCCTGGCACCTCTGTCATCTTCATCTTTAATATCCCCCCAAAACCCATCTGTCTCACACAATCTTTTTGCACTTCATTGAAGCCTTGTATAACTGATAGCAAAGCTCCAGGTGTACACCTATCATCGAATATGTCAATTAATGAATTTAATTCATATGTTATAATAAGAATCAATAAAGTTATTATACATGTTTGATAATTTAATCACATGTGTATTAACTGAAAAAGACATGAAATATGTTTTGAATAATCACAGGTGATTGGTTTTTGAATCATATATGATTTAATAAATTTTTGTATAATCACATATGATTGATTTTTTCGTATATAAAAGATGTTAATCACATGGTGATTGATTTTTGAATCATATATGATTAATAAAAATATTTAAGAATTAGAAGTGGTTGATTTTTGAATCATATATGATTTAATAAATTTTCTTTTTTATATAATCACATGTGATTGATTTTTTCGTATATAAAAGATATTAATCACATATGATTTAATAAAGTTATTATTAAATTACATATGATTTAATAAAATTATTTTTTGTATAAATTTGTTAATCACAAAGTTATACATGTTTCTAATTGTATCAAAATGCTTCTTTACTATCTTCTTCTTTCTTCTCTTTATCTCTTTTGTTTTAGAATCTGAATCTTCTTCATTTTCATCAACTAGGTGATCTTTTGTTTTTGATGCTATGGCTTTTCTCTTCCTTGACTAGTTTTTTTTCCATGCAGTACGACAATTGTTACTAAAATAATAATCATATATTAATACATTTTTAATTGACCAACAAGTTTAATAATGAAGTAATAATTAATAATTATGTAATTTTAAATACATATTATAATCATATGTGATTGAATTATACCTTTGTCTTGTTTTAATTTAGACCTTCGTTCTGTTGTGTCTTCTTCATTTGCTCTTTTTTCCTTTTCCTTTAGAGAGACAAATGATAAAAAAAATTATTATGAATATATACTTAATCACATGTGATTAAACATATTGTTATTAATATATGTAAATCACATGTGATTGAATTATACCTCTCTCCTTCTTTTCCTCAGTTCTCCTCTGTTTTTCTGCTACTACACTCTCCTTTTTTGTCTTTTTATCTTTTTGTTTAGGATGTTCTGAGATATAAAAATACATATATAGTTAGAAAATCACAAAGTCAATTTTAATCACATGTGATTAAATATCTTTTGTGTATATATAGTGTTCATAACAAATAATAATCACATGTGGTTTAACCTATTTTGTTACATAAGAGGTACTAATCACATGTGATTAATAACAAAGTGTTGTTTTTTTTATAATCATTTGTGATTGAAATATACAATTTTCAACTTTCTTTCGTGGTGATTTTCTTGTCGTTTTATGTCGGTAGGTTATTTCTGTGAATGATTTTCTTTGTCTTGTTCTGAAAAATATAATTACATATATAATTTGAAAATCATATTTAATTATACATATAAAATATATGAATCAAAACTGATTATTTAATCATTGAAGTATTACTTACTATTTTCAGTTGGTCTTCTAGTTGTTGCTTTGGTAAACTTTTTTAGTTGAAGTTTCTTTGTGCATTGGCTCTTCTTTATTGGTTTCTGAGATGTACACATACATGTATTAAAAGAAAATTGCATATGATTAATCCAAGTCATGAGAAATAATAATAAATTGTTTATATATATATATATATATATATATATATATATATATATTGTAATCACATGTGATTCAATCCTTTTTGGAGATTATAACATCAACAAATCATATATGATTGAACAAATTAATTAGAAGTTCAAATTCAATAGTAAATCATATATGATTGAACATAGTCATTGTCATGTAAGATTGTTCATAATAGATTGTAATCACATACGATTGAATATGTTTTTGATATATATGTAAGATGATAATCACATGTGATTAAACCATAAAATGACAATAATAACATGTGATTGATGAATAAAAATTTGTTTTTCTAATCGTATGTGATTTTAATCATATATTATTAAAACTATTATAAGTGTAAAATGTGTAAATGACATATTAATTCAATCAAATGAATTCGGATTGAACAAAGTCATTATAAATAAAAATACGTTGTTCATAATTGAATGTAAATCACATATGATTTCTATCATATGTTACTAATACAAATATTATAAGAAAAACATATATGAGTAAACATAAAAAAATCATACATGATTAAAGACCGTCAAATATATTAATATAACACAATGTTAATCATTTGTGATTTAGAACATAATATTACCCTTATCGAGTGTTTTTTATCACTTTTTTTTCTTTTTTATGTTTTTTCATATGTTTTTGGTTTTTCTGCATGTATAAAGCGGGATTATTATCGTCGTAATTAGTACATAAACAAAATAAGCAATCATTAATAAAAAACAGAGCATAACAATAAAAATCCCTAAATAACGAATAAAATTCACTATTATTCAACTTTATCAGGTTAATAGTTAGTAGATAATCTCAAATGATCAATCGATATCGTCATAATCAATAAATAACACTCGTAAATGAAAAATAGAGTATAAAATTCAAAAAAACCTACATAAAACACTTGATAACATTTAAAATCGAGTGCTATCAACTAAAATCTTTCAGTGATTGTTTATATTTAGAAAACAGATAACGACATCTCAAATACTAGTCTAAAGTTCATTTTCCGATTGTTGTAAGTTCATAACAAAATCAAGGAATGCTTCGATTTTTACCTTGATCGGAAGCATTTGTTCTCAAGAAATCAGTTGTTGATGACATTTTTATTTTATCAAGCTTTTGTTGTTCGATTTTGATGATTATCGATGAAGATTTAGGGTTTTTTTGAGGGTTTTCTTTTGAGAAAAGTAGATAGAGAAGTTATGGGGAACGAGTAGTTATGTGACGAATGATTCAGTTTCATTTTGAATTTACAACATTGCCCCCGCGTTTTAAATTTTTATTTGCTTTGCATCTAGTTTTTGAATTATTACAAAATTGTCACCTTGTTAAATTAAAAGATAATTTTTGTTCTCAAATGTTCTCGCGGTAAGAAATGTTCTCGATTAAACGCTGCCATATATATATATATATATATATATATATATATATATATATATATATATATATATATATATATATATATATATATATATATATATATATATATATATATATATATATATATATTGGTCTGGTTCCGGTGATGTCTCAAAAATTGGTTAGGGCTGCAAGGACAATTCTCCACCACCCATTTGTCAAGGTGTAACGCCCCGATTCTCAGGTATTTATTTAAATAAGAATTTCTTTGGTCTTAAGTCCTACTCGATGAGTTGGTTGCCCTACTCATCAAGTAGCAGCAGGGTGGGATCGCGTGTTTAGTGACCTACTCGCCGAGTCCATAAAGGGACTCGACGAGTAGGAGCTGGCAGATGAAACCCTAAATCCCGGGGTTTTGCACCCTATTTAAGGAGGCTTAAGCCTCCTGGGGTTCATGTCTCATACGATATCTAGAATGGAGGAGTATATGATCCCTTATCTAAAGGACACGCGTTATCTGATAGGATCAGAGTTGACAACGGCTTTGGAAAGCTACGATTGCAGATCAGGATCTGAAGTCATACGCATAATAGTTATTAGACTTATCCAAGTGGGAGACTGTTGGATTAGTGTCTAAGTCCATAACTATTTTGGTATGTACTTGACCCGATGGTACATGGTCCTTTTGGGTTGCCTTCACCAAAGCAACTTGATAGGATGAAATATGGAGAGAAAGGATTAAATATGATTTATTAATATATTATGAGAATAATATATTAAAGGAGAAATCATATTATTTAATTAATATTAGTCAAGAATTAATAAGAATTAAGTTTGTGACTAAAAGAGATTAATTAAACTTAAGGGACTGGAATTGTAATTATAAGATAATCGCAATTGGGCTATGGATTGCCTTATATTATAAGGTTGGACGAATTCTATGGGGAAACCCATTAGAAATCGTCCAAGGCCTATAAGGAAAGGAGTGTCCTTATGCCCCAAAAACGTGGACAAGCTTCCTTCTAGGGTTTCCACACGTTTTGGGCAGCCTCCTTCTCTTCTCCTCTTCATCCTTTTGCTCTTGGTGTTTGTGAACCATTAGAGGAGTGACATTTGTGACTCTAAGCTTTCTAATGTCAACACAAGAGGAATTTGAGATTGTTATTGCTACATAACAATCAAGGTATGATCTAAACCCTAATTATATGTTATATTGATTATCATATTCTAGATCTAGGGTTTATAGTCTTGGATGAATTGCATGTATAATAGAGAAACCTAGATCCAAGCATTAGGGTTTGTATGAGCACATAGGATGTTCTTATAGCCAAAACCCATCAGTGGTATTAGAGCCTTGATTGGTTTCTATTGTATTGATGCCTTGTATGTTTGTTCAAGTTAAAAAAATTCGATTTTTGTGAAACTGGCTGATGAACTCGGCGAGTCCATATGGGTACTCGGCGAGTTCGAGCGTCAGAAAGAGGGGATTTCGGGATTTCTTGCTGTTTTTCTCATGGATACTTGCCTTATCTGTTTTAGATCATTAAAATCCGATTTTCTTCATATTTTTTAGTATCTCCTTGATTAAACAAAAGATAATTACCAATTAATTAAATAATAACTTCCTTATATGATTAAAGTTGATTATTTGTATTAATTGGGTAACTTATTTTGCAAGAAATTGAAATTAGGTCAAATATAGATAATGATGAAATAAATTGTTTAATTTATATTATTTGTTATTTGATCGTTGTGTTATGAAAAGTTTCAATTTTCCCCTTTAGGTTTTATAGTTTAAATTTAAACTCAAAAGTTTAGTTTTGAAATTTAAATAGTTGAAACCCTAATGTTTTGAAAAATGTTTCAAAACTTGCCCTCAAGTTTTGGAATTTAAATTTTGATTAAAGTTTAATTTTGATGTATATTTAAATTCTAAACCCTAATGTTTTGAAATGTTTCAAAACTTGCCCTCAAGTTTTGGAATTTAAAAGTTGATTAAAAGTTTAATTTAGGAATGTTAAATTCTAAAACCCTAGTATTGTTTTGAAAAGTTCAAATCACACCCTTATGGTTTTATTAATTAATTAAGGTGTATAATTAAAAGAGGTTTAATAAATCCATAAAAGTTTTGGTTTACATTTAATTGAATTAAAAGTATAATCGTTAAATTTAACCACCTAGTATTTTAAAAGTGTAAAATACACCCTATACTATATATAACATTAAAAGTCTAACATTATATATATGTATGAGTAAAGTCAGTCTTACCGTTAGTAGGCCTCATTCACAAAGCTGGTCTATAAGGGGTGTTTAAGGAAATTGCCTATAAAATGGCGATTGAATGGGTATCCACTCTTACCCACCGCACTCTTGACTAGTGGAGGGTCGTTAGCCGAACGGGTAGGATAGGACAAAAACCTTCCATTATAAGTATAATGAAGTAAAAAAGTAACTAAATGTTTTACAAATTCCCAATCTTAGTTGCTTAGGCAAAAGTGAATTGATGCAATTCCATGAAATTACACTTTGTGCCCTTGCGAAGACGTTAGTGGAGCGTGTGTGGTTTACCGGCACACTAAATGGTTCTAATCAAAGGTAGCAAAGGGTGACTCAATGTTTGTCATAGTTCGGTGGAGCGTGTGTGGTTTACCGGCACATCGAATAGGTGACTATAACATGTGAGGGCACCATGTAGGTTTGCATGGTTATTCACACCCGCTTTGTGATCCTCGGCATCCCAGTCACAAACTAGAGGGGCATATCAAGATTTAAACATGCCATTGAAAATTTCGATGAATCTCAAAGGATCTAGGAGTTTTCATAGATTTAAAACTTAAATTTCTTTTTTGTTTTTCATGGTGGAAATTAGTGAATCGTCATTCACTTACCTTCAAATATTCTGCAACTAGATTACGGCATCCTTTTTCTAGGTTGTAGCGTATTGTGTTGGGTCCTAGCCTTAGTATTTCATTTGGGTGATTTACTAAGGACTCAATCAATCAACTAACTTGAATTCGTTTTCTCCCATTTTGTAGATGTCAAAGTACGAAAACTATGGACTTCCCAAATCCCGTGGAACAAGCATTCCACATGAAGATGATATTCCACGATTCGATCGAGGAACAAGAGATCATGCTTCACTTCCTCCTCCTCCTCCAATTATTCTCCCTAACCCACAAGTTCGAAGGCTTGAAAAGTTCAAGCTCACTCAAGCCTTTTTGGCAAGTAAACATAAAGAAGGAAAGTCAGTGTGTGCACACGTCCTAGGGATGAAGTCACACATTGATAGGTTAAGAATGTTGGGATCTGTTGTCTGTAAGGATATGGCTGTTGATTGGGTTCTTCAGTCACTTCCTAACTCGTATAGTGAGTTCGTAAGAGAGTACTATACGACGAACCGCGACGTGACCCTTATAAATCTCACATATATGCTTATTGTTGCTGAATCGGCAATGATTTGGCGCAATGGAAAAGCAAAGTTGATTGGTGAATCTGCCTTCCAGACCTCTATGGATATAGACAATGGCAACGAAAGACATGCTATGATCGAAAAGTTTGATCATAAGAGAAAGGCAATGTCTGAAGTAGTTCCATGTCCTGTTCCAAAAGAGTCAATTTGCTTTTATTGCCAAGAGAAGGGGAATTGGAGACGAAGTTGCCCTATTTACCTAAGAGATCTAAGAGATGGGAGAGTCAAAACGTATGGCTCTGCTTTAGGTAAGATCCATTGACTAACTCTTTTAAGCTTCTATTTTAGATTCTTAATACATAATGTGATAAGATTACAATCGATGTTTTGTAGGATCGAAGAAAGAAATGAAGCTTAAGGGAAGAAGTGAGCAGGATCTAACCGTGAAGGAATGGATTTCGATCGCATTACTTGAAGATTAGATTCTTGAGCTACTACTTAGAGTTAGAATTAGATTGCTAAGAAAGATGTATTAGCATAGTTTTTCAATGAATTGCATTGTAAGGACAAATTTTTTCCGCAATAAAATAAATTTTGATTTTATATTATTTATTTATCCTTGCAATGGCGTGTATGAAAAATTGATGTTAGAATGTTTCTAATATTAGCAATAATGAATTTGATTCTTAATTATGTTATTTGTGGAAATGTCGAAAATTTACCAAATATGGAAAGTTTCTCATCGCCCAAGTTTCAATTGGATAGAAACTTGGAATCACGCAACTTGGTTGCATGATGAATGAGAAATTTCATATTTGGAAATTAGACTAACTCGTTGACAAAGTGTCAAGTGAAGGACTAGGAGATCGAGTACACAAAGTTGTGTGTTGATCAAGTCCACCATAAGAGTAACAAAGATATTCATCATGATTTACTAAAGGTTTAGTAAATATGATTATACTTATAAGATTAAGTGTAATTCTGAATTGATTGAAAAAGTTTAAATCAATGGCAGAACGAATAAGAAGAATCAAGTAGGCAGAAAGATAAAAGTTTCTCCATTCTAAGAAGAAGGGAGAGTACCTTTTATGCTTTATGATAGGTCTTAATGATTAAGAACCATATCTCAATTAATCCTCTAAGTGAGTCTTAGTACAATTGTATGTTTAAGAAGAGGAATCAAGAATTGAAGAAATGGTTAAATCAAAAAGTCAATCATACTTTGTTCCAAAACAAGTCTTAGAGTTAAGATTGTGACATTGAGTGATAAGTATTAAGAAGGTTTATAACATTCATAAAATGTGGAAAGTTGTGATGTCTTGGATAAGACAAAGACCAACTAGGACCAATTTATGAAGTGTTTTGATAAAAGCTACACTAACTCTTGAATATTTGTCACGAAATGTTTATTGACAAGAGAATCTTATATGTCAAGGAGTCAGTGGGAGTCTTAATGGTCTTGAAAGGTTTCAAGAACAAATCAAAATAAACCTTATAGATCATCACTAGCACACGAGTTGAGGTTTACAACCTATCGTGTTGACACTATTTTGTTTCTGTACCATTCCAATTGAGTTAATTATGCATGTGAGTTCTATGAGTTCTCATTTGAACGCACAAAAGGCAGGCACCTTGATCAATGAAAAGTACATTGATAGGAAAATGTGAGTTGCTTAACTACTTGGAAGACGTGGTGGGCAGCTGTGTTACCATAAGGCAAGAAATCAAGATTAAGAAAGTTCGGTCCATATGAGTTTGAATTTGTGGTAAACTTTAGTTTTGACAAATTCACATGGATAGGAATACATACACCATCAAAATCTAAGTGTCATAAGATTCCCTCCTTTATGAAAATGACTGTGAGGAAATACTTTCACTAAGAGAGATTTTAAAAAGATAGTGATTGTGAAAATTGAATTCTCGAATTCGATTATGGTTACGGTATCCCTTTCCATGATTCGAATTGTGAGATTTGGCAATTAGTCTGAATTGTTCAGTCACACATATGAGTTATCTAAGGCAAAGGTGTATAAGCTTAGATAAAGGATTATCAAAGCATTAGGTATTAGAAACATGAACTTAAGAAATTCAACAAGTATTGTTTTTCTGGAAGTTAAGTTGGTTTCTGAATACATGTCAAAGCTACTGGGAGCATAAGTGTTATGCTTATAATAATCATCATGATAGTGGGAGCATAAATGTTATGATTATATGATTATTATGGAAAGTATTGCAAGTTAGCAATATTAATTATAGAAAACAAGAGTCATACTTTGCAAAGTTGTAAGGATGTAAAGTTGTTTTGCTATAATTAAGGGAGAGAATATTATGCTTCATTTCAACTCTAAAGGCTTAGGTTGTGAAATGTTAATAAATTTAGTCAAGGAAACATAGTGTGTTCTCAAATTTCGATTATGATTACGACATTCCTCTTCATAGTTTGAATTTTGAGAACGTAGCACATAAAATATTATGACAGAAGATTGATAAAGTATCGAATCTTCATGTAAGACATTATGCATCGTGTCCCATACGCTTCGGGTATAGGATTGATTGCAAATGCTATAATATTTGACCATTCTAAAATTTTCCAAATGTCTAGCGCATTTAGAGGGAAAAGGACAAGAATCGGTTTTGACTAAGATAATTAAACAACTATCAAAGGACAATCCAAAGTTCGCCTAGGATTGGTCGCTTGTGAGTAGTTGGAAGTATAGTATTGGATAGACCATATCGACATTATTATGAATAGATAAGATTCTATTGAGAATGAGTTGTCATATGGTAAGTATGGAAAGTTTTCCATATTGGGAACTGAATATTGAAAATCTATGTCTAGATTAGAAACTTTTATGCAAAAGGATGTTCAAAGGAATGTACTTTGAGTGAGAAACATCATATCTAAGGAATTGTATTGTAACAATCTCCGATAGAGGACTTTGTAATTTCATTGGCAATAGTCATTGTGACTTTAGTGCAGTGACATTACAAGAGGATCATTGCATAAAATGTTAGAATCTAGCATATTCCATAAGTGACAAGAATTTGATATTCTTTCACTTGTGAAAAGGATTGGGAGTTGTGAAATGAGTATGATTAGAAATGTGTTCATTTGATCTATTTCACAAAGTAAGAACCATAGGTAAACATTGTGTGCATGCTAAAAGTATGGGACAAGTGTTGTAATAATTCAAGTAAGAAGTTGATTACCCGAAACAACAAATAATGAGTAATCGATATGGTGATAAATAAAAGGTGTTTTATTTATACTCAAAGGTTTGAGGCCATATGGGATTAGTATTATTCTTGTGTTTCACTTTGCATGTTTTGACTTCCTGAATAATTCAATTGGTTAAGAACAGTCAAATTATTCGAACGGGCCACAGTCGTTCATATGTTGGAAGTAGGTATGAATGAAGACTGTCATGAATTGGTGTGTGGATTGTCTAAAGAGCATTAGACATAAGCAAATATTTGTTGCGACGTTCATGAGTGCTTATGAATATGATTTGAGCATTGGATTAAACCCACACTCACTTGGATCACTTCATGAATTGTATCACGAGTGATTGGTGAGACGATAACATCTTATATTCTTGAAACCGAGATGTGTGAGTTGTATATTGCAAATCGGTTGCACATTGATAATATGTAAACGCACCAGTAACTTGGTGTCATAAAACATATTGTTGTGTGTGATTCGGTGAATGAGTGCAAGCGAGCATTGAATCAAAATTTATACGT
The DNA here is from genome assembly GCF_002870075.4 of Lactuca sativa. Taxonomy (NCBI): domain Eukaryota; kingdom Viridiplantae; phylum Streptophyta; class Magnoliopsida; order Asterales; family Asteraceae; genus Lactuca; species Lactuca sativa. The sequence continues at coordinate 37,957,875 of NC_056626.2, read as the reverse complement.
TCCTTTTATCCAAAGTAGGATAAAAGCGATATCTTTGGGCCCCTCGATGATTTAGTGATGACAAACGTAAATGCTCGGTCGGGCTAGGGCTAATTTGATTGTTCAATTAGTCAGTCGTCATAAATCGGAAGTCGAGAAATAGTACAGAGAGAATGATTAGAAATCATGTCTCATACGATATCTAGAATGGAGGAGTATATGATCCCTTATCTAAAGGACACGCGTATCTGATAGGATCAGAGTTGACAGCGGCTTTGGAAAGCTACGATTGCAGATCAGGATCTGAAGTCATATGCATAATAGTTATTAGACTTATCCAAGTGGGAGACTGTTGGATTAGTGTCTAAGTCCATAACTATTTTGGTATGTACTTGACCCGATGGTGCATGGTCCTTTTGGGTTGCCTTCACCAAAGCAACTTGATAGGATGAAATATGGAGAGAAAGGATTAAATATGATTTATTAATATATTATGAGAATAATATATTAAAGGAGAAATCATATTATTTAATTAATATTAGTCAAGAATTAATAAGAATTAAGTTTGTGACTAAAAGAGATTAATTAAACTTAAGGGACTGGAATTGTAATTATAAGATAATCGCAATTGGGCTATGGATTGCCTTATATTATAAGGTTGGACGAATTCTATGGGGAAACCCATTAGAAATCGTCCAAGGCCTATAAGGAAAGGAGTGTCCTTATGCCCCAAAAACGTGGACAAGCTTCCTTCTAGGGTTTCCACACGTTTTGGGCAGCCTCCTTCTCTTCTCCTCTTCATCCTTTTGCTCTTGGTGTTTGTGAACCATTAGAGGAGTGACATTTGTGACTCTAAGCTTTCTAATGTCAACACAAGAGGAATTTGAGATTGTTATTGCTACATAACAATCAAGGTATGATCTAAACCCTAATTATATGTTATATTGATTATCATATTCTAGATCTAGGGTTTATAGTCTTGGATGAATTGCATGTATAATAGAGAAACCTAGATCCAAGCATTAGGGTTTGTATGAGCACATAGGATGTTCTTATAGCCAAAACCCATCAGTGGTATTAGAGCCTTGATTGGTTTCTATTGTATTGATGCCTTGTATGTTTGTTCAAGTTAAAAAAATTCGATTTTTGTGAAACTGGCTGATGAACTCGGCGAGTCCATATGGGTACTCGGCGAGTTCGAGCGTCAGAAAGAGGGGATTTCGGGATTTCTTGCTGTTTTTCTCATGGATACTTGCCTTATCTGTTTTAGATCATTAAAATCCGATTTTCTTCATATTTTTTAGTATCTCCTTGATTAAACAAAAGATAATTACCAATTAATTAAATAATAACTTCCTTATATGATTAAAGTTGATTATTTGTATTAATTGGGTAACTTATTTTGCAAGAAATTGAAATTAGGTCAAATATAGATAATGATGAAATAAATTGTTTAATTTATATTATTTGTTATTTGATCGTTGTGTTATGAAAAGTTTCAATTTTCCCCTTTAGGTTTTATAGTTTAAATTTAAACTCAAAAGTTTAGTTTTGAAATTTAAATAGTTGAAACCCTAATGTTTTGAAAAATGTTTCAAAACTTGCCCTCAAGTTTTGGAATTTAAATTTTGATTAAAGTTTAATTTTGATGTATATTTAAATTCTAAACCCTAATGTTTTGAAATGTTTCAAAACTTGCCCTCAAGTTTTGGAATTTAAAAGTTGATTAAAAGTTTAATTTAGGAATGTTAAATTCTAAAACCCTAGTATTGTTTTGAAAAGTTCAAATCACACCCTTATGGTTTTATTAATTAATTAAGGTGTATAATTAAAAGAGGTTTAATAAATCCATAAAAGTTTTGGTTTACATTTAATTGAATTAAAAGTATAATCGTTAAATTTAACCACCTAGTATTTTAAAAGTGTAAAATACACCCTATACTATATATAACATTAAAAGTCTAACATTATATATATGTATGAGTAAAGTCAGTCTTACCGTTAGTAGGCCTCATTCACAAAGCTGGTCTATAAGGGGTGTTTAAGGAAATTGCCTATAAAATGGCGATTGAATGGGTATCCACTCTTACCCACCGCACTCTTGACTAGTGGAGGGTCGTTAGCCGAACGGGTAGGATAGGACAAAAACCTTCCATTATAAGTATAATGAAGTAAAAAAGTAACTAAATGTTTTACAAATTCCCAATCTTAGTTGCTTAGGCAAAAGTGAATTGATGCAATTCCATGAAATTACACTTTGTGCCCTTGCGAAGACGTTAGTGGAGCGTGTGTGGTTTACCGGCACACTAAATGGTTCTAATCAAAGGTAGCAAAGGGTGACTCAATGTTTGTCATAGTTCGGTGGAGCGTGTGTGGTTTACCGGCACATCGAATAGGTGACTATAACATGTGAGGGCACCATGTAGGTTTGCATGGTTATTCACACCCGCTTTGTGATCCTCGGCATCCCAGTCACAAACTAGAGGGGCATATCAAGATTTAAACATGCCATTGAAAATTTCGATGAATCTCAAAGGATCTAGGAGTTTTCATAGATTTAAAACTTAAATTTCTTTTTTGTTTTTCATGGTGGAAATTAGTGAATCGTCATTCACTTACCTTCAAATATTCTGCAACTAGATTACGGCATCCTTTTTCTAGGTTGTAGCGTATTGTGTTGGGTCCTAGCCTTAGTATTTCATTTGGGTGATTTACTAAGGACTCAATCAATCAACTAACTTGAATTCGTTTTCTCCCATTTTGTAGATGTCAAAGTACGAAAACTATGGACTTCCCAAATCCCGTGGAACAAGCATTCCACATGAAGATGATATTCCACGATTCGATCGAGGAACAAGAGATCATGCTTCACTTCCTCCTCCTCCTCCAATTATTCTCCCTAACCCACAAGTTCGAAGGCTTGAAAAGTTCAAGCTCACTCAAGCCTTTTTGGCAAGTAAACATAAAGAAGGAAAGTCAGTGTGTGCACACGTCCTAGGGATGAAGTCACACATTGATAGGTTAAGAATGTTGGGATCTGTTGTCTGTAAGGATATGGCTGTTGATTGGGTTCTTCAGTCACTTCCTAACTCGTATAGTGAGTTCGTAAGAGAGTACTATACGACGAACCGCGACGTGACCCTTATAAATCTCACATATATGCTTATTGTTGCTGAATCGGCAATGATTTGGCGCAATGGAAAAGCAAAGTTGATTGGTGAATCTGCCTTCCAGACCTCTATGGATATAGACAATGGCAACGAAAGACATGCTATGATCGAAAAGTTTGATCATAAGAGAAAGGCAATGTCTGAAGTAGTTCCATGTCCTGTTCCAAAAGAGTCAATTTGCTTTTATTGCCAAGAGAAGGGGAATTGGAGACGAAGTTGCCCTATTTACCTAAGAGATCTAAGAGATGGGAGAGTCAAAACGTATGGCTCTGCTTTAGGTAAGATCCATTGACTAACTCTTTTAAGCTTCTATTTTAGATTCTTAATACATAATGTGATAAGATTACAATCGATGTTTTGTAGGATCGAAGAAAGAAATGAAGCTTAAGGGAAGAAGTGAGCAGGATCTAACCGTGAAGGAATGGATTTCGATCGCATTACTTGAAGATTAGATTCTTGAGCTACTACTTAGAGTTAGAATTAGATTGCTAAGAAAGATGTATTAGCATAGTTTTTCAATGAATTGCATTGTAAGGACAAATTTTTTCCGCAATAAAATAAATTTTGATTTTATATTATTTATTTATCCTTGCAATGGCGTGTATGAAAAATTGATGTTAGAATGTTTCTAATATTAGCAATAATGAATTTGATTCTTAATTATGTTATTTGTGGAAATGTCGAAAATTTACCAAATATGGAAAGTTTCTCATCGCCCAAGTTTCAATTGGATAGAAACTTGGAATCACGCAACTTGGTTGCATGATGAATGAGAAATTTCATATTTGGAAATTAGACTAACTCGTTGACAAAGTGTCAAGTGAAGGACTAGGAGATCGAGTACACAAAGTTGTGTGTTGATCAAGTCCACCATAAGAGTAACAAAGATATTCATCATGATTTACTAAAGGTTTAGTAAATATGATTATACTTATAAGATTAAGTGTAATTCTGAATTGATTGAAAAAGTTTAAATCAATGGCAGAACGAATAAGAAGAATCAAGTAGGCAGAAAGATAAAAGTTTCTCCATTCTAAGAAGAAGGGAGAGTACCTTTTATGCTTTATGATAGGTCTTAATGATTAAGAACCATATCTCAATTAATCCTCTAAGTGAGTCTTAGTACAATTGTATGTTTAAGAAGAGGAATCAAGAATTGAAGAAATGGTTAAATCAAAAAGTCAATCATACTTTGTTCCAAAACAAGTCTTAGAGTTAAGATTGTGACATTGAGTGATAAGTATTAAGAAGGTTTATAACATTCATAAAATGTGGAAAGTTGTGATGTCTTGGATAAGACAAAGACCAACTAGGACCAATTTATGAAGTGTTTTGATAAAAGCTACACTAACTCTTGAATATTTGTCACGAAATGTTTATTGACAAGAGAATCTTATATGTCAAGGAGTCAGTGGGAGTCTTAATGGTCTTGAAAGGTTTCAAGAACAAATCAAAATAAACCTTATAGATCATCACTAGCACACGAGTTGAGGTTTACAACCTATCGTGTTGACACTATTTTGTTTCTGTACCATTCCAATTGAGTTAATTATGCATGTGAGTTCTATGAGTTCTCATTTGAACGCACAAAAGGCAGGCACCTTGATCAATGAAAAGTACATTGATAGGAAAATGTGAGTTGCTTAACTACTTGGAAGACGTGGTGGGCAGCTGTGTTACCATAAGGCAAGAAATCAAGATTAAGAAAGTTCGGTCCATATGAGTTTGAATTTGTGGTAAACTTTAGTTTTGACAAATTCACATGGATAGGAATACATACACCATCAAAATCTAAGTGTCATAAGATTCCCTCCTTTATGAAAATGACTGTGAGGAAATACTTTCACTAAGAGAGATTTTAAAAAGATAGTGATTGTGAAAATTGAATTCTCGAATTCGATTATGGTTACGGTATCCCTTTCCATGATTCGAATTGTGAGATTTGGCAATTAGTCTGAATTGTTCAGTCACACATATGAGCTATCTAAGGCAAAGGTGTATAAGCTTAGATAAAGGATTATCAAAGCATTAGGTATTAGAAACATGAACTTAAGAAATTCAACAAGTATTGTTTTTCTGGAAGTTAAGTTGGTTTCTGAATACATGTCAAAGCTACTGGGAGCATAAGTGTTATGCTTATAATAATCATCATGATAGTGGGAGCATAAATGTTATGATTATATGATTATTATGGAAAGTATTGCAAGTTAGCAATATTAATTATAGAAAACAAGAGTCATACTTTGCAAAGTTGTAAGGATGTAAAGTTGTTTTGCTATAATTAAGGGAGAGAATATTATGCTTCATTTCAACTCTAAAGGCTTAGGTTGTGAAATGTTAATAAATTTAGTCAAGGAAACATAGTGTGTTCTCAAATTTCGATTATGATTACGACATTCCTCTTCATAGTTTGAATTTTGAGAACGTAGCACATAAAATATTATGACAGAAGATTGATAAAGTATCGAATCTTCATGTAAGACATTATGCATCGTGTCCCATACGCTTCGGGTATAGGATTGATTGCAAATGCTATAATATTTGACCATTCTAAAATTTTCCAAATGTCTAGCGCATTTAGAGGGAAAAGGACAAGAATCGGTTTTGACTAAGATAATTAAACAACTATCAAAGGACAATCCAAAGTTCGCCTAGGATTGGTCGCTTGTGAGTAGTTGGAAGTATAGTATTGGATAGACCATATCGACATTATTATGAATAGATAAGATTCTATTGAGAATGAGTTGTCATATGGTAAGTATGGAAAGTTTTCCATATTGGGAACTGAATATTGAAAATCTATGTCTAGATTAGAAACTTTTATGCAAAAGGATGTTCAAAGGAATGTACTTTGAGTGAGAAACATCATATCTAAGGAATTGTATTGTAACAATCTCCGATAGAGGACTTTGTAATTTCATTGGCAATAGTCATTGTGACTTTAGTGCAGTGACATTACAAGAGGATCATTGCATAAAATGTTAGAATCTAGCATATTCCATAAGTGACAAGAATTTGATATTCTTTCACTTGTGAAAAGGATTGGGAGTTGTGAAATGAGTATGATTAGAAATGTGTTCATTTGATCTATTTCACAAAGTAAGAACCATAGGTAAACATTGTGTGCATGCTAAAAGTATGGGACAAGTGTTGTAATAATTCAAGTAAGAAGTTGATTACCCGAAACAACAAATAATGAGTAATCGATATGGTGATAAATAAAAGGTGTTTTATTTATACTCAAAGGTTTGAGGCCATATGGGATTAGTATTATTCTTGTGTTTCACTTTGCATGTTTTGACTTCCTGAATAATTCAATTGGTTAAGAACAGTCAAATTATTCGAACGGGCCACAGTCGTTCATATGTTGGAAGTAGGTATGAATGAAGACTGTCATGAATTGGTGTGTGGATTGTCTAAAGAGCATTAGACATAAGCAAATATTTGTTGCGACGTTCATGAGTGCTTATGAATATGATTTGAGCATTGGATTAAACCCACACTCACTTGGATCACTTCATGAATTGTATCACGAGTGATTGGTGAGACGATAACATCTTATATTCTTGAAACCGAGATGTGTGAGTTGTATATTGCAAATCGGTTGCACATTGATAATATGTAAACGCACCAGTAACTTGGTGTCATAAAACATATTGTTGTGTGTGATTCGGTGAATGAGTGCAAGCGAGCATTGAATCAAAATTTATACGTTCCTTTTATCCAAAGTAGGATAAAAGCGATATCTTTGGGCCCCTCGATGATTTAGTGATGACAAACGTAAATGCTCGGTCGGGCTAGGGCTAATTTGATTGTTCAATTAGTCAGTCGTCATAAATCGGAAGTCGAGAAATAGTACAGAGAGAATGATTAGAAATCATGTCTCATACGATATCTAGAATGGAGGAGTATATGATCCCTTATCTAAAGGACACGCGTATCTGATAGGATCAGAGTTGACAGCGGCTTTGGAAAGCTACGATTGCAGATCAGGATCTGAAGTCATATGCATAATAGTTATTAGACTTATCCAAGTGGGAGACTGTTGGATTAGTGTCTAAGTCCATAACTATTTTGGTATGTACTTGACCCGATGGTGCATGGTCCTTTTGGGTTGCCTTCACCAAAGCAACTTGATAGGATGAAATATGGAGAGAAAGGATTAAATATGATTTATTAATATATTATGAGAATAATATATTAAAGGAGAAATCATATTATTTAATTAATATTAGTCAAGAATTAATAAGAATTAAGTTTGTGATTAAAAGAGATTAATTAAACTTAAGGGACTGGAATTGTAATTATAAGATAATCGCAATTGGGCTATGGATTGCCTTATATTATAAGGTTGGACGAATTCTATGGGGAAACCCATTAGAAATCGTCCAAGGCCTATAAGGAAAGGAGTGTCCTTATGCCCCAAAAACGTGGACAAGCTTCCTTCTAGGGTTTCCACACGTTTTGGGCAGCCTCCTTCTCTTCTCCTCTTCATCCTTTTGCTCTTGGTGTTTGTGAACCATTAGAGGAGTGACATTTGTGACTCTAAGCTTTCTAATGTCAACACAAGAGGAATTTGAGATTGTTATTGCTACATAACAATCAAGGTATGATCTAAACCCTAATTATATGTTATATTGATTATCATATTCTAGATCTAGGGTTTATAGTCTTGGATGAATTGCATGTATAATAGAGAAACCTAGATCCAAGCATTAGGGTTTGTATGAGCACATAGGATGTTCTTATAGCCAAAACCCATCAGTGGTATTAGAGCCTTGATTGGTTTCTATTGTATTGATGCCTTGTATGTTTGTTCAAGTTAAAAAAATTCGATTTTTGTGAAACTGGCTGATGAACTCGGCGAGTCCATATGGGTACTCGGCGAGTTCGAGCGTCAGAAAGAGGGGATTTCGGGATTTCTTGCTGTTTTTCTCATGGATACTTGCCTTATCTGTTTTAGATCATTAAAATCCGATTTTCTTCATATTTTTTAGTATCTCCTTGATTAAACAAAAGATAATTACCAATTAATTAAATAATAACTTCCTTATATGATTAAAGTTGATTATTTGTATTAATTGGGTAACTTATTTTGCAAGAAATTGAAATTAGGTCAAATATAGATAATGATGAAATAAATTGTTTAATTTATATTATTTGTTATTTGATCGTTGTGTTATGAAAAGTTTCAATTTTCCCCTTTAGGTTTTATAGTTTAAATTTAAACTCAAAAGTTTAGTTTTGAAATTTAAATAGTTGAAACCCTAATGTTTTGAAAAATGTTTCAAAACTTGCCCTCAAGTTTTGGAATTTAAATTTTGATTAAAGTTTAATTTTGATGTATATTTAAATTCTAAACCCTAATGTTTTGAAATGTTTCAAAACTTGCCCTCAAGTTTTGGAATTTAAAAGTTGATTAAAAGTTTAATTTAGGAATGTTAAATTCTAAAACCCTAGTATTGTTTTGAAAAGTTCAAATCACACCCTTATGGTTTTATTAATTAATTAAGGTGTATAATTAAAAGAGGTTTAATAAATCCATAAAAGTTTTGGTTTACATTTAATTGAATTAAAAGTATAATCGTTAAATTTAACCACCTAGTATTTTAAAAGTGTAAAATACACCCTATACTATATATAACATTAAAAGTCTAACATTATATATATGTATGAGTAAAGTCAGTCTTACCGTTAGTAGGCCTCATTCACAAAGCTGGTCTATAAGGGGTGTTTAAGGAAATTGCCTATAAAATGGCGATTGAATGGGTATCACTCTTACCCACCGCACTCTTGACTAGTGGAGGGTCGTTAGCCGAACGGGTAGGATAGGACAAAAACCTTCCATTATAAGTATAATGAAGTAAAAAAGTAACTAAATGTTTTACAAATTCCCAATCTTAGTTGCTTAGGCAAAAGTGAATTGATGCAATTCCATGAAATTACACTTTGTGCCCTTGCGAAGACGTTAGTGGAGCGTGTGTGGTTTACCGGCACACTAAATGGTTCTAATCAAAGGTAGCAAAGGGTGACTCAATGTTTGTCATAGTTCGGTGGAGCGTGTGTGGTTTACCGGCACATCGAATAGGTGACTATAACATGTGAGGGCACCATGTAGGTTTGCATGGTTATTCACACCCGCTTTGTGATCCTCGGCATCCCAGTCACAAACTAGAGGGGCATATCAAGATTTAAACATGCCATTGAAAATTTCGATGAATCTCAAAGGATCTAGGAGTTTTCATAGATTTAAAACTTAAATTTCTTTTTTGTTTTTCATGGTGGAAATTAGTGAATCGTCATTCACTTACCTTCAAATATTCTGCAACTAGATTACGGCATCCTTTTTCTAGGTTGTAGCGTATTGTGTTGGGTCCTAGCCTTAGTATTTCATTTGGGTGATTTACTAAGGACTCAATCAATCAACTAACTTGAATTCGTTTTCTCCCATTTTGTAGATGTCAAAGTACGAAAACTATGGACTTCCCAAATCCCGTGGAACAAGCATTCCACATGAAGATGATATTCCACGATTCGATCGAGGAACAAGAGATCATGCTTCACTTCCTCCTCCTCCTCCAATTATTCTCCCTAACCCACAAGTTCGAAGGCTTGAAAAGTTCAAGCTCACTCAAGCCTTTTTGGCAAGTAAACATAAAGAAGGAAAGTCAGTGTGTGCACACGTCCTAGGGATGAAGTCACACATTGATAGGTTAAGAATGTTGGGATCTGTTGTCTGTAAGGATATGGCTGTTGATTGGGTTCTTCAGTCACTTCCTAACTCGTATAGTGAGTTCGTAAGAGAGTACTATACGACGAACCGCGACGTGACCCTTATAAATCTCACATATATGCTTATTGTTGCTGAATCGGCAATGATTTGGCGCAATGGAAAAGCAAAGTTGATTGGTGAATCTGCCTTCCAGACCTCTATGGATATAGACAATGGCAACGAAAGACATGCTATGATCGAAAAGTTTGATCATAAGAGAAAGGCAATGTCTGAAGTAGTTCCATGTCCTGTTCCAAAAGAGTCAATTTGCTTTTATTGCCAAGAGAAGGGGAATTGGAGACGAAGTTGCCCTATTTACCTAAGAGATCTAAGAGATGGGAGAGTCAAAACGTATGGCTCTGCTTTAGGTAAGATCCATTGACTAACTCTTTTAAGCTTCTATTTTAGATTCTTAATACATAATGTGATAAGATTACAATCGATGTTTTGTAGGATCGAAGAAAGAAATGAAGCTTAAGGGAAGAAGTGAGCAGGATCTAACCGTGAAGGAATGGATTTCGATCGCATTACTTGAAGATTAGATTCTTGAGCTACTACTTAGAGTTAGAATTAGATTGCTAAGAAAGATGTATTAGCATAGTTTTTCAATGAATTGCATTGTAAGGACAAATTTTTTCCGCAATAAAATAAATTTTGATTTTATATTATTTATTTATCCTTGCAATGGCGTGTATGAAAAATTGATGTTAGAATGTTTCTAATATTAGCAATAATGAATTTGATTCTTAATTATGTTATTTGTGGAAATGTCGAAAATTTACCAAATATGGAAAGTTTCTCATCGCCCAAGTTTCAATTGGATAGAAACTTGGAATCACGCAACTTGGTTGCATGATGAATGAGAAATTTCATATTTGGAAATTAGACTAACTCGTTGACAAAGTGTCAAGTGAAGGACTAGGAGATCGAGTACACAAAGTTGTGTGTTGATCAAGTCCACCATAAGAGTAACAAAGATATTCATCATGATTTACTAAAGGTTTAGTAAATATGATTATACTTATAAGATTAAGTGTAATTCTGAATTGATTGAAAAAGTTTAAATCAATGGCAGAACGAATAAGAAGAATCAAGTAGGCAGAAAGATAAAAGTTTCTCCATTCTAAGAAGAAGGGAGAGTACCTTTTATGCTTTATGATAGGTCTTAATGATTAAGAACCATATCTCAATTAATCCTCTAAGTGAGTCTTAGTACAATTGTATGTTTAAGAAGAGGAATCAAGAATTGAAGAAATGGTTAAATCAAAAAGTCAATCATACTTTGTTCCAAAACAAGTCTTAGAGTTAAGATTGTGACATTGAGTGATAAGTATTAAGAAGGTTTATAACATTCATAAAATGTGGAAAGTTGTGATGTCTTGGATAAGACAAAGACCAACTAGGACCAATTTATGAAGTGTTTTGATAAAAGCTACACTAACTCTTGAATATTTGTCACGAAATGTTTATTGACAAGAGAATCTTATATGTCAAGGAGTCAGTGGGAGTCTTAATGGTCTTGAAAGGTTTCAAGAACAAATCAAAATAAACCTTATAGATCATCACTAGCACACGAGTTGAGGTTTACAACCTATCGTGTTGACACTATTTTGTTTCTGTACCATTCCAATTGAGTTAATTATGCATGTGAGTTCTATGAGTTCTCATTTGAACGCACAAAAGGCAGGCACCTTGATCAATGAAAAGTACATTGATAGGAAAATGTGAGTTGCTTAACTACTTGGAAGACGTGGTGGGCAGCTGTGTTACCATAAGGCAAGAAATCAAGATTAAGAAAGTTCGGTCCATATGAGTTTGAATTTGTGGTAAACTTTAGTTTTGACAAATTCACATGGATAGGAATACATACACCATCAAAATCTAAGTGTCATAAGATTCCCTCCTTTATGAAAATGACTGTGAGGAAATACTTTCACTAAGAGAGATTTTAAAAAGATAGTGATTGTGAAAATTGAATTCTCGAATTCGATTATGGTTACGGTATCCCTTTCCATGATTCGAATTGTGAGATTTGGCAATTAGTCTGAATTGTTCAGTCACACATATGAGCTATCTAAGGCAAAGGTGTATAAGCTTAGATAAAGGATTATCAAAGCATTAGGTATTAGAAACATGAACTTAAGAAATTCAACAAGTATTGTTTTTCTGGAAGTTAAGTTGGTTTCTGAATACATGTCAAAGCTACTGGGAGCATAAGTGTTATGCTTATAATAATCATCATGATAGTGGGAGCATAAATGTTATGATTATATGATTATTATGGAAAGTATTGCAAGTTAGCAATATTAATTATAGAAAACAAGAGTCATACTTTGCAAAGTTGTAAGGATGTAAAGTTGTTTTGCTATAATTAAGGGAGAGAATATTATGCTTCATTTCAACTCTAAAGGCTTAGGTTGTGAAATGTTAATAAATTTAGTCAAGGAAACATAGTGTGTTCTCAAATTTCGATTATGATTACGACATTCCTCTTCATAGTTTGAATTTTGAGAACGTAGCACATAAAATATTATGACAGAAGATTGATAAAGTATCGAATCTTCATGTAAGACATTATGCATCGTGTCCCATACGCTTCGGGTATAGGATTGATTGCAAATGCTATAATATTTGACCATTCTAAAATTTTCCAAATGTCTAGCGCATTTAGAGGGAAAAGGACAAGAATCGGTTTTGACTAAGATAATTAAACAACTATCAAAGGACAATCCAAAGTTCGCCTAGGATTGGTCGCTTGTGAGTAGTTGGAAGTATAGTATTGGATAGACCATATCGACATTATTATGAATAGATAAGATTCTATTGAGAATGAGTTGTCATATGGTAAGTATGGAAAGTTTTCCATATTGGGAACTGAATATTGAAAATCTATGTCTAGATTAGAAACTTTTATGCAAAAGGATGTTCAAAGGAATGTACTTTGAGTGAGAAACATCATATCTAAGGAATTGTATTGTAACAATCTCCGATAGAGGACTTTGTAATTTCATTGGCAATAGTCATTGTGACTTTAGTGCAGTGACATTACAAGAGGATCATTGCATAAAATGTTAGAATCTAGCATATTCCATAAGTGACAAGAATTTGATATTCTTTCACTTGTGAAAAGGATTGGGAGTTGTGAAATGAGTATGATTAGAAATGTGTTCATTTGATCTATTTCACAAAGTAAGAACCATAGGTAAACATTGTGTGCATGCTAAAAGTATGGGACAAGTGTTGTAATAATTCAAGTAAGAAGTTGATTACCCGAAACAACAAATAATGAGTAATCGATATGGTGATAAATAAAAGGTGTTTTATTTATACTCAAAGGTTTGAGGCCATATGGGATTAGTATTATTCTTGTGTTTCACTTTGCATGTTTTGACTTCCTGAATAATTCAATTGGTTAAGAACAGTCAAATTATTCGAACGGGCCACAGTCGTTCATATGTTGGAAGTAGGTATGAATGAAGACTGTCATGAATTGGTGTGTGGATTGTCTAAAGAGCATTAGACATAAGCAAATATTTGTTGTGACGTTCATGAGTGCTTATGAATATGATTTGAGCATTGGATTAAACCCACACTCACTTGGATCACTTCATGAATTGTATCACGAGTGATTGGTGAGACGATAACATCTTATATTCTTGAAACCGAGATGTGTGAGTTGTATATTGCAAATCGGTTGCACATTGATAATATGTAAACGCACCAGTAACTTGGTGTCATAAAACATATTGTTGTGTGTGATTCGGTGAATGAGTGCAAGCGAGCATTGAATCAAAATTTATACGTTCCTTTTATCCAAAGTAGGATAAAAGCGATATCTTTGGGCCCCTCGATGATTTAGTGATGACAAACGTAAATGCTCGGTCGGGCTAGGGCTAATTTGATTGTTCAATTAGTCAGTCGTCATAAATCGGAAGTCGAGAAATAGTACAGAGAGAATGATTAGAAATCATGTCTCATACGATATCTAGAATGGAGGAGTATATGATCCCTTATCTAAAGGACACGCGTATCTGATAGGATCAGAGTTGACAGCGGCTTTGGAAAGCTACGATTGCAGATCAGGATCTGAAGTCATATGCATAATAGTTATTAGACTTATCCAAGTGGGAGACTGTTGGATTAGTGTCTAAGTCCATAACTATTTTGGTATGTACTTGACCCGATGGTGCATGGTCCTTTTGGGTTGCCTTCACCAAAGCAACTTGATAGGATGAATTATGGAGAGAAATGATTAAATATGATTTATTAATATATTATGAGAACAATATATTAAAGGAGAAATCATATTATTTAATTAATATTAGTCAAGAATTAATAAGAATTAAGTTTGTGACTAAAAGAGATTAATTAAACTTAAGGGACTAAAATTGTAATTATAAGATAATTGCAATTGGTATAGATTCAGTTAGACTGTAGACCCTGTAGGGCGGTCCAGTCAGGCCGATGGCCCAATATGCATGTTGATTGATTGATTATTACTAATATGGTATTATCAGTGTGGTATTGGTATTTTGGGGGTAGCACACTAAGCCCTCGGGCTTATAGTTTCTAGTTATTCTTCAGGTACTTCAGAAGATCATGGCAAGGCGAAGGCGTGACCGTACCGCTCCTCATCCTTATGATCTGGCTTTTGGGACACTCTGATCGAATAATGATTTGAAAACATTTTATGTAAATAATACTATTGAGTTTTATTTATGATTGAAAAAGTTTAAATTTGGCGTAAAATTTATGGATGTTATACAAGGGCACAAAAGTCAAACTCAATACTTGAACGTGGTGCGTTCGCAAGCGATACACGTCCGTGGTAATTATACACACTTAAAGATTTAATCACGTGCGGCGAACGTCCATAAAACATCATTTAAGTGGGTTTTATTATTTATTTTTGTGTATTTTGGTTTATTTTGGTTTTTTATGTTTTTTAGTTTGTCGTTCAAAAAAACAAAAAAACAAAAACATTTAAACAAATATATGCTCGACTTTAATGTTTTCATTTTTTTCGTTTTCTTATTAGTTTTTTATTTTTTTATTTTTTTTTTGTTTTTTTTAATATCTTTACTACATACTTGAAGATACCAGTGTTTTTCTTTATTTCGGTTTTATTTTTTTATTAGATTTTTATTTTTTGATTTTTTTAAACTAAATATTGGTTTGAGTTTTTAATATTTAACAATTATAAATTTTTTAATAAGAAGAATATTAAGGATTATAATATTTTTCGTTCATACTTTTTTGAAACGTATTATTTTTGGATCATAAAATTTTGAATCAATTTATTTTGGATCATAGTATCTTGAATCAAATGATTTTGGATCAATATATTCAAGTAAATATAGTTTTTGTTCAAAAAAATTATGGATCATTATATATTTTGAATCATAAAAGATATAATTATGGATTATAAAATAGTTGATTCAAAATATTTTTTAATCACAACATACTAAGAATCATAAACAAGTTAGATAAATAATTTTTTTTGATTATAAATATTTTGAATCATTACAAAGAGAGAAAAGAGGAGGAGGGAAAGAGGGGATGGGGGGGGGGGGGGGGGGGGATACACCTTGGTTTTTTTGTTTTTTTTCTCTTTCCTTTTACCTATTAACCTCCAAACAATTAACTTTTGCTGGAAAATAGCAAAATCTCGCACATAATTACAAAAACATCATATCATCTCATGAGATATTGATGATAAGCCAATAACTAAATTATATATATATATATATATATATATATATATATATATATATATATATATATATATATATATATATGAGTAGGTTCAAATGTTTCTTACAAGTGTTGTATTCTAGAATGAACCAATATGAGCTTAGTAAAAATAAATTATTATTTAATCAAGTAAAAATAGTTATTACATAATTTCTATAATTATATGTATATTAAATAATATCCATAATTATAATTTTTTATAGAAATTAATTAAATTCGCTATTAATGTCATCAATAATATTCTTTTAAAATGAATTCTCATCTAGGTTTACATATATGGAGAACGAGGGTGTATTCCACTAGAATACACTCTCATTCTACTGAAATACACTTTCATTTTGCTATAATAAACCATCATTCTGCTAGAATACACTCTCGTTTACCATGTTTCATGCAACTTTGTTATATTTTGAGTGAACGAGTCTTAAAACAAAACACGAATCCATACGTAAAAACCTAGATGTGAATTCATTCTAAAAGAATAATATTTCTAAAATTAATGAAAATTTTAATTAGTTTCCATAAAAAAGCATTATAATTGTGGATATCATTTAATATACATATAATTTTGGATATTATATAATATCTTTCTTTATTTGATTAAATAATAATTTAATTTTTACTAAATTCTTATTGGTCCATTCAATTTAATTTTTACTAAATTCTTATTGGTCCATTCAAGTACACAATAAAGAGAGAGGGGGGAGAAAGAGAGAGAGAGAGAGAGAGAGAGAGAGAGAGAGAGAGAGAGAAAGAGTTCAATGGAGAAAAAACGTTGAGAATGGGGGAATTATTCTCAGTCAATCATTTAATTAACATCTAAGCATAAAAGACATGGTGACAAACTTGTAAATATGATATAATAATTAAACATTCAAGGGAAGATAACAGTTCAAATTCATTCCTAATCGATCATTCATCATCCAAATTTCTCCAACCTTCAATAATCATCCAGATTTCTTCAACTAAACCCTCGATGAACATCATTCAACGTTAATCAATCATCAATGTTCATCAATCACATGTTTATCAATATCATTCAACAATTGACAACAAAAATTCGTTTTTGGCTCTTTCAATCCAACCTTCAATTTTGCTTGAGTACAAGCATGTCTTCAACATCTTTGATTAATTGTACTCCTAATGTCATTAAATCAACGTCATCAATAATCAATAACAAATCCACTTCATATCATTTGTTTAACATTGATCTTTAAACAAAACTTCGAAATCAAGGTTAGAAAAACATCAAATCATTTTTTTGAGAAAATTCATATAATTCTCTATCGGTCTATTATTTTGTAAGTTTAAATAGTCCAAGTATCAAGTTTTTAACCATATTTATAAAAGCTAACTTTTATGCACTTCAACTTTTGATGAAATGCATAAACTAAATTAGCATGTAATATTCACATATAAATATGTTTTCACACCTGAATCAGTATATTATTATTAAAACACAAAACAAATATGCAAGTTTGCATACTATTCATATGTCAATAACATATACAAATTATATATATATATATATATATATATATATATATATATATATATATATATTTGTGAATACACCTTGTAATATTCATATGTTATTATGTGAATATATTGTGTAATATTCACATATGAATATACCATTTAATTATCATAAGTAAATATACCATCTAATATGTACAATTAAATATACCATGTAATATTGACATTTGATATACCATGTAAAATTATGTAATATTCACATATGAAGATACTATCTAATATTCATAAGTGAATGTATCATCTAATATTCACAAGTAAATATATTATGTAATATTCACAAGTGAATGCATCGTCTAATACTTAAGTATGAATATAGTGTGTCATATTCACAAGTGAATATACTATATAATATTCATATGTATATATACTATGTAATATTCACATATGAATATACCATCTAATATTCATAAGTGAGTATATCATCTAATATTTACATATGAAGATACCATCTAATACTCATAAGTGAATATACCATCTAATATTCACAAATGAATATACTATGTAATATCCACAACTGAATGCATCGTCTAATATTTAAATATAAATATAGTGTGTCATATTCACAAGTGAATATACTATATAATATTCATATGTGAATATACTGTGTAATATTCATGAATGAATATACCATGCAATATTCATGAATGAATATACCATGCAATATTCAGATGTGACTATAATATGTAATATTCACAAGTAAATATAATATATAATATTCATATGTGAATCTACCATATAATATTCATAGGTGAATATACCATGTAATATTCACTTGTGAATATACCATGTAATATCACATGTGAATATACAATATAAACAACATATATCATATTATATCATATAACATTCACATATGATTATACTTTTATGTGTCAATATACCATGTAATATTTAGAATGTGATAAATCACTATTATAATGAACTAACAATATATTTTTATTAACATTTTTTATGTGTATTCACATGTTTGTCAGGAATCGTTATAACTCAACAAATGAATAACATTTAAATCAATGGTTAGTTCATATCCCAATGGTTGGCGATTGGTTGGTATAAATGAGAAGATATCATTGACGAAGACAATATATTTTTATATTCATGAGTAAATGTTATATAATTTAATATATTCATCATTTTGCTTGGTATAAACATTTCAGTCAATGGTTAGTTCATATCTCAATGGTTGACGATTGGTTGGTATAAATGAGAAGATATTATTTGCAAAGACAATATATTTTTATATCCGTCTGTAAATATTATACAATTTAATATTCTTCATTTTGACCGTGTTAAATTCAAACGTGAGTGGTATTCATTAACCAATACAATGTTGTATATCTTAGTATAATGTTGAATTTATATGTAAAATAATATTGTTACAATATACAAAAACAAAACAATCACAAAACAATTTTTATAGTGTATTATTTATTTTTATAAAAACATAATGTGTCCACTGTAACATAACAAAACATGTCCCAAGATCTCAATATCATAAACTCTATAAGTGTGTACGGATCAAGCTGGCGCCTTCCCGGGATCCTCGCTCGTACCTGAAACACATAACATAACAACTGTAAGCATAAAAGCTTAGTGAGGTCCCCAAAATACCACATACCCCACATACGCCTTTCTAGGCCATAACTCTGTAGGACCTTCCGATCCATGTGTCTCAGGGGACTTCCGCCCTAAATCCCGGTAGACCTTCGGGTCCGTACCCACTTGACCTTCCGGTCCATATCATCTTAACCTTCCGGTCCTTACCATACGTAACGTACATAGCACATACATAAATATCATCTTAACCTTCCGGTCCTTATCATACATAACATACATTTCACATACATATCACATAACCGCATATAGCACATACATCATATCATACAACACCTTTCGGTCACAAATAGGTACCCTTCCAAGTACAGTATAGTGAGAAGACTCACCTCAATGAAGTCGGATAAACTCTCGTGCTCAACGTCCCGAACTAGCCTCCTCCTATTATTCAAATAACATTCCCGATCAATACTCTCCCATGATCTCATCTCTACAGACTGGGTAAAAGGCCATTCTACCCTTCCCTACACTCTCCTGAATCAGTCTTGACCAGAACCCTAAAGTCAATGAAAGTCAACGGTCAACTTTGACCTGATTCGTCAAGTGCACTAAGGTGACTCTGCGAGTCCAAGCGGGTCCTCAGAATCCTTTCAGGCTCTCATGGCTCGTCGAGTCTTTCTTCCACTCGACGAGTTACACCTGTCACGAATCGCGGGGCAACCCCGACTCAACTCGTCGAGTCCGCTCATGGACTCGGCGAGTTCATTCCATGCTCACACTCAAATGACCTTATGAGGTCAGATCCTTTCCTCTAATCCATAGATCTAACCTCCCCAAGCTCAATAAACACATAAAGGTTCGAACTTGATACTCATGCAACGTCCAAATGACACTACTTGATGATTTATCCCCAAATACAACATCCTAAGTCCATTTCTTCCATAACTCCTCATAAAGCAAGATGGAATGAGTCCTTTGCTTGCAATCCACAAATAAGCAACCTCCTTGGCCTCCTCTAATCTGGAATCAACTTCTTCTTTCAAAGCAAACCCACAAAGGTCCAATAATGGCTTCTTCTCCCTCACAAATGCTCAAGCACTATTAGGGTTTCTCTCAAGGGTCTGGTAGCCGCAAATGGTGGCTATAAGGGTCCTTAAATAGGTCCCCAAACCCGAGAAATTAGGGTTTTATTAAACAGCATGGACTCGATGGACTCGCCGAGTCCTTCATTAAATCAGACCAAAAGATGTGCGATCCCACTCGACGAGTCTGAGCGCCTACTCACCGAGTCCCTCTCATAGATTCAATATAAATACTTAACATAGGATACCTGGGAATCTGGATGTTACAGTTAAGCTACACTTCTTATGCTTTAGGTGTAACATATATTCATAATCGTTATAATGAACCTATAAATAAGATTTATCAGTGATTCCATGTCATAATATTGATTGATCTATTTATGAGGGTAATGTCTAAGTTAGATTTAGTGAGGTGTTTAAAGTGAGATTTCCAAATAGTATAGTTTGTATACCAAATGGAACCTACCTCCAATATGATCTTACATGGTTATTCCTTACTTGATATTTCTTGATGTAGATATTGGGATTATTGAGGAATCTAGACTATCATTAGTCACAAGGAATATAAGAATAAGACTTAGTGAAATTCATATCTAGGTCTTCTGAAATAAAAAGCTAAGGTTTTAGGTGAAGCTCCACCCTAATCACAAGTCATACACTTTTAACAAGTGAGTGTATAGTTACTTTCATCTTACACACAAACAGTCACACACATACACACACACACACACACACACACACACATATATATATATATATATATATATATATATATATATATATATATATAAAGTATCTAGATGATTAGATGATATATATGTTCTTATTATCTATATTCATGATATCTGTGTTAGATGAAATAACATGATTTTACTTGATTGTATCGTATATGTATTTTCGTACTTATAAAATATTGGGTTGTGAAGGGTTATGAAATATGAAAATGATGATGAGAGGCCATGAATAATATAATACTATTATACTAACGATGTAGTCATCTAGCAGAGTATCGATGACGACCACAAACTATTCTAGACAGTCCAGTGAAATATTGGCAGACTCGTAACCTGTAGGTTTTAATGAATCATGTGTTCATTATATATATATATATATATATATATATATATATATATATATATATATATATATATATATATATATATATATATTGCTAAGGAATCCCCGAAGCGGTATTATCTTCTCGTTGCTTACAATGATCCTTAGGATAGATCCCTTGAGATTAGTATTTTAGGATCAGAAAGTGAGGATAACGTGAACGGTTAATCGGGTTAATTGTTTGATGTGAAAAATATAATTAAAGGATTTAATTATTGTGGGTTGAAAACTTTATGTGCTCACTAGGCTCCCAAGCCTGACCCAATCAGTTTCTTTGTATCACAGGTAGCGGTACGAAAGCACATGGATGATGAGTTTAAATCAACTGAGAGATTTAAGGAGCTTTTAGGCTATTAGTATAATAAATTTTTATAAGGTCTGTAATGAACAAGTTTATGCTTATGTTTGTATCAGTTATGACATCCCAAGTTTTTATATATTGATGAAAACCATTTCTTCGGAAATGCTTTGATATTGATATTATCTTACATTAAAATAATGTTTTGGGAACAAATTTTGCACAATAAAAGAATACTCTGAATTAAATAAGCATAAAAAGGTTCTTTTTTCGGGCCATGAAATTGGGAATGTCACAGAAGCTGTCATAGGTGATTATACCGGTTAGGTCTAAGTGAGAATAGAAGGGAAATACATTAGATGTTGAGAATATAGAGGCAAAAGGCAATAAAAAATAGGAGAAAAGATGAGATGGGACGAAGAGAGATGAGAAAGTATGCCATATAATGAAAGAGAGTATGAGGTGATAGAGAAAAGCACAAGAAAACGAGCAGATAGAGTAGAACATGAGGAAAGAGATGAGGTGAGAAGAAGGAATGAGAGGATCCAAGAAGAGGCAGAGATAAAGTATGAATAGAGAATGTGATGAGGAGGAGAAGACATGATGATAGAGTATGAGACGAGTGTGAGAAGAGATAAGAAGGCATGGGGTGAGATAGAGTAAGAGCATGGGAAGGAGCTGACAGAATGGTATAGTATTAAAAGAAAGAAAGAATAGAAATGGAGTATGATTATGATATAACTCACCTGACATGTGGTATGATGTTGTGTATTTTTCATGTATTGTAGGTATAGGTAATAGCCGTTGTACGATAGGACATAGGAGCACAATGAATTGGACTAGAACTAGTTTTTATTTTAGTATAACCTTGTCTTAAATTAGATTTTGATTATGATTTTATTGTAAACCCGATTATAGCCTGGGATGTAAAGTAAAATTTGAGATATAAATTCCTCATTTATATAAACAACTATGATAATCCCTATAATATTTAGATGGAAAATCAGGTCGTTACAATTGGTATCAGAGTCATAGTTTAAGTGAATTAGGTTTGGTATGTCCAAACCTAGACTTAAACAGTGAGATGAAATGAACTAAAGTGTTTAGGACTACTATTAGTGATGAAAACTTAGATCCTATATGTTTATAGTCGGTGTTGTTGTACACAACTAAAAGATAAAGTAAGAATTGGTTTTATAATAAACAATGTTATGAGATTTTAGGTACACAAATACTTTTATAGGTAGATAGAGAACCAAAGAGTTTGAGTTTAGTACATGGACCAACCATGAGGGTTTGGGTCAAGTATGTCAATAATAGAGAATGAATGGTCATTTGTGAAATGACATAAGGGATGGATCACTATGTAAAGAGATGTTTATGTGTGTAAAGAGAATGATATCATGGCTATCATGATAGAAATATGTGTTAAAGATGATGTGTCCTAGTAAGTGGACTATAGTTGGCATGTGTGTCCCTAAGAGATAGAGATAGGGATGTGGATATAGAGGTAGAAATAGTGGAAAAGAAAGGGTAGAAAAGTAGAGGAAGTGTAGAAAGAAAGGGACAATTTGAGTAAAAATGTTAAAAGAGTTAGTATGCACAGAAAAGGAGAATGAAATAAAAGGTTAGAGAAAGAAGATGGGAGCTAGAGAATGAACATGTGCATAGAAGCAAAGAGAGAAAGAAAATAGATAAGGATATAATAAGAAAATGGGTCAAAATTTCGGAAGTAAGATATCATGCACTTAGTGTAAAATGACATATTTGATAATGTGCCCATGAAAGAAAGATTTAAACAAGTGCAAAGAGAAAGAGATAAAGATGTAACTCCTTGAGTGAGAAAAGATAGGCCCATGATATTATGTAGATATGTGTAAGTTATGTAACAATTCTTTGCAGGGAACTATTAGAAAAAGAAGAAGATTGAACCTTATGTGTAATAAGGGATAGTTAAAGAAAGATTGTGAAGTTAAGTAGAATGATGAGAAGTTAGTGGACTCGTGATAAGAATCTAAGACTAGGTATAGAGTCTTATTAGAGAGAGAATATGATGACCAAGTGTTGTATATAATGGGAAAGTAGAGACATTGGGAGTGTATGACTCACCAATATGAATCTTATGTATGCTTGGAAAAATACATCTTTTGATGTATCAAGCATAGATTTTGTAAGAAGAAGTGTGAAAGTGATAGAAGCTAGCTGATGAACAGCTAAGAGTTAAAGAAAATAAATCCCAAGATATAGAAAACTTGTGAATCAGGGAATGGAATGGTGAAATTTGGGTCGTTATAGTGGACCAGCTTTGTACTGGAGGCCAATATTTGTATGCTTGCATGTATTGTGATGTTTATGGTGTTTTAGGGAACTCACTAAGCATTGGATTACATTTGTTGATTAAATGTTTTAGGTACTTCAAATGATCGTGATAAGGCGAATACATAACTGTACATATTCATCATCTTTTGTATTTTTTTTTTATTCCACGTTCATCCATTATACTCTGATTTTGGGATTTTGTCTTTTGGAACAAATGATTTTATTAGTTTGGGTTTATTAAAGCAACATTCCATCTTCAATAAAAATTGAAAATTTTACAGTGAAAATTTGGAACTTTACACGAGCGTTACCTTAGTAGTTACCCACTACTTAATTAGATTTTTTAAACAATATGAGAGCTTCAAAGTATTACCTAATGGCCCATGAAGTTTATACTTGAGTCTTAACCAATTTTATAAAGGAGAATTATTTTTGCCTAACACTTGATATGAATTCTATTTTTGGTTCAAAATATGTAAAATATTATCTTGGATCACTAACTTTTTGCATGACTAAATAAAAGGATGTGATGTCTTTTAAATTACAATTTATTCAAATTTAATGTTAATGAGGTTGTATTTATTAGTTTTATTTTTCACAAATATTTGAAGATGTAAATAAATAATAAAGGTAATTCGAGAAACTTATCAATGAATACTCTGATGAACAAATTACAAGTTTAGGTTGATCGAAGGTCATACAGAGGAGTCAATTAAAGTTATCGAATATAAGGAACGGAACCAAAATTTTATCATATAGGGGTCTTAAAAGATATGGATTTTAGAATACTGGAGGATTAACATGGTTAGTGGTCTTTAGGTATGATGAACTTCGTTGGTCGTAGGTCTTCTGGTTCAATTAAAAGAGATGGATTAGGTGCGAAGCACCAACCGAGCCTACTAGCTCCTCTAGCGTCGAACACTTTATGATGTAATGTATTAAATATCAATATATTTCTCTCAAAAGATATCTGATGAAACTTGTAGGCGTTTTAGTTAGCGTGCATAAGCTTCTTTAATCGTCGGGCTAATTCAAGTGAGTTTCGTGTTCCCCACATTTATTGCGTGCTAGAATGCACCAATAAAATTTTAGTAAAAATAAAATTATTATTTAATCAAATAGAGATAGATATTAAATGATATCCATAATATGTATATTAAATGATATCTATAATTATAATTCATTTTTATGTAAACTAATTAAATTCGCCATTAATGTTAGCAATAATATTCTTTTAGAATGAATTCGCATCTAAGTTTTTATGTATTGGTTCGTGTTTTATTTCATGGTCTACCCACTCAAAATACAACATAGTTGCCTGAAACATGGAGAACGAGAGTGTGTTCTAGCAGAATTACAGTTTATTCTAATAGAATAAAAAAAATATTCTAGGAGAATGAGAGTGTGTTCTAGTAGAATACACTCTCGTTCTCCATGTTCCAGGCAACGTTGTTGTATTTTAAGTGACTGAACCCTGAATAAAACACGAACCCATACATAAAAACCTACATTCGAATTCATTCTAAAAAAATATTAATGTTAACATTAATGACAAATTTAAAGGAAGAACTATAATTATGTACATCGTTTAATACCCCCCACAGGGTTCAATTGAGAAAAAAAAAAGGTTGAGAATAAGAGAATCATTCTCAGCCAATTATTTATTTTTGCCGCAAAAGCCTCCAACGTACCGGCGGAAATGGGAAACGAATGTACATGTGTTTTCCAACATAACATATTTCCTTAAACTATGCTAATCATTACCTTAATATATACAAAAACATAGTTTTTTCATTTTTTTTTAATTTTTATAAGCTATTTTTATCAAAAAATGATTTTAAATATACCAAAATTCATGATTTTTTATTCTCTACAAATAGACATCCATATTGATATAGTTTTAAGATAAAATAAAAAATTTATTTTTTTTATATTTTCAGCTATCGTTATTTATAAATGAATAACAATGGATCATGTTTTATTATAGTACATTCGTTATTTACTTATGAATAAAAAATATGATTTTTTTTTACAATCTAAGTATCATTCATATATGAATATAGCATATAATAAACATAGTATATTCATATTTTAATATTGGACGATGAATTCACTTGTAAATATTAACATAGTATATTCACTTGTGAATATTAGATGGTATATTCACTTATGAGTATTAAATGATATTTCATATGTGAATATTACATAGTATTACATTGTATATCACATGTGAATATTACAGAGTATATTCACTTGTGAATATTAGATGATATATTCACTTATGAATATTACGCAGTATATTCACATATGAATATTACAAGGTATATTCACTTATGAATATTGAAGGTATTTTGACAAATATATATATATATATATATAATTTTTATATGTTATTCACATATGAATAACATACATACTTGCATATTTGTTTTGTGTTTTTAATAATCATATACTGATTCAGGTGAAAAAACATATTCATATGTGAATATAACGTGCTAATTTAGTTTATGCATTTCATCAAACAGTTGGAGCGCAAACAAGTAAATTATTTTAAAAATGTTAAAAACATCAAGTTATCAATTCCAAATCATCATATACTTCCGATTTCGACTTCAGATGTGACATCCTATCTCTGATCGATTTCTCAATTTGATTTTGATTTCCGAAAATCCAATTGGGAACCTATGATTACCGATTCTAAGTCCCTCAATGTCGACTGTGACTGCGAGTCCAGAACTCCGATTCCAATTTCATGAACAGCGAAGAAATTTCGGTTTAGTTGAAGAAATCTAGATGATTATTGAAGGTTGGAGGAAAAATTTTGATGATGAACGAACAGTTATCGAATTCTCTATAGTTACGTATTTGAGATTGAAGGTTATTACGATATTTACAAGTTTGTCACCGTGTCTTTTATGATTGGATTAAATGAGTGGCTGAGAATGATTCCCTCATTCTCAACCTTTTTTATTTTCTCAATTGAACCCACCTATATATATATATATATATATATATATATATATATATATATATATATATATATATATATATATATATATATATATAAGTATGTTTTATAATAAATATAGTTGTATAAAATTTTATTTAGGCTTGTTTATCTACTATGTGATTTTTTAGGATGACACATTTAATGAGTAACGAATTGAGTTTTTGATAGACATGAGCATGGCAAATATATTGTAACTGACATGGATATTATTTGGATTTTTTTTCATTCCTTGGATATATTAAACTCTTTAGCGTAATGAACGAGTTGTACCAAGTGGGAAGAAAAACAACTCAAAAAAATTTTCCTTAATATATAAACGTTCCCTAAGTTTTGTCATCAGCTGTTATGTACTACCCCATGATTTGTATTGGTAGTTTATGATAAAACTATTTGATTTAAACTGATAGACATCTATTTGTATGAAATCACAAACTCAACTTATTTACAAAAATGTAATTACCGTATTCTTTTTTCTTTTTAAATTAAGATTAATCTCAAACTTAGAAGGTTTCTTCTCAAAGGTTATTTTGTTTTTCTAGTTCTTATCTATCCTATTTATAAATAAGAAAGATGATGTTACATGAATAAAAGACCTCCTATTGGCTAAATTTGTAATCTTTTAGCGAATCAAAAGGGAGATTAACGTTGCTTAAACTATTATGAGGTCATTGTCTGCACACAACTTGCCTTGATCATATCCCATCCTGTGGCTGCAAATTCATATATACCCACCACCAATCAACTCCTTAACATTTTTCATTTTAATTATAATAAAATTATGTGGTGGTAGATACAGATGAAGCCTGTCCTGTTTAATTTCTCACTGCTATTACTATATATATATATATATATATATATATATATATATATATATATATATATATATATATATATATATATATATATATATATATATATATATATATATTAGTTTCTCTTATATATATAATTTAATTATATATGATAATCGTTTTAGTACCGAAGTTTGATTAGTCGTTTACAATATTTACAATTTGCACCTCCTTTTCTTCACAATCATTATGTAATCAATTAATCATTTGAGATTAAAGAATTAGCAACGATGATATATCTTAAATGTTAATTAGGTGATAATTGAGTCTACTTGATATCCAATGTAGTAACAGAAGATTTTATATTTATTTTCTTTCTTTCTTGAATAATGTGAATTGTGTTAACAATAAAAATAAGGATATATTATATGTACCTCTTTATCATATTTGGTACAATCAAATCAAAATTAATTTGTAGTTTTTGAAATCAATTAAAAAATTTATTTTATGTTTTTTTAATATTTAGACAAAGTTACATGAACGGCCGCTGTAATTTATAATGCATAAAACTACAATAACTTTTTTTTTTTAATTTGTTCATTCCATATTTTGAATTAACTATTAATCAATTTCATTTTGTAGGAGTGAGTGTAACACCGAATACCGTTAGGCTAGAAGCCCTTTGGTTTCAAAGAATTTAAATAAACTTATTTATTTGTATCAATAGTTAAATAAATAAAAATACGACTAAATATCAAACAATCAACGTTTAAGCTTTGAGTAATTTCGATTATTTATATGATTTAAAAAAATATGATTTAACCGATTATTTATATGATTATTTATATGATTTAAGTCTGGGTTTTATAATAAAAAATAAATAAAGTTATTTATTATTTTAAAAACATTAAATAAAAAATAAAAGCATAAAGGTATGTATGTGTTTGTGAAAAAAGAAACAGAAAAAAAAAAAAAAAAAGACGGTGTATGTATATGTCTTTGTTTTAAAAAAAAAATTTTTTTGCCTAAAAGAAGTTTGTAAGAAATGTTTTGCGTTCGTAGACTTTGGTCTATGTGTTTTTTAGAGATGAAAAGATGTAAACATTAATTTCTTTCCGTCTTCTGACATAAATACTATAATATTAGAAATTGATAATTTGTGTTGCCTATTTAATTTAAATACCTACATAAATTAAAATTTCCTATGTTTATTAAAATAGGATGTTACACATATTTTTATTTAAGTATTGAACAATGAATTTAAATTATTGTTCTTTGGACAAATAAAAATATAAAATTGTTTGAAAGTGTCAAATGTGTATACGGAAATGCGGATGATGAGAGATTTTGTCACTTTCAAAAACCCAATGGTCTCTCAACAACACAACAGTGTTTGGAGCCTCTGATTGGGCCATATACGTTTTGCATTTATAATCTAGAAATTTTCCCACTTGCATTGCATATCATTAAACTATAAAACCAAAGAAAATAATATTTTTATACATACTTCTCAAGTCAAATAAAGAAATCCCTCAAATTCAAATCTCATAACATTATATGACAAATCTCTCTCTCTCTCTCTCTCTCTCTCTCTCTCTCTCTCTCTCTCTATATATATATATATATATATATATATATATATATATATATATATATATATATATATATATATATATATATATATATATATATATATATATATATATATATATATATACACATTAGATGTCTTAGAAACAATAGAAAAATCAAAAACTTAGATTAAATGAATGGTTTGGTGGTTACGAGTGGTTACAAAGTAATTAGTTAGTCCCTACTAATCAGGATTGCCAGATGAATATGATTTGATAGTCCGGTTTGCTTCTTTTATATATATATATATATATATATATATATATATATATATATATATATATATATATATATATATAGAGAGAGAGAGAGAGAGAGAGAGAGCTAGGTTCATATACGTTTTGCATCTATTGCCAGATGAGTTAGGTTCAAATGTTTCTCACATCTATTGTGTGCTAAAATGCTCCAATAAGAATTAAGTAAACATTAAATGTATATTAAATGATATCCATATTTATAATTCTTTTTTATGGAAACTAATTTAATTCGTCATTAATGTCAATAATAATATTCTTTCAGAATGAATTCATATATAAAATAATAAGAGTGTATTCTAGGAGAACGAGAGTATATTCTACTAGAATACACCCTCATTCTTCATATTCTATACAACTTTATTGTATTTTAAGTAAGTGAGTCCTGAAATAATGTTATTGCTGACATAAAAACCTAGATACGATTCATTCTGAAAGAATGTTATTGTTGACATTAATGACGAATTTAATTAATTTCCATAAAGAGAAAATTATAATTATGGATATCATTTAATATCAATACAATTATGGAAACCATTTAATATCTATCATTAATTAATTAAATAATAATATAATTTTACTAAATTCCTATCGGTGCATTCTAGCACACAATAAATGTAAAAGAACACTTTAACCTAGCCCTATATATATATATATATATATATATATATATATATATATATATATATATATATATATATATATATATATATAGAAAGAAAGAAAAAGAGAGAGCTAGGTTCAAATGTGGATTGACATATATTGTGCGAACGTGTGGACAGTACTATTATGTGAGAATGACGAAGAAAATATATTGGTTGATAATATGAATATGTTCAATCTTACATAACTATTATTATTATCACACATTCTCACTAATTAAATCGTCTATAAGGTTATTATAGACTTTTTATTATTATTCTCATTTTGTTGAAATGTTGTCAGAATGTTTATTGAGTCATATTCTGTAAGAGTGAAAATGAATGAAAAACGATCTGTGAGAACAAAAACGAATAAGAATTGGTGAGAATGCATGAAAATGATGATTGTTGTGTGAGGTTGAACGTATTCACATTACTAAACAACCTATTCTCTTAGTAATTTTCATAGAATAACACTGTCCACACGTTCGCACAATAGTTGTCCATCCAAAATAGTTGAACTAAAACAATAGTTGTTACATGATCCAAGCATGCACACTATGTTTGTCTATGGTCCTGAATTTATGGAATAGATCAATTGAAAACATTTCAATGATGCTCATTTCACAATTACAAATCCTTATCGTAAATGTAAGAATACCAAATTCTTGTCATTTACTATAATCTGTTAAACTCTAAACTTATATGCAATGATCCTCTTGTAATGAGTATGCACAAGAGTCACAAAGACTTGGCAACATACATTACAAAGTATTCCAATGGAGATCAATTCCATGGAAACGAAGTCTCATACTCAAAGTACATTCCTTTGAACATCCTTCTTGCATTAAGTTTTCTAATCTTACATAGATTTAAAGAATGACTTCCACTTATTGAAACATTTCCATATTCCCATTTTGACTATCAATTCTAAATAAGGGTTGCCTCTTTTTAGAATATGTCAATATGGTCCTTTCAAAAAATCTACACCATACGTCCAAGTGTCCATGAGCAATCAATCTTTGCTAAACCTCATATTGTCGTTGACAATTGCTTAATCATGTTAGTCATATACAGTTCTTGTCCTTTTCCCACTTAATGACCTAGGCATTTGGAAAATTTAGAATGGATGAATACTACAACTCATATAATCGATCCTATATCCGAAGCATATGGGACACGATTCATGATGTCTCACATAAAGACATGATACTAGACCAGTCTTTTGCTATAATATTTCTATTTCTATTTGCCATATTCTCATAATTCGAATTATAAAAAGGGATGTCGTAATCATATTCGAATTTTAGAACGCAAATAATATTTCCATATATAGAATTTCCTTATGTTGAACCATTCCAACATAACATTCATATATATATATATATATATATATATATATATATATATATATATATATATATATATATATATATATATACACTTCACTAAATATGATTAAAATCTCACTCTAAGCTTGTAGAAATGAAATAAAGTATGAATTCCTCTCCCTTAATTATAGCAAAGCAACTTTTCAACCCCTGCAACTTTGCAAATTGAAACTTTTGTTTTCTATAGTTAACATTGCTAACTTGCAACACTTAACATAATAATCATGCTCCCACTAGCATGATAATTCTATTCTTATCAGCATAACACTTATGCTCCCACTAGTTTTGACATGTATCCAGAAATTAGCTGGACTTCTACAAATCAATACTTTATTGACTTTCATTACCAAAGTTCAGGTTTCTAATATGAGATGCTTCGATAAGACTTTATCTAAGCTTCCCAAAATCATACACCTTTCCTTAGATAGCTCACATGTGTGTCTAAACAATTTTAGAACTATGAAAAGGAATGTCGTAATCATAGTTTCAAATGTTTAGACCTTTGCCATTGCTTACAATTCGAATTATGAAAAGGGATGCCGTAATCATAATTGAATTTGAGAATGCAAATATCACAGTTTCTATCAACTTAAAATTTACTTAGTGAAAGCGTTTCCTCACCATCATTTTCATGAATCGAAAAGAAACCTTATGACACTTTGATTTTATGGTGTATGTGTTCCTATCCATGTGAATTTGTCAAAAACATAACCACAAGAGGAGGTTAGTGAAAAATCCAAACTCATATGGACTGAACTTGTTCAATCTTAACTTCTTTCCACCTGGCAGCACAAAGGGCCTACCATTGCTTCCAAGTAGTTATGCAAACAACTGAGAACTCATAAAAAT
The DNA here is from genome assembly GCF_002870075.4 of Lactuca sativa. Taxonomy (NCBI): domain Eukaryota; kingdom Viridiplantae; phylum Streptophyta; class Magnoliopsida; order Asterales; family Asteraceae; genus Lactuca; species Lactuca sativa. The sequence goes on along the minus strand of NC_056626.2, from coordinate 37,925,727 downwards.
CACATGCATAGTCAACTTTAACTGGAATGAGCACAGAAACAAGAACATTTCAACACGGTAGGTTACAAACCTCAAGTCGTGTGCCAGTGATAAACAACATGTTTTATTTTTGATTAGTTCTTGAGACCTTTTTCAAGATCATTAAGACTCCCACTGACCTCTTGACATAAAAGATTCACTTCACACAATTAGCCGTAGTTGGTATTTGTTTTATCCAAAACATCACAACTTACCAATTTAAAATGTAAAAGAGTAGAAAGCATGTTTTACTCTATATTTGACAAGTATTATAAACCTTTCTTGAGATTATGTCACTCGAGTTACAATCTCGGATTATGACTCTAAGACTTGATTTGGAATGAAGTATGACTCATCTTCGCGGTCAGAATCAGCTTACTCTTCTTTTAATATTCCATTGATTCTACTAAACATCAAAATGTAATTACATTACATCATGTATTAAGAATCTCCAAATAGGAACTTAATAGAGTTAGATAGTGGACTTTACCTGTAGTATAGTCAAACATTTTGACTTTACTATCCTTATGGACTTTCAGGTAAATAGGGCAACTTCGCAACTAATGGCCCTTCTCTTGGAAAATGAAACATATGGACTCTTTGGAAATGGTACACGAGACTATCTCAGACTTAGCCTTTCTCTTTACCATTGGGTCAAATGACTTGACCTTGGCTGATCCCTTTCCATTGGGAAGATAAAGCTTTTCTGGACTTCTAATGTTACCATTGTCAATGTCCATGGAAATTAGGGAAGTAGATCTTCCAATCAAATTTGTTTTACCAGTGCTCCAAATCATTGCTGAATCAGCAGCAACAAGCAAATAAGTAAGATCAATAAGGGTCATGTAGTGATCTGTCATCAGGGAGTGACTAAAGAACCCAGTCAACAGCCAACTTCCTCGTGACTTCGGCACCCAACTCTCCCAGCTTGTCAATATGTGACTTCATCTCCAAGATGAGAGCACATACATACATTGCTTGCCAATAGGGATTGAGTGACCTATCATTTTCAAGAACTTGTGGGTTAGGAAGAATAATTGGAGGAGGTGGAGGAGGTGAAGTATGATTTCCAGTCCCATTAATGCACAACAAAGGGATTAATCTTTCACCTTGATCTCCATTTGGGATATCATCTTCATTAGGATAGCTTTGTTTAAAAGGATAAGGAAGACCATAGTTGTCATAACTAGACATCTATGATGGAGAAATTCAAGTTTAGTTGATTTAAGTCCTTAATATAAAACCCAATATGAAATATTAAGGCTAGGACCCAACACAATATTTTATAACTTGGAAGAGGGATGCCATAATCCAAGCTACAAAATATTTGAAAGTAGGTAAATGATGATTTACCAATTTCCACCATGAAAAACGAAATTTAGCATTAGGTTTTAAATGAATTAAAACTCCTAGATCTTTTGAGATTCATTGAACTATTCAATGGCATGTTTAAATATCGATTGTGCCCTTCAAGTTTGTGACTGGGATGTTGAGGATCACAAACAAGGAGTGAATAACCATGCAAATTAACTTGGTACACTTAATGTTACAACCACCTAATCAATGTGTCGGTTAACCACACACGCTCCATTGATCTATGATTAACATCAAGTTACCCTTTCCCACACATTGTCAATCCCAAATTAGTGTGCCGGTTAACCACACACACTTCACTAACGACTTAACAAGGTGCAAAGTGCAATTTCATGTGTTAGCACCAAATTCACATTTTCCTAAAGTAACTAAGATTGGGAATTTAATAAAGTTTAGTTACTTTATATTTATCATTATACTTTTATTGAAGGGAGAATTAATGTCATGTCCTACCCGTTCGGCTAACGACCCTCCACCAGTCAAGGAAGCAGTGGGTAAGATTAGACACCCATTAAACTGCCATTTTATAGGCAGTAACCTTATACGCCCCTTATAGACTGGCTTCGTGAATGAGGGCTACTAACGGTAAGACTGACTTACTCTTATACATACATATATATATATATATATATATATATACATATATATATATATATATAATATTAAACTTATAATATTATAATAGTATAAGGATTGAATTTTAAACTTTTAAAATTCTAAGGGTTGGAATTAAAGTATACATGGGGGTAACTTTACAATTCCAAAACTTGAGGGCAAGTTTTGAACAATTCTAAAACTTTTGGTTTCCATAACTTATGATTTTAAAGTGGTTTAATGAAAAACTCTTCAAGTTTCATAACTTGTGGACGAGTTATGGAAGACTTCAAAATCATTTAAGAAAATAAGACTCTTCATTTTCTTAACCTATGGAACTTTATGAGTTTTAAAATTCTTGAATGAGACTTTTCATATAACTTGAGGACAAGTTACAAAACTCATATGAAGAATATTTTAGATCAAACTTCGAACAATAACTATCATCATACAACTTTCTATTGATCCAAAATAAACTCATAAATTAAGCTAATTCATATCAAAAAAAATTTAAAAATTAGCCTAATCGTATAAACTAATACAAGTCTTGAAACTTTGAAAATTATCTAATAATTGGAAGAGAATCAACATTACCATAACAGAAAAATCAAATTTTATGAACAAAAACATTTTGTGGCAATGATTCTAATCCAAAACAGGCCAAAAAAAAACTCGAAATTTTGTTGTCTGGACTGCCAACTCGTCGAGCCCCATACTGGACTCAACGAGTCCAAGGAAAAATGCATGCTACTCGGTGAGTCACCCAGTGGACTCGACGAGTTCACTAGGCAGAAGGCAAAAATTTCGATTTTTTCACTTTGAAAAGCTTATAAAACATCAAGTATATTAGAAAACAACCCATGGCTCTGATACTACTGTTGGGTTTTGTATACTACAACATCCTATGGTGCACATACAACCCTAAATGCCTTGGATCTATGTTTTCTCTAATTATACATGTAATGGTATTTCCAAAGCATTAAGCCTATATCTAACATGCAATTAACATAAACAATATGAAATACTAGTTAGGATGACATACCTTTTATGTAGCTTAAAACCTTGTTGTATTTGGCCTTAAGAGCTTAGCACCAAAAGTATGAATGCCTCAAATGGCTCACAACTCACCTAGGACAAAAGTGGCTCTTGAGAGAGAATCTCCATGCACCAAAAACACCTCATGAACTCCAAGAATATGTGTGTATCCATTTTTTGGCTAAGGAGTACATATTTATATGTTGGATTCCAAGGGTTATGGGTATAACCTGAATCCATACCCATGGATATTATGATCCATGGTTCATGTGGCCCAACTCTTTATCTGTCCATACATAAACTTGGTCCAACATGGGTCATAAGCCCAACACATATAAATATAACTAATTACCATAATTAGTCCCCAAAGATTTAATTAGTCTCTTTTGATCACTAAATTAATTCCAAATTAATTCTTGATCAATACTAATTAAAACATATGATTTCATATTAATATATTAGAACTTATAATATATTAATAAATCATATATAACCTTCTCTCAAGAGTCCATCCTAACAAATTGTCCTGGTGTTATGCAACCCAAATGGATCATGCTACTCTCGGGTCGAGTACATACCAATAATAGTTATGGGCTTAGACATCTAATCCAACAATCCCGAGTTAACTCGCCGAGTTACCAAACAACTCGTTGAGTCCATCTAGTGTCTAAAAGTTCGGGAAAACCCTAGTCAACTCTCCAAGTCACCTCACCCATTCGTCGAGTTCACTCAGAATCCAGAAGGCGGGTAAACCCTAGCCAACCCGTCGAGTTCCTTCAGCCCTTTTCTCATTCAGAAACTTTTAAGAGAAACCAAGGCTCCAAACTGTAGATCTAGACCCCTAGGGTGTAGATACCACGTAAAGTTGCTAACTTTACATGCATGCAAGGCCTCAAGAGGCTAAAACACCCAAAACTAGTCTTAAGGAAGAGGTTTAGGGCATGGAGAAGGGATAAAGCTTGATAAAGTTAAGAACTTTTTGTCCTTGAGGGCCTAGAGGAGTCAAGATCTGAACTCCTCATTTCAAAACGTGCTTAATACCAGAAATGCCTCAAGAATAAGCTAGAAATGAGCCTAAACTCTAGAATGGAGAGATCTAACAAGATAATGATCAAGGTAATGACTTTTTACCTTCAAATGAATGTTGAAACGAAGTAGATGTTCGATCTACAAGCTCCTTGTCGTTCCAAGCTTCTCAATCTTCAAACCTCTTCAAGAAATGCACCAAACACACACTCTTTAGCTTCACACACACTCAAAATAGGAGGTTAGCTCGATTTGGGTTCGTTTTTGGACGTCAAGGTGGTAAGGGAGGCTGGAGGGAAGATTTAAGGTCCTTTAAATAGGATGAAAACCCTAAAAAATAGGGTTTTCAACCACAGCCTCAACATGTCGACTTGGGTCCTCCAACTCGTCAAGTGGGTCTTGAAGTTCACGCGGCCTGATCAGTTTCTACACGACGAGTTGGGGCAGCCAACTCGTCGAGTAGGTCGAAAAATATAATTATAAAGATTTAAATTTTATACCTGGGAGTTGTGATGTTACAATTCTCCCCCGGTTGAACTAGACTTCGTCCTCGAAGTCTGCTGCAGCAAATAGCTCCGGGTAATGCTCCTGCTTCTCAGCCTCCTGCTCCCAAGGCCACTCGGTTCCCTATCGGTGCTCCTATTGTACCTTTACCAAGTAATGCTCCTGCATCTCAGCCTCCAGCTCCCAAGGCTACTCAGTTCCCCTCCGGTGCTCCCATTATACCTTTACCAAAGGTATCTCCTTATTCCGTAGAACCTTCACTTTCCTCTCTAGAACGACCATTGGGCTCTCCACGTAATTCGGGAACTCATCGACCTGAATATCATCTAATGACAGCACTGCCTCCTCATCTAGTATGCAATTTTGCAATTGTGAGACGTGAGAAGTGTTGTGAATCTGAATGAGCTCCTCCAGAAAATCCACTCTATATGCCACCTTGCCAACCCTGACAATAACCCGAAAAGGTCCAATGTATTGGGGACCCAATCCCCCCTCTTTCTAAAGCGTATCACACCCTTACAAGGTGAGGCCTTCAGTAGTACCATGTCACCAACCTGAGACTCCAACTCATATCACCGTAACTCTTCTGCCGACTCTGAGCGGTCTACAGCCGCTGTCTGATCTGTTGAATCTTCTCGGTAGTCTGCAGAACTACCTTGGTCCGACCCATCACCCTGTGACCGACCTCACCCTAACAGACTGGGGTGCCACATCTCTGTCCATACAACAACTTGAATGTTGGAGCACCAATACTGGAATGAAAGTTGTTGTAGGAGAACTCTGCAAGCGGTAGGTAGGAGTCCCAGCTCCCACCAAAGTCAATAACGCAGGCCCACAACATATCCTCAAGGGTCTGAATGGTCCGCTCGCTCTGGCCATCTGTATGTGAATGGTATGTGGTGCTAAAATGCAGTCGCGTGCCCCGTTCCTCGTGGAACTTCTTCAAAAAACGGGAGGTGAATCGAACTTCATGGTCTGAGACAATAGAGACCGGTACCCCATGGCGAGAAACGATCTCGCGGATATATATATATATATATATATATATATATATATATATATATATATATCGGCCAACTTCTCGGCCGACGAACTCTCTCGTATTGCTAGAAAGTGTGCACTCTTGGTCAATCAATCCATGATGACCCAAATAGCGTTGAAGCCCCTTGTCGTCCTTGGTAGCTTGGTGATAAAGTCCATCATGATTTGCTCCCATTTCCACATGGGAATCTCCAGAGGCTACAGCTTCCCATGCGGCCTCTGATGCTCGGCCTTGACCATCCGGCGGGTCAAGCACCTCTCAACATACCATGCGATTTCCCTCTTCATGCACGGCCACCGGTAACTCAGTCGCAGATCCTGGTACATCTTGGTGGCCCTTGGGTGAATAGAGAAGCGAGACTTATAAGCCTCCTCCTAAACAATCTGTCTGACCCCACCAGACATCGTAACCCATACCCGACCACAACGGGTCAACAATCCCGACTATCCTGCACAAATCAGGTGATCTCGCCCCTGATCCTCTCAAGCTTCTAGTTCTCCTATCGCACACCCTTAGCTTGAGCTTCCCTAATCAAGCTCACATGTGGAAAATCCACTGATATCCTCATACATGCAACTGGAATAGAAGATCCAGCCGACTTGCGGCTCATGGCGTCTGAAACCACATTCGCTTTACCCGAATGGTAAAGGATCTCACATTTATAATCCTTGACTACGTCTAGCCACCTGCGCTGCCTCATGTTCAGGTTCGGTTGATCCATGATGTGTCTCAGACTCTTGTGGTATGTGTATATGGTACAGCGGACCCCGTAGAGATAATGTCTCCGAATCTTAAGAGAGGATACCACCGCTCCCAACTCCAGATCGTGTATGGGATATCTCGTCTCATGCGGCTTCAGCTGTCGCGATGCATAGGCTATCACCCATCCTCTCTGCATAAGGACTTCTTCCAACCTTATGATAGATGTATCACAGAACACCACAAAATCCTCAACTCCCTCAGTGAGTGTCAAAACTAGCGCCTTGTAGAGTCGTTGTCACATAGTCTCAAATGCAGTTTGCTGCTTAGGGCCCCACCGAAAATCCACCCCTTCCTCTTCAGACGAGTGACGGGTACTGCAATCTTGGATATATCATGTATGAATCTCCGGTAGTACCCTGCCAAACCCAAAAAGTTTCCTAATATCCGAGGGAGATTTCGGAACCTCCCACTACATAACCGCCTCGAGCTTGTCAGGGTCGACGAAAATCCCCTCCTGGTTAACGAGGTGTCAAAGGAACTGAACCTTTCGTAACCAAAACTTGCACTTCGAGAACTTGGCATATAGTCGTTCCTGCCTCAAGACTCCCAATAGCTCACGGAGGTGCTCCTCATGCTGCTCTCTAGTCTTGGAGTATAGCAATATGTCATCTATAAAGACAATGACCGAGCAATTGAACATCGGTCTACATAGCTGATTCATCAGGTCCATAAATATTGTCGGCGCGTTGGTGAGCCCAAACGGCATCACCACAAACTAGTAGTGTCCATAACGAGTCCGAAACGCGGTCTTCTCCATGTCCTCCTACCTAACCCTGAACTGATGGTATCCGGACCTCAGGTCTATCTTGGAGACCAAGATGCTCCGTGCAACTGATCAAAACAATCATCAATCTTCAGGAGTGGATAACGGTTCTTCACCGTTAATTTGTTCAACTTCCGGTAATCAATGCACATCCGGTGTGAACCATCCTTCTTCCTGACGAAGAGAATTGGCGCTCCCTACAGAGAGCTGCTCGGATGGATGAACTGCTTGCCCAGTAGTTCCTGCACCTGGGATGATAGCTCCTGCATCTCGGGTGGTGCCAACCGGTATGACGCCCTGGCGATAGGAGCTGAACTTGACACTAAGTTGATCCTAAACTCGACCTGCCTATCCGGAGGCACTCCAGGTAACTCCTCCAGAAACACATCAACGAACTCTCTGACAATCAGAACATCTGAAACTGAAACCTGATCCCTAACTCGCATATCCGCCACATACGACAAATAACCCGCACACCCGTGCTGAATATAATGTCGAGCCCTAGCAGCTGAGCAAAACCCTGACCCATTTGGGGTTCGAACTACCACCCGCTGAACCTTGCAGTCGATCATGGCACCGAAGTGACTCAACTAATCCATACCCAGAGTCACACATACATCCCCATTGGGAATCAGAATCAAGTCTATCGAGAAGGATACCCCGAAGATCTCCAAAACGCGACCCCGATAGACTAAAGAAGCAGAAATCTCGTGTTTGTTGGCGATAGAGACTCGCAACGGACACTAAAGCTCTCTTACAGGAAAACCGAACGATCGAGAGATAAATGACCAACTCCCCCCGGAGTCAAATAATACCAACGCATGTAAGAAGTTCACTAAAAACGTACCTAACATAGGTACAAACACAAAAGCATAAAACAAATATAATCAATAAGATAAAAGGATAGAAACATACCAGATACCACATCCAGTGTTGTCCTAGCCTCCTTGGTTGTAAGCTGGAAGGCGCGTTCCCGAGCCCTCGGGGGCTCTGCTCTACCCTGACTCCCGTCAGTAATCTTCAGTGTGGCCGGCGTTGGAGCCTACGTCGGCCGGGGTAGCGAGCAATGGACAATTGGTCTTCACATGACCAACCTGATCACAGTGGTAACAGATCCTCATATCCTGAACCGGGGTTAACTGGCGGCAATCCCTCACAAAGTGCCCCTCCTTGCCGCGTTTGCAGCACACACTACCGGATCTACAAATTCCCGAATGACCCTTCCCGCACTTCCCACAAGTGCGTTCGCGTTGGCCCCAAGACCTAAAATCAGCAGTCTTGGACCGCTCTGGCATAGGCTGTGACTGCGCTAGGGCCTGCCTCTGCTCTCGCAACTATAACTCAATCTCAAGCTCACGCCGCCTAGTGGCCTCCTATAACTCCAGCATTATATCACAACGTTGGGTAGCAACAAAATGTTGGATGTTGGTCTTGAGGATGCTCAGATAACGTGTCATCTGAGCCTGATCGAAAGAAAACATCGGGCAATACATCGCCATCTCAGTGAACATACGGGTAATCTCCGTCACCGACTCAGTACACAGTCTCAACTCCAAAAACTCCTGTGCCAGTCGCTCCCGCTCAACCCATGGGATGTAGTGAGCGTGGAACATCTCCCTGAACTGATCCCAAGTAATTGCAGCTCTTTGATCATCAGTATATGACCCTGTCATCAACCTCCACCGGTCCTTTGATCCGGACCTCAACAGGTTCAGAGCACACCTGACCTTCTGGTCAGTGGGACATGAACATGTGAAAAAACATTCCTCAATGTCAGATAGCCACCTCATGGCTATGATCGGGTCCTGAATCCCTTCAAAATTTGGGGGCTTCGTGTTATCTAAATCCCGGTACTAAAAAGCCCAACTGGTCCCACCACCAGCGGCTGCTACGGCTGCGGAGGCTGCAACAGCAGACGTCTCAGCAATGGCTGCATAATGCTCATCAAAGTACTCACCCATAGTGGTCTGGATAGACCCAAACATCTCCGGCAACTATGCCTGAAACAGTGTAGCAACCTCATCATGCAGGATCTCCCGAATCCTAGCGTCCAACTCATCTGACCCCATCTGCCTAATAGTCTCAAGAATTGCTAGTCTACCCTGACTGCCATCTCCTGATCCCGATCCGGATCCAGTCACAAATCGCCTCGTAACAACCATGTTGAAAATATAACAAGAAGATATCAGTCATTCCATATAATAATCGGGGAACCAACTCCCAACAAAGCCCTAAGGGTTGTGACTTCCTTGCTACGTATATGGGTCCTGTGCTTTCAGTAGTACGGGCCCATACTACCTTCCACACCTACCCATATTTGTCTCAAGTATCATCACAATGCCCTAACAATATACATAAACATGGCGAGTGCTCCTCACTCCTAGAGGAAGGCTAATATCCCATAACTAGCTGACTGATCCGTCACAACTCATCCATGAAACTTCCACCAACCCTGTAGCACTTGTATATGCTAGCCATACATAACTTTAGACCCTATAGACATTTGAATATCTGATCCTAACCTAAGCCCTTCATCAAATAAGAACAGGAAATAAGGCCAAGCCAAACATTCTCAGGCTATAAGATCTTAATTATGTACAACTATGATGCATACACTAAGCAACTACAGTAATGAAGTCAATTTCATATAAGGAAAACCCTAGGCTATCAGGTATCATATAATCAGGCAATTCTATCATGCAATTCCTGAAGATCCCTAGCCTATCACTAGCATGCTGTTCTAACATATCACAATATCAAATATCTGTAAGGCATTTTGGGGTCTACTTACTGGCTCCGGCTGATCGTACACTCTGCATCCTCCTTTAGTATTTTGAAAACCATTTGAAAATCTTTTCCTTAGTTTGAGATTGGATTCATACAAGTGTTCCTCCAATTCACTCAAACTAAGGCTATGATACCAACTTGTAACATCCATAAAATTCATGCAAATTTAAAGCTTTTTCAAGAAGCCAAAAACCATTATTTATTACAAAATGTTTTCCAAATAGTTTCATATCAGAGTATCCTAGAAATCAAAATCACAAAATGCGAGGAGGTGCATGATCAAGCCTTCGCCTTCCCGCGATCATCCGAAGTACTTGAAACAAAATCCAAAACTGTAACCCCGAAGCTTAGTGAGTTCTTACAAAATACCAACGCCATACAAACCATAACCACTTCATAACAAACAACATGCATATAGATTCTACATTATGACTGGACCGCCCTCACCGGGCCTTCAGCCTGTTTAGACCGTTCTTTGGGCCTTCGGCCTGACTGATATGCCTTAATGGACCTACAGTCTATCCGGGCCGCCCTGGGTATGTTGTCCTACAACACAAAGTAGGTTCGCCTCAACCTACTCCCAAACATACAATCAACACATACATAACAAATGCTAGCATATACAAATTATCAAACCGATCTAACAGATCACTAATCATAACATCATCCTATATACCAGGATACTGACCTAACAGGTTACTAACATAAGATCATCCTATATACCAGGATACCAACCTAACAGGTCACTAAGAATATCATTATGCGATAACCAGGATAACAATCCAAAAAGAAGGGTCGACATTGGTGCCTTCGACCCTATTGATATAGTAGGAAGAACTCACCTCACAATGTCGAACTGAACTAAAAAGATCAAACTCCCGAAACATGGCTCCTAGCACAAACACCTACAACCACCATTGATCCCATTCCATAAATTCCCAAATTACCAAAACACCCTCATACTTCAAACGTGGTCAACCCTTGGTCAAAGTTAACGTCAACGGTCAAGGTCAACAATTCATGTTGACCCAACTCGTTGAATGCAACTTATAGACTCGTCGAGTTCCTTCAGAACTCAGAAAACCGTGAAAACCTGAGTTAATTTGTTGAGTTACTAGACAACTCGTCGAGTCCATGCAGTGTCTAGAAGATTAGGAAACCCTAGTCAACTCGTCGAGTCACCTCACCCACTCACCGAGTTCACTCAGAAATCCAGAAGGTGGGTAAACCCTAGCCAACTCGTCGAGTTGTCTATGCAAATCGTCGAGTCCCTTTAGCCCTTTTCTCATTCAAATGCTTTTAAGCGAAACGAAGGCTCCAAACTGTAGATCTAGACTCCTAGGGTGTAGTTACCACGTAAAGTTGCTAACTTTACGTGCATCCAAGGCCTCAAGAGGCTAAAACACCCAAAACTAGTCTTAGGAAGAGGTTTAGGGCATGGAGAAGGGCCAAAGCTTGATAAAGTCGAGAACTTTATGTCCATGAGGGCCTAGAGGAGTCAAGATCTGAACTCCTCACTTCAAAACATGCTCAATACCATAAATTCCTCAAGAATAAGCTAGAAATGACCCTAAACTCTTGAATGGAGAGATCTAACAAGATAATGATCAAGGTAATGACTTTTTAACTTCAAATGAATGCCAAAACGAAGTAGATGTTGGATCTACAAGTTCCTTCTCGTTCCAAGCTTTTAAATCTTTAAACGTCTTCAAGAATTGCACCAAACACATACTCTTTAGCCTCACACACTCAAAATAGGAGGTTATCTCGATTAGCGTTTGTTTCTGGACGTGAAGGTGGTAAGGGAGGCTGGACTTAAGGTCCTTTAAATATGGTGGAAACCCTAAAAATTGGGGTTTTCAAGCACACTCTTAACTCGTCGAGTTGGGTCCTCCAACTCGTCGAGTAGGTCTTGAAGTTCACACGGCCTGATCAGTTTCAACACGACGAGTTGGGGTAGCCAACTCGTCTAGTAGGTCTACAAATATGAATATAAAGCTTTAAATTTTATACCTGGGAGTCAGGATGTTACAGAGAATATCTACGAAATGAAATTGAAATGTTTGAACTTTATACCTCAATAAGCTTGTAACAAGGGTGATGATTCCGGATCTATAACCTTCTCATCAAGCAAGGCACTTCCAATATTCTTTACTTCCTTCACAAAGAGCTCAAAAACACCACAAAGGAGGCTAATGGTCGATTTTTCTAGGGTTTAGGAGGATTGGAGGCTGATAAGGGTCAAGACTCATGAAGAAAAGATGCTTAAATAGGGGTAAAACCGTAAAAATGAGGGGTTTTGGTTGATGGGAGTACGCCCTACGTACCCCTTAGTACACCCGGTGTACTCAAGGACCACCCATGACGTAAAAGCCCAATACGCCTCGCGTACTTGGTGAGTACGCCTCGTGTACTTGACCCAGCTCCAAATTGCTAAAACTTTGTTTGGCCATAACTCCCTCCATTTAATAAGCAACATCAACTGGTGTTCCTATCTGATAGACTGTTTGGTTCAAAACAAACAGTCTTTTGATCCATTGAATCCAACAAGCAATTTTAGTGGACCATGTGCTTATTTGGTGGTATGTTTAATATCTTTTATTCTATTTAAATATCTTTATAATCACATATGATTTTTATGTATTTGTAACATACGTTCTAACATGAGTAGCTATAACCACATGTGATTTAAATGCCAGATTCTTAAATCACATATGATTGTAAAATCATATATGATTAAGAGAATTTGTTACAAAATTAAAACATGTATAACTATAATCACATATGATTTAAAAGTATATTTTTTAATAAGTTTAAACCTGACTACATATAATCATATGTGATTATTAGTGTTAGTTACAAATATTAAAACATGTATAACTATAATCACATGAGATTTAAAAGTACATTTTTTAAATCACACAAGATATATAATAAATTAATAAATCACATGTGATAATATATATATATATATATATATATATATATATATATTGCAGTTGCTTTATCTCGACTTTGCAAAACTAATGATCAATCGATTCCAAATGAGCATGAATCGGGAGTTAAGCTTCTTTCTTGGTCTCCAAGTACATTTCGGAACTCCTCAAAAAGTACTCAATGGACACCTGTGCCTCAGCTAAGGTACCAATGGGCTTCGGATACAAGATCTTTGTCGATCCTTCAGGTGTAGTAGTTGATGAAAAGGAATACAGAGGAATGATTGGATCTCTCCTCTATCTCACAACAAGTCGCCCGGACATCATGTTTTCCACATGTTTGTGTGCCAGATTTCAAGTCAACCTAAAGATGTCTCATCTTTTGGCTGTGAAGCAAATTTTCCAATACCTCAAAGGAACAAAAAATCTCGGAATCTGGTACCCAGCAAATAAGAGCTTCCTACTTCAAGCATATTCCGATTCAAACTATGGTGGTCTTCAACTTGATAGAAAAAGCATATCAGGTGGCTGTCAATTTTTAGGTGGTCGATTGGTTAGTTGGTCATCCAAGAAACAGAACTGCATTACACTCTCTACAGCCAAAGTTGAATACATTGTTGCTGCCAGCTGTACCTCTCAAGTTCTATGGATGAAGTCTCAACTCTTGGATTATGGTTACCGCTTTCAACGAATTCCTGTCTACTATGATTCTCAAAGTGCCATTATGATTTCACACAATCCAATTCAGCACTCCATGATAAAGCACATTGACATAAGGTACCATTTCATAAAAGATCATATTTTAAATGGTAACATTGAACTCATTTTTATTCCATCTGATGATGAGATTGTTGATGTATTTACTAAGGTATTAGACGAAACCAAATTCAATGGTTTTCTGAACAAGATGGGTATGATGATGCCAGGTCCTCAGTTCTTTCAAGAGACTTGCTCTCTTTGAAGGAAGTATTCGAAAGATAATTGGTTCCGATCTCAAAAGTATTTCTTTTATCTCGGAACTATTCTCTCTCGGAATACATAGGATCGTTTTACTTGTCTTTGTTTCTAACCATCACTTGAGTTTTAAGTTGTACAGTTCATCCTGATTATTTGTTTTTCAAATTCCACATAGTCATGTTAATCACATTTTGCATCTCGGAATTCACTTCATAAGTTCGTCCCGGAATTCACTTCATAAGTTCGTCCCGGAATTCAAATCTGGAAAGGTATTGTACTCTATCTTCTGAAACTCCTTCAAACCATATTCCAGAATTTCTTCAATTGACTCTGGAACATCCAAAAATCATTTTGAAACTCTCAACTTTTCACTCTATATTTTTCAAATTTTTACTCCGGAATCACAAATAATTTTTGACTCCGGAAGTTCAATGCTCCACTCTGGACTGATCTCATTCCGAACATTTCTTCAATTCTCACAATCCGGAACTCAACATTCTACCCTCTGGATCTCAAATTGTCCGGAATCGGTAATTCAGAAACCCAAGAGTCCATAAAGTGAAACATTATTCTTGTAACGATACCTTTTAAGGATCCTTATCTTCCTTGAAATTTGTGCCACGACCGCACGTCTCCAAAAGCAACCATCAATTCACCATTTGGGGGTTTCCTTTCGAAGCTATAAACCACCCACACCTTCCTAACAAGGTGATGTAGGTGTTGAAAAAAGTTCATTGCCCCTGGAACACACCCACGAGTCAAATTTGATATCCCATCTTCTTCATCACGCACACACTCCGGAACCGCTGTTCCGGACCCTAAGCATTCTTAAGCGGGAGTTGTCGCTCTAACTTCGGATGCCTCAACTGGTCTGATACCCGGAAGGAGTACAGGACGACCAGGAGCTAACGATCTATTATGGGAAGACTATGTTAACAGGGTTGTGTTTAGGCGTCTGGATCTTACCCGCTCTCAAATTGAAGCTACATTCATTTCTATGAGGAACCGATTCATTCAAACAAATCAACCCTTTGTTGCTCCTATCGATGATGATGTTGATCGAGAACTTGCCTCCGAAAAATCTCAAACAAATCCTCACAACAACCTCATCCAAACTGATTCGAAGGAAGAAATCTCAGAAGTGGTTATGCTTAATGAAGAAGGTATCATTGTTCCGGAAACTCACTTCATGTCCTCTGATCAATTCCACTTGAAGTCCTCCTCCTCCAAATCTACATTTGATTTTGGATCATCCTCATCCACTCCGTATGAAGACAATAACACCACCCACAAGCTTCAAGAAGATGATGCCACCAACCAACTTGGTCCTTCCATCAAACCCACATCTCACAAAGCCATGCCTCAACATTCCAATTCTGACACCGGATCCTCTGCCGGTGACTACATTGATCCCTTCGCTCTTATTAACATACATACAAACATGTCTGAAACAATGTAGAAGGTCTCCTCTCTCAAAACTTCCATAGCAGGATTGAACACCAAGATTGATGAAAAGGTGTCCGGACTGGACTCCAAGCTAGACGCCATTCTCCAGTCCTTATCAAATCAGTCCGGACCTTCCGTGGCTGAAAGAAAATCTCAACTAGATCAGCTGATCTCCATCCGGCTCAAACACTCAATCGAAGAAGTTGAAGCAAAATATGATGCTTCAGTTGAACGATATCTCGACACAATCACCATAATGCTCAAAGTCCTTGACGAATTGGTTGCTGCTACCAATGATCTCATTAAGCAGACCCATGTTCGTCATGAGAAGCAGATTCAGAGGCTTGAGAATGAGATTAAGAAGAAAGATGAGATGAACTTGATCATACAACAAGTTCTCATCAAATTGCTTCGATCCACTTGGAACATTGTTGATGTTCCGAATCGCAAGTTTGATGAGATACTTGCCATCCTTGGACATTTATTTGATCATCTCTCCTCCCAAGTGCCCACTTCCTAAGCTTATGATGCCCTCACTCGTAAACTCAACACCGGTCTTCAAAAGGTCTTTGAAAAATTTTCCGATCTGAAGGAATCTTTAAAGCTTGCACCGGTTTCTAAGGCCACCGATGCAAGAGGGAGAGAAAGTCCAAGTTTTCTTTAGAAGTCGGCCTTGGTTTTTCAACTCCGAGATGAAGATCTCGTTTCCGATGATGAAGTCCAAGTTCTTTCCGGACTTTTAGGGAACAATGATGATGACGAAGATAGTGAAGAAGAAGAATATGTCACAAAGGGAGTACTTGCTCTTGAAGCTCCACGGAAGCTTTTCCCAAAGCCAATGAACGAGGAAGAGCAATGAATTTGGTATGTAGTTTCTTGGCCATCTTCTTTGCCTGATGTTCTTCAAAGAGGAATCCAAATGGCCAAGTCCAAAACCTTCCTCACAGATCAAGCCTTCTGAGCCACTCCCTCAATGCT
Organism: Lactuca sativa; assembly: GCF_002870075.4. Lineage (NCBI taxonomy): Eukaryota > Viridiplantae > Streptophyta > Magnoliopsida > Asterales > Asteraceae > Lactuca > Lactuca sativa. The sequence goes on along the minus strand of NC_056626.2, from coordinate 37,909,505 downwards.
ACCTCCAAGTCCGGCCCCAAAGATTTATCCCATTGACCAGGGTTCCCCACTCCGGATCCCTGATGTCATTCTGGAAGAACCTCTTCTAACGCCCACTCCGGAATTCGTTATCGACGAAAACATGGTGCATGTTATCTCTGCCCTTACAAAAGACAAAGACAAGAAACCCATCTCAACTGAACATCAAGCCTTCCACTCCGAACCTCCACCAAAGAAAAATTTTGGATGGTTTGAGGAGGAAGTAAACAAAGCATTGGAATACAGCATCCGAATCCAAGCTTTTAAGGATAATCCTGATCCGATGCGTGGAATATCTCCTCTATGCCGTGAAGGCATTCTTCGTGATTCTGATATAGTACCTTTTATGTACTATGATCTTCCAGCAAATGATTTCGAACAGCTCGATCTTCCTCTCTCTCCTAACAACAAGTTCTACATCAAGTTCACTCCTCTTCACCCAAATGACTATCCGGAGATGATCACCCGGACTGAGCGAGAAAGACTAAAAACCTTCTACTTTAAGAACACACAACCTCAAAAGGAAGTGTGGACAAGGAAAAGGATTACAAAGATCTCTGGGTTCGGAGGAAAGATCTTGGTGAAATTTGAACTTAATTGTCCATTGTTCCGATATCATATCATCCGGAACAAACCAACTTACCGCACCATCACCGATGCTGACTTCCCGACAATAAATCCAAATGACATTCTCACTTTGGATGCTCACCTTCAAGGACTTCAAAATGATGATATTAGCATGGGTGCTTGTCATGCTACTCTGAGCTTCCTCAAAGATTACGTCACAGAATTTTGTCGATGTGACTATGAGTTGGCTCATCTATTCGGCACTAAACACTTTGTTGCAAAAATTGATTATCTGCTTCCTGAAGCTGAATTGCTTGCTGATGGACCAATCCATGAACCGGTTCTAGGATTTGTCTACACAACGAAGAAAACAACCAAAAAGGACTTTTCCGATTCCTTAAAAAACATATAGTTCCAACGAAAGCCCTCAAAAAGTTCATCAGCCGAGCATCCAAGTCTGAAGCTCTGGAACAAGTAAAAGCAAAGTTCGTTAGTCAGCTGACCTGATACATTGAAGTCCGAGAATGGTTATTCTGAGCCTACACGTTCATCAAAGAAGAAGTTGTCACACCCCCAAACCAAGGATGGCGGAAACGTACGAGGGTGGAGGACTTCATGTAGAGTATCACAACAACGAGTATAATAGTGCTCAAAGTAAATACAACCATCATAAATATAATTGAAAAAGTTACACCAAAGTATATGTTTACATGATTCGAATCAATTACATTATGAAACAAAATGAACTGTTTGACGATTTATCGTCCCATCCTCAAAACGTTGTTGATTTCCTGTTTTCACTGAATTCCTGAGAATACAAGTAGTTTTGAAAAGTGTCAACACAAAGGTTGGTGAGTTCATAAGAGATTTTGTTGGAGAAGTAAACCGTTTTCCTTGTAAAAGCGATAGAATATGTATCCAGAAAATCCGATATTTTCTTTATAAAATTTATGTAATGTAGTCTTACAACCGACGACCAAAATGTATAAGTAACCTCTCTTACTAATAGAAAATGATATGTGTTTGAATTGACATAACTCGCTTGAATTAAATGAAATTCCCGTAAATTCTTATGTTTGTTAATACTTTATGTATATGTAGTCCTAAATCTCAGGACCGAGAAAATAACAAGTATTGTCCATACTTAAAGTTATAAGTGTGGTTTCAAATGATGTGTAGTCATAAATACCAAAACCGAAAGTGTACAGTAATATCTGTACTTATTGAGATAAAAAGTGATTTTAAAATCGACATAAAACCCATTTAAGTTTTATAAAAATCCCGTAAACTTTATGTATTGTTATATCCCTATGTGAGTCGCTATAATCATACTATGACTAAATGAACCTGCCACGACGTTTCTCAGGCGTCGTAAAACTGAAATGACATTTGTCACCCGTAGACCTGCAGGTCCCACTGTAGCTAGCAGCAAGGTGTGGGGTGTCAAACCCAATATAGATCTATACACAACTATCACGTTCTCCCTCCAGGAGACTCTGATTATAACTAACAGGAATTTATATCCCGCACTCGGACGTACGGAAAGAGATTGTCTCACAATTTAGGTTAACAAGTTTACAAGTTGTGCGCGGGAGTGTAAAACCTTTCTGTATGAATGTACCCTTTTTGTACGTGTGTGTTATGTGATGTATCATAAACTATACCTATTATAGTTTTATCCAAAATGTTTGTAATATATAAGAACTCTTTTATGAAAAAGCGTTAGGATTATGAAATCCATTAAACTATGCTTATTATAGTTTATATACGTGTTCTAAATGAATGAATAATCTTATCATGAATGACTTATTTTCATTTTATGAGGATAAAATTTACAAAGAAACACATTCAATACTTAGAATTTATTATTATACACTTTGCTCAACATAATACAAAGTGTTATGAAAATTATATGATGTTAACTAAATTAGACCTCCCTGCACTATTTTAGAAAAGCCATAGAAAAATCATACGAAGTCGAAAACTAAATCCGTAAATTCCGAGAGTTCTCAAAATGTGTCTAGTTTACTCATAATTTTTATCATGATTTTTAATGACCTCCAACTTGGGTGAAAAAGTCCATAATCACAGACTGGTCCGGATTGGTGCTTGAAATGATAGGCAGTTTTGTAAAAATCACCATAAATTGTAGAAAAATCGTATGGAGATGTGCAAGTAGTCATTTTAAAGCTAATAACTGGAACTACTTACACCTAAAACAGTTTTTCAAACAAAAATGTTTAAGTTGTCCAAAACAGTCCGTGAATGGAGTCCAACTTTTCTGATGAAAGTTGTTAGAAAATTTTAGTTATGTTCATGGTGATTTAGCTTGTATTCCCCCCCTAAAAACTTAAGAAAACATAAAAATGTAGGGGTATGAACTCACCTTGAGTGATTTCAGTAGGTAAGTGTTGAAGAAGAGAAGTGTTCAACCCAAGAACACTTGAAGAATCACTTGAAGATTCGAAGATCTAACACAATTATGAGAGAGTTTGCGTAAGATATCCATGATTCGAGTAGAAAGAAGTGAAATAATCATAAAGAGAAGGGATTATTCTTACCAAATGTGGAGGAAAATCCCAAGATCAGCCCTCAAATCTCGAGTTCTAGAGAGGGAAAATGAGAGAGAAAAGAGTTTGCTCTTTTTGGTGAAAAGAGAGAAAATTAGAGAAATGAGGAGAGAGGAGGCTTTTCTAGCCTTTGACCAATTGTGGGGTTGGGAAAAGGTGTGAAAAGTACAATGAAATGACTAGGTAAGGGCTGATGGGGAATAGTGACATGCAGTGGGTGGTGGAGGTTGCTTGTGTCATAAAATAAAGGAAAGTCAACACTCCATCTTTGTACTTCACCTACTCCCTTTTGGATAAGGTTTTATCCTTAAAAACGTGATTAATTAATAGTTTAGGGGGCCTTATATGTTAAAATAAAGTTTTGGGTGAAAATCCCGTGCTAAAACAATTAAAAACGGGCTTAAAACGCGAATTTAATCGAAAACCGGGAGAAAAAGGCTTCCCAGCGAGGCCTCTCGGTCCTAGGCCGAGGTTCGGTCCCTAGGCCGAGGTTCGGTCAGGAGAGTGCTGATTCGGAGGCGAGAGGCGTGAGCCAGAAGCGAGAAGCGAAGGGGCGAGGGTTCGGTCCGAAGTCAAAAGCGAAGGTGAGGGTTCGGTCCGAAGAGAAGTCAGAACCGAACGGACTGTAGTGAACAGTACCTTCGGTTCGGTTAGTGAACAGTACCTTCGGTTCGGTTTAGCAGCCTTCTTCATCAGGAGGGTTCGGTTCCTAAGAGGGGTTTCGGTTCCTAAGAGGGGTTTCGGTTCCTTAAGTCCGTTTTTCGCGTGGATTTCCGTTTTTGGGCCGTTTTCGCCAAATTCGAAGGTCGGGATGCCCCGAGTGATTATAGAAAGTTGGGAGAGATTTGAGAGAGATTCCACATACTCAGAGAGATTTGGGAGAGATTTGACATACTTGGGGAGATTTCACATACAAAGAGATATTTGGAAGAGATTTCACATTCTTAGAGAGTTTTGGGAGAGATTTGACATTCTTGGAAAGATTTCTCATTCAGAGAGAGATTTGGGAGAGATTTCACATACTTAGAGAGATTTGGGAGAGATTTGATATTCTTGGAGAGATTTCTCATACAAAGAGAGATTTGGGAGAGATTTCACATACTTAGAGAGATTTGGGAGAGATTTGACATTCTTGGAGAGATTTCTCATACAAAGAGGGATTTGGGAGAGATTTGACATTCTTGGAGAGATTTCTCATACAAAGAGAGATTTGGGAGAGATTTCACATACTTAGAGAGATTTGGCAGAGATTTGACATTCTTGGAGAGATTTCTCATACAAAGAGAGATTTGGGAGAGATTTCACATACTTAGAGAGATTTGGGAGAGATTTGACATTCTTGGAGAGATTTCTCATACAAAGAGAGATTTGGGAGAGATTTCACATACTTAGAGAGATTTGGGAGAGATTTGACATTCTTGGAGAGATTTCTCATACAAAGAGGGATTTGGGAGAGATTTGACATTCTTGGAGAGATTTTTCATACAAAGAGAGATTTGGGAGAGATTTCACATACTTAGAGAGATTTGGGAGAGATTTGACATTCTTGGAGAGATTTCTCATACAAAGAGGGATTTGGGAGGGATTTCTGATACGAAGAGATGGAGTGAAAACGATTAAGAGAGGTTTCATTGGTGAACTTTTTGAGTGTCCGGCTACGCACTGCAAGGTCCGTAAACCCCGTTAAGCCTTGTTTAAGGATCTTGCATACTCCCGATGAGTATGTAACATTGTTTTATCGGTTTGGCTCTCCACGTACCACCGTTTTAGGTTAAGGAGATCTAGATGTACGCACTTTTCGATTTATGATCTCTCATTAGAATAGAGAGTTGTTTAGAAATTACATAACGTAAACTCTAGTACTCATGGCAAATTGAGTTGACCGGTTTGACTTGTTGACTTTAGTTGACTTTGACTTGACCGAAAATTGACGGTTGTCACAGAAGTTAACTAAGCTGACTTGATTGGTAAGTTCACTTAGGGGAGATTTTTGGAACCTGAAATTGAACCTATAGCAATCCTAAATCCTCTTTATCAATTCGAAGTCAAGCTATAGTTCCGAAGTGAAGTCTACTCCAGAATCCATTTGTATCCGAACCTGAAGTCAAGATGGTGATGAGAATAATAAGAGTGAAGGCATTTTGGAATGGACCTTGTGTCCGGAATGTTTGTTGTTCTGGAATCTATATTTTGTCTTGATGCATTAAATGTATTTATCTTTTGTTTGATTTAACTAGTCATAGTACTTAATCTTTTGTCAACTCGAATATTCAGAGTGTCAGATGTAACTCTTTTATCCAGTCCTATGTATGTAATTGGTTAATACCATGTACTTCATTCTCCTATTTATAGGAGCATTCAATTTTAAATCAAATACGAATTGCTCCAACCTTTTAGAAATGTTTCATTCACTTTCTTTACAACATTCTCTTTGCTCTTCATTTATTAACTTTACATTGATCTTAATTCTCATTCTTCGTTAATGGCTTGATCATTTGTTAAAAACATTAACTCAGATAAAATGCCCAATTAGTGGTTTGGTCTAGGCTTTGCATTGTAATAGTGGTTGTGTGTAGATAGAGTATTTTGGTGGGCTTGGTAGTTGTTTACGAGTCTATAATGAGTTTACGGCCGTAAACACCTTACGGTCGTAAACTCTTTTCGGTCGTAGTTCCCTATATATAGAGGGTTAGCCAGTTGTGTTTTGTTGTTAATGCCTAGTTGTTCACAGTCGTATATCGAGTTGTACCAAATGTTTTCAGCAATAGAACGTGTGCAAGCTTGATTCCTTTTCTTTTCTACTATTATTCTTGTTTCTGTGATTGTGTTTGCTTTTGATCACTGGTAAGATCCATTCTCAGGACCTTACAATTGGTATCAGAGCAGAACCAGCGTCAAAGGCACTCTACAATCGATCTTGGAACGAGTTTTCATTGATTTGAAACTAAAGGTTGTAACTGCTGCGAAAAGGGTTTTTAGTCCAGTCGAAAAGCTGCAATATTCAAGTTTTCGGCCTGAGCTTACGGTCGTAATCACTGTTTACGGCCGCAAACTCTTGAACATTCTTAAACTGTAAAATCGAATTCTTGAGCCGTGAATAAGGAATATTCATCAACTGAAAACTGTTTACTCTTGGATCGTAAGCTTCAGACCGTGAACCTCTTACGACCATAAACTCAGAGTTTACGGCCGTAATCTACAGCTTGACCGTAAACATCGTTTACGGCAGTAAACTGTGTTTGATCATAACTCAATTTTGATCATAATTAATTTAATTTATGTTTCACATTAATTAAATAATAAAATAAAAATGGATTCTCAAAGTCAAACAAACCACCAAGAGCTTGATTCAGTAATGGGCACAACCACCCAGATTCCTAGACTCTTATCCGTTGAAGGCTTCCCAGAATGGAAGTACAAAATTGAGAAATACATAAAAATGAAAGACTTCAAATCTGGAAATGCATAATCAAGGATCCAGTGAGAATAACCATTACAGTTGCAGGGCAAGTGGTTGACAAGAAGATAGAAAACTACACTGATGAGGACTTCGAGAAAGTGGAAGAGTAGGAGAAGGCTTTGGCCACTTTGACCATGGCCCTATCTCCAGATATTGCTCAAGGTTTCAGGGAGTATACCTCTACTAAGGCTTTGTGGGAAGCCCTTATTGAAGTCTATGAGGGGAACGAAGACATGCGGGAGAGTCGCCAAGATCTGCTGTGACAACGATTCAATATATTCAACTATGTTCCTGGAGAGACTCTTGAAGCACAGCTGCAGCGGTTCACATCTCTCAATACTGAAATGACTGTAGCTGGGATTTTCTATACAAAGTCAAAGATAAACAAGAAGCTACTGAATGCTCTCCCAAAATCTTGGGACATGAATGTAGCTGTCATCAAGAAGACCAAGGACCTTAGCCGTCTCACTCTTGCTGAAGTGATGGCTGTCATCAAAGCTTGTGATATCGATGACAAGCGGCGAGAGATCAACCAAGTGAACTCATACTCAGCTGCGAACCTTGGCATCTCTACTAACAATGCTCTTTGATCTTTTTCTCTTCCTTCTGCAGGTCAATCATTCACTACTCCGCAAGCTCAGATTCAGATTTTTCCCACTCCATCAGCTTCCTCTGCATCAGCCATGCCTTTCTCACAGAATCAATCATTCGTGGCTTCTCAAGCTACTTCATCCTCAACTGGGGCTTCTTCTTCAAGGGGAAAGGAGGGTGATGAAAATCTTGCATTTGTTTCATGCCTTGTCAATTGCTACAATGCACTCGTAGCCGGGGATCTTCCACCCAACTATCATTTGCCGATCTCAATCAAATTCACCCTGAAGACGTTGAAAAATGGATATTACATGGCAAATTGCCATGGCAGTCTTTAGGGCGAAACAGTTTGCCAAAAAGACTAGAAAAGAACAACTGGGGGATGAGTGCTGACAAGAAAGTTGGGTTCATCAAGGGAAAGCTACGATGTTTCAACTGCCACGAGCCAGGGCATTTTGCTCGTGATTGTCCACAGCCAGACAAAAGATTAAATAATGATAGGACAATAGTTGCAGTTGGAAACAATTGAAGTGGTGCTCAGATAAACAAGGCTATGGTTGCATAGTCTTTCGACTGGGAGGATTAGATGCAGGCCCTGAATTTGTCTGCACCTGAAAATGCTCACCTGGCACAGGTCTGTGATGATGCTCCAGCAGAGATTGTGGCAGCTGAAGACAAAATGATGGAGCTGCAGTTTGTGTTGGTGGTATCTTCTTCTCATGAACCGAATACAACCGAGGTAAGTCTACCATCATACTCTCAAGCTTGTATTGATTATGTTAAAATTCTTCATGAGAAAATTGAGACATTAGGTAGTGAAGTAGAAAGCCTTAAAATTCTCCGTGAACTTAATGAATCACTAAAAAGGGGAGTAGAAGACCTTAGATATGAAGGCTACCAACTCAAAAAAGGTAAAAAACCACTTAAAGCCCAATTGGAATCCATAATAAAGGACTTTAGGAGACTTTAGGAAGACTAGAGTAATAAATGCAAAAATTATGATTATGTAGTGAAACAGAACGCTGAACTAGTGGCTGAAATTGAATCTTTAAAGGGAAAATTTGAAACCGCTGATTTTGATTTTAGAAAATATGATGTCTCAAGTGAGGTAGTTGCAAATATGATAGACCATGTCATGCAATTTAAGAGAAATCAATCAAAAGGTCTAGGTTATAATCAAGTGCCCCCTCCCTTCAATCATTCATATCAGCACAAGCCTTTGTCCAAAGAAAAGATTGCTAATGAACCATTTATGGTTTATGGCAAGCCATCTGGTTTTGTTTTGGGAGGATTTATTAATGTTGAAAGTACTAACATTTCTACTTCTCCAGCAGATCAATCCTTGAATCAGTGAAAGCATGAAGTTGAAGGATCTGTTTCTGAAAATAAAATCGAGTCTAAACCTGAAGTTTTAATTTTGAATAAAGACAATATTTTTTCTGATGTTTCAAATGACAATGTTTTTTGTGGTGGTGTTTCTATTATTTCTGATACTGTTTTGAATGGTTTGAAAGTGTCTGCTTTGAACAATTTAGTTGACAATTCTGATGTGTGTGATAATAATTTTAAAGAACCACCAGTTTCACAACTTTTGCCATCTAATGCACCCTCAATTACCTCACAACCTAATTCTCATTCATGTTCTTGTGAGAGAAGCAAGGGTGTTGAGATGGAAAACAAATCTGATCAATGTAGTACAAGTTATAACAATAACAAACATATCTGTTTCAATTGTGGAGTTGGTGGACATATAGCTAGAAATTGTCAAAATCGTATGTTTGTACACTTCGAATTTCCAAGAGGAGAAAATGAAATCAGAGGAAGGTCTTTAACTAGAAAGTCCTCTAGAAATCATTCCAGGAATGATGATTAGAAAGATGATCGGAGTAGAAAAAGGGACGTTTTTCAAAAACATAAAAAGGTTTTTCATTACAAAGTCCCAGGCAGTTTGCCAAAACCGACCATGGTTAAGCCAAGGTCGGTTTCGTCAATAAGCAGCAGTGAGTCTTCAACCAACTCTGGTAGAAAACCCACATGCTTCAAGCAAACTGATAAACATTCAAAATCACCCGGGACTATTGGAAAACCAAATTATCAGTGGCTGCCCATACAAGCTTCCAATTCATCTTCTGTGTCCTCTAGAAAATCCGAAAATTATCAATTTGAAAAGGCATCGGGACCACCCAGGAAAATAATGACCTGGGTTCCCAAATCTAATTAAACCCGCACATTTTGCAGGGACAGTTACGGGAGAATGTCACCAGATTCGTCGACAGTGGCTGTTCCCGGCATATGACGGGAGATATCGCCCAATTGCACAACATTCAATCATTTAATGGGGGATACATATCCTTTGCGGGTGGAGAAGGTGGAAAGATCACTCAAAGAGGAACTGTCACAAACGGGGTTTTAAGTTTCGAGAATGTTAATTTTGCTCCCGAACTGAAGCATAGTCTGTTAAGTGTATCTCAGATCTGTGACAAGGGCTATTCTACGCATTTCACTGATAAGGAATACATGATTCTCAATTCAGGATTCGTCATCCCAGAAGAGTGGATTCTCGTAAAATCTAAAAGGGATGGGAATGCCTATATCATTGATATGAATAGCAATCTTCCAGAACAAGTTACGTGCGTTTACTCCAAGATCTCCGAACAAACTGCAATGTTGTGGCACAAAAGATTGGGTCATGCGAATGCCAAGAACTTGAATCGTCTTGCGAAAAATGAGATGGTCTGTGGATTGCCAGTCAAAGACTTCATTACGTTCGAAAAGTGTGTGTGATGTGCACAAGGAAAGCATCATAGAAAACCACACCTACCAAAACAGGTCAACTCAATTAGCCAGGTGCTTCAGTTGCTACATATGGATTTGTTGGGACCAGTAAATGTTCTCAGCATCAATAGAAATTCCTACTACCTGGTTGTGATTGCTGATTTCTCTCGGTTTACATGGGTCTTCTTTCTATCCAACAAAGTTGGAGTTGTTGATTTGATTAAGAAATTCATTGTATTAATTGAGAACCAAACTAACAATCGAGTGAAGGCGCTTCGTACCGACAACGGAACAGAGTTCAAGAATTTTGTACTTGATCACTTTTGCGCAGAAAAGGGTATCATGTGTCAATACAGTTCTGCTCACACACCCCAACAAAATGGTGTTGCTGAAAGGAGAAATAGAACGTTGAAAGACGCTGCAAGGACGATGTTGTGTGATTCAAAGCTACCAGTCTTCTTTTGGGCCTAGGCGATAAACACTGCCTGCTATGTTCAGAATCGCGTGTTGATCAACAAAGCTCAGATGAAGACCTCGTATGAAATTTTATATAATCACAAGCCATCAGTCAATCATTTCCGTGTATTTGACTGTCCTTGCACCCTTCTTCACTTAGATACCAACCCAAAGTTTAATGCCAAGGCCGATGACTGTTACTTCGTAGGGCATGCTGCTCGCACTGCTTATAGAGTCTACAATAAGAAGACAAAAAAATTGTGGAATCCTATGACGTGTTGTAGTGGTGTTGATTATGATGGCATGTGCGGAATTAGAAAGATCTAGTGATTCATCATACAAATTCAAGAACACAAGGAGTAAATAAATCTTTGTAAGCTCTTATTAGATCTAGAAAGATTATACAAATGGGTTTGTATATAATTTCTATCTCTAGTCTAACACTCCAAAATGGACTCTTCTTTCATAATGGGAGTCACTCACTTCCTATTTATAGGAAAGACTCAACCCATTTACACATACAAAGAGGAAAGCCTAAAACATTACATCCAAGCATGACTTTGCACCCTAACATTCTCCCCCTCAAAGTTAGGATTGGATGTCCGGCTTTAATATCCAACGAGCTAGCGCGATTAAGACCAAACTCCCCCTCGAAGTAACACCGGTCTTCAAATCTGCAAACGAATATTCGACAAACCCGAGAAGCTTCGAATACCCATCATTCTCCCCCTTTTTATAATCAAAAAATGATTATAAAACCCACTAAGGATGAGAAGCACCCGAGGAATAAACTTCACGATACTCCCCCTTGATGTGTACCAAAAATGAATCACCAAAAATCTTGCACGGAAAAACAATCATATGGATTATCGGGAGTTGAATAAGGTAACGGTGAAGAACCGTTACCCACTTCCAAGGATAGATGATTTGTTTGATCAGCTTCAGGGAGCGTCTTGGTTCTCCAAGATCGATCTACGCTTCGGTTATCATCAGATGTGGGTTAGAGATGAGGATGTACAGAAGACTGCTTTCAGGACCAGGTATGGTCATTATGAGTTTGTGGTGATGCCATTTGGGCTCACCAATGCTCCAGCCGCGTTCATGGATCTCATGAACCGCGTGTGCAGGCCGATGCTGGATCGGTCAGTGATAGTATTCATAGATGATATCTTGGTATATTCCAAGACGCAGGAGCAGCACGAGGAGCACCTGCGGGAGGTGCTGGAGGCTTTGAGGAGGGAGAGACTTTTCGCAAAGTTCTCCAAATGTGAGTTCTGGTTGCGCGAGGTGCAGTTCCTTGGTCACCTCGTCAACCAGGAGGGTATTTTGGTAGATCTGGCCAAGATAGAGGCCGTGATGCAGTGGGAGGTCCCGAAGTCTCCATCTGAGATTCGGAGCTTCCTAGGGTTGGCAGGGTATTATCGGAGATTTATTCAGGACTTCTCCAAGATAGCAGTGCCGCTCACCCGACTGACCAAGAAGTCGGTGGTATTTTGTTGGGGGCCTGAGCAACAGGCAGCGTTCGAGACCCTCAGACAGAGATTGTGCGAGGCTCCGATCCTTACCTTGCCAGAGGGAGTAGAGGACTTCGTAGTCTACTGTGATGCCTCTATCACAGGTATGGGAGCCGTATTGATGCAGCGAGGCCATGTGATAGCTTATGCCTCGAGACAGTTGAAGCCTCACGAGGCTAATTATCCTACCCATGATTTGGAGCTGGGGGCAGTTGTGTTTGCCCTCAAGATTTGGAGGCATTACCTTTATGGGGTCCGTTGTACTATTTACACAGATCACAAGAGTTTGAGGTACCTTATGGATCAGCCGAGTCTGAACATGAGGCAGAGGAGGTGGTTGGATGTGCTAAAGGATTATGATTGTGAGATCCTTTACCATCCAGGGAAGGCCAACGTGGTGGCCGACGCCCTAAGCCGCAAAGTGTCGGCGGCCCCTATCAGAGATCTGTGTTTGAGGATGACAGTGATCACTCCGTTGTTGGAGCGGATCAAGGAGGCACAGGTGGAGGGTCTCAAGGAGGAGAGACAGAAGTGTGAGAGGATCGTGGGCCGAGTAGCCTCGTTTGATTATGATAGTCGGGGATTGTTGACGCTTCACGGGAAGGTGTGGGTACCGTACTGGGGTGGAGTACGACAAGTGTTGATGGATGAGGCTCATAAGTCTCAGTTTTCTATCCACCCAGGGGCGACGAAGATGTATCGAGATCTTCGACCTGATTATTGGTGGCCCTGCATGAAGCGGGACGTCGCCTGGTACGTTGAGAGATGCCTGACCTGCCGGAAGGTCAAGGCGGAGCACCAGAGACCTCACGGCAAGATGCAGCCGTTAGACATTCCTGTGTGGAAATGGGAGGACATCACCATGGATTTTGTCACCAAGCTCCCCAGGACCGCACGAGGAGTGGATTCGATATGGGTAGTAGTGGATCGGTTGACGAAGAGTGCCCATTTTATCCCGATCCAGGAGAGTATATCGGCGGAGAAGTTAGCCGATATCTATGTGTGAGAGATTGTGGCACGTCATGGAGTGCCGGTATCGGTGGTGTCAGACCGAGATGTCCGTTTCACATCCAGATTCTGGAAGCGGTTCCACGACGAGATGGGTACTCGTCTCCATTTCAGCACCGCTTTCCACCCTCAGACGGATGGGCAGAGCGAGAGGACGATTCAGACTCGCGAGGACATGCTTAGGGCATGTGTTCTAGATTTTGGTGGCAGTTGGGATACGTATCTTCCGTTGGCGGAATTTTCGTATAACAACAGTTATCATGCGAGCATTGATCGACCTCCCTTTGAGATGCTGTATGGGAGGAAGTGTAGGACCCCGATTTGTTGGGGCGAGGTCGGTCAGCGGGTTATCGGGAGCACAGAGGTGGTGCTCAAGACGACCGAGTTCATCCAGCAGGTCCGTAGTAGACTGCAGACTGCGTAGAGTCGGCAGAAGAGCTATGTCGACAGAAGGCGTTCAGACTTGGAGTTCCAGGTGGGAGATATGGTCCTTCTGAAGGTCTCACCTTGGAAGGGTGTCATCAGATTCCGGAAGAGGGGCAAGTTGGGCCCCAGATTTATTGGTCCTTTCAGGGTTTTGGCCCGGGTGGGTCGGGTTGCTTATCGGTTAGATCTTCCTGAGGAGCTTAGTCAGATCCACAACACTTTCCATGTGTCTTAGTTGAGGAAGTGTTTGGTAGATGAGTCGGCAGTCGTTCCCCTAGAGGATATTCAGGTTGATAGCAGCTTGAATTATATTGAGAGGCCGGTCGCGATTCTGGACCGGAAGACCAAGACCTTGAGGAACAAGGAAATTCAGTTAGTGAAGGTGCAGTGGCAGCACCGAAAGGGATCAGAATGGACGTGGGAGGCTGAGGAGGAGATGAGAGAGCACTACCCAGAGATATTTGCAGATTCAGCCGTAGCAGACTTCGAGGACGAAGTCTGAGATAAGTGGGGGAGAATTGTAATGACCCGTCTCCGGTATGATGATTCCTTGGCTTTTATTTTGAAGTTTTGCAAGAGGGACTCGGCGAGTTCATAGCCTGACTCGCCGAGTAGGGACGGGATTTCGAGCACGTGTTAGCTGGCGACTCAGCGAGTCCATATTCTGGACTCGGCGAGTCTGTCCGTCTGGGAGAAACCCTAAATCCCCGGGTTGCCCACTATTTAAGCCATCTTATGGCCTCCATTCTCGCCTCCTTCACCCTCAGAAGCTGTGAGAAAACCCTAATTCGTTCTTGAGTGATTCTAAGTGATTTTGTGTGCAATTGTGAAGGCTTGAAGAAGGAGAAGAAGAAAGGAGCAAGGAGAAGGATTGTAGAGCAGAGATTCAAGGGAAAACAAGAGTTCTTTGAGGTATTCTTCGGATTTCCTTCCCTTTTAGGCTTTAAAACCCCCCTCTAGATCTAGTTGATGCTTTTCTCAAGCCTTATGTTGATATGGAAGCCCTTTTATGTCAAGATATATTTAGATCTGTTCATTTAGGAGTTGTAGAGCCCAGATCTATTGCCTTTATGGAGCTATTTTGCATATTAACCCTAGATCTACCCCTTTTAAGCATCTTTTAGCCTTTATTCCCTTGTTCATGTGTTTGTACACGTAAAGTTGGAAACTTTACGTGGTAAATCAGCTTATTGGACTCAGATCTATCTTGTGTATGTATTGGATTCGAGCAGAATCGAGTGTAGAATAGTTGCATGGCGGTGACTCGGCGAGTCGGAAGAACGACTCGGCGAGTCGAGTCGCGAGTCCCCGATTTCTTCCTTTTGAGCGGTGTCGAGTGGGACCAGTGAGTAGTGGAGTGGACTCAGCGAGTTTGAGGGTAGACTCAGTAATGGAGGGACTCGGCGAGTTGTTCATACAACTCGGCGAGTCCAAGACAATCTTCTTAAGCTCAAGAACAACTCGTCGAGTTGTTCATATGACTCGGCGAGTCGGATGAAGTTTGTCTGAGTTCTTGGATCGAGAGGGTACTCGTCGAGTCGATGCCATACTCGACGAGTAGCAGCGAGTAGGGTCGATGAGTGAGAATAGGGACTCGGCGAGTTGGCGGCCCAACTCGGCGAGTTAGGTCAACCGAGAGTTGACTTTGACTGAGAGTTGACCTTGACCTAGAGTTGACTTTGACCAAGGGTAAAAGAGTCATTTTACCCAGTGCAGTGTTTAGTATTTGATTGAGTGTGTTTATGGACTTGTAGCCGGGGAGATACCGGAGCAGCAACAGTTAGCCCTTAGAGCCATTCACTCAGCAGCCAGTTCACGAGGTGAGTTTCCTTCCAGTAGGAACGGGTCTAAGGCCATAATGCCGACCCGTTTATCTAGTAGTAGTATTCGGATTTTGATCCGATGCAGTAGTTAGCATGTTTGATGCCTTCGTGGCTCAGACAGGATTTATGTGTGTTCATGCTAGTGATATGTTTATGCTATGTTCAGTCAGCTTCGGACTTCGGTCCGATGTCAGCTTCGGACTTCGGTTCGATGTAGGGGACAAGGTCCTAGTCAGCTTCGGACTTCGGTCCGATGGAGGGGGCAAGGCCCCAGTCAGTTAGCTTCGGACTTCGGTCCGATGTAGGGGACAAGGTCCCAGTCAGTCAGCTTCGGACTTCGGTTCGATGGAGGGGGCCAGGCCCCAGTATGTGCTTTATTTATGTATTGTATGGTATGTGGTAGTTTAGGGGAGCTCACTAAGCTTCGTGCTTACAGTTTCAGTTTTGGTTTCAGGTACTTCCGCAAGCAGAGGGAAGAGCTCGGGATGATGGCATCGCACACACCACAACTTCAACTTTTATCCTGGGAGTTGATTTAGTTTTTGATTTGATATGACATAGATATGATACAGTTTTCCACACAGTGTTTTGTTATGTTGAGATATATCACGTATGTTTTTATGATATGACACTCAGATTATGGTTTTTAGTTATATCGAAAAATGAAATTTTTGGGTCGTTTCATGTTCATTATGAAAAAGTTTTTTGCTCAATTGGAGTTCAAACCGATGATATTTTGTGTTATTGTGATTCGTTTGAAGGAATGATTCCTTATCGGAAGCCGGTGATCCAAGAAAATCACAAGTATCAAACTCCAAAAGATTTGATTCAAACTCAAAATGTTCATGTTGTTGAAAGTGGGTTTGTTCATGAAGTCAAGTCTTCAAGATGCAAAAAGATGAAAAAGAAAAAGAAGAAGAAGATGAATCGGAAGAATAAGCAGGTTTACTCACAAAAATCATCATATGTTGTGAAGCCGAAATCCGTGAAACAAATTTGGGTTCCAAAGCAACAATCTCCAAAGGTTGCATTGAATTTGAAGTCAAAACCCAAAAGTGTTGGTGGTTCATTTGAAGATGTTCTTGGATCGTTGAAGAACACGAAGAACGAGTTGTACATCTCGCATGGTGGGTGGTACAATGTTCGTTTTGGAGATTTTCTCATTCCGACAAAAGAACCAAGATCTTCCAAATTTGATTCGTTCGTTGAAAGTGGATCTCGATTCGTCAGGCTATGAACTCGCCGAGTCCCTCTTGCAAAACTTCAAAATAAAAGCCAAGGAATCATCATACCGGAGACGGGTCGTTACAGAACATCAACTTGAACTCCTTTTTCTTGAACATCAAGAACATGATGATCATCAAGAACATCTTCAACAAAAATAAGAGCTTGAAGATCACTTGGGTTTTCAACAAGAGAAATGTAACTCTTATTAAACAAGTCTGTTTCTTCTCCTTCCTCTCGATTCTTGCTACGAGCTATCATGAACATGGAAAGATCATACAAACATTCAATCTTCGAAAGTTGTTGAAATATCAATCTTCCATGATCATCTTTCAAACCTCCATAAGAAACCAAAGAATCCCATGAAATCAAACCTCCTTTCAACAATAATCCATAGAATTGAAATTCGTTGACTTCGTATTTCACACCTTCAATGATTACAATCCAAGAATCATACTCCAAACGCACCATGATCACAAAAACTTGAAGATTTCTAGAGAGAGAAAGTGATTTTGAATGGGTTTTCAAGAGAGAGAAAGTAAAAATCACTTGAATTCTAGTGAAGAAAAACGAATTATGAATAGAATTGTTGGGTCAAAATATGGTTTATACTTACTTTTCTGGGCAGTTGTATTTTTATGTAATATTTTATGAATTTATGGTCTACTTTACAGCTGAGTTTACGGCCGTAAACACCTTACGGCCGTAAACTCATTTACGGACCATTTGTTTCCGGCCCATATTCCAAGTATAAATAGAGGTGTTAGGGTGAGGAGTAGAGATTGATGGAACTAGAAGGAGTTTACGGCCAGAGAGAATAAGGAGCGTATGTGTGTGAATCTTTTGTATCTGGAGCTTTAATTCATATCAATACATTGAAGATTCATATTATTCTTCTTCTCATTCTCTTCTATTTTATCTGACATCATCCGTTTGATTGGGATTCCGCACCATCAAACGGATCTGACTGATACACAGGCAAATTAGGGACTTACAATTGGTTGGGATTCCGCACCATCAAACGGATCTGATTGATATACGGCCAAATTAGGGACTTACAATTGGTATCAGAGCCTGGATGTATCAGTCAAAAGGACTTATTGTTTCATCTAGAATCTGAATAATTGGTGTTTCCGGTCCAAGCTTACGGTCGTAAACACCGAGTTCTTGGGTCGTAAACCTATTTTGGAGCATTATTTGATCTTATTTTCGAAATATTTTTGCGTTTTGGATAGATCTCGCAAAAATAAAGGGGGGTTGTTCTTCGTGTTTTTCATAAAAAGGGGTTTTTGATCGAGTTTTGGAGCTTCAAAGTCGAAAAATCGTTGTTTTTCACGTAATCTTGAAGGGTTTTCGGTCGGAGCTTACTGCCGGAAACAGTTTACGGCCGGAAACTGTTCACAGCCGGCGGCGGGGTTTGCGTTTACGGCTAGGGTTCACCGGATTTTACGGCCGATCGGAGTTCTCGGCCGGAAACAGCTTACGGCGGCGGTTGACGGCAGCAGCTTGCGGATCAAACTGGTGGAGCGTGGCTTGAAGAACGGCTCGGCTCAGGGTCTCTTGATCAGCGCCTTAACAAAATAAAGGACGAAGCTAGGGGAGGCGAGGATCGAACCCGCGACCTCTTGATCACAAAGCAAGCGCCTTGCCAACTCCTCCAACAGATCCCTTGTTCTTTCCCTCCCATATTTTAAACTTAAACACTACTGTCGCTTCCTATTTCCGAAATTTGACACTTTTAACCCCAAAAATCAATTTCTTTCTTTTTAAATATCTTTTTCCACCAAAAAATTTAATTTTTAATTTTTGAATTTTATTTTTGACCTTTTTTTAAAATTTTTGACTTTGAATTTTAAAAATTTGATCTTTGACTTTTAAATTTCAAATTTAGCTTTTTGTTTTGACTTTTAAGTTTGACTTTTCAACTTTTAATTTTGAGTTTGATTTTTTAAATTTGACTTTTAAGGTTGACTTTTAAAAAAAAAAGGGGGGGCATTTTAAATTTGTCGTTTAATTTTTATCTTAGCTTCTAGTTGTGCTTTTTAATTGATTTTAAGGTCTACGAGGGAGTTGAAAACATGAAAGAGAGTCGTCAGGATATCTTAAGACAAAATTTCAACATGTTCGATTATATCCCTGGAGAAACCCTGGAAGCTCAGTTGCAGCGATTTACCACACTCACTACTGAGATGAATATTGCTGGGATCTTTTTAACCAAATCTGAGATAAACAAAAGGCTATTGAATTCACTTCCAAAATCATGGGATATGAATGTAGCCATCATCAAGAAGACAAAAGATCTCAATCATCTTAGTCTTGCTGATGTAATTCAAGAACTTGATACTTTGAAGTATAGAGAAACAATGAGTTCTGAAAACATTCCGGTCACTGAAGTTACATGTACTCCAGCTTGTGAAGCCACGATTAAATTTCTTCGGGAACAAATTGATGTATTTAAAAGAGAAGTTGAGGACCTGAGATATGAAGGATATCAACTCAGGAAAGGACAGAAACCCCTGAAGGCTGAATTAGAAGCTAAAACCAAGGACTTTAGGAAACTTCAGGAAGAGTATAGCAGCAAGTGTGAAAATTATGATTATGTTAAGAGACAACTTGTTGTTGTAACTGAAGAACTTGACGATTTAAAAATTAAGTGTGGAAAAACTGATGTCAGTTTCAAAAATCATACTGCGTCAAGTCAGACAGTCGAGTCCTTATATGAAACCCAGTTAAAATTCAAAGAAAATCAAAACAAGGGTCTAGGGTATGATAGTGTACCTCCTCCTTATAATCATAACTACACATCCATCCCTATGACACAGGACGAAACTGACAGGGAGGCACATCTTCGATATGGCAAACGAGCTGGATTTGTGTCAGGAGGAGTTATTAATGTTGAAAATACTGATGTTTCTGTTACATGTGCAGGTAAAGTAGCAGAGGATGAGAACAAGGAGAGTTCTTCTGAACAAACAAACGACCCCTTGAAATCTAAATCTATTGCCTCTAATCAACCTGTCGTTGGTAAATACAGGCCTCCAATTCCAGCGCAACAGAGTGTCTGTCGCAAGTGTGCATGTGGGAACAACAAGAAACGAGGCAAGGATACGCCACCAGGGGCAGGAATAAATCACTTCACGGTGAAGAAAAATACTTGTTTTCACTGTGGAACACCTGGACACATTGCCAGAAATTGTCCTAATCACGCATATGTTCCCTACTATGCAAAAGGGTGGCAGAACGCGCCAAGAGGGAGATACTCCAAAAGAAACCCCTCAAGGTCACGTTCAGACAATGCTGATTGGAACGCGCAGAAGGCCAAGAATCAAAATCCCAATGGCAAGAAGGGAATGCCGACCAAGAAGTCCAATCCAAGAGATGCCCCAACAAAACCAAGACCGGCTAGGTCAAAGTCATCTCAGCAATCGGCTTCAAGTTCCAAAGAAAGTGTCGAGGAACCCGTTGGATCGAACAAGAGATGGGTTAAACCCGAATATAGATGGGTACCAAAGGTGAAAACTCCCAAATTTTCTAATGCTTCTAACGTTTCTACATCTTCTGTTTGTGATAAGCAGGATATGTCATGGGAGAGAGTATCGTGCGTTGATGACAAAGGTCGACCCAGTTTCAAAATGGACTGGGTTCCAAAGACCAATTAATCCCGCTCTGTGTCGGAGCAGCTATGGAGGCATATCATCAGACTTCGGTTTGTTGGTAGTGGCTGCTCCTGGCATATGATTGGGGACATCTCTCAACTATACAACATTCAGACCATTATTTGAGAGTATGTGTCCTTTGCGGGAAAGGAAGAAAGGAAGAGATCACAAATGGGGTTAGTACTTAACGATATGAAGAATTTTCGGATCTGTTTTGAGATTATGCTTGCTGTTCTCAGACCTTCAGAATGCAGATTCAATCGGTGAATTACGGTTTGCGTTTTCTTCTCTATACTCCTGTGTTTTTCTTAAGCTGATTCGCTTTAAAGACTAATTTTTGTTTTAGGATAGTTTAAATTTGCGCATTTACTTTCGTTTCTCTCCTATGCACAAATTTAGGGGGAGAAATAAAAACAAAACAAAAATTAGAAAATCAAAAACATTACAAAATCAGAAAATTCAAAAAAAAATTATATGGTGTAAATGAAATGTGCTTGAGGAAGATGTTTTGGGAAGTGATATTATCAAGTGATAACAGACAACCTGAGTCTGCGTAACGTACCCAAAGTTGAAGGGTCTATGCTCTGGTTTGATGCATCGGTAGGCACGAAAATTTTTAAATGGACTTGACTAGGGAGATTTGAACTTAGGAAATTTATACACTTGACAAATCTTGACCTAGTTAGATCCATTCAGCCTGACAATACGACGCTCAGATAGGTTGAGCAGGGAGATATATATATATATATATATATATATATATATATATATATATATATATATATATATATATATATATATATGGGAATCTACTCGTCACATTAAATGAACCAGTACTTGGAACCGTGGCTTAACTTTTCCTCGATGTGCGGATTCTGTCCTTAATTCCGGTTGGATGGAGCGACTGGTAAATTCCGATAAATTAGGTCTGTAGAATATCATTTTCTTTGTTTCTGTCTATTAGTCATATGTTGTCTCCTTTGCGTGACCTCCAATCCGACCTGGTACACAACATATGCAACTCTATTTCTCTGCAGGCTATATATATATATATATATATATATATATATATATATATATATATATATATATATATATATATATATATATATATATATGTGTGTGTGTGTGTGTGTGTGTGTGAAATGCTTCTTATCTGTTAGCCATATGTTGTCTCCTTTGCGCGACTTCTAATCCGACCTGGTACACAGCATATGCAACCTTCTTCTTCTCAACCCCTCTGAAATAGTTAGCAATAGAATTCTGAATCTCTTCTCTCTCTGAATGGTTGTCTGCTCACTAGGTGTAAGGAGTACTCTGGAAGTTCTTGATGGCTGGGGCATATCAGGAAGCGGGAAACACGTTCCAGTACACTTAAAATTGAACTCATACAGATTGTCTATAGATCTCGTTGCTCAATTTAGGTGGACAACAATATCCGTGGTCGTCGTCAGATGAATGGACCTTAAGATATAGTATCTAAGGAATTAGGATCAGATATAAATTTTAGGTTTTTAAGTTCACCTTGTTTTGCAATAAATAGTATATCATAAATCTATCACAATTTTTCGTGTTTAAGTGGACAACAATACCGACGATCGACCAGAAAAAGATGTGAATATGAAAGGTACCGACAAGTGGATAAAGGTTGTCTAAAAACTTTGATCCCAAATCTCTCTTAAAGTTAGATATCATTTTTATTTTTGTTAAATTTGTCATAGTTTCTTCTAATTTAAATATTAGGGGAGAATTAAAAATTAAAAAAAAAATCAGAAAAAAATTCAAAAATCAAAGAAAAATAAAAAAAAATCAAAAATCCAAAAATATTTTTTTGTTTCTGTTTTAATTTGTGTGCTAAGTTTTCTTTTAGTTTTGTTTTGTCTTGAAAAGTGATTTCAGGTATAGATAAGACTCATGAAGTTTGTGTTGAAGATTTCTGAGCCAAAGCATCGTCCGTGAGCATCGAAGAATTCTCATTCGAAGGAGCAAGAAATGAAGATTATTCTTTCAACATTCAATCCTTCAACCCCAGAAGCAAGGTGAAGCCTCCTCAGTCAGTCTGCTGCTATTGTTGTACCTGCTGAAGTGATCCAGAAGATTTGTTCTCTCTAAAGTTCTCTCTGAAGATTCTCAAGCTGAAAGCACCAATTTTCAAGAATCGGTACGAGAAGCCTCCTCACCCAATGTGCGTTCAATGCCAAATTCTGAAGAAAACCTCAAGTGCTCAAGATGAAGTCATTCATTGAAGATTCATATGTTCATCCTGATGCTGTGAAGAAATCAAAGGTTAAAGCTGAAGCCAAGCTCTCATTGAACATTGACAAGAAAGCCAGCTACTTTTAGGGGGAGCTTGTTGGGTCAATTAAGAAAAGAAAGCTATAAACCAAAGGGGAGATTGTTGGGTCAAAATATGGTTTATACTTTACTTTTCTAGGCAGTTGTATTTTTATCTAATATTTTATGAATTTATGGTCTAGTTTACGGCTGAGTTTACGGCCGTAAGCACCTTACGGCCGTAAACTCATTTACGGCCCATTTGTTTCCGGCCCATATTCCAAGTTTAAATAGAGGTGTTAGGGTGAGGAGTAGAGATTGATGAACAGAAGAGAGTTTACGGCCAGAGAGAAAGAAAGTTTGTGTGGGTGAATCTTGTGTAAGGAATTTAATTCATATTATCAATACATTGAGATTCATCATCTTCTTCTACTCCTTCTCTTCTATTTTTATCTGACATCATCCGTTTGATTGGGATTCCGCACCATCAAACGAATCTGATTGATACACGGGCAGATTAGGGACTTACAAGAATCAAAGTTGAATTCGATTTCTAGAATCCAAAAACTATCTAAATCATGAAGATCAATGAACAAAAAATGAATCACTAAATCAAAATCGTCATCAAGGATCAATTCTTGATGAAATCAAGAACACCCGCTCTGATACCAATTGTAGTGGTGTTGATTATGATGGCATGTGCGGAATTAGAAAGATCTAGTGATTCATCATACAAATTCAAGAACACAAGGAGTAAATAAATCTTTGTAAGCTCTTATTAGATCTAGAAAGATTATACAAATGGGTTTGTATATAATTTCTCTCTCTAGTCTAACACTCCAAAATGGACTATTCTTTCATAATGGGAGTCACTCACTTCCTATTTATAGGAAAGACTCAACCCATTTACACGTACAAAGAGGAAAGCCTAAAACATTACATCCAAGCATAACTTTGCACCCTAACACGTGTGTTGGCTGGAAGAAAATGAGACGGACGCTAGAGTGGGTTCGGATTGGCTGTTTGATTACACGTCGCTGTTCAAATCAATAAATGTGTCGTCGCGTGGCTCGTCTGGATCTATTTATGGTTCGAAGAAGACTTCTGAAGATGAAGACGAAGAAGTTGTCTACAGACCTCCATCTGCATCCTCTTCTTCATCCAAGGGGAAGTCCTCGGTTTCGTCTGATGGGGGAGTCCTCTGCTATACCTGAGGGGGAGTCCTCTGCTATACCAAAGGGGGAGTCATTTGTACAACATGATAGTCAAAATGATACTTCTGATGCTGAATTTACGCCATCTGCTCCTATGTAAAGAGAATTCATGTCTAATAACGCTTCCGCAGCTTCCTCGACCTTTATGGAACTACTCTTTCCTGAACTTATCTCAAATGAGTTTGTAGCAGAGCCTTCTGGAGCGGCTCAATCAGCAAATGAAGGAGGTATCAACATACACACTCTTCCTGTCTCTCTCGATGACATTAGCCAAGAGATACCTTCAAGAATTCAACGCGATCATCCGATCGATAACATCATTGGTCAGCTGGGGGACGGTGTTAAAACAAGAAGTCAGAGTGGAGATGTTAATACTTGTCTCTACTCTTGCTTTATTTCTCAAATAGAGCCTAAGAACGTTGAAATGGCTCTGAATGAGCCCAGCTGGGTAGATGCAATGAATGAGGAACTGCATCAATTTGAAAAACTAGGTGTTTGGAAGTTAGTTGAGTTACCAACGGGAAAGAAGTCTCTTGACACAAGATGGGTTTATCGCAATAAGCAGGACGATTCAGGGGTTATAGTGCGAAATAAAGCTCGATTGGTAGTTCGCGGGTTTCGACAAGTCAAGGGTCTTGATTACACTGAAGTTTATGCCCCATTAGCTCGCCTGGAGGCCATACGTATCTTCCTAGCATATGCTTCTTACATGAACTTTATTGTGTATCAAATGGACGTCAAGACTGACTTCTTGTATGGCAAGGTGAAGGAAAAAATCTACGTTGATCAACCTCCTGGGTTCGTTGACTCAAAATTTCCTAATCATGTCTACATGTTGGACAAGGCATTGTATGGGTTACATCAAGCTCTTCGAGCATGGTATGCAACTCTAACAAAGCATTTGCTCGAGCATGGTTACTCTCGTGGCCCTATCGATCAGACTTTGTTTATCAAGCATGTCGACAATGATCAAATTCTTGTACAAATCTATGTTGACGACATTATCTTTGGGTCGACTAGTCCGCAGCTCTGCAAAGAATTCGAAGGTGTAATGAAGAAGCGGTTCGAAATGAGTTCGTCGGGAGAAATGACCATGTTTTTGGGGCTTCAGGTTAAATAGAATTCAACCGGAATCCTGCTACATCAAGTAAAGTATGTGGAGGATATTCTTGAGAAGTTTGGGTTTCACGATGCTAAATCTGCTTCAACACCAATGGCTGAACGACCTCTTCTGACTCCAGATCCTGACGACGAATCCGTAGATCAGACCCACTATCGATCGATGATCTGATCGCTGATGTATCTTACTGCAAGCCGACCTGACATCATGTTTGCAGTTTGTCAATGCGCACGTTATCAGGTTAATCCTAAACTTTCACATCTTATTGTTGTCAAAAGAATTTTTCGGTATATCAAAGGGAGCCCAAAATTGGGTCTTTGGTATCCGAAGAATTCTGAATTTGATCTTTATGCTTTTGCTGACAGTAATTACGGAGGTTGTGAGCTTGAAAGGAAATCAACTTCAGGAGGATGTCAATACCTAGGTGACAGACTAGTTTCGTGGCATTGCAAGAAGCAACACACTGTCTCAACTTCCACAGCGGAGGCGGAATACGTTGCTGCATCAGCCTGCTATTCTCAAGTCATCTGGATCCAGCATTAGTTGTTGGATTACGGTTTGAATTATTTAGAAACCCCTATTTACTGTGATAATGAGGCTGCTATTCAAATTGCCAAAAATCCAGTCCAACACTCTAAAACCAAGCAAATCGATATTAAAATTCACTTTATCAGAGACTGTTACGAGCGTTCACTAATCCGACTGGAACAGGTCCCTACTGCTAATAATGTGGCGGATCTATTCACAAAACCATTTAACAAAGCTCACTTCGATGTGTTTGTGGGTTTTCTGAAAATGATTCGTTTTGAGGATTAAGTTTCTTTTTATTTTTATTTTTTCTTTTTTCTTAATTCTTCAATTTTTATTTTTATTTTTATTTTTTTATTTTTTTATTTTTAGGATAGATTAAATTTGTGCATGTTATTTTTAATTTAATTTTATTTTATGCACAAATTTAGGGGGAGAAATAAAAACAAAAATCCAAAAACAATAAAAAATCAGAAAAATCCAAAAACATTAAAAATCCGGAAAATTAGAAATGTTGTTGTTAGTCTTGTCTGCAGGTGTTGTACTGGGAAATGAAATTAGCAAGTGATAAAAAGCAATCTGAATCTGCGTAACGTACCTAAGTTGAATTGTCTACGCTCTGTGCTCGATGCGCTGGTAGGCACGAAAGATTTTAAATGGACTTGACTAGGGAGAGTTGAACTTAATAAATTCAATGACTTGACAAACATTGACCTAGTTAGATCCGTTTAGCCTGACATCACGACGCTCGGATAGGTTGAGCAGGGAGATATACATGGGAATCTATCGGTCACACTAAATTACCCGTATCTAGAACTATGGATTCACTTTTCCTCGATGTGCGGATTTTGTCCTTAATTCCGGTTGGATGGGGTGACTGGGGAATTCCGATAAACTAGGTCTGTAGAAGGTTATTTTCTTTCTTTCTGTCTGTTAGTCATTTGTTGCCTCCTCTGCGTGATCGGGAGATCCAACTTGGACTGTAACATATGCAACTCTATTTCTCTGCATCTTCTATCTATGCAATTCTTTCTATCTGTTAGCCATATATTGTCTCCTCTGCGTGACTCAAAATCCGACCTGGTACACAGTATATGCACCATTCCCTTCTCAATCCTTCTAAAACTTTAGTTAGTCATATGTTTCATCCTTTGCGTGATTGGAGAAGATCCGACCTGGATGTACATCATATGCATTCTAAAACATATATAATTAAAACTGATGGCTGGGGCATGCCAGGAAGCGGAAACACGTTCTAGTACAATTAAAATTGAACACATACAGGTTGTTTGTAGATCTCGCTGCTCAATTTAGGTGGACAACAATATCCCTGGTTATAGTCAGTTAAATGGTCATAAGAAAATTTTATTTAAGAATTAGGGCCAATCATGATAATAAAATTATAATCATCTATATGAATGTGTCATGTCATTGGTAAGTTGTCCTAAAATTGTAACAAATTTTTCGTGTTTAAGTGGACCACAATATTGGCGATCGATCAGACGAATACATGAAAATAAGGGTACCGACAAGTGGAATAAGGCTGTCCAACAACTATGATCCCAGCGTCACAAATTTTTTCTCGATAATTAATTTTTGAGTTGTATATTTTAATTGGAGTAAATTTTATTTTTATTTTAATTTTTATTTTATTTTTATTTTGTTAACTGCAAAAATAAAATTGTTTTATTTTAATTTTTAATTTTTGTAAAGTTAATTTTATTTTATTTTTAATTTTAGTTTTATTATTAATCCTCAAAAGATTTTTAAATTTTTGAAAAATATTGGACTGTGTTGGAGACTGTCTTCTACTGAGTGGCTATCAGGTAAAGGTGAAATGGGTATTAATAGGAGTTTACCGCCGGAATCTCCATCAGTTTTCTGATTCTGGCCGCAAACTCCTCTCCACCCTCTCTCTCTTCAAAAAAAAATCGTCAAATCTTGCAAATCTAATCTGATAGTCTCGAAGGTAATGAGTTTTGGAACAAGAATATGTATCTTATTGCATGATTCACCGCGTTTTTGAAGCAGAAATCGAGAAAGAACAGTCGTCGGAGTTTGCGGCCCAAGCTTACGGCCGTAAATTGCTTGCGACCGTAAACTCCGTATATGGTCAATGATTTACTGGCAAGGGGTTTGCGACCGTAAACCCTTGTTGACCGCAAACTCCAATGTTGACTAAGAAAATTGATTTTGACCTAATTTTAAAATTTGTTATGTTATTATTGGGATCAAAATTAAATTGTCTAAAATTTTTGTTGTTTGTTTGGTTCTTTCTGTCTTACTTGGTATGGTTAGTTCAGATCAATGGTGAACTTCAAATTTGCGGACATGCATAATCTGGCTATTGTCTTGGCGGATCCTCCAACTGTTCACTCGGACCTCAAGTCGATGATCCACAGACTCAGGGAATGTTGTCTGTCATCAGCTATCACTATGAATCCAGTCGTCTACCAAAATTTGATCAGAGAGTTTTGGGCGACTGCTAAAATGGAAATGGATGATGCTGGAGTTGTTGTTATTAAAGCTACTGTAAAAGGACGCGAGATAGTGATCACTGAGGGTTTTATCAGAGATACGTTGTTGATTGACGATCAACCTAATTTCCCCACGGAAACTGGGATTGAGGATGCTCATAAAATTCTAAGGAGGATGGGATATGAAGGCACTTCACCTCCAACTTTAAAGAAGCTCTTACCTTCGTATTGGAGATTTTTGGCGCATGTGTTTGTTAGCTGCATTTCAGGAAGAAGATCAGGAGCTGATGAAATCTCAATGAGGAATACTGGAGCGATCGTTTCTCTTGCTGCCGGAGTAAAATTCAACTTTTCTAGATTTATCTTGGATGAGTTTACAGTAAACATCAGGGCTTCAACCCGGGATACTTTCTTATTGTATCCTAGGTTCGTTCAATTGTTTATCAATACTCAGTTTCCAGATATGGTAAAGGAAGGCGATACTCTTGATATGAAATCATTGGTTCCTCACACTGTAGGGCTCATCAAGCAAAACCGGAGTGGAAAAGTTATTTTTCAAGGAAAGTATCCTCTAGAGAAGTTTGGAAAGTTCGCCAAACTGAATGAGTCCTCAGAATCTTATGGGTCCTCTAACAAGGCGTCTTCTGAGCCTGCATCTTCTAAGAAATCATCTACAAACGATAATGTTATTACCGTATCTGACGATGAGAATAGAGAAGAAGAAGAGACTTCGACTCCTGAAGCTGATGTGGCGGAAGAACATGATTTGATCCCTGCTAATGTTCAAAGTGACTATGTTGAAAGGACTGTAGCAACTGAGACAGAGGTTGAGGGAGATAAACATGATTCTTTTGATGATCTTGATCTTACCGGATTTGATCATGATGATATTGCTGCATCTGTTGCAAGTAGTGCTAATTTTGTTACGAACGAGAACCTTGACACGATTTTCAGCAATGTCGATGAAGTCGTTCCTCCAACGATAGAGACAAGGGAGCCTGATGAAGTTCTTGAATCTACACTTCCTACCACAAACCAAATGGAGAATACTTTCACTCCTATGGAGACGGTTATAGGATTTCCACCTCCTGTTTCGGCTTCTCCTACTATAGAGCCATTCATGAGTGATCTTACATCAACACAGACCGATCAACCCCCATTGAAGAAAAGTAGAAGGGATCCAAGGCAAAGTGATTTAATTGTAGATCTTGTTAGTGGCCTTCCAGTACCACCTACCACTATTCCTAGTCTTACTACAACCAAGCTTTTTACTGTGGGACCTGACACCACTTTTGAAGTTGGTGGATCTTCTTTTCCACTAGGTTTCTCTCCTCCTCGATCTGATGACGATGATGCTTCTGTGAGATTAGCCAGGCTCTTGGCTGAGGAGCAATTTTTGATGCCTCCCCCTCACGGTAAAGGTATTTCTATTGGGGACGACAGTTCTGGAGGAGACAATCTCACTATCCCTGGGCTACAGAAGGAGATATCGGTGCTTAGTCAGAAGAACATTGAGCTTGACATCCATGTTTCGGATATTCAGGTTGAAAATACAAAGCTTAATGTTCAAGTATATGAACTTCAATCTGACAATTCAAGGCTCGGTGTGCAAGTAGCTGATCTTCTTAAGGACAAAGCAGTAAAGTCAAAGCAAATTTCTGATCTTCAGGATCATTTCAATCTTTTGACTTCAAGCTATTTTGAGCTAAAGAAGAAGCTTGAGGAAGACCTTGGTGATAAATATCAAACGTCTGCTGATGAATACAAAATCAATCTTCATGATCAAGCATTTCCTGTTACCATGCAAACTGGTCAAACATCAAGAGATGTTGATCGCGTTGAGAATGAGCCTCCCTAAGCCCCTCATGTCTCAGCAATGCTACGTGATGCTCAGGAAGAAGCAGCTAAGAAGGGACAACTGCTGTTTAAAAGGAACCCTACCCAGGATGCTTCTTGGGATGAACCTGAGATTACCGTGACTGATCTTGAGGTTGTTCGATTTAGAGATACATTCGACGATAGATCGGGAATTGTTTCTTAGGGATTTCATGATCCTCTCAAGATGTGGATTGTGCTAAGGAAGAGTAGCAACTCTGAGCTTTACAAAGATAGTCATGATTTCAACTCATGGACTAGGGTAGATTTGTCAGAATTGTCACGCGCTCCTTTTTCCAATCTCACAAGCAATCCACAGGCGACCCAGTTCAAGCATTTTCTTGAAGATCAGGTTAAAAAGGGGATTCCTGCCATGAAAACCACTGAGTCCGTTATCTTGGAGCATCCTGATATTATTGATCCAAAAACCGACAAACCTCTGCATGTTGTGATGTGACCTGCAACTAAACAGGTTAAACAGTCCCCTGTGCTTCAGAATTATCAAGATGGATCTCTAAGCTCAATGGAGTGTTGGGTTTTCGATTAAATTACTTCTGCTGCGGTAATCAAGGTCAAGAATGGATACATTCGACTCTATGATCGAAGAGATTTATTACAATTCCGAAAGTGGGACATTCATCACCTAAGCAACTTTCGGATATTGGTTGCGGAGGATATTTTTGAGGATGCTTTGAAGGTATATACGACCATGGTTGCTGAGATTCTGAATAAGCGCATGTGGAATGGGGCGATGGGGCAAGCGGACGTTATGGTAGTCAACAAGGGTTAACTTCAAGCTAGCACCAAACCAAGGGGGAGATTTAAAGGCCCAATTAGTGGTTTGGTCTAAGCTTTACATTGTAATAGTGGTTGTGTATAGATAGAGTATTTTGGTGGGCTTGGTAGTTGTTTACGAGTCTGTAATGAGTTTACAGCCGTAAACACCTTACGGCCGTAAACTCTTTTTGGTCGTAGTTCCCTATATATAAAGGGTTACCCAGTCATGTTTTGTTGTTGATGCCTAGTTTTTCACGGTCGTATATCGAGTTGTACCAGACGTTTTCAGCAATAGAATGTGTGCAAGCTTGATTCCTTTTCTTTTCTAGTATTATTCTTATTTATGTGATTATGTTTGCTTTTGATCACTGGTAAGATCCATTCTCAGGACCTTACATCAGACTTGACTGGTCTATCCATACTTGACTAGAACATTCATTAGCAAGCAGACATTGATCTTAAAGTATTAACTCAAGGTTTGAGTTTTCAAACCTTGTCCCTACGCATCAGAGCAATTTGTTCTCTCACTTATTCCATTAAAACCTTCTAAATGATGCATGAAGCCCAACTAGCCATTTGGAACCCATTTTTATGACTTAAGACCCCTCCTAGGGTCTAAAAGGACAACTTAAAGGTCAAGAACATGCCATGTTCAAGATCTAACATTTTAGGACCAAAAAGCTCCACAAAGACATCCAAATCTAGATCTATATGCTAGAGGGATAAAGTTGCAAGCTTTATACCTTAGAATGGTTTCAAATGATGTAGAAACTTCGGATCCAAAATGCTTCACTCTTCCAAGATGAGCTTGGCTTCCTTCCTTCTTTTTCTAAGCACAAAACACACACACTTTTAGGTTGAAATAGCTTCTCAAGGGGAACTAGGGTTGCAAAACGTATTAAGAGGGATGGAGGCTGATGAGGTGAGGGGAAATGAAGCCATAAGGGTATTTAAATATGAGCTAAACCCTAAAATTAGGGTTTCCAAATCTGGAAAGTACACCTAGCGTACAGCATGTACAGCCAACGTACTAGGGCACGCCCTAGTACACTCAGCATACACACGTACGCATGGCGTACTCCCCCAAGGACAAAATTGCTACGATGCCACTAGGGCTCCTTTTGCACACTTTCTTGAACTTAGGGACGAAAATGCAACATAATTAAATTATAGGGTTGAAATTAGAGGTGCCTTATCATCGGGGTGTTACAGGCTTAAACTCTATTTTGACTTGTTACTGAAGTCCCTTAACTTACTATAACATGTTTTTAAGACTCCATGTCACCTCCTCCAACATCCTCCTATCCAGGTGGTGTGTTTGGCATTGCAGGTCACAAAAACGGAAGAACAGGGGAATGCCATTCTTCAAGAATAAAATCAAGTAAATTTCTAATACATCTTGAATTTTCCCGAATTGATGTGTTATTATTTTAAGCCAAAAATGACTAGATTTAACTTGGGGAAATTCATGGATGATTCTTTACTTTTTGATGTTGGTGCAACTAATTTGTTATATCGCACTGATCACATATTACTTTTAGAATAAAATCAAGTAATCAACTATCACCACCAAGTGATTTTGTTTTCGATCTGCCTTGATCTTTTTAGGTATGGAGGATTTTTACAAAGCTGGATGCAAAATTGGCAATCCAAGTTTCACTTTTTTCGAAGGTGTGAAATAATGTAAAGGTGTAGTGTCATGGAAGAATTTCATCAAACATGTGTGGTGTAACATCCCAAAAATATTAAGTAATTTTTTTGTTTTTAAGTAAATCAAAACCACCATTCAATCATTTGAAAACCCATTAAAGTACGAAATGTATAAAATAATTATCAGAGTACAAATCATCTCATAAATGCATAATACAGGCGGATGCGGTGCAATCACGTCGATCTCTTCACCTTGGAATCGGAAGTACATGAAACCATAAACATGAAAACTGTAAACACAAAGATTAGTGAGTTTCCCCAAAATACCACATACCATACATATATCGAGCCTCGCCCGGTATTCATAATGGGCCCCGCCCAACATACATACAAACACATGAAAGAGTCACAAAGATATCTAGCATCCTACAAACATAATCTAACGGGCCGACATTGGTGTCTTCGACCCACATGCATAGTAAGAGACTCACCTCAATCGATAGTCAGATGAAACTCACACTCAAGCTGCTGCTACAAAATCTCCTCACGCTAAACATAACCAAAACAACCCTAATTAGCAATTAAGGTAATAATCCATAATTAAGGATCCTTATCATTCTCTCTCTCTTTCTCTCTCTCTCTAAGGTAGTTGACCAAGGTCAAATAGTCAACCCTCAAAGTCAACGGTCAAAAACCCTAATATCGAGTCTCACATGTGCATAAATGGTCAACATAAGACTTATTTACAATGAAGAATCACTTCAACCAGGTTTAAAACTTGGAAATACCAAGTCAAAGCACGTTGCAAATACCAGTTCAACAGGATCCTAGAAATATCGGACCTTTAGTTACATAACCTAAACTATATATTCACTTGTAACATGCACACAACGACACAATTACATGACACCTTAGACACCTTGAGCTACTGAAACATTTGTACTCGTTTCTTCATCACTTTTTCTATAATTTATTCTTCAATCAATAAAATCAAACAAGGTAGGTGATCATTATCACCTCCCAAGGTTTTATGTCGGAGATCCTATTAAGGATAAATGGATTTCCTTAGAAACCACTTGTGTCACTTCGATCTCAATTTAATACTCATATTATTCATAACACCACAGCCTCTCTTGCAATTTGGTTGATGTCCATTTGATCTATTTTTGACCAAAAGAATTTGGCACCCGTCGTGGGGTCATGGTCTTCATAATTGTCAAAACTCATATCTATACAACCAACTTTATCTTTTTCCTATATTCCTCCCATTTCCTCAAATAATCTTCCACCACCTCCAAACGGACCTCCCAGTTAAAGGGAAACCAAGATACCTCTAAAAAGAACATATCTCTGATCATTAGGCATGGGAATCCAAGATCCCTAGGATTTCAGGATCCTCCTGTTCCAATCTTTAACAATGAACTCTTCTCCATGGTCATGATGGTAAAGCGACAAATGAATCAACAACATGAGGAAAACAGAAAATTGCTCAAAGAAATGGAGACAATAAGAGCAGAGATCCACAAACCGTGTGAAACAACACCTTTGATTTTGCAATCCAGGATCCTCGATTTTGACAGCGTAGGATCCCTAAGGAATCATCGAGATACTACAACCTCGGCACCTGTTGCTGCTTCAACTTGGGGAGCAATCCTAAATAATCAAACTCCTGTAATGCAATATCCTAACGAAACCATCACTACCCTTAAAAACCAAGACACTTGAAACTTACTTAATAATAATGCATTTAATACTAACTCTGAGGATATTGATGCATGTATAAGTCCTATCACTAGGGAAATTCAACTACTGAGACAAAGATTGAGTTGTAGTTGAGGGAGTAGCGGCAGGCCCCGGCGCAGTCATAGCTGACGCTGAAGCGGTCCAAGACCGCTGATACTAGGACCGGAGGTCAGCAGGGAAGCACTTGTGGAAAGTGCGGAAAGGTTCATTCTAGAGTTTGTCGATCAGGTAGTCGGTGCCATAAGTGTGGCAAGGAGGGGCATTATGCGAAGGATTGTCGCCAGCCGACCCCAGTTCCGAGTGTGAGGTTATGTTACCATAGTGAGCAAATTGACCATGTGAAGGCCAACTGCATGTTGCTCGCCGTTAAGCCAGCGCAGGCTCCCGCTCCAGCCACATTGAGCACTACGGATGGGAGACAGGGTAGAGCGGAGCCCCTGAAGGCTCAGGGACACGCCTTTCAGCTTACAACCGAGGAGCCCAGGGCAGCACCGGATGTGGTTGTTGGTATGTTTCTATCCCTTATCTTATTGATTATATATGTTTTATGCTTATATGTTGTACCTATGATTAGGTATGTTTTTAGTGAACTCCTTGCCTGCATTGGTTTTATTTGACTTGGGGGTGAGTCAGTCGTTTATATCTTAGGCATTCAGTAGGGAGTTCAATGTATCAGTAGGAGAGCTAGAGTGTCCGTTGCGAGTCTCTATCGCCAACGAACACGGGGTTTCTGCTTCTTTAGTCTATCGAGGATGTGAGATGGAGATCTTCGGGGTGTCTTTCCCAACCGACTTGATTCCGATCCCCATGGGGGATGTGTGTGTGATTGTGGGTATGGACTGGCTTAGTCGTTTTTGTGCCATAATCGACTGCGAGGGTCAGCGAGTGGTAGTTCAAACCCCAAGTGGGGGAGAATTGATTGTCTATGGCGAGGGTACCAGATTGGGATCAAGGTTTTGTTCAGCCGCCAGGGCTAGATAGTATATTCAACATGAGTGTGCAGGTTACCTAGCATATGTGGTGGATACGCGAGGCAGAGAACAAATTTCAGTTTCAGAGGTCCCAATGGTCAGGGAGTTTGTTGACGTGTTTCCGAAGGAGTTACTAGGGATACCTACGGAGAGGCAGGTCGAGTTTCGGATTGACCTGGTGCCAGGTGTGGCCCCTATCACCAATACATCGTACCGATTGGCACCACCAGAGATGTAGGAGTTGTCATCGCAGCTGCATGAACTGTTGGGCAAGCAGTTCATTCGTCCGAGCAGTTCTCCGTGGGGAGCGCTGATACTCTTTGTCAGGAACAAGGATGGTTCACACCATATGTGCATTGATTACCAGGAGTTGAACAAATTGACGGTGAAGAACCGCTACCCACTCCCGAGGATAGACGATCTTTTCGATCAGTTGCAGGGAGCATCTTGGTTCTCCAAGATAGGCTTGAGGTCCGGATACCATTAGGTCTGAGTTAGGGAGGAGGACGTGGAGAAGAGCGCATTCCGAACTAATTATGGACATTATGAGTTCGCGGTGATGCCTTTTGGGCTCACCAACGCGCCAACGGTGTTTATGGACCTGATGAATCGGGTTTGCAGGCCGATGCTCGACCGCTCGGTCATAGTGTTCATAGATGATATTTTGGTTTACTCCAAGACCCGAGAGAAACATGAGGAGCACCTTCGGGAGTTATTGGGAGTTCTGAGGCGGGAACGGCTTTATGCCAAGTTCTCGAAATGCGAGTTCTGGTTACGAGAGGTCCCGTTTCTGGGCATCTCGTTAACCAGGAGGGGATTTTGGTCAATCCGGCCAAAATCGAGGCGGTTATGTAGTGGGAGGTTTCGAAATCTCCCTCAGACATCAAGAGTTTTTTGGGATTGTCAGGGTACTACCAAAGATTCATATAGTATTTCTCCAAGAATGCAGTACCCCTCACTTGTCTGACAAGGGAGGGGTGGATTTCTGGTAGGGCCCCGAGCAGCAGAGGGAATTTGAGACCCTCCGATAGCGCTTATGCAAGGCTCCAGTGTTGACTCTTCAGGAGGGATTCGAGGATTTTGTAGTGTTCTGTGATGCATCCATTATGGGACTGGGAGCGGTCCTCATGCAGAGAGGATGGATGATAGCCTACACATGGCGACAGCTGAAGCCGCATGAGGCGAGATACCCTACTCATGATCTGGGGTTGGTTGCGGTGGTATTGGCTCTCAAGATTTGGAGACACTATCTCTATGGTGTCCAACGTACCATCTACACGGACCACAAGACCCTGAGACACATCAAGGATCAGCCGAACCTAAACATGAGGCAGCGTAGGTGGCTAGATGTAGTCAAGGACTACAACTGTGAGATCCTTTACCACCCAGGTAAAACGAACGTGGTGGCGGATGCGCTGAGTTGCAAGTCAGCTGGATTTTCCACACCAGCAACATGTATGAGGATATCGGTGGATTCTCCACTCGCAAATTTGATTAGAGAGGCTTAGGCTGAGGGCATGCGACCAAAGAACTAGAAGCTGGAGAGAATCAGGGGCGAGAATGCCCGATTTGTGCAGGATAGTCGGGGATTGTTGACCCAATCCGGTCGGGTATGGGTTCCAATGTCTGGTGGGTTCAGACAAACGGTTATGGAGGAGGCTCATAAGTCTCACTTCTCTATTCACCCGGGAGCCACTAAGATGTATCAGGATTTGAGTTTGAGCTACCGATGGCCATGCATGAAGCGAGATATCGCTTGGTATGTCGAGAGATGCTTGACCTGCAGGATGGTCAAGGCCGAGCATTAGAGGCCGCATGGAAAGCTGCAGCCTCTAGAGATTCCCATGTGTAAATGGGAACAAATCACGATGGACTTCATTACCAAGTTACCGAGGACGGAGAAGGGATCTGATGTTATATGGGTCATCGTGGATCGATTGACCAAGAGTGCCTATTTACTGGACATACGGGAGAGCTCATCGGCCGAGAAGCTGGCCGACATGTACGTCTGCGAGATCGTTGCTCGCCACGGAGTTCCGGTCTCTATTGTTCCAACCGGGATGTTAGATTCACCTCCCACTTCTAGCAGAAGTTCCACGAGGAGCTAGGCACTCGGCTGCATTTTAGCACAACATATCATCCACAAACTGATGGCCAGAGTGAGCGGACTATACAAACCCTTAAAGATATGTTAAGGGCTTGTGTCATCGATTTCTGTGGGCGTTGGGATTCCCACCTACCGCTTATAGAGTTCGCCTACAACAACGGTTATCATTCCAGTATTGGTACCCCGCCTTCTGAGCTATTGTACGGGCGGAGATGTTGCACCCCGGTCTGTTGGGGAGAGGTGGGTCACAGGGTGATGGTCCAGACCGAGGTAGTCTTACAAACTAACAAGATGATTCAGAAGATTAGACAACGGTTGCAGACCGCACAGAGTAGACAGAAGAGCTACGCCGACCGGCACCAATTAGAGTTAGAGTTCCAGGTCAGTTGGTACTCCTGAAGGTCTCCCCCTGGAAGGGTGTGATCCGCTTTAGGAAGAGGGGGAAATTAGGTCCCCGATACATCGGTCCATTCAGGGTCATTTCCAGGGTTGGCAAGGTGGCATCTAGTCTGTATATTCCTGAGGAGCTAAGTCAGATCAACAACACATTCCATGTTTCGCAATTGAAAAAGTGTATTCTGGATGAGCAGGCAGTGGTATCGTTGGATGAAATTCAGGTTGACGAGCTCCTGAATTATGTGGAGAGGCCCATGGCCATTCTGGAGAGGAAAATGAAGATTATGCGGAAAAAGGAGATACCTTTAGTAAAGGTACAGTGGGAGAACCGTAGAGGGTCTGAGTGGACATGGGAGTCGAAGGCTGAGATGCGGGAGCACTATCTGGAGAGGTTTGATAGGGATGTGTTGAACATCCCTAATATTGACATGCCTTCTATTGTGGAAGCTTTTAAAATGAGCCTAAATAAGGATTCTCCATTCTATAAGGATCTTGTGATGACCCGGTGCAAGAGAATGGATGAAGTCATAAGTAGAATGATGAGATTGATCACACTAGAAGAACATAAAGAAATTCAGAAAAGGACCATCACCCCAAATTCATACAACAATCCTAACAGGAAGGCCGAGACCTCGACCCAAAGATCCTACAAATCAAAACCGTACTCCAAACTTGATCATCATAGGGTTAATGCCTTTGATAATGATGGGGAGGATGATGAATTCCCCAGGATCATTGACTATTATTTTTATGTGGATATTTCAGGTCTGATCTTTGCTATGCAGGGTCTTGGTGAGAAATCAAGGTAGCAAAGGAAGGGAGAAAAATCAAGTGACTGGAAGGACAAATCTTAGTTGTGTGCACACAAAGAAGATTTTGTCCATATCACTGAAGACTTTATAGCCCTCAAGAAGGAAATTAACTATCTCCTAAGAAAAGGATACCTTAAAGAGATCCTAGGAAGAAGGAAAGTAAGATCCAAAGAAAAGGAGCCAGATCCTAGAAAAACTAGGATCTCCTCCTTCAGACGCCAAGGTAATTAAAGTTATTTCTAGGGGTTCTGACATTTGTGGAACTTATTACTTTGTATCAAAAACACATGCTAAGGTGCCCAAGATGGAGAAAAAAGAAAGACCCGGGAAGAACACATCGATAACAGGCGAGAAAGAAATAATATTCGATAAACAAGATAGAGAAAATATCCAGGATCTTCATCATGATAGATTGGTGATAACTTTCTACACCGCCAATTACTTTATCAAATGATCCTGGTGGACGGAGAGTCCTTAGCGAACATCATACTTTTAGATGCTCTAACCAGGATGAACATCCCAGAATCCGAAATAATCAAAAGATCCTCAATCCTAATAGGATTCAGTGGTGAAACCAATCACAACATTGGAGAAATCAATTTACCCATCTACATTTAAGGGGTAGATTCCATGCAACATTTTTATGTTATTGACACTTTGTCTTCCTATAATGTTATATTAGGTTGACCATGGATCCATGAAGAAGGTATTCCCCTCAACGTACCATCAATGTGTCAAGATGCCAACTCCTTGGGAGGCAGTAAAGATCATTGTGGGTTAGCAAAAACCCAAAGAGTGCTACAAGACCTCAATGAAGCCTTCCACACTACCTCAAAAAGCGTAGCAATTAAAGAAAAGGTCACGAAATGTGATAGAAGTGAAGGATCTAGATATAAAAAAGTTCCCCTAAACCTTAAGGATCCTGATGCCAAAGTACTCTTAGGATCCTCAATACCAGAAGACATCAAAAAAGACCTAATAAAATTCCTAAAAGAAAGAAGGAAAACCTTCGCATGGAAACACGAACACATGAAAGGTATAGATAAGAATATTATAACTCACAAACTTAAGATTAATCCTTCTTTCATACATATACATCAAAGAAGAAGGAAGTTTGCACCTGAAAGGAACCTGACCATTCAAGAGGAAGTGGAAAAACTCCTCAAAAGGGAATTGTAATGCCCTAATTCTCAGGTATTAATCTTTCAACTTTATTTTTCATATTGAAAAGTCTACTCGATGAGTTGGAGGCCCTGAAGCGTCGAGTAGGAACGTCTTTTGGCCTTGTGATTAAGTGACCAACTTGCCGAGTCGGAGGCGTTACTCGACGAGTTGGAGCTGGAGAATGAAACCCTACTTTCTGGGGTTTTGCACCCTATTTAAAGGGTCATTAGCCTCCCTTAGCCTCCCCTTACAACCCTTGTGAGTCCAAAAACCCTAATTCGTGTGTGTGCTCCATTCTTGTGTGACTTTCAAGCTTGGAAGGTGATTTGCAAGAAAAAGGCTTGAAGTATAAGAAGAGTTGGGCAAGAGGAGCTAGTAGATCTGACTTTTTTGCTTCTTAACATCAGTTTGAAGGTAACAAGTCGTTACCTTGACCTTCCCTCTTTCTAGATCTCTTTATGATTGAAGCTTAGGGCTTTTTAGTATATATACTAGCCATTTTTGGGTATGGACAAAGATTTGAAGTTGCAACTTCAGATCTGAGCTTATCTTGGTCTCTATAGCTATAAAGTCTCCAACTTTACCAAGCATGAACCTTTCCTTTTAAGTTAAACCTCATTATAAGCTTAGATTTGACATTCTAAGCCTTTAGAGCCTTGCATGCACGTAAAGTTTGGAACTTTACATGATAAACATGCCTTGAGAAGCTTGATCTGCAATATAGAGCCTTGGATTGGCTTAAAAATCATCTGAAAGGAGAAAGGACTGAAGGGAATCGACGAGTTGCATGGCCAACTCGGCAAGTCCGATGAAGATTTTCGTGCAAGGACTTTTGCATGGACTCGGCGAGTCAGTAGGATGACTCGGCGAGCCAGCTAGGGTTTTCCCGACTTTTGAACATGCATGAACTCGGCGAGTTGCAGGGAAACTCGACGAGTCAGCGGGGGATGTCATGACTTCTCGAGTTTAGGAAGGACTCGACGAGTCGGTGAACTGCACTCAACGATTCGGGTCAACATGGACTGTTGAACTTGACCATTGACTTGGACTTTGACCATGGGTTAACTATTTGACTTCTAGGGTGGAGTTTGTGATGGTGATCCGAGAGTTTGAGCTTATCACTCGACGATATGGTTCTATGGCATATATAGGTGGTTGTAACGCCCCGTTTTAAGAGTAATTATGTATGGACCCCCGAGATCATGAGTAATGGCGTTTCGGTCTTTTATAGGCAATGGGTTTTATTGGAGAAGGTTTCAGGATAGGGTGTGTTGCTAGAAGCGTAGGGCTTCTCGCCACCTTTTCGTGGATATAAAGTCCGTCAGAAACAGACTTAGAATAAAGGAGTTATGACACTTTGAAGATAGTGTCAATAATGGTCCTTAAAGGACATATTTGACAAAGGGGTCCTAGGCATGCATGGAGTGCATGTTTGTGATTGGTTGGGTACGCCCAGCGTAAGCTAGGTTACGCCCAGCGTAGATTGGGTAAGTGAACGCGGGTGTTGGGGGCGTACGCCCAGCGTACGTCCAGTATCCAGAAACCCTAATTTTAGGGCCAACCACTATATAAGGAACATTATGGTTCCAACCCTAGCCTCCATATCTGCCCTCTTACCCTCAGAAATCCTAAGTAGCTGTTCTTCTTCCATTGTTGGGGATATTTGAACTTGGGGGCTTGGTTTGGCAAAGGATAGCCTTGAAGAAGAAAGAAGAAGTTGTCATGGAAGGAGTTGAGTGGCTGGAGCGCGTAGATCTGGGAAGACATCATCTTCTAGATCCCTTTTGAGGTATAAAGTCTCTTGCTTGACATCTATTTTGTGTAGATCTTGGTGTTATGAAGTTTTGACACTATTTCTTGTCCCCAAAACTCCAAAGTGATGCATGATGCGAGTTGGCTGAGATTAGTTGTCCTTTCAGACCTTAGGAGAGGTCTTGAGTGAGAAAAATGAGGTCCCAATGGCTTTGGTTGTCTCATGAGTGATGTAGGTAAGTCTTAATGGATTAAGACCTTGAGTTAAGAGCTTTATGGACGTCCCAAGTAATAAACTTTGAGACTTTATGAATCCTAGGCATGTTTGGTCGATGGATCTGAATTTTGGGCTTAAGAGCTTAAGCCATTGAGAACTTAAGAGGAGTTTTAGATCAGCGCGCGTACGCCCCGCGTAAGTTGATGTACGCCCAGCGTAGTGGGTTAGTGCCCCATTTCCAGTCCGAGAGAATTGATGTTCGCCCAGCGTACCAAGAGGGGTACGCCCAGCGTACTCCCTCTGTTGGGTTTTCGATTTTGGGCCTTAAGTGATTGGGCTGTTTATGGGCTAGTGGGGCTTGGGTCGTGACTGAATATTATGGATGGAGTATTTAGGACCCAATAATTATTATGGACCTTGGGTCTAGGCCCGTTTGGAAAGGTGGGCCCAATTTAATAAATTGGGCCAATATTGGGCTTTGCAAGAGGATTTGGTTTTGGGTCTTGGCCCAATAAGAGGATAACGGACTTAAGGAGTGTTGTGGACATTTGGCCTAGAAAGTCATGATGGATTCTAATGTGATGATTTTGCATGTGATAATTGGAATTCCCGGTGAATCAGCAGTCAGAGATTTGCAGGATTTCGGCAGTTGCAAGGTGAGTTTTCCTCACTATACTCAAGGGTCTAAGGCACTAAGACCGGCCCTTTGAATGGTTGTTAGAGCTTGTTATGTTATGTGATGATGTGCTTGCTAGTATCTTGGTAGATAGGATAGTGATATGATGATATGCTTTGTTAGCTTAGTATCCTAGAGAAATAGATATTTGTATGATGGCTAGTTATGTTGGATCAATGCCCTGGTAGTTGGGTAGTGATTATTTATAGACCGGTAGTTGCTCTTGCCTTATGTACGCTGGTAGGAGGTTACCTGCGGCTTATGTATGTTGACCAGTAGCAGAGGGTATTCTATCCCGATAGGATGATAGGGCCCTAGTGTGTTGGTTCTGTAGAGTATTATGTGGTTGCCTGTTATGTGTACATGTATGCTAGTGTAGATTGGCATTCCAACCCGATGGTTGTGGGTCAGGAGTATTCCATCCAGGTAGGATGATTGGACTCATAGTAGTTTGGCATTCCAACCCGATGGTTGAGGGGCACGGGGTATTCCATCCCGAGGGATGATTGGACCCATAGTAGTAGTAGTTACAATATGTATAGGAAGTGGGGCATTCCAACCTGATGGTTGTGGGCCTGGAGTATTCAATCCCGGTAGGATGACTGGACTCATAGTAGTTTGGCATTCCAACCCGATGGTTGAGGGGCCTGGGGTATTCCATCCTGAGGGATGATTGGACCCATAGTAGTTATTGTTGTACGTATAGGGGTTTGGGCATTCCAACCTGATGGTTATGGTCCGAGAGTATCCCATCCCCGTAGTATGACTGGGCTCATAGTATGTAGGCACTCCAACCCAATGGTTGAGGGCTAGGGGTATTCTAACCGGAAGGTTGATTGGACCCGTAGTATGTTATTCGTTGTTGTATGTGTATGTTTATGTGTGTATGGGTACTTTGGGGGAACTCACTAAGCTTTCAGGCTTATAGTTGTGGTTTATTGTTTCAGGTACTTCAAGAGATCGTGGCAAGGCGAAGGCGTGATCGTACCGTTCCTCTTGTTTTTATGATTTATGTGATATGATTCTGGGGGAATACTCTGATGTTTAAACTATTTTGAAAACAAGATGTATGATCGTAAATGTTTTTGAATGAAATAAAATGTTTTAATTTGGTTGAAATTTTTGGTCGTTACAGTGGTGGAGTTTGTGATGGTGATCCGAGAGTTTGAGCTTATCACTTTAGCGCGACAGTTGTGAAAGGTTCTAAGGCACCAAGGTCGGCCCATTGGATTTGATATCCCAGTAGTTAATGATGTGTTGAGTATGAGTTAGTTATACATGTTAGTCTGCTATGCTAGTTAGGTAGATCTGTAGGACTACCTGTGTTACTGTTTGATTAGCTATATGTGCCATTAGTTGTATATGTAGACATGTTGTGTGGGTAGGGTTGAGGTTGCACTGCTTTGTGTGGTAACCAACAAACCTTGGAGTATGCCATATATGAGCTGAGGGCCGGGAAGGCATACCAAACTCATACTGAGGACTCGTTAGCATACCAGATACGAGATAAGGACCGGGTGGTATACCAAACTCGTACTGAGGGCTTAGGGGTATTGGAGCATTCCAGATGCGAGATGAGCTCCAGGTGAGCATTCCAGACTCGCACTGAGGGTTGATCAGTGATATTTCAGTCTTAGGACTGCAGGGGCAAGCCAGAATCATACTATGGGCCGGGGGGGTGGTAATCCAGTCTGTAGAGTTATCGATCCATTACATGTTGTTATTATGTGTATTGTTGTTATGTCTCGGTATTTTGGGGGGACTCACTAAGATTTGTGCTTACAGTTTCAGTTTTAGTTTCAGGTACCTCAGGAGATCGTGGGAAGGCAAAGGCGTGATTGTATAGCTCCTCATGTTTATGATTTGTTTCTGGGATACTCTGATATTATACTATTTTGAAAACAATTTTTGTAATAATTAATGGTTTTAAAATGTTTTGAAAAGTTCAAATTTGGCCTGATTTTTATGCATGTTACAGGAATGATCAAGGAG
Source organism: Lactuca sativa (assembly GCF_002870075.4). Taxonomy (NCBI): domain Eukaryota; kingdom Viridiplantae; phylum Streptophyta; class Magnoliopsida; order Asterales; family Asteraceae; genus Lactuca; species Lactuca sativa. The sequence continues at coordinate 37,865,672 of NC_056626.2, read as the reverse complement.
GTCAAGTTCACAAGGTGGATAGCCAATGGCCGTAGTGAAAAAGAAGAATGGTAAATGGCAAGTGTGTGTGGACTACATGGATCTTAACAAGGCTTGCCCTAAGGATCCTTTCCCTGTGCCACCTTAGATTTTATGATAAATTCCATAGCATGCCATGAACTATTAACATTCATAGATACCTTAGGGTTCCAACAAATTCAAATGGAACCATCTAATCAAGAGGATACCACCTTCATAACTCCCACATGTATATGTTGCTATACTACTATGTCGTTTGGTCTTAAAAATGCAGGCACAACATACCAAAGGCTAGTGAACCGGATGTTCAAAGACAAACTGGGGAACATAATAGAAGTCTACATCGATGACATGGTAGTCAAATCCAAAAGAGCTGAAGATGACGTTATGGATCTTGAAGAAGCCTTAGATATACTAGAAAAATTTAACATGAAGTTAAACCCTTCCAAATGCCACTTTGGAATGAAATCTGATAAGTTCCTTAGTTATATGGTAACCAGAAGAGTAATAGAAGCCAGCCCGGAGTAGATCAAGGCCATCATTGATCTAAAATCCCCATCCACAACCAAGGATATACAAAGACTAACATGAAGATTGGCAGCCTTGAATAGGTCCATCTTAAGATCCTTAGAGAGGTGTAAACCTTTCTATGACATCTTGAAGAAGAACAAAAGATTCAAGTGTAACAAATAACATGAAGATGCCTTCCAAGAACTTAAAAAGTATCCAAGTTCGGTACATTTATTGGTGAAACTGTTAGATGGGGAACCACTCCTACTCTATCTTTCAGTATCCTCTAATGTTGAAAGTGCAGTCCTAGACAAGGATCTTAACTAGGGTCAACATCCCATCTACTATGTAAGTAAAAGTCTCTTGGATCCTGAGATCAGGTACTCTCGCCTTAAAAAACTAATACTTTCACTAGTAACAACTTCTACAAAATTAAGAAACTATTTTGAAACACATCTTATACATTTAAGAACAAATTATCCTGTTAAGAATGTTATGAGAAAACCAGAGATGTCAGGTAGGATGGCAAAATAGTATGTGAATCTAAGAACATATGACATCAAGTACGAACCAAGATCGGCGAAAAAGTCACATGCACTAGCAGACTTTGTGGCTGATTTTAATGATGGTCTATAACCCGAAGCGGAACTGGAAAGCTAATAACTCCAAAAAGAAGAAATCATGGGAAAATGGACACTTTTCACAGATGGAGCTTCCAAGATTAAAGGAACAGGTCTAGTGATCATACTAAAATCGCCACATAGGGGACATCCTACCCCAGACAGTTATTTGTGAGTTCAATGCAAACTAACAATGAAGCAGAGTATAAAGCACTGATCATGGGGCTATAGCTGGCCAATGATCTTCATGTATATGTCGGTTTGTTAAAAATAACTAACCACTTTAATGGATTCTATGCAAATAAAAGCAAAAGACTAGCACTACACCTTCAAATTCTTAAAACATTAGCCTCTGGGTTTAAAGCTTTCAGTCTGAATCAAGTTCCTAGAAAAAGATAACACTGAGGCAGACACATTAGCCAACTTAGAATCTTCCCTAAGGATAGGGGTGTTCAAATATATCCGCATTCGAAACATCCCATCCGAATATCCGAAAACCCGCTCCAAAATTATCTGAAATTTTAGATATCTGGTTTTTTGGATATCCGAAATTCGGATATCCGGTTATTCGGATTCAGATTCAGATAGTAAAATTAAAAAATTTCAGATATTTCGGATATCCAAAATCTAAAACACATATTCATAAGTTTACTTATTTTTTAATATTTTGTTAAATTAATGACTAAAATGTAAATTGTAAATTATTTGGTTTGGATATTTAAGTAGCAACCCACATGTAAACATCTAGTTATCTTTATATAGAAACTTGATCACACTTTCTAAACTCATGATTTTATACTATTTATCTAATATTTAAATAATCTATATATCAATTAAAGAACTGACTAAAAAGACATACATGAAGGGGATTGTGGCAACCACACTGGGGGAAAAATCTTTATGTTCTAAAGGGTTAAGAACATGATACTATTGGCCAACCATGAAGAAAGATGCCTTCCTACATGCTCAAAAATATGATGCTTATCTTATTGATTCAGAAGCAGGAAAAGGGGGCATATTGGCTAGCTACCCTGAAGGAAGCATTTTGTCAAGATCTTGGAATGCTATATACCTTGAAGCATACTTTATCACAACCGATTCGAGGTACATACCTATTTCTTGCCCTTATTTATTTTCTTTGTTTATTTTTTCTAAGAACACTACTGACTTAAGTATCGGAGGGGAATTAGCCAAGCTAACGACCACCCCAAGTTAACATTTGCAATAGGTAGACATTCACGGATCCTAGCCGCTACGAATAGAGAAGGGTCATCTCTCCTCCGACTAAGGGTACTTAATCCCCTCTAAGGTTTAAAGAGTTAAAGACCTCTTTCATCCGTGTTTAGGTTTCTACACCTCACTTGGATGCACGATATCTTACTATGGGATCTGATTAAGGGGATCATTTCACGCTTTAGTGACTTCGAAACCCTCTTATTTCTAAACATATGTTAAGATCCTAAGGTTTAAAGAGTTAATAATCTCTTTCATTTGTGTTTGGGTTTCTACACCTCACTTGTACGCACAATATCTTACTATAGGATGTAAGTAAGGGGATCATTTCACGCTTTAGTAACTTGGCAACCTCTTATTTCTGAACATATGTTAAGATCCTAATGCTAATTCCACGGTTGATAACATTATCATGTTATCTTATGATTTGGTATCTTCCCCAGTATAATCTAAGTTAGGATCTGCTCCAGTATTTTCTCTAGTATTTCTTTAGTTGGGATCTTCCCCAATATTTCTTAAGTTGCGATTTTCCCTAGTAAAACTCTAAGTTAAGATCTTCCCTAGTGAATTACTATGTGGGATCTTTTCCAATATTACCTCAGTTGGGAATTTTCCCAGTAAATTCTAAATTTGGGATCATCTCCCAAAAACATATTCAGAAGAACTCTCTTCAAGATGATAAAACCTATCTAAAGAAGTGTTCAGAGAGATGACCAAAAGATTGTTACGTTCACGTTTCTAGGCTAAGCGTTACTATAATGATGTAATAGTTAAGGTCAACAATTGTAACCTATTTTGAAGTAATGAAGAAGAATTTTTTGAGTATTATGTGATTTGTGTCATTTATGTGCTTATAAAGATATAATAAAATAATAATAAAAATATGCATAAAAAATAAAATAAAAGATAGTGTAACGCTCAGTCCAGGTATTATTTATATTTTGGTCCCTTATATATTGAATTATTGCTTTTGGACCTTGTAATTAGTAAGTTTGAAGGAAGAAGGGACTGTTTATGTCAATTCGGGATTTTGGAGGCAGAGCCCGAATGCGGGGTGTTCCCCTGAGGAACGCGATACGTTCATGTGCAGAATGCACATCCTAACTTTTAGGGTTTGGGACCTATATAACGAGCATTATGTCCCATACCTTAGCCTCCTTAACTAAGAAACCCTAAAAACCCTAATCTTCTTCATCTTTGTGTGATCTTGATCTTGTGAAGTCCATTTTAGTAGCTTGGAACCTTTGAAGAAGGAAGAGGAAGTTAGTGAAGGAGAAGTTGTGTAGATTGAGCTTAAGGATCTGAGTTATCATCATCATTTAGCACTCACTTGAGGTAAAAATTTCAAAACTTGCTTCATGAATACTTAGATCTTATGTGGTGGGTTTTTGGGCCTTTTTGGTCCCAAGAATGAAGGTTTAACGCTCCAAATCCGTTTCTAGGCCTAGGGTTGCCACCCTTGGTGCTAATTGAGTCCCTAAGAAAGAAAAGTTACCAACTTGAGGGTCTTAATGAGCCCATGCATGAGATTAAGCTCCTTTTATGGAAGTTGATTTCTATTTCTTGAGATTGGGACTTTTGGGGGCATGAAAAGTCACCAAGTCCGTGACTTTATGATTCTAGAGGTCCTAGATGGCTTGGATCTACATTTGGATAGTATGGCTTTAAGCATTAAGTGCTTAATAAGCCTTTTTGGAACCAGAACGCGAACGCGCCATGTAGGGTTGAGGAACACCTTGCGTTCCGATTTAGGTTTGCGACCTGAGTCGGTGGTGAACGCCCAACACTCCACTAGGGAACGTTGTGCGTTCATGACATCAGTGGGATTTCAGACCTTTTTGCCTTGGACTTGGTTTTGGGGTTTGGGCTTTTCGTGATTGGGCCATTTTCTTGGACTTTTCTGCTATGGGCCTTATTGGATCATCATTTGGGCCTTAATGGACTATGTATTATGTTGGGCCTAGGGTTAGGCCCAATGGTGGGCCAATAATGGGCTTGGGAAGTCTACATAGTATTAGGCCTTTCATGTTATGGTTTTGGACCTTAGGCATGGACCCAATTAGATCAGGGCTAAAATGTTCATTTTACCCTAAGAAGGATTATTGGTTTTGACTAACTGTTATATTGGTAATGATAGCTTGGGGAGTCGTCGGGGAAGCCGTTAGTGATTCCTTATCGTGAGATTCTGTATTCAGCTTTGCGAGGTGAGTTTCCTCTTGTATGAACGGGTCGAAGGCACCAATGTCAGCCCGTATATGTATGTTAGTATGTTTCGGACTAAGGTCTGATGCTGGGGAGTGCCCGATGTAGGTTTATATGTTCCGGATTTCGATCCGATGCCGGGCAGTGCCCGATGTAGGTCTATATGATTCCATACTTAGATCTGATGTCGGGCAATCCCTGAGGAATGTTTGTATGCTTGATGTCTTCGTGATTCTTTCATGTTTTTGCCTTGTATGTTTCTGGATTACGGTCCGATGCCGGGAAATGCCCGAGGAATGTTTGTAAGTTTCCATATTTCGGTCCGATGTCGGGTGGGGCCCGAGGAATGTTTATATGTTTATGTTATGTGATTAGTTATGTGTTGACATGTTTATATGTATACCGAGCTTTGCTTGATTCCAAGCGGGGCCCGATGTCGAACTCTGTCTGATGTCGGGCGGGGCCCGATGCTGGACATTGTCCGATGCCGGTCGGGGCCCGATAAAGGGGCAGGGCCCATGATACGTTTATATGTGATTATGTGATTATGTGTATGGTTTATGGTAGTTTGGGGAGACTCACTAAGCTTCATGCTTACAGTTTACAGTTTTGGTTTCAGGTACTTCCGGTAGTAAAGGGAAGAGCTCGGGATGATTGCATTGCACATACCATGATACTTTAGCCTGCGATGTTTACTCTGATATATCTAACAAATGTTTTGATATGAGATACTATTACTTATGTTTTGATCAGATGATTTGATAAATATGGTTCTATTTAGTAATTAAAAATAAAATTTTTGGTCATGATTTTTGGGATGTTACAGATAAACCCAATATCTATGAAGAAATTTGAAGTAGTCGTAACAAGGATTCTGAAGATATAAGGAATGCTGAAATCCAACTTATGACGAAGAAGTTATGACCCGTCGAAGTTTTACGACTAAACGGGCACAGCACCGCATATCGCAAAAAGTAAATTTTTGATAAACTACTTTTTAGCCTTAGCGGTCTAAATGAAAGTCGTAGTGTACATTAAACCGAGAACATACATAAAAATAATGTCCAAATCTGACTTTGTTTGAGGAATTTATGATTTTCTAAGATTTAGCCTAGCACTGAACAGCCCGGGAATCGAATTTTAGATCGATTGATGTTTAACCGACACAACCCAAATGAGAATTAAAGATCTCATTAACAGGATCTCAATGATATAAAGACAGTCGAAAACAGACGTCGAATGACAAAGTTATGAATTTTTAACGGACTTTAACTGTCTAAGCCTGTTAAAATATAACTTTAAAAATAAAGTCAAAATTAGCCAACGGACTCTAAACAAAAGTTGTAGATCACGTCGCTATCTACACGTGGATATAAAGAACGTCAAAAATGGAGCTCATATGCAAAAGTTACGAAATTTAGAAGATAATTAATTTTGGGATTAAGCTCCGGAGATGACACATGGCACCATCTCAACCACAGCTTCCTCCCCGTGCCTTGCCACCAGAAGGTGACACTTGGCACCCTAACACGTCGTGTAGGGCTCAGAACACACCGTTTTCGTAAGTTTCCCAACCTATAAATAGAGGCGCAGATCACCCATTTTCTTCACACCTTTCCAATTCTCTTCTCCCAATTACTCCCAAACCTTCTAAGTTTTTCCCTAGCACTTCCTAAGTGTTAGAGGCGAGTCCCGGAGATCCAGAAGGTTCCGAGAAGAAGAACTTTCGACTCAGAAGTTCTGCCCGAACAGAGCCCGGTTCCTCGCTAAACCCCCTTGTAAGTGAGTTATGCTTACTCTACTTTAAGTATAACTTATGTTTAAGTTCATTATCGTTATTATGAACCTACAAACAACATTTATCAGTGATTCAAAGTTGTTATACTGATTGATCTACTTACGGGGATCATGTCTAGGATGTGATTTAGTGAGGTGTTTAAAGTGGGCTTTCCAAACAGTATACTACGTATACCAAACGGACCCTACCTCCGATATGATCCTACCTGGTCGTTCCTTACTTGATAGATCATGTGTAACGTCATGATTTTTGCTCAATTTTTTTTATTCTAAAATCTTCTAACGGAAAATGTAGTGGAAAACTTTAAACATTTTTTATTTCAAAAACGTTTCAAACCACAACGTTACGTTAAATTCAAAACCAAAATATCAAAAGTATTTAATTGTAGCGGAAGCATAAGTATCAAAAATTAAATAACGTTTCCAAGTGGCCTCTTTATTCTAAGGATAAACTACCCAAAAATAACCCCATCTCACCAAGCCAAGCTCCTAAGATACATGTACCAATCGTAAAGGCACAAAGCAAAGAAACAAGTGTCAGCAAATGTTTCCTAAGCCAATAGGAGTTTGTACACAGTCAAAGGGAAAACATATCATCCCCTAACGGGTCAATCATTCAAATTATAATCATATAAACAAAATTCACATATCAATCAATAATCAATCATCTTTCACATAAAATTCAATCATTCAATTTTGTATCATTCATTCACATTTCATTTGTTTGTGTGACATCAATTGTATTTCATGCATAACCATATCGTAATCGTATATCATCATATCAAAGGAATGTATCATAATCATATAGGCGTAGGTAGTCTCGTGGTAATATCTAACCCCAAAATAAAAACTCGTTCGCTTCTTGTGTGACTGGCCAGCCAAATGCTTTAGGTCGTTCGCGACTCCCACCCGTCACACCGACCCCAAGACTCCACTTTCACTACTCCGACTATGAAATGTACAAGTACATCGCGGTGTCGTTCTGGTGTTGGTACAAGCGGTGGCATTCGTCCGCCACCTCCCAAAACCTACGTGATGTTTGTACAAGCCTTGTTCGAATGGCCAACATCACTCACTCCCAAACACCGAAGTGTACACGTACCATGTGTCACACGGGCATCTAGAAAGACCGAGCAACTCGTAAATGGCTTAATCTCTTTTCCTAGAAGGTATTTTTCAACCAACCAGGCTCGAATGTATCCGAATAGGGTTTCATACTAAGTGTTAGGTTCTACCCGTGCCCTCTATGCATAACCCCGCATAATCGATCGTAAATCAAGTACAAGCATGCAATATTTGTATTATAATAATCAAGATTCATAACATTTATACCAAGAAGATACTCAACAAGTTCATAGTCAAATATCAAACATTTCATAGTTGCAATTAATCGTATCAAGTACCAAGATAGGCATATCAACCAAATTTACTAAGCATGCAAATGTCACAGAAGGCAAAACAATGACATATCTCATACTTCACATATAGGCATAATCAGTAATTAATAATATTCTAATTTGACTAATCGAGTCGTTTCTGGAAAAGAGTTTTCGACTATGTACAAGGTTTATGAAAAGTCTATTGACTCACCTTTGCTTTTGGAACGTCGTATTCAACTTGTCGTTTGAAATCTCTTAAATCCTAATTAATCACCTTCTTGTTCATATTATTATATATAAAATATATAATCCCACGCGAAACACGCATACGACTTAATCCTATATAACGGAAAACTAACATCGTTTACAAGGAGATTTTTGGGTCGTTACATCATGAAAGCAGATTTTGAGTTAATGATGAATCTTGACTAATAATTAGTCATAATAAATATTAGACTAAAATTTGGTAATAATGATACTAGGTTTCGTCGAAGGAAAAGAAATTTGTTAGAAGCGAAGCGTTGCCGAATTACGAGTCATCACTTTAACAAGTGAGTGCATAGTTACTTTCATCTTACACATAGATATGAAGTATTTAATATAAATTACGTTCTATTTGTGCATATTATACGTGTTCTTGATGTCTATGATGGATGAAAAAAATATACATGATTTATTCGATTTAAATTGTATATGTATTTTATACCTATAATTATGATGGGTGAAGATGAGTAGATGATATAGATGATTAAATAAATGATGAGAGGGCTCGATGTTTAAGCTAATTTAGTCATCTAGCATAGTATAGATTCGATGACGACCATGGACTATTCTAGATAGTCTAGTGGAATGCTAGCAGACTCGCAACATTTAGGTGTTTTTGAACTATGTGTTCACCAAGTGTACTCCATCCCCCTCATGGTTGCCTTTTTGACATATATTGTTGAGGAATCCCCTACGCAGTGTTGTCCTCCCGATGATAATCCTTAGGCTAGGTCCCTTAAATCAGATGTTTTAGGGACAGAAAGTGAGGATAACGGGAACGCGTAATCGGGTTGAATGATTTGATGAAATTAATGAACTTAATTATTGTGGGTTGAAAACCCTATGTGCTTACCAAGCTCCCAAGCCTAACCCACTCAGTTTCTTGAATTACAGGTAGTGACAATAAAGCATAGGAGTGATGATTTGATGAGAGATCTATGGATTATAGGCCATTAGATTAATAGATGTTGTAAGGACTGTACTATTTCTGTTTATGCTTATGTACTGTATTGACAATGACATCCCAACGTTTTTAATAAAATGAAACGCATTTCTTTGGAAATGCTTTAATAATTTACTTATCGTATTTTTGGGAACAAATTATGCAATATTTTTCTTCAAAGGAATACTCTAATTTTTAAATGAAGCATAAACAAATCAGTCTTTTCTGGCCGTGAAATTGGGGATGTCACAAAGATCAATTGGAGTTTAAGCTGACAACATTTTTTTATCTACACTTAAGATTGTCATTTACAGTTATTTTTCTTTGTAAAAGTTCTGCAACAACTTTCAATATTTTTTAAATAAAATTTAAGGATCCCATATATCATAGGATCCCAATCAAATGGTTATTTATTTTAGATTATTAAGATCCTAATAGTTTGTATAAACTCTAGCCTTCTTAGGATCTTAATTATCCGAAAAGCTTTTGAAAAATTTCATTTTCCTATTTCTACAACTAAAGAAACCACGCAAGAAAAGAGAAAAACCAAAGCATCAAATTTAAAAGGGGTTGCCCTCCAACTCGGCAAATGGAAAAAAGAAAAAATTATCTTACAAACCAAAATATTAAATTATTTTTTGAAACCTATCAAACCTAATTCAAGGTTTGATCCCCCCCCCCCCTATTTCGGAGTCTCCTCTGTCTCCTTTTCTCTTCCTCCATTCCCTTTTTCTTCTCTGCAGGATCCTAAATGGCATTAATGCGCCTGCTAGTCAACTTGGCCAGGACTTCACGCCAACCAACCACATTCCAAGATCTTGTGTTCATCACAACCTCAACCAACTTAATCTTCGCGCTCCCGGATGGCTTTAGCATCACTGCTCTTAACCTTAACAATCACCACATCGATCTACAAGGCGTGCTCCAATAGGTTGTCTTCTCCTTCTTAACCACAAGTTGACCGCTAGACATGGCCTCATTAAGTTCCAGGAAGGAGAAGCGAGTGTCAGAATGTGTAGCCTTGGATCCTTAAAATTGCTAAGAATCCTCATCAGTTCGAGATCCCCAAAATGAAACAAATAAAAATAAGGATCCTTACCAGTAGACTGAAGGGTTTTGAGAATTCTAACACTCCTAAGGTGTGCATGCAACCCTAAATACCTTGGGTCTATGTTTTCTCTATTATACATGCAAACTTGAACTTTCTAAGGTATTACCCTAACTAGTATACAAAACTTTGATACTTGGATAACATACCTTCTCTTGTAGCTTGTTGGAAACCTTGAATCTTTAGGCTTTAAGAGCTTAGCACCAATAGTGTGAATGTATCAAATGGAATCACAACACACCATGGACAAAGGATGACATTTTGAGAGAGAATTCCTTTCACACAAAATCGGCTCATACTTCTCTAAGAATATATCCACATGATTTTGGTCATGGAGCAACATATTTATATGTAGGATTCCAAGGGTCATGGGTTAACCATAATCCATACCCATGGGTTTATGATCCATGGTTCATGTGGCCCAACTCTTTATGTATCCATACATACACTTTGTCCAACATGGATCATAAGCCCAACATAAAAATATAACTAATTTACACAATTAGTCCCCATTGATTTATTTAGTCTCTTTTGATCACTAAATTAATTCCAAACTAATTCTTGATCAATACTGATTAAATCATATGATTTTATATTAATGTATTAGAACTTATAATATATTAATAAACCATAAATAACCTTTTCTCAAAAGTCCATCCTAACAAATTGTCCTGATGATATGCAACTCAAATGGACCATGCTACTCTCAGGTCAAGTACATATCAATTATAGTTATGGGCTTAGACACCTAATCCAACATAGACATCAAAGCAATGGTGGAAGAACCTTCTTGGAAGCTGGAATGGTTAGACTTAAAAGATCTTTCAGCCTCAGGCAAAGTGAGAAAGCTTCCAACATTCTCCGGCGGTATCTTCAGTAGCTGGAACAACTTCCCCGAACTTGAAAGCTGCATCAAAACAACCAAAATAAGGAAGTGTGAATTTCAGGATCCTTATCATAGTTAAATAAAATCCTACCCCTTTTTAACCAAGTTTATTGGCAGGAGATCGTCGTTGGGGATAGAGTTGTGTTTCACAAAGAAAAACCTTTCTTTCCAGGCACCATCTTTTTGTTTTGATTTCAAAATTAAATGTGATTTATTGGTTTTGAATTTGAGCAGGGAATAAAAAGATCCAAAAGTTTGAAGATCATAAACATTGACAAATTCAGCTAACCCCATGTCAATGTTTTTAGACTGATTTATCTAATCGGTCCAAAAAAGGATCCTCCATATCACACAAATAGTTTGAAAGTAAGAATTTTTGTAACTTTGAAGAACTCAGAAATGATGCCAGAAAAGGGTATGTCAAGCCCAATGAGAAAGGATATTCAGGAAAACAAATCCAAGTAGGAAAGGCGAAGCCAGGTTTGGCCTTAGCATCAAAAGGCTTGAACATGACATTGGGGGGGGGGGGGGGGGGGGGGAGCTCTGATCGATTTCAAGGACTCAGTGTCGTTATCATAAAAAAGAACCAAGTCTCTTCGTAAGATAAGACCTCTTGATCGACAAAGTCCTCACTGGGAAGAGTAAGGATGCTCGAGCAAGAACGGAGTGCCTTTTTACCCATGATTACCAAACAATAAAAATTAGAAGAAATGAATAAGAAATTTACCTTAAAGATAACTGATAGCACTTAAAAGAGATCTAAAAGAAGTAAAAGAAGATCGATAACCATCAACCCCTATTTATGCGGATCACAGATGATAGAAAAGTGATTTGAAAACATAATCATATCTTTTGAATGGATACAATTCTATCCGTTAGAGTTTGAGTTTCAAATACTTTATTTCCAATAAATTAAATTATACACTTTAAATACTTGAAATCGATTCAATTATTTTGTAGGCATAATTGGGGGCAAGTTTTAGGGGTCAATATCCTAAAACCTATCAAGGATCTCAGATCATAAAGGAGTCTCAGAATCCTGAACATACATCAAGATCCTGAACACCGCCATTTTTATTTCCTAACAAGTTTAACGGCTATATATCTCGTTTATTTCTTACATGTGCAGAAATGGTCAACATAAGACTCATTCACAACGAGCACTTCAACCAGGCTTAAAACCTAGGAATAACAAGTCAAAGCATGTTGCAAATACCAGTTCAACAGGATCCCGGAAATATCGGAGTTTTAGTTACATAACCTAGACTATATATACACTTATAATATGCACACAATGACACAATTAACTAAAATTTTAGACACCTTGAGCTACTAAAACACTTGTACCCGTTTCTTCATTATTTTTTCTATAATTTACTCTTCAATCAATAAAATCAAACAAGCCAGGTGATCACTAACACCTCCTAAGGTTTTATGTCGAAGATCCTATCAAGGATCAATGGCTTTCCTTGTAAACCACTTGTGTACTTCGATCTCAATCTGATACTCATATTATTCATAACACCACAACCTCTCATGCAATTTGGTTGATATCCATTTGATTGATTTTTGACCAAAATAGTAATGCTCCCTTCTCTCGACCTCAAGTTCCCAAGTCCAAGGTTTTAAGTCCTTAATCCATTAAGCCTTCAAACCCAACTCTTCTAGAATCTTAAGAGGACCCTAAAGGTCCATAAAAATGTTTACTTTATGGGCATGCATGCACCATGAATGTCCCCAATCCATTCTAGGTCAAAAGTAGAAATTTGGCATAAAATTCTCATGCATGACTCCAATACGTCACCAACTTCCAGATCTGGACCATAGGATGTTCAAAGGAACCTTAGAATCCACAAAGTTAGCAACTTTATGGATCTTCTTCACTTAAGCTTGATTAATCATGAAGGAATAGCAAAAACCTTGATCTAGCCTTAAAATGAAATAAAGTTTGAGCCTTTGACACTTACAAATGTCCAACAGGAAGAATAGATGATGATGATGATGATGCTTCTTTGCAACTCCACCACTAGAACACCTATTTTCCCTTATTCTCTTCTTTTTCAAGCTAAAAAAGTGCACCAAAAATAGCTAAGGATCTCTAAGAAGGCCGTGATTAGGGTTTCTGGAGGCTAGAGAGTAAGGGAGGTTGAGGATGAGCAACCCTAGCCTCCTCATTCCATTTAATACCCAAAAAATGAGGGTTTTGGTCATAAGACTATTTCACATCGTGACCAATAATGGCTCACATCGTGAGACTCAACAATATAAGTCAACGAGTCAAAGTTAACTCACGATGTGACTGGGCATAGCTCACATCGTGACCCACTTCCAAAAGGTTAACATTCTCAAACTTGAATACCTCTAGGATCTGAATGTTACATGTGGTGCAACAATGTGTAGATGAAGTTTTGATTTCCAATAAAACAAACATATGTCAACTTCCAAATCAAAAGTTTTTTCAACAACAACTGGCGGTCAAACGATTATGAAAATCAATGTTCTTCGAGGGGGAAGAGAATTTGTATGTGATAACAAATCTCTTGGAAGCTTTTGATTAAATGGAATCCTTCCATCTCCACGTGGAGTTTCTCAAATCGAGGTCAAATTTGATATTGACACAAATGGTATCCTTTCAGTCACAACCATTGACAAAGGAACAGGAAAGAAACAGGAAATTACTATCACCAATGCTAGCACATTGCCTTCCGATGAGGTATGATTTAGGGTCACCACGTAATATGCTCTATGTTCGGGTCAATGGATATTGAGGAAGTTTTTATTCTTTTGGTAGGTAGGGAGGACGATGGCAGAAACTGAGAAGTATGGAGGACAAGGAGAAGAGGGAGGTCATTGATACAAACACGCATCAACAAAAAAAAGTTTCATCTATGGTGGTGGTCGTCGGTGGATTTGGGAGGGGGAAGTAGATGTGACTGTTCTATTCAAGGGGTAACCGGGTTACCCCTTCGTTTTTCTGATAATGACATTTTTAACCCACAAAAATTAAGTTTAATCCCCTAGACTACAAAAAAAATAAATAAATAAATAAATAAGAGACTTTTTAAAATAAACGAGAAAAAGTTTGTAAGGCTAAAATGACATATTACCTAGAAAATACTCACCACTCCACATCATCTATATACCTTTATTATTTTTTTTAATACATCATTTTTTTTTAAAAAATATAATATTTTCTACAACAAAATAAAATTTTCATTAATAAACCTAATAAAATTTACATTCTAAAACTAAAAATAAAAAATTACATTAAAAACCTAAAAAAAACATAAAATCCAAAAATGTGTTACTCTAAAAATAATAATTCCATTAAAAACTAAAAATCATAATCCTTATATTTTTCTTTCATTTTGCGTTGAAACTTATTAAAAATTGGGAGTTGATTCGGCAGAAGATCCGGATGGGATAGCGTGTTTATAATCTGAATGTTGTTAAGCATTTGCTGCTCCACTCAATGTGAATTATTCAAGTCTAACTTTTTTTTGAAGAAACATAAGATGATCGTCAAGTTTTTGAGAAAGGACTTACACGAATTTCATTTCGACAATGTTTTTTTCTTTGTCCCTTATCAACGATAAATTCGCGCCTTTTGTTTTATTCCTTTCCACCTTGCATTGAATAGGGACTTCCAACAAGTCCTCGCCATCACCATCATTGAGGTCGAATTCAAAATTTGCGTCCGACTTCAATGATCTTCCCCATTTGTTGGAGTCGGTGGATTGCAAATGAATAAGCAAGCTTGAATGAATGGCTCGTTTTGGACCATCTTGCATAATAATTCATGATCTTTTATGGACAAAGGGTTTACCACCATGGGTGGTCTTGTATTGTTAAAGAGCGTTGTGGTGTTTTTAATGATATTTCAACACCTTTTCTATGTCACCTTCATAGAGAGGTTGGTGTTGGTAATGTTGGGGTCGAGGTTATTGAAATTGTGAATGTTGAAATTGTTGGAATTGATAAAATTGATTAAATTAGTTTGGTGTTTGGTAAAGGTTTGGTTGGTGGAAGTAGTTATGTTGGATGGAAAATGAGTGGTTGTTGAATATAATGGGGTTTCTAACATGTTTTTGAACCCTATGGCTCGTGATTAGAAGTGTGGGTATCTAGTGGGTGAATCGAAAGTGAGTGTGTTTTAATTTTGATCTATTTTTGGATGTTTGGTGAAAGAGAAATAGTTTCAAAGAGAGAAAAAAATTGGTGGTTGTAGCATGAAAATATGTATGAAATAAGGTAGTATCTATATGTAAATATTGAATTTTTTTAAAAAAAGTTTTTTATTTAATTCTTTCAATGCTCACAAAACTATCACATGATTGTTAAATCTTTCTCTCTCCCTTGTCACGGCGCGCGTAGAGCTCTTGTGCCACACACACTTATAGAGGTGTGGGGTGGTGTTTACGTGTAAAAGGACTGCAATACCTTAGCATTACGCGCCTCCTATAAAGATATATTGTTAGGGCCGATCCTGAGGATTCAAATGCCCAGGACAAACCAAAATAAAAGGCCCTTATGCCATAACATGTAACGAAATATATATATATATATATATATATATATATATATATATATATATATATATATATATATATATATATATCTATATATATATATATATATATATATATATATATATATATATATATATATATATATATATTATTGTTTTCTGCACCCGGATGTCACTACAACATAAACTCTATTAAGTTATCTATTTATATGTTTTAGATTGTATTTAAATCATGTATTTACATAAACTCTATTAAGTTATCTATTTATATGTCAATCTATTAGACTACAAATCTCTCAACAGACATTTACATTGAACTCCAATTGTTAGGGTGGTTTTTGTTTTTAACATTTCCTTTTTGACATAATCACATAATCTTGAATTTTAACAAGTAATTAGTATCAGGTCTTACAAGTTCTTTATAGTTCTATTTTAGATTGTCATCCATATGATATGGTGATTGTCATCCATATGATATGGTTCACTTTGATTTCCATTTTTGGACAATTTACATGTCATCTTTTATCTTTTATAATTATTTTGCAGAAATGTCACCACAAAATTAAAATATATAGAAGCCACAAATGTCACCACAAAACTTCTAAACCACATTATGCAATACGACGTATGTGATGCGGACAGTTTATAAGGTTTGATCACACCCTTACATATAACTTAGCAAATTAAGTATGAACTATTATACTTTCCAAACATTATATGATATTTGGACGAATTATGTAATTACGGATTCAAGTTTACACTTAATAACATTTCAACATTTTCAAACAAAGCTTGTAAATTTGGACACACTATCCCATTAATAATAACATTTATTATATTTGTAAACACCATAATTTTGCTGCATGAATCACGTTCATGATATAATGATATGGTTGGTTGATGTTGTCCATTTTTTAATGCATATGCACACTTTCCATTCTCCTTTTTTCACTTTTCTTGGTTCTTAATTATTGGTAAGAATATAAAATTATCGCATAATTGATCTTAACCTCATTGAAAATTGATATTTTTTCTATAGTCGATGGTCCCTCCCATGGTCCAGCGAAGATGACAAGAACTAGCTAGAAAATTTTACTTGAAAACAACCGTCCCATTTCTTTTTTTATTCCTTTGGTTTTCAATCTCATAAAATGCCAAGCAATTGGCCATGGCATCTCCTTCTTGTCATACAGTCGTTATCTCAAGAAATGATGATAAGAGGCACTCTTTCTATAAATATTAATGTGTTTTCATTGATCTGATGTATGCTCCTTACTTACATATTCCATAATAAACTACATGGAACATTTCTAAAAATTGATATGCGACCTTGTCTAAATGGATTTATTATGTAAGATGATGTTGTAAATAATGTTTAATCCATTCAAAGTTCAATTTTTTATCCAAGAATGCTCATTAATCATTATATATTCTTTAGTGATCAAATCAAAATTAAAACTATTGGCATTTCCATGTGTTATGAAACTTCAATCTTTATTTCTAAACAAATTCATTTGAAATTGATTATTTCCGAGTGGGTGCTTAAATTATCCATAGTTAGCATTTATAGCACTTACACAAATATGACCTCTTATACAGCCATATCGTGTAAAACTGCTATGCACTTTGTGTTTGTCAATAAAATATGTGATTATTAGTATGTTCTTGTCTTTATGTTTAAATCGTTAGTAGTTTGATTGTGATATACAAATTTTCTTTTTATAACTATATTTTAAAGATATGATTAATAACCAAATTAATTTATCGAAATAAATACATTACAAAAACTATGCCAATTTCATTAAAATTAAGAATTAATATCAAATATATTATTTTTATTATACATTCAAATCAATATTATTTATCCAAAATCCTACATGATACTTGCATACCAATTGCATCAAATTTCGGATAATCTTGAGACAGAGTTAGAAACTCAATTAAAGTGGCGATTACATGTTGTTTGTCGATGAGCTTTAGATCCAGAGAAGGTAAAAGACATATTTACCCTAACGCGAACTGAAAAGAATGGAAACCTAGATTTGTTTATAAAAAATAAACTTTATATTGTTTTAATAATAATAATAATAATCTACTCTAATAAATTAATGTTTTTTTTACCACTTGTCATATTCTCATTCAAATTGCCACATGTAATTTTATGGTAATTTTAAATTAAATTTTATTCCACTTGTCATTTTATGGTTTTTCTATTTTATTAAATGTCAAATATTATTTAAATCTAATAATAAACGCATATCAATTTCGTTAATGAACTTTCCTTCTAATTACAAAATTACTAAATTAAAGTTTCATTAATTTCCTTTATTTATTTATTTAAATTATTTGTTTAAATTTAAAAGAGAAAAAAAAAACACTTTAATTTTTATAATTCAATATTTTTCTTACTTTTCTTATAAATTCAAACTTCTCAAATATTTTAAATTTTATATTAATTTTTTTAAATAAACTCATGAGACACACCTAGTATCTTAAATATTACTAAAAGAGAAACCTTATGACATCATCTTAAATAATCTGGACCATTAATTGTATTTCAATCTTATTTTTTCCACTCTTAGATCAAATTGTTGACATCATTTTCCCCATATGAAATGTATTTAATTCCAATAAATGTTTTCCAATCATCAATCAATAACTTACATTCGTTGAAATGTAATGTATTTAATTCCAATAAAAGTTTTCCATATTTTACATCTTGAATTTTCAGTTATGAAGATTTTAATATGGTCAATTTTAAAAACATATTACTAACAAATCATTTCAATCAATGTCTTAATATCAACCATTAATATAAATCCGTTTATATTAGTAAACTATTAATATAAAATCTTTTTTTATTAGGAAATCATTAATACCGAAAAATCATATTCAAATTATCACATATATATATATATATATATATATATATATATATATATATATATGATTCATCATTGAATCCGCGACTCACATTTATTTTCAATCGTTTCTTTTCTTCAAACCTTCTCCTACAACATCGTTAATATTGCTTATAATTTCCATTATCATTCTCTGCTATAAACATTCGCTCTCGTGCGCTAGAAGGTCAGTACCTTCTTTCGCTTTTTATATTTTTTTAGATTATTTTTTGTTCCTATATCAAATGTATGTATTCATATATTTTGATTTTCTTTGTCACAAATTAAATGAAATTAGTTAACTACTTTTCTGAAACTTTTCAAATAAACATGAAAAGATATTAGGTACCTTTAACAAAACAAAAATTAACTATCTTGGGAACTGACATTAATTACGAAAATGTTACTTTTATATATTAGAGATGATTATGATTTTTTTTTAATTTTTATGTCATAAGAATCCGGTTAATTTTGGCATGATTTTAAAATATCATTGAAATTATTATGTTTTTGTATATCATATCAACCTGCTTTTTTATCTTTGTATAGTAACAATAAAATTTATTAATTTACACAACAAATATAGATATTTCAAATTTTGTAATATTATTATACCTTACAAAATACAACTCCCTCCAAAATAAATTTTCGCCAATAATTTCATCCATAATTTCAACAAATTTAAATTTGTATTTTCTTTATATAAATTTTTTTTAATGATCCTGATTTTTTTTCTCCAAAAGTATATCAAACATTTACGTCTTAGATAATGCTGCCCTATTATAATTATTATTTTCCAAAAGTATATCCGTTTAATGAGGAAATTGATATAATAAAGGAAGTGAATGTTAATTAAAATGAGATATATATTTCATAATTATTACATGAGTTTATTAAAAAAATTAATATCAAGGTGTAAACATTAAGCATTTTTAAAGTGAAATTTCAGAATACATACAAACGATGATGTTGTACAATGAAATATAAAATTGAATAGACTGAAAAAAAAAACACCATTAAAGCAGTCAATCTTGAAAATAACATAGTTATGAAAAATTATAAAGTAAGATAAAAATTATAAGATATCAGGAGATTTGTAAAAAGTACATTTAGTAAAAGCGTTACGGTTATTAGAAAAAATAAGACCGTTAAGATTAGTGAAAATACAATATATAAACTAAATTATCACAATAGTAATGAAATGTCATTATTTGATATTTCATATAATTGAAAGATATATCAAATTACATTGATGATATACTAAAATTATTCAAAGTTGTGCCAAAAACTAATGCAAAGTTCTTGCGAACACCAAATAAATAAGAACAAACATAAAAGCTAGCATTTATATTTATAATCAATTTAAAATAAACCAATCATGATTTAGAAAAGAATCTACATTGATGATATACTAAAATTAAATCTATATAACATTTAACATTTTATAAATTATATTACATAACTTTATTTGAATAAATGAAATAGTTGTCAATATTTAATGCAATAGAAAAAACAGTACATTAGTTGTCAATATATGTTTAAATTATGTAACATTATTATGTAAAGAACGTCTAATTAAAATGCTTATAAATATATAAATATCATAACTATATGAGACGAGGAAAGTCGTTCAACTAATAAAACAAAAAATGATGTCTACAAAGAGATTTTTTAATGATTATATATATTTATCGTTTTCAATGTATTTTCTACACATTTCAATAATACCAATAACCATATATTTTTTTATAATCATTATAGAATATCTATAAACGATTATATATTTTTTTATGCGTTTCCCGCGTTTAACGCGGACTATAATCTAGTTTAATAATATATAAAACTTAAAATAGATTTTTACATTATATTTGCCATTTCGAAGTTGGGTCAAGCTCTTTTCACAAAGGAGCCCAACCCTACACAAGCCCAAGTCAAGACTCAAGACTTTTTTTTTTTTTTTTTTTTTTTTTTTGGGAAAGCCGACTCGCCGGAGGTTGTCTTCCTAAAAACATGCCTTCGGTTGCTGCCGTCGGTGACCTTATTTTATGGATGCAGTAACGTTTGGCATCATCGTCGGGATAATAATCCTCTTCTTTATTATTGTTTGTTTCATCACCATCGAAGGCACCTGCAAACGTCGCTCTTCTTGAAATCCAATGCCCCAAACCTAACACACTATTAATCTGGAAAGCTCCCGAAGAATACCTAACACGCTTTAAATTCTGGTAACCCCCCCAAAAAAAAACAGAACAAACCCTTCCCAGAATCCAATTCAACAAGCCGATAACAATGGCGCTTCGTCAATCTAAAAACCAGATCTGTAGTTTACTTATCGTCTTGGTTTTGACGATTGGGTTTAATTTTGAAGCGAGTTTCGGGCAACAGTGTCAGCACTCCAGTGAGCCGGAGGTTCATGAATCTCATGATCATCATCATAACTGTGACCACTCGCATGACCATCACCATCACCATGATCATCATCATCATCATTTGGGGAGGAAAAAGCTGCCGGAAGAACTGGCGGAAGAGGACGATCTTAGATCGGAATTTGTGTCCCACCACGATCATGACCATGATCATCATCACGGTGGAGATTCAGAGCTATCTGGTGTTGGTAATGTTACGTTTGAAAACCTAGTTCATCCTTGCTTTTGTTCATTCACTCTCTGAAATTTTTGAAGATTAATGATAAATGTTGGCATTATGTGGCAAACTCCATGAGTGTAATTTTTAAATACTCGTTATGTTCTTGCACTCTGATAGGGCTTTGGATTCATGCAATGGGGTGCTCACTGTTGGTGAGCTTGGCTTCTCTTATTTGTCTGATTCTACTGCCATTGATATTCTGTGAGTTGCTTAACCATCAACTTCTTTTTCTTTCTATAATTTCGATTCGTTTTCCAGTTAAACATTCCACAATTTCTGTGAATTCCTGCAGATCAAGGAAAACCATCAAAGACATTTGTTGATTCACTTGCTGTATTTGGGGTTAAGATTATTCATCTCTCATTCTTTCTCTTACCCATGTTAAGTTTTCCATTGCTAAATCATTCATCTCTCTATCCATTTTCCTTTCGCAGGCAGGAGCTATGCTTGGTGATGCTTTTCTTCATCAATTGCCACATGCATTTGGTATTGTAAAACATGAATTTTAAATTTAGTTTAAAACTTTATACATTCTTGAGTTGTAAATAGTTAAATATATTTATCAGGTGGTGGACATTCTCATTCACATGATAACCATACGGATGATGCCCATGCCCATGATCATGATCATTCCCCTTCGCATTCCCATTCCATTGAAGATCTCTCAATTGGATTATCCATTTTGTGTAAGTAATAATGCGTATGAAATACTTTCATCATATCTGGAAGGGTTCTTGATTCTCTCATTTTCACTGCAGTTGGAATTGTTGTTTTTCTTCTTGTGGAAAAGATTGTGAGGTATGTTGAAGAAAGGTCAAGAGGAGTTAATTCATGGAGTCATGGTCATCATCATCATCATCATCACCATAAGAAAAATGAAATATTGGAAAATGTCAATAATGATGATGAAGACAAAAATACATCAGAAACAACATCTGATGAATCTTTAAAAACACAAACACAAGATGAATCATCTCTTCTTCGCAAGGTAAACTATCTTTAATCATTAATCTTTATAAAAATATTGTTGCTAAATTTTATATCAATATTTACTTTACAGAGAAACATTAGTAGTAATGGTGACAAGATTGATGAAAGTGGACCAAAAAGTGAAACAAATTCCATTACAGGGACTGAACCTGCACATTCATCAAGTCTTGTGTTTGGTTATCTTAATCTGTTCTCTGATGGTGTTGTATGTGCTTCATACTTCTTAACTTCTTATTTCTTTAACCATTTGTTTTTTTATTAAATATATAAATAAATAAATATTAATCATTGAGCTAACAAAAAAAAAAATGCAGCATAATTTCACAGATGGAATGGCTTTAGGAAGTGCTTTTCTTTTATACGGGTCTGTAGGTGGGTGGTCAAGAACACTTTTTCTTCTTGCACATGAACTTCCTCAAGAGGTATGAAAAATGAAAAACTTTTTATTAAATCAATTTATATATTATCATTAAAACAATTAATTATTTCAGATTGGTGATTTTGGGATATTGGTGAGGTCTGGTTTTAGTGTTTTTAAAGCCCTGTTCTTTAACTTTCTCTCTGCATTGGTGGCACTAGCAGGAACTGCATTGGTTAGTTTTTTTTTTTTTTTTTTTTTTTTTTTTTTTTTTTTAAATTAAAATGGTAAATAAAAATAAAAAGTTTCTAACAATGACCAAATAATAGGCATTGTTATGGGGACAAGATCCAGGGCAATCATCTTTGATTGAGGTATGACATCTTTTTAATGACACTATAATTTTGATGAAGCATTTATTGATATTAATTTTAATAAAATTTTAAAAAAAAAAAATGAACAGGGATTTACAGCAGGTGGGTTTATATATATAGCAGTGGGGGTGATGGCAGAAATGAACAATGGAAGTTCTTCAATAAAAACTAGTGTGATACAGTTGACTTCTTTAGTAATGGGCATGTCTGTTGCCCTTTTTATTTCTCTTATTGAATGAATCTAACAATTTTTTTATATAAAATTAGAGACACTTTCTTGATCTATAAGAGATAGTAATTTTAAATAAAACAACATAAAAGTTGATTATGATTTACAACTAATTGATGAAGAATTTTGCATTGGTTTGAAACAAACAAAAAATATCCATTTTGTCAAGTTTCGTTCCAAAGTTAAGTTTTTTTTTTTTCTTTATATCATATTATAATATACTAATAATATTAGTTTTAATCTACAAAATATTTTGTTTTTAATTCAATACGTGGATTTTTGAATTATGTTCAACTGTTGGTAGTTGACTAAGGTTAACTATTCATACAAGAGTCAAGTTTGTCTTTAAATCAATGGTCGATGATCTAAGATCAAGATGATGATCTAAGATCAAGATGAAGATGGTAACAATTTTGGTTTTTGTTTATATTTATGTAATTGTGTTTTTTTATATATATTTGATTAGTAAACTTGTTTGATATGTTCAAAATAAGGTAATGTTGGTGGAAATTACTAGTGTGATATTACCCTATTATGAATATGTCAAACAAATTTACTTGTAAACGTGTACGAAAAAAACATGATTATCTAAATATGGACAAAAATCAAATACAGTTACCAAAAAACTATTATGGAATGTATGCGATTTAGATGTATTTATACTTAATATGTTTTTGTGGATGATGATGTCAGGTCCATTGACATGACCTAAATAACATGATAGCATTGCATGACAACACTACATGATTGCACTGCATGGCAGTACGATGTGACAACATTGTCTGACACCCATAAAAACATACTGACAACGTAAATAAAAAAATAAAGTACACATATCTCTAAAACGTACACATTTTATGATAGTTATTTGGGTAACGAACTCTGGTTTTTGTCCACACATCTCTAAGTTATTTGTAAAAGTTAGTTTTTTATATAAGGAAAAATGAACTTTTTGGAAAAGTTAGAGAATCCTGACTTTTTGCAACTTTTCCTAAAAGGACTTTTGTCTTTCAAAAGCTTAGCCAAACACCCCCTTATTTTATACTTTTGTTATCTAAATATATTTACTTAATCTATTTAGAATATTTAATAAAGTATCTTATTTTTACAAATTATTTAAAAAACAAATCAAAAATAACTTCAAAATTATACTAATCTAAAATGTTATTGGTAATTGTTTCGAGTTAAATATGATGATTGTATATAAATTTATTTGTAACTCATTTATTATAAATTTATTGTTTGATATACTTAATTATTATTAGTATCTTATTATCAACCACCTCTATATAGTATTCACACTTGCAACTTGGTGTATAAAATAGGTTGGATATTGAGTAGATATGATATTTGTGTTTTATAGCTCATGAGATGATATTTAATTGTTTTTGCTCCGCATGGTCTTCACCCGATTTATTTATTTATTTATTTATTATTTTTTGTGTGTTTGAGGAGCATCTATATCGGTTTAAGTTATTGTTATATAATATTTTTACTAATTTTAACTATTAATTGAATATATTTTCTTAAACATTTTTAATAGTTTTTTTATATCTCCAACTAATTTATCGTTTTCTATAAAACCCCTCATTTAATTTGTCTTTTTTAACACATTACTTTTTAATATGAAATATTTTTATAAAAAAATATTATTAGACATTAGTTTTTAAATACAACTATAATGCATCTTTATTTGAAATAAATAAAATAAGAAAAAGAATATTATGTTATAATTAT
This sequence comes from Lactuca sativa, assembly GCF_002870075.4. Taxonomy (NCBI): domain Eukaryota; kingdom Viridiplantae; phylum Streptophyta; class Magnoliopsida; order Asterales; family Asteraceae; genus Lactuca; species Lactuca sativa. Next base: position 37,840,950 of record NC_056626.2, on the reverse strand, counting down.
AAAAGTAAAAAGAGCATTCAGATATTATGTATCATTATAATTTTAATATTTTATAAATAAAATATTACTAAATGTTTAATAAAGTAAATTAATTAATTAATAAAGATAAAGAAATGCCAAAACATCTCCTGATTGGGTTTCCACTATTGGTTAAAACGGTCATACTTCTTTCATCTAAAAGAAAACTTATTTTAGCAGTTTTTTCTAAAAGGAGTGAATGTAAATAAAAAACATCCATTGGATAAGCTTCATGCCTAGGCAGTCTTCGTAATAGAAGAGACATTTGGCGATAAGGTTGGACTTGTGTACATGGGTCATCATAAATGATTGAAATGTGTCGTTCACGGTACATAAAATATTCAGCTATAGTTGCTCATGTATAAGGAGCAATGTATTGTAATGTAGCAGAGGAATCCGCCATATCGGCTACCATAATGGTATATTCCATCACGCCCCTTTCTTGGAAATTAGTCACTATCTAAACCACAAAAGATGTTTTTTGACCAATAGCTACATAAACACATATTACATTTTCACCTTATTGATTTAGAATTGTATATGTTGCTACTGTTGTTTTACCGGTTTGCCTATCCCCAATAATTAATTCTTGTTGACCATGTCGTATCGGAATCATTGAATCAATAGCAATAAGCCCTGTTTGAAGAGGCTCATATACAGAACGTCGAGAAATAATCCCTGGAGCGGTCGATTCAATTAACCTATATTTAGAAGATGAAATTTCACCTCTACCATAAATAGGTTTAGCCGACGCATTTATAACACGACCAAACTAGGCCTCACTCATTGGTATCTGAACAATTTTTCATTTTGCTTTTACAAAACTCCCTTCTTGTATCAGCAAACCATCACTCATTAATACAACACCAACATTAATTAATTCCAAATTAAGAGCAATGCTTATTGTATCCTCTTCAAATTCTATTAATTCGTCCGTCATTACTTCATCAAGCTCATAAATACGAGCAATGTTATCACCTACTTGAAGTATAGTATCGGTATTTACTGTTGGATTAGTGTCTAAGTCCATAACTATTTTGGTATGTACTTGAAGCGATTATGAGCATGGTCCTTTTGGGTTGCCTTCACCATAGCAATATGTAGGATGAATTAAGGAGAGAAAGGTTTAATTATGATTTATTAATATATTATGAGAATAATATATTAAAGGAGAAATCATGTTGTTTAATTAATATTATTCAAGAATTAATTAAGAATTAATTTTGTCGCTAAAAGAGATTAATTAAACTTAGGGGACTGGAGTTGTAATTATAAGATAATTATCACTTAATAAAATATAGGTTGGACGAATTCTATGGGAAGCCCATTAGAAATCGTCCAAGGGATATGTTAAAGGAGTCCATGGGCTGCTTAGGGCTTAAGCAGCTAGATTAGGGTTTCCTAGTTGAAAACCCTAATAGTCTACATGTATATAAAGGGTACCTATGCCCCAAAAACGTGGACAAGTCTTCCTCTAGGGTTTCTAGACGTTTTGGGTAGCCTCATCTCTTCTCCTCTTCATCCAAGTTGCTTAGTGGTGTTTGTGACTCCATTAGAGGTGCAACACTTGAGGCACTAAGTTTTTTAAAGCCAATCAAAGCAAGGAATTAATTGTTATTGCTATATAACAATCAAAGGTCAGATCTAAACTCTATTTTATGTTAATATGATTAATTGTATGCTAGATCTAGGGTTTATAGCTTTGGATATTCAATTGCACGTTCATTAAACAAACTAGATCCAAAAGCTATTAGGGTTTGCATGTACACCATAGGAATGATGTTTTGCTCAAAACCCATCATTTACAATCTTTACTTCTCTATTATATTGCTCAATATGTTCACGGACAATATTACTAATTTCGTCGGCTTGAATGGTTACCATGAGTATTTCTTAGTTATTTTTTAAAAAAAAAAATCAAAAATAATGCCTAAAGTCGAATGACTAATCCGTTATTTCTTTCATCGCCCCCAATATTGGCACTAATAATACGTAAATGTAACTCACTGTTTAAACAGCTATTCAAAGTTCCTAGAACTCCTTGTAAGGCTTGTTGGAAACCCCGTTGTCGGACTTAATTACTTGTTTTTTGTTGTTCAAAATTTATAGTTTCATTTTTGATATAATTCAATATAAGCGTAAGGGTAAAATGAAATATTAATGAATGAGACGGTGTTAGATGTATAAAACCTAAAGGTAAAATAAGTATTGAGTATATACTAAGTGATCGATGCAAAAAAGGAAGGAAAAAAAGATTTTCCACTCTAATGATGTTGAGTGGTCGACCAACAGCAAAAGGTCATTATGACTTGGTCTTTCCCTAATTTTATAAAAACAAAGCCTATCTCTATATTGGTAAACCCTCGAATAACAAAAAAGAGCTGACAGAAAAAACAATACACCAAAAGGCCCAAAGACTAGAAAATTATTGTTCAAAACCATCACATTTACACATCAAAATAAAAAAAAATGTCTAAAAAGTACAACTCAAAATTTGAGCACAACCAAATCAATTAGACCCCAACTAAAATATTGAAAAAAATGAGTGAATAGTATCCATATCCAAATCAATTAACCGACATTCTAAAAAGCGAAGGGGTCACCCGGTGACCCCATCCCAATTAGCAGGTTTTATTTTACATGTCATTAAAAAAAGTCACCTCATACGTCCAAATCACATGCCACGTAATGTATCGTTAAATGAGACCAACCCTTCCTCTGCAAGAAATATTCTTCTTTATTCGGTTTCATCTGCCCCGTTCTTTTCTTTTCTTCTATTGTTCCTCAAAAAAAGTCTCCCTTGGATTCTTGCTATGGCCGTCTACATGAAGATTGATCTTCATTTTGCTGGTTTGTTTACGAGGTATCCAATGATCAGTTAATCAGATGGAGCGGAGCAAAGGTTTGAGGATGTGGATTTTTATGGAATGGAAAAAAACAAATTTCTATTGTTCATTCAAAGATTCGCAAACGAGGCATGCGTTAATGTGTACTTTTGCATGCCTGATATTGAGTTCCCTGATGGATTGAGGATAATAGCAACCGAGAAAGACTACCAGGAGTTGATCGAAGTAGGGTATGATTGTGGTTGTGTAATCTCTGTGTACATGGATCATGTTGGTGTTAATGTTCATCAATGGATTGTTGATGAGATAGCTGAAGTATGCACCCACAAGGATAAGTTTTCTGGTGTAGGTGTCACACCCCAAAACCGGAACGGCGGAAACGTTTTGGGGTGGATGACGTCATGTCAAGTATCACAACACATGCATTATAGTAATCAAAGTACAACAACCATTGCATTAATAGTAATAGTTTTACATGGTATACATTACAATATATCAAAGTAATACAAGTAAGTATAATAAGTACAGCTTGGTACTGAACTGTCTTCGTCAGAAGCTCCAGGGATGTACCTGTCTAATGTTGACCTGAGAATACAAGTTATTTGAAAAGCGAGTATCAGCATTTTTACAAATGCTGGTGAGTTCATAAGTATTTAGTGTCATTTCATCCAAATAACTTTAATAAAAGTGGTAGTTTTAGAGTGTCCATTACATTAGTGTCTTTTCCAGAAAACCCTATATTTTCTTTAATAAAAACAGTCTTCTACCAAGACTGGACGGAGTTATGTGGTAAAAAGTAGTTTTCCCTTAATCGCTATCATTATCAAAATACAGAATTTGATTATTAAATAAAGCAAGAGAAATCAGGGAAATAATATATGTCTCAGCAGTGAAGACTGCTGACTAAGGCAAATGAATCATAAATAGGCCTGGCAATCGAGTCGTGTTCGGGTTGGCGTGTCGCGGGTTGGCGGGTTGGCGGGTCAAAATATGTCAACCCAAACACGACCCATTTAAATATACAGGTCACGGGTTGGCGGGTTTGGAACATAAACCCATATATGACCCACGAACCCATTTATTTATACGGGTTCACAGGTTGGCGGGTTTGTGGGTTAGATTTGGGTTCGTAGGTCAAATTCCATAAATAAAATTAACAATTAAACATGAATAAATTCTTGATGGTTGATGCAAACATATCTGAATTTTAGACACTTAACAACTTAAGTCTTAAAGGCTTAAACATCCAAATGAAAATTAAAAACATTCATAGAAACATGTTCAATGCCTCAATCGCTCATACAGCCATACGCTGATACGCCATTTGATTTAGAGAAAAAATGAGGAAAATCAATTGGTTACAAACTTACTTACGACCTTATGAGTTAGGGCCACAATTCAAAATATAAATACATTTAAAAATAAAAAATATATTTTTTTAATTAAAAATATAAATGGGTTGGCGGGTCAACCCATTTATTTTTTGAGAAACCCATATATGACCCGTTTCATAAACGTGTTGACAGGTTGGCGGGTTGACGGGTTGGCGTGTTGAAAAACTCAACCCAAACCCGTTTATTTCGTGTCGTGTCGCGGGTCGTGTCGCGTGTCGTGTCGAGAATTGTCGGCCCTAATCATAGACTCCAAGAGAGTATCGAACAAACGACACGCCTGGCTCAGTCTAACAAAGAGAGACACATACCCCAGACGGTACCAAATGAAAGGTACAGCTGGCAAGGTCTAAACAAAGAATACAGACCCCAGACAGTATCAAATGAAAGATACAGCTAGTAAGGTCTAAAAACAGAGAATACAGACCCCAGACAGTATCAAATGAAAGATACAGCTAGCAAGGTCTAAAAACAGTGTGACTCTGAGAGTGGGTTTCCAGCATACATTGTAAAATGCTGGTGAAATACCATTACCTTAAGGCCATGAATTATAAGGTAACCTGGGATACTCGTAACCATACTAACCGACACTAGAGTACCTGATGCCCTGCAAGCATCTATAAAATGTGACATTTGTCACCCCTTGGCTTGGTAGGTCGTGGACTGTAGCTAGCAGTCAGGGTGCGGGGGTGTCAATCTCGTATAGATCTATACACACAATGTCCGCTCTCCCTACAGGAGACTCTGGTTACCGACTAGACGACGGAGAAGGCCGTGTCCCGAAGATGCATCCCAAATAGTGGATAGTGGGTTTCCAATATAAGTGTTGAACTAGAGGTAGAGACTCATAACTGAACTGACTAGAGTAAACTTATATGTCTATGCTTGTTTACATGATATATAACTAATGATCAAAAGACCTTCGGACGGACATCCGATCCCACCAGACCACATCTCAACGAAGAAAAGGAAAAATAGGGCGAACAAGCTTTCCTAAGTCCTTCAACCATTATTTATATGCATCTATACAAGCACAGGCATACATCTAACTACGTTTGAGTGTGTAACAAGTGGAACATATCGTGAAGTATAAGTGTACAGTGTGGAATAACCGAATCATGAAGTATAAGCGTAGAGTGTGGAATAACCAAATCGTAAAGTATAAGTGTACAGTGTGGAATAACCGAGTCGTGAAGTATAAGCGTACAATGTGGAATAACTGAATCGTGAAGTATAAGTGTACAGTGTGGAATAACCGAGTCGTGAAGTATAAGCGTACAGTGTGGAATAGCCGAATCGTGAAGTATAAGCGTTAACAGGTATAAGTGTATCACGAAGAGGAAACGTTATCAAGTAGGAGTTTAAACTAAGTAAAAGCGAAGCAGTGATATCTAACAAGTAAGAGTATACGACATGAAAGAGAACTTTGATGAAAACCTTGGAAAAATCTTTATACTTAAGAAAATCACAACTTGGTGTTCTTTGGTAAAATAAGTTTGAAAACCTTTAGAAATTCTTCGGAAACCTTTCATAAACCAGTTTAAAATGAACTTTGATAAAACAGTATAAGTAAGAGTTTTGAACAAGTGAAAACGTTTTAGAAAACCATATATAGTATCCTACTCGGTAAAACAGTTTATAGTGTGGTAAATCCTTGTGTATGCGGGTTATCAATCACATGTGATTGATATGATAACTGGCATGTTTAACTTGTATTACCCCCCTATAAAACATGTAAAAACATATAAAAGGTTCATTCAGGGGTATGAACTCACCTGATGTAAGTGGATCCGACGAAGGTGCCGGTTGGTTGTTCGGTGTCAAGTAAAGACTTGGACACACTTAGTGACCTATTTAACATATGATAACATATGTTCACATACAATTAGTATATATAATACTAATTAAACAAGTATACGCACCCTAAAGAGCGGAAAACACTTTGGTTAAGTGTTTGGGGTGTCCCGGGTAACATTTAAGGGCTTGAATGGCTTAGGAATGGAGTTTACTCTCCAAGAGTAAACTCTCCATATGGTGTTTATGGCCCTGGGACAACTCCCCATGAGTTTACGGCCGTAAACTCATGGTGAGGGTGTTCTAGGATGTTTAAAGGCCTAATATCAATTGTGGAATTTTCCTAGGTCCAAATATAAATTGTGTGAATGGATTTAAGGCATCATATGGACCATTTGAGGAGTTTACGGCCCTAAGCAAGGGAGCTTACGGCCGTAAGCTCCTATACACTCATTCTTTTGATGTTTTGAAGTCTTAAATGGTAGAGGATAAAATCCTAAGCATTTTTCCAAGTCAAATGGGGAGTTTAGGGCACCATTTAACCCCTTTATAGGAGTTCACGGACCAGGTACCCTTTCATGAGGGGTTTACGGCCGTGAACTCCTTATGGAGTTGTTTTAATTGAGTTTAAGGTCCCTAGCTTGTTGGTGGTTGATTCTAGAATTTAATCCAAGGCCATTGGTGTGTTTAAGGGCATTTTTAACATACAAATGTGAGTTTACTCCCCATGAAGAGGAGTTTACGGCCCAAGCATGTTCTTGGGCAGTAAACTCATGTTACTCTTCAAAAACTCGTTTCAAGGTGTTCTATGTAAGCCTAAAAGTCATATCTAAGCCTTAGGGGCAATTTGGAGGGGTTTGGGGGCTTAAAACCCCCCATTAAATGGTGTTTACGGTCCAAGAGTGTTCTTGGGCCGTAAACACATCATTTTTCCCCTATTTTATGTTTTAAACTCGAATTTGTAGGCTAGATAAGCTATATAACAAGTTAGGATAGTTTACCTACTCGTTTGGGGCTCAAAACGGACGATTTTTGGCTCGGGAAAAAGTTATATAGAGAGAGTTTAGAGAGAGAGTAAAAAGGTGGAAATGGAGTTTACTCTCCCTTATATAGAGGTTGGAGTTGAAGCTCGGTGGAAATCTACCCAATACTGCCGTTAAACGGGGCTTTTGGTCGCACCCGATTTAGTGGTCGCAATAAAATTTAACTTTTTCCAACTTAATATGGAAATGTAATTTACATGCTTTTACTTATCTTATTACGACGAATAATGACATAAGATATAAATAAATAAAACATTTATTTATTTTACGACCTCAAATTAACGGAACTTTTATATAGTGGAATATTCCATTAACGGTAACGGGTTAATGTAATGGAATAAACTTGGGTTGTCACATCATCCCCCCGTTAGAGGGAATTTCGTCCCGAAATTCAGGTCTAGGCATGGTAGTAGGTATGAATGATAGAGGCAGGAGGGTACTTCCTATTCGGTTTGTCCTCGCATTCCCTAGTGAACTCTGGTCTGTGTTTGTCATTTCAACAAACCTTCACTTACGGGATGCAGATTCCGTCTCGTGTAGTTAGTGGGTTCCGACCGGTGCATCTACGAGGTTAGGGTTCTCAATGGTTTCTATCTGGATGAGTGGGATACGAAGAGTGACGTCGGGTAAGCACATATCAAGTCTAAGGAGTGGATCGATCGGGTGTGAAACTTGTGGAATATCCAGAAGTAGTAGTGGTCGGACGAGGGTTGGACCAAATCTCCATGAGGATTCTCAGATGGTCCTAAGCTCTCGGAAGGGTAGAGCTTTTCAGTACTTATAACATAGTGTACTTTTATGGCAAGATCATCATTGGCGTGACCACCATTCCGAAGTTCCTAACGTTCTCTCCCATACTGGTAGTGTAGTCCTTCAGGTTGGTTCTTAGGAAGCTTGGGTTGTCTTTGGTTTCGCGTTTCCTGTCAATTGGCTTTTAGAGACTTTCTAGATCATCGGATGAGTTGTGTGTCTATGGTATCTTTTCGTTGTAGAGTGGCTACCTCAATCTTGTGCAAAATGAACTTGCACTAATGAATCTTGAGATATCCCTAACGGAAACCCTCAGGGTCAGGGAGATAGGGTTTCACCAGACGAGTGTTGGACTATCTCTGGAGGTGATTTTACTATCTCTACGTGAGATAGTATTTGTGGAACACCTAATAGTCCAAATGAATCTCTAAGACTTTGGTTTATTCTAGTAAGGGAAGCGTGTGCTCTTGTATAACCCATCAACTAACACCTAGACTGGTGTCAAGTCTATAATCTCTTCGGGATCTGGGTCATGAGGCTTAACGCAACTACTTTTGCACTTTGATCAAGTATTCTAGGCTGCGGAGGTTATCCTGTGGTTCTTGGTATTCTGGTGTTTACTTCGGAGAATGTAGTCTATCGTCTACAAGGCGACAGTGACTTCCTCCATGCGAGAGGGCGGAGGATCCTACGCACTACTAGTCTGTAACGAGGTGGACGAAGTTCCTGAGTAGTGCGAGCATCTACTGCAACTACTCTTCCGAAGTTTCTGAGTATTTCCCGGTCTAGGTCAACTCTAGTGAGTATAGGGTTCCCTTACTCGGAACTTTGATCTCTTTACTAACAGAGGGTGTTAGCTACCATGTGGGCTTAACCGGTATGACAACAGATTTTCGGATTTGTGGTCATCAGAGTAGCTCAACCCGCAGTGGTTCTCTTGACTCCAGCTCCTATTTTATGGAATAGGATGAAGGGCTTTACTATGAGGTTCGTGGTAGACAACAAATGGGGAGTTTAGGGCACCATTTAACCCCTTTATAGGAGTTTACGAACCAGGTACCCTTTCATGAGGGGTTTACGGCCGTTAACTCCTTATGGAGTTGTTTTAATTGAGTTTAAGGTCCCTAGCTTGTTGATGGTTGATTCTAGAATTTAATCCAAGGCCATTGGTGTGTTTAAGGGCATTTTTAACACACAAATGTGAGTTTACTCCCCATGAAGAGGAGTTTATGGCCCAAGCATGTTCTTGGGCAGTAAACTCATGTTTACTCTTCAAAAACTCATTTCAAGGTGTTCTAAGTTCGAATATGTAAGCCTAAAAGTCATATCTAAGCCTTAGGGGCAATTTGGAGGGGTTTTGGGGCTTAAAAACCCCATTAAATGGTGTTTACGGTCCAAGAGTGTTCTTGGGCCGTAAACACATCATTTTGCCCCTATTTTATGTTTTAAACTTGAATTTGTAGGCTAGATAAGCTATATAACAAGTTAGGATAGTTTACCTACGCGTTTGGGGCTCGAAACGGACGATTTTTGGCTCGGGAAAAAGTTGTAGAGAGAGAGTTTAGAGAGAGAGTAAAAAGGTGGAAATGGAGTTTACTCTCCCTTATATAGGGGTTGGAGTTGAAGCTCAGTGGAAATCTACCCAATACTGCTGTTAAACGGGGCTTTTGGTCGCACCCGATTTAGTGGTCGCAATAAAATTACTTTTTCCAACTTAATATGGAAATGTAATTTACATTCTTTTACTTATCTTATTACGACGAATAACGACATAAGATATAAATAAATAAAACATTTATTTATTTTACGACCTCAAATTAACGGAACTTTTATACAGTGGAATATTCCGTTAGGAATAAACTTGGGTTGTCACAGTAGGTGAAGTAATAGAAGAGTTGCATGCTGAGACAGAAGGAGGCATTGACCTAGATGAAGTGCAAGTGCAAGGTAATTTGGACGATCACACTGAAGATCGTGATAGAATTCCAATGAACAAGACCTTGAATGATGCGTTTTTGAACAAGCTCTGCCCTAAGGAGCAGCCAACTCCAGACAGTCTACCTCAATAGGATCCATATGATCAGATGGATGAAAACCCGCCAATTCATAAGGAGGTAACAAATTTTAATGAAAATGTTCATTGGAAAAAGCAAAACCCTGTGTTATGAATGAGATTTGAAAGTCCTAAATAGTTAAAACATATGTTGTGTAATTATGTTGTTGCTAAAGGGTGAGACTTTTAGTTAAATGTTGTTCAGGGCAATGCAAACTTAGATTGTGGGCTTCATGGATGAGTGAAGAAAATTCTTTCCAAATTAAGTTTCTTATAGATGAGCATAATTGTGCAAGAAATTTTAAAATGGGGTCAATTGTAAACTATGCATGGATTGGTAGCCATTTCACAACACAATTCTTACAAAAACAAAAAATGAGTGTTAGGCTACTTAAGGAAGAAGTGAAATAAAAATTTGGAATTGATGTGGGTATGGGACAGCCGACAGTGTATGAGAGTAAAGAAATATGCAATTGAACTAATTGAAGGCACACTAGTTGAGCATTATGCCAAGCTTTGGTCATATGGTGAGGAGATAAGAAGATCCAATCTAGGATCAACTATTAAAATGGATGTCAGCAGTATGCCTAATGGGAAGACATATTTTAGTAAGTTTTATATGTGTTTTAAGGGGCTGAAGCAAGGTTAGAAAGGCAGTTGTAGAAGAGTAAAAAACCTGGATGGTTGTTTCTTAAAGGGGTTATGTAGTGGAGAGTTGATATGTGTCGTAGGAAGAGATGCTAACAATCATATTTTCCCAATAGCATAGGCAGTTGTTTGTGTGGAAAACAAAGAAAATTAGAAATTGTTTTTGGAGAATCTTAAAGATGATCTAGAAATGGAAAATGGTTTTGGTATTACCCTAATGTCAGATCAACATAAGGTATGTCACTTACTATACGACTTAATGTTATTTCTTAATGAATTTATATTTTCTTAACAAATGAATTTAAATTGTATAGGGGTCGTTGGAGGCTGTGAAGGAAGTATTGCCTACTGTTGAACATAGACAGTGTGCAAGGCATATTGTTGCCAACTTTAGGAAAAGATTAAGTGGTGTACATTATGATAGGATGTTTTGGAAGGCATGCAAGGCATCCACTGATCCTTTATTCAATGCAACCATGAAGGAAATACAACTACTTAATCCTACAACATTTGATTACCTTATGGAAAAAACCCAAAATCATGGTGTAGAGCTTTCTTTCAAGAGGGGAGGATGTGTGATGCAGTTGAAAATGGATTATCTGAAAGTTTTAACAATGTCATTGGAGATGCAAGAAAAAAACCAATAATCACAATGTTAGAAGAAATTAGGTTGTATGTTATGGAGAGGCAATTCAATCTGACCATCAAAGGCTGTTCATGACCTGATTATAAACCATGTCCAGCTATTACAATCCTACTGAATCAGTTGAAAAGAGCTCAAAGGTATTAACTTTAATTTTGAATTTTAATTGATTACCTACACTATATACTAACTTGTATACAATTTAAACATGTATGGGTAGTACAAATAATTATTCCAATAATAAAAAATAAAATACAATTTCAACAACCATTTACTATGTTTATTTCACTAATATTCCAAATACAAATAATTATTCCAATAATACAAAATAAAATACCATAAATAACAAAAATAATTCATTTCACTAATATGTCAAATACAAATGATTATTCCAATACTAAGTAAATGTAATAAAAAAATGACCTCAAGAGAAGGAAAATTTACATACATTGCTAGATTTAAGATATCTATGGATGATTGTTAATCGTGAATCTTGATGCAGATAAAGAAGTCCTCAAACAATTCCTTTGATAATGTTAAAACGCGTTGTACGTCCAATAAAGTTGAGAACTTCGTGTCTTATCTACCCAACATGAAGATGTAGTCATATTCAGTTTCGGTGAATGCTTAGTTCGTAAACATTAAATTAATGGAAATTATGTGATTCTTACCAAATAAACACAAGTCTAAGCTTCTGTTTGGCATGTACTCATAACAACTTTTAATCTCCCTATATGCTACATCCAAGGAGTTTAACAAGATATCAATGCTGAAGTTTTGAAGTTTAGCAAGTCTAAGCTTATGTTTGGCATGTACAATAAAACTGATAAGAAACAGAAACAATACATGTGCTATGCATGTAAAGCACTCCAAAAGTGGGAAAAGATCTTTGTCTGAGTTTGAAAGCTACTGTCATTTTGCAATCAATGGCGGCATCAAAATTTCATGGTATTTAGGCTGCAAATCACAATCATGTTTACCATGTAAATGAAATCACAATCATGTTTACCATGTGATGCATTAATACCAAGATACCACGTGATGCTTTAAGAGGTAATGGTTTCATTGTAAAAGTGTAAAATATGGATAAAGAATGTGCTTACCACAATTAAATCAAAACAAAAAAAACAAATATATTGAAGAAAAACTACTCATAGTTGCCCTAAGGTCTCAAGCCAAGAAAAACTACCTGTACAAGAGGTCTTAGACGAGCATGTTTTTGGGTATGACAGAGGGTTGCCCACTGTCACAGACTGTGAAGTTGAACCCAATCTGGTATCCTTTCTTCTTGTGGTCTATCTGCTTAACATCATTGACAAGAAGAGTACTTCCAGTGTTATGTTAAAATTGAAATAAAGTAAGTCAAAATTAATACATTATATCTTTGAAAAAAAAGTCAAACTCAACTTTTAAGAAGCTCAACTCCGTTCGACTTAGACCATCTGCAAGAGTTTGAGGCATCCACTGGAATTTTCAGCAAATTACACAAAGGGGTGGAAATACTCCTTAGAGCATAACAATAAGTTCTATAATCAGCAAACCTAAAACACAACAAATGACTGGAGTAAGGAGAAAATTAGACAGAACACACATTTGTTGCACTTCTGATTGTGGTCAAGCTCCTCTTCTACATATATATATATATATATATATATATATATATATATATATATATATATATATATATATCAAAAACCACAATCACTTATATATATAAAGATATATAATTAGCTAAAAGGGTAAAAAGGGGTATACCTCATTAATGCTCCATAATTTCAGAGTATAGTCATCACTTCCACTGGCTAACTTCATAGGATCTACTTGAGAAAAGTCAACAGACCATGTCCACCTTTCATGTTCCATATGATGATAAACTGCTTCACCAATTCTAGCATCCCATATCTGTATTTATTTATTTATTAACATATGCACTAATTTTATAAAAGAATTGTGTAAATTTACTAAATTGTACCTTGACTATGCTATCATAGTCTGTTGAAGCAAGATAGTTTATGATATAGTTGTTCCATCAAATACAACTAATCTTTGATTTTTAAGAGATTTTTAACATCAACTAATCCCAAATGCTCTAAAATTGCGCAAAACCAAGAAATTTACATAGATTTTTTAAAATCTCGCCAGCTGGCCGATTTAAGAACAGATTAAGGCAACTCCAAGAACTGTGTAAATAATAATACTCAAATGCTAAAACCCCATCACACGATTCCTGCAACAAATCAAATCACACTGATAAATGGAATGAATTAATACATCTAAAAAATATTGAATTAAATCTAATAAGAAACATGAAAAAAAAAGTGTCTAACATTCTTGAAATCAACATGTCTGTTGTGCAGAAACACAATTTAAACATACTTACTAAATTCAAGATTAAACAACAAATTCCTTCGAGCCTTTGTTCCCATATGGATTCTAAAATCCTTCACAAACCAAAGAAAGATCCCAATTTGACCTTTTTAGTGTCACATGGATTAAGTTCTTATTAGCAAATTTCATAAAAAGTTACAATCTATTCAAATTGTAGGGTGCACATGAAAAACCAATGAGTAATGTAACAATAATGCGTGATTTTGTTGCATTTAGTATTTACAAAGATTGTTTCCTTCAACTGAAGAAACATGTCCATTAAAAAATGTCTTACTTCCACTTGTTTCACAATCAACCATTAATCAATCGCCTTCAAACAAAAAGATTTTTAAAAAAAAAGGGAAGAGTAAAACAATATAAAATACCATCTCTTTTTGGTGACTAATATGATTGGAGACTAAACTTGTGACATCAGCAATAAGCTTCTATGCTTTAGATATTGATTGCTCCTGAAGAAAAATGAAAAATATTTTTTTTTCAAGTCTAAAATATTGGATGCTATTTCTTATTTTATATTTGAATTTAGAAATGTTATGAATGTACCTCGTATGCCTTTTGAAATTCATTGATACTCTTTGTTTGTATCTCATCAACTTTATTAGCATGAGCACCTAGCTCCTTGGATTCTTCCATTAGTTTATCAAATATACCATTTATAAATTCAGATATATTTGTTGTATGGTGGATGCTGTCATTAAATCTATGAAAAAAAATAAATACCCAAAAAGTTATTTAAAAGAATATCAAAAACAAGTTTTACTTAAATTATAGTTTGTTAACTTACTTCTTCAACTGAACAAACATTGGAAGAAGCCATGGCTGCAATATCTTCTAAACTTCCATTAGCACTTTCCTTGTGCAATCTTACAACGTTTTCCAGGGCTTCAATATGAGATATATACAAATTCTTTGATGCAGAAACTTTTTTCTTTAATTCAGCAATAGCCTAAATCATAAAATCATATAAACAATCAAAAAAGATAAACAAAACAAAAAACAAGTAACTTAATTTGATAAAAGTAGTGGAACCTTATCATTAATATTGATGAAAGTGTGACAAAAAATTTCAATGCATTGAAGTTGTTCAACTTGTTGAGATACAGAAGTAGCCACCATATTGGAAAGAGAACCAATATCCCACATCATTCTCTTCCGACCTGACAACATGTATCTGCAAAACAAAATAGAGAAAATAGATAGTTGAAGAGATGTTTAGTTTAAATAAAATGTTGCTACTAATCCCATTTCTAGACCCTAAAGGAAATAATATTCCAGTAATATCAAAGGAAATAGTGAAAGTTGTTTCTCAAAAACCTCATAAGTAACGAGCACTGACTTTTCTCATTACACTGGACAATCATAAGATGGTAACGAGCACCATGACAACCACTACAACTACCATATGTGAAACCATAATAACCGGATCAAGAAGGAAACCATACCTTAGTTCAATCCGAGCTAGGGCTTGTAAGAATGACAAAAAATCACGAGTAACATCTTCGGCGTTGTGTGGGATGAGAAGTTGTAAGGCCCTAAATCGTCGGCTCTAGGATAGAAGTAGATGGAGCAGGTAAGTTCTTCATACGTTCAAGCATAATTATAACCCAATCGTCGGCTCAAGCATAATTGTAACTCAATCATAGTCACTCAACACAAAAATATGCGATTTTGGAAGGGCGGAACTCTATGGCAAAACCGATAGCAGCTTGGAATGAGATTTAAGTAAGCCAAATTCAAGATTCGTGAAATTATAGGGCACACGAGGGAAACAAAAGTGAAGGATGAAAAAGAATGCGGGTTTTCAAAATTTTTGGGGATTTCATTTTCCCCTGTATCTATTAAGCACGCCTTTCATTAAAATTATAAAGCGACACTTATAGAGGACGCGCATTTAAGACACAATGCCCTCCGTGTTTTTAATTTTTTTCTTATGAAGCTAATTTAAAGGCACGCAATAATGCATGACCTAAATCCTTAAATTTTTTGAAGAGATGACACTTTTTAATGTCACTCTCTTTTGCTTCACATAAATCAATGAGTATCGTGGTTTGCACATCGAAAAAGGGACTTTTTCTTGTAGTGGTGGATCCAATGTACTATGGAGCAATTCACAAGAACACCTACAAGTATCCAATGTGTGGGATGAATGGTAGAAATATGTGTAACATCCCAAAAATCATGATCAAAAATTTCTTTTTAAACCATGAATAAAACCACAAGTATTAAGTCATTTCAACCATAACTAAAGGATTATATAACACAACAGAGTATCATTTCAAAATACTTGTTTGTTTTATCAGAGTAAACATCCTAGGCTAAAACTCCTTTGGTGTGTGTGCAATGCGATCACCCCGAGCTCTTCCCTCCGCTACCGGAAGTACCTAAAACCAAAACTGAAAACCGTAAACACGAAGCTTAGTGAGTTCCCCAACCTACCACATACCATATGCGCATAACCATGAACACATAACCACGTACTGGGCCCCCACCCGCTGCATCGGGCCTTGCCCGGCATCGGGCCCTTCCTGGCATCAGGTCCTACCTGGCATCGAGCCCCGCTCGGTATACAGATCTGTCTCTCTTAGGCCCCGCCTACCTCCGGGCCTCGCCCACTACACACATACAGACAATCAAATAGCATACTAATAAATAAACACTCTCTAACTATTCCCCGATCTAAGGCCTCGCCTAACTAGGGCCTCCCCTATCCTGCTATTGAAGTTGTGGAACCCCGTCCATACTCCTGTTAATAGTGATATACGGGCCCCCGCCCACAATCACTCCCTTCCTATCACGGGCCTCACCCCTACTCTGCTAATGTTGAGATATGGAACCCCATCCATACCCAGTTAGTGATGAGATACGGGACCTCTCCCACACTCACCTCCCTACCATGCACATTCAAATATCACAGAAACAACAAGTATAATCTAACATACAACATAAGAATCTTCCTCGGGATTGCGCCGACATCGGACCCCCGGCCCAGAGACATACTATCATCTAACATTCTACGGGCTTACCCCGACATCGGACCCCCGGTCCTAAATCTATCATACCTACTCATGCAAGAATCACAAAGACCTTTAGCATTCTAACCTTCCTCAGGCCTCGCCCGACATCAGGTTGAAACCCGGAACATATACAATAAGTGCCTATGGCTAACCCCCGGGTCTTCCTACTATACATAAACATAAACATAAACATAAACATCATGGGTCGGAAACTGTGCCTTAGACCCATACCAACATCGAGGAGACTCACCTTACACTGCTGAAGACTAGCTGAACACTTCTGACTGCTATCAGGCGATTCCTGAACTACTGATCCTTCGGCTCCCCAAACGATTAATACCCAAAATAACACTTAGACCACAATACCCTCAAAATTCAAACTTGGTCAAATTCAACGGTCAAAGTCAACGCTCCGAGTTTACTTCAACTCGCCGAGTTGACTCATCAACTCGTCAAGTCCCACAATTCACAGGTTAGTTCTGGACTTCGATCCTACACATCGAGTACACCTTCAACACGTTGGGACCCTTCTTCATCTGACTTGTCGAGTTCTCCTTTGAACTCGTCGAGTCCACCTTCATAAATTAGGGAGATTGCCTTGGAGTCGCCGAGTTCCTCTTTGAACTCGTCGAGTACGATGATCTTCAAGTCCACTATGAACCCAGACTGACTGAGTCCCTTACTAACTCA
Source organism: Lactuca sativa (assembly GCF_002870075.4). Classification (NCBI taxonomy): domain Eukaryota; kingdom Viridiplantae; phylum Streptophyta; class Magnoliopsida; order Asterales; family Asteraceae; genus Lactuca; species Lactuca sativa. Next base: position 37,823,672 of record NC_056626.2, on the reverse strand, counting down.
AATCGTACCTGCTAGCATAAGGGTTTTGGGCAAGGAAACATCCTGACTGTAATGCCCGTGTTTCTAGGCTAGGCATTAATATTGACATTATAGTCTAGGTTAGCCTTTGTAACTCGTTTTGAAGACATGAAAAGGAATTATGTGAATATTATGAGAATTATGCTTAATTATTAGGGTTTAATTAATTAAGAATAAAAATAAGCGTCAAAATTAAAGTGTGAGATAAGCCCGATATCTTTACATAAAGTTGTAGTGGTCGAAACAAGGATTTCGGGGATATAAAGAATACCAAAATCCGAGTTATAACGAAGAAGTTATGACATGTCGAAGTTTCGCGACAAACTGACACGGTGCTAAATGTCGTAAAAAGTGAATTTTTGATAAACTACTTTTTAGCCATAGTGATCTAAACGAAAGTCGTAGTATTCGTTAAACCGAGAAGTTCGATAAAAAGAACGCCCAAATCTAAATTCGTATGAGTAAGTTATGATTTTTCGAAGTTTCAGCTTAGCAGTAGACAGCTAAAAACTCGAATTTTAGATCGAGTGATTTTTAGCCGACACAACCTAAACGAGAATTGAAGGTCTCGTCATTAGTAGCACAACGGTAAAAAATCTGACGAAAACGGACGTCGGATGAAGAAGTTATGAATTTTTAACGGATTTCTTGTCCCGGTCTGTTAAAAATAATAATTAAAAAATTAAAGTCAAAATTAGCCAACGAAGTCTAAACGGAAGTTGTAGAGTGTAATTTTAGCTATGTGTGCATATAAAGAACATCAAAAACGGAGCTTGTATGCGAAAGTTATGGATTTTAGAAGTTTTGCTGCGAAAATCGAGAAAATTCGCATAGTCACGAGTTGCCACGTCACCCTCGCTCAAAACGTGCCACGTGTCCTACTGATTCATTCGAGCTGCTGATTCATCCAAGCTGCTGAGTCATCCGAGCACCTGGCCTTATCCGAAGTGGTCCACTGAGAAGGTGACACGTACCCTCTTAGCACATGTCCGAGCCCTCGCAAGCCGCCACGAACCCCCTACTTCGGACCTAGACCTCGGTCCACTCACAGACTGACAGCGAGCCCCTCGCATGCGCAGACCATGTGCGAGCCCTCCCTGCGAGCCTTCGGATCTGCGACGCGTTGCCTCTTCTCAGCCCTTGGATCAGAAGCCTCCCCTATAAATAGAAGGGTGCGAACCCTCCCGGCTAGAATTTTGAAATTGGCAATTTTGGCCCTCTTTTTCACTATTTTGGCTATTTTCACATCCCCCGAAGCCCGAAAAACTTATCTTTTCGGTTTCGAAGCCCGACCTTTGCAAAGCCCAGTTTCTCAATAAAACTCCCGGTTTTATTAGAAACGATCGTTTTAGGAAACGAATTGCTGCCCGATTATCATCAAATCATGTGAGTGTATAGTCACTTTCATTTTACAGATAGATATGAAGTATTTACCTTATAATACGTGCTATGTGTAAATATATTAATTTATTTATTTGAGGTGACTGTTGAGTTGATGTTTTGTACAAGTTTTAAACTGTATAAGTATTTTTATCTACAAATATGTTGGGTAGAACATGGGTAGATAGTGATGTGTGATAAAATAAAATTGATGAGAGGCCTCGATGTGTTTTGAGATCAAGTCATCTAGCGGAGTTTGGATGACGACCACGGACTTTCTAGACAGTCCAGTGGGAAACATTAGCAGGTCCACAACCTGTAGGTGTTAATAAACAAAGAGTGTTCATTCGATGTACTCCATCCCCCTCATGGTTGCCTTTAGGAGACGTATGGCTGAGGAAACGCCTTAGCAGTAGTGTCCATCCCGATGATATTCTTTAGGCTAGGTCCATTGTGAAAATTGTTTAGGGACGTAAAGTGAGGATAACGGGAACGGATAATCAGAGTTATTATTGATTGATGAACTTATTAAGTTTATTATTATTGTGGGTTGAAAACCCTATATGCTCACTAGGCTCCCAAGCCTGACCCACTCAGTTTTTTATGTTACAGGTAATGGACCCTGAGCATAGTTGGAGGACGATGAGAGATTTTTGGATTATAGGCCAGTAGTTGTAAATAACTGTTGAAAGGCTTATAATGTCTTGTTTATGCTTTTGATTTGTATCGGAACATGACATCCCGAGGTTTTAATATATATGGAAAATATATACCTTCTTAATGAAGGGTTTTAATAAACTTTTATCATATGTTGTTTGGGGACCAATTCCGCAACATCTTTTAAAAAGATTTCTATGATTTTATTTTAAAAAGCATAAATTAAATCGGTCTTTTCTGGCCGAGAAATTAGGGGATGTCACACTGACTCACTGAGTCCTATAAGTGACTCGCCGAGTCACTCTATGTACAAATCTATTCAGATGATTTCAATCGATCACAAAGCATCCAGGACCCATATTTAACCTTCTAAGGTCGGAATAACACGCAAAGCTACTGCCTTTACATCCATGCATGGATCTTTTTGCTCAAAAGGCCATAACAACCTCTTAAACTTTGCATGGGGAGTTCTAATGGCATAAAGCTTCCACCTTTATGCCTTAACTGCCCACAATACTCTCGAATCTGAAAGGATCTTGCTTGGGGACGTCCAAATCCCACAAACACCATAGACCAAAATCTTCATAAAAGGGACTATAAAGAGATCTATTAAATCAAAAGCCAAGATGAAGACTTGATTACCAAGAAATGCAGCCACTGGAGTGTATCTTCTGGATCTACTTCTTCCTTCTTGAACCTCCAACTTCCTTCTTCTCCTTCTTCCTCTTCAAGAGTACACAAATCACATAAAGGTGGCTCACACACTCACAAGGTGCACTAGGGTTTCATGGGTAAGGGTTTGGGGTCTGGAGGCCGAAGATGAGGTTGAGGGGATGAGAATATGATGCTTGAATAGGGCACCAAGTTCCGAAATTAGGGTTTCCCAACCCAGGCCAAACTCGTCGAGTCGGCCACTTAATCCGCGACACGGAACTCGCGCTTACTCGTCGAGTTCCTCCCTGGAGTCGACAAGTAGACCTCTTGACTTGGGGTTTTTCCTTTCCTTTCTTGACCTTATAAATTCGGGGTGTTACAATATGTGTGTGACATCCCCAATTTCACGGCCAGAAAAGACCGATTTGTTTATGCTTTGTTTTAAAATCAGAGTAATCGTTTAAAGAAAACGGTTGCGGAATTTGTTCCCAAAACAAAATGTGATAAGAATTTATCAAAACATTTATTTAAAGAAATGTATTTTCATTAAATAACAAAATCTCGGGATGTCATGTTCCGATACAGACCAAAACCATAAACAGTATAAAGTAGGCCTTACAACGGTTATCTATAACTACTGATCTATAATCCAAAATTTCTCGTCATGTCAACCAACTTATGCTCTTGTGCCACTACCTATGATAAAAAGAAAACTGAGTGGGTCAGGCTTGGGAGCCTGGTGAGCATATAGGGTTTTCAACCCACAATAAAATATTATATTATATTTAATCATCACACAATCAACCCAATTACCCACCCCATTATCTCCTTTTTATTTCTTAAAGATTACCCTAAGAATCAACTATTCCTCGTTCATTTATTCCTAAGGATTATCCTAAGGAATCAGCACGAAATCCATCGTTGCCAGGGTTTTCTCAACAGACACTATATCCGTAGTTACCAAGCGCTAACTCCATAGTCGTCGGGGTTTATCTCGTTTATTGACAGTATTGGTTCCGAGACTCCTCTAACAATACATATCAATGGGTTTTTTTAGAGTACACCGGTGAACATCAAGTCCACAACACCTACAAGTTGTGAGCTTGCTAGTGTTCCACTGGACTGTCTAGAATAATATGTGGTTGTCATCCCTACTCTGCTGAATGACAAGGGCCTTCGTTTGGGTAAAGGTTTCACTCATTTTTCACCTGTCACCCTCATCTCATGATCTATATCATCTTCGTCTCATCCTCAAACTAATCTTTCCTAACACACCAACTATTTCATCTACCCGTGTTCTACCCAACATATTTGTAGTTATAAATTACATATATAGTTTAAATCATTTAAAAACTTGTATAAAACATTCATTCAACATCCATCTCAAGTAAACAAACAACGTATAAACACATAGCACGTATGTCATAGCAAATACTTCATGTCTATGCGGTAGAAGAAACTAACTACACAGTCACTTGATTAGACGATGCTCGGACAACACTACGACTCTTCGAGTAGTAATTCTTCGGTGAAACCGGAATGTTTTCTCAGAAACCGGACTTCTCGCAGGTAGAGTTTCGGCTCGAAAACTCTTTCTCTCGGGATCTTCGGGGCTTCGGGACTCACTTCGGGTGTCGGGATGATACTGGGGCTTCGGGGGTGCTTCAAAAGGGCTAGAGAGGTTATCGGGAGTAAGAGAGTGAAGGAATTAGCAACTATGGCCGGTTGCCATTCGATTTCTATTTATAGGGCCATTTTTCTGGATTCACGTCGTGAATCTCAAATATTCACGCCGTGAGTTCAGTAGTCATCAGGTTCGTCATCGCAACTTGCGTCTGTCAGGCTCCAGGAGTCATAAATACTGAGTTCACATCGTGAACTCTGACACAGTGTCGGGGTTCGCGCCCCGAACTTCATAAATTCATATCTTTCGCATACGAGCTCCGTTTTTGACGTTCTTTATATGCACTCGTAGGTGAGATTATGCTCTACAACTCTCGTTTAGACTCCGTCAGCTAGTTTTGACTTTAATTTTTATAATATTATTTTTAGTAGGCTGGGACAAGAAAACTTTGTTAGGACTTCACAACTCCTTCATCTGACGTCCGTTTTTGTCTGTCTTTTTACCGTTGGACTACTATCGACGAGATCTTCGATTCTCATTTAGATTTTTTCGGCTAGAAACCACTTGATCTCATATTCGAACTTTGGGCTGCATACCGCTAAGTCGAAACTTCGAAAAATCATAACTTCCTCATACGAAGTCAAATTTAGACGTTCTTTTTATGCACACTCTCGGTTTAACGTATTCTATGACTTTTATTTAGATAGCTAAGTCCAAATATTGCTATAACGTAAATTCACTATTTACGTCGCGATGTGTCGTGCTGGTTTTGTCGCGAAACTTCGACAGGTCATAACTTCTTCATTATAACTCGGATTTCGGCGTTCTTTATATGTACAGAATCCTTGTAACATATACTATAACTTAGTTAGGATTAATGCTTCTAAATAATATTCCATCAAAATTCATTTTTTATGCTTATCGTCTCTAAAGTGACTATCCCGGATCTACGGACGTTACAATCATCTCCCCCATAGGATGATTACGTCTCGGAATCATCAACGATAATAGGACTTGTATAATGATTCCATACGTTATATTTCCATCCTAAGTAATAACCGTAATATATATGTTTCTTCGAACGATTATCTAACTTTTGGGCTTCTTGACTGCAGACGATGCTCAATCTTGCATCTGCTTTTCGTACTATGTTGGACTTTCAATCATAACCTTCAAGTTACAAAATAGTCCTTATTGTGGACTCCTTCTTCTTCTTAGGATAAGTACTTCCCTTATCTATTGTAACAGATCGATGGGTCATGTTCTAATGACCTCTCATCATATGATGCAACGATTAGACTCAAGTCTCTTAGAGTCAAATTCCAAAATGGAATACACCTTCCTTCATATTCTAATGTGATATAATCACATTTTAGCATGTAGCATTTCTAGCTACCAATTTCTCTAACAAAGAGCGCGATGCTATTGATCGCATTGATTTCAATCTTCTATCTTGAGTCATATGTTACATCGAACTTGGTTCTCTGAACCACATAACAAACTCATCGTAGTAGGACTCAATTTGATATCACCACTAGGGTCAGAATATCAATCATCTTCTTAGTCATTACCGAAACAATGGTAACGACATACTTGAATAAAAACGAAATCAATCACTAACTTCTTGGTAACCTTGTGACTTTCCCTGATCCAAGCGTGAGCCATGTGCTTCCAGTAGTATAGATTTCTACTACTATTCACACCTACTCATACTCGTCCCAAGTATTGTCTCGTAGTCCCCAAGTCCTAAAATCACCAAACAATTTAACACATACGAATGTGTCAAATTAATCATACAAATTTTCCTAGACTCTACTAGGACTTCTTCCATGCGTATCTTCAATCATCAATTCTATTTCAACTCGGTTGGTGATGGAAATTCCAGACGATGGGGCAACTTCAAGAATTACACCAATCGTTCTGTTATTTTATCAAACATATTCTAAAGGCAAGATACCACTCTTACGATATCTTCCGATAGGTGTCATTCACTATCATAAGCCTTTCATTTCCTCCATTTAATCAATTCTCTACGATTCTTCTCCATAACGTTTTGTACATCTAAGTAGACGTTCGGTGTATCGGGCGAGAATTTAAGATAAGAAAGCTTTATTTACAATAGACATATAAATCTCCTTATCACTCTGAAATGTTTACATGCTAGTTCTAATATCATAGTCATACGCTTAGAATCCTAAACTCATAAGGTTTACAGATCCGGTTGGCAACAAACCATAGATCCAAACAAATAATAGCATATATGGCAAACATATAGCATTTAGCACATAAAAGCATTTTAGGCATCTTTCCTAAAATATACTAGTGCTCGTGTCTAAAATATGGTAGACACTCATCTCACAATCATCGCTTAGCATTCTAAGTTTAAGTCTAGAAATCCTACAAATTCCTAGTTCGCTTAAACTAATGCTTTGATACCAACTGTGACATCCCCAATTTCACGGTCAGAAAAGACCGATTTGTTTATGCTTTGTTTTAAAATCAGAGTAATCGTTTAAAGAAAACGGTTGCAGAATTTGTTCCCAAAACAAAATGTGATAAGAATTTATCAAAACATTTATTTAAAGAAATGTATTTTCATTAAATAACAAAATCTCGGGATGTCATGTTCCGATACAGACCAAAACCATAAACAGTATAAAGTAGACCTTACAACGGTTATCTATAACTACTGATCTATAATCCAAAATTTCTCGTCATGTCAACCAACTTATGCTCTTGTGCCACTACCTGTGATACAAAGAAAACTGAGTGGGTCAGGCTTGGGAGCCTGGTGAGCATATAGGGTTTTCAACCCACAATAAAATATTATATTATATTTAATCATCACACAATCAACCCAATTACCCACCCCATTATCTCCTTTTTATTTCTTAAAGATTACCCTAAGAATCAACTATTCCTCGTTCATTTATTCCTAAGGATTATCCTAAGGAATCGGCATGAAATCCATCGTTGCCAGGGTTTTCTCAACAGACACTATATCCGTAGTTACCAAGCGCTAACTCCATAGTCGTCGGGGTTTATCTCGTTTATTGACAGTATTGGTTCCGAGACTCCTCTAGCAATACATATCAATGGGTTTTTTAGCGTACATCGGTGAACATCAAGTCCACAACACCTACAAGTTGTGAGCTTGCTAGTGTTCCATTGGACTGTCTAGAATAGTCCGTGATTGTCATCCCTACTCTGTTGAATGACGGGGGCCTTCGTTTGGGTAAAGGTTTCACTCATTTTTCACCTGTCACCCTCATCTCATGATCTATATCGCAACTTGCATCTGTCAGGCTCCAGAAGTCATAAATACCGAGTTCACGTCGTGAACTCTGACATAGTGTCGGGGTTCGCGCCCCGAACTTCATAAATTCATATCTTTCGCAGACGAGCTCCGTTTTTGACGTTCTATATATGCACGCGTAGGTGAGATTATGCTCTACAACTCTCGTTTAGACTCCGTCGGCTAGTTTTGACATTAATTTTTATTATATTATTTTTAGTAGGCCGGGACAGGAAAACTCCGTTAGGAATTCACAACTCCTTCATCTTACGTCCGTTTTTCTCTGTCTTTTTACCTTTGGACTACTATCGACGAGATCTTCGATTCTCATTCAGATTGTTTCGGCCAGAAACCACTCGATCTCATATTCGAACTTTGGGCTGCATACCGCTAAGTCGAAACTTCGAAAAATCATAACTTCCTCATACGAAGTCAGATTTAAACGTTCTTTTTATTCACACTCTCGGTTTAACGTATTCTATGACTTTCATTTAGATAACTAAGGCCAAATATTGCTCTAACGTAAATTCACTATTTACGTCGCGTTGTGTCGTGCTGGTTTTGTCGCGAAACTTCGACAGGTCATAACTTCTTTGCTATAACTCGGTTTCGGCGTTCTTTATATGGTAATAACTTAGTTAAGATTAATCCTTCTAAATAATCTTCCATAAAAAGTCATTTTTGATGCTTATCGTCTCTAAATTGACTAGCTCGGATCTACGTGCGTTACAATGTGGCCATCTATGGAATTCATTGCACCTTTGCCACCATTGAAGAGAAACATTCCAAGTAGACCTAAAGTTAATAGAATAAAGGATGCAAGTGAAAGGGGTGCAAGACACACTGTGTCAAAGGTTAGGAAAAAAAATTATGTGTAGTGTAAGCAAGCAAGTAGGACATAACAAGGTTACATGTTCTCGAGCTAAAAAAACAACAAAACTCGGTGTAAAGAAAAGGAAGAGAACATATGGTAATGATGGGGAAGGAAGCAGTGTTAAGAAGGCAATGGATGGTAAATATGAGCAAGGAACTAAGGGTAATAAGGGCACTAATGGTAATGATGGGGAAGGAAGCAGTAGTAAGAAGGCAATGGATGGTAAAGATGAGCAAGGAACTAGGGGTAATAAGGGCACTAATGGTAATGACGAGGAAGGAAGTTGTGGTAAGAAGGCAATGTATGGTAAAGATGAGCAAGGAGGTAGGGGTAAGACGGTAATTATCAAGAAAAGAAAGAAGTCTAAAAGAATAATCAAGAAAAACTTGCTACAAGGTTTGAGGGTAAGATTGGGGAAGGCAACACTAGTGACAAGCCAATGGAACTTGAATAGGAATTAAATTTCAATGCTTGTCATTACGTACTTGTTATTTAGGATCAAATTGTGATGTTTCAGATTAATTGTGGATGTTTGGTCTTATGTACTTGTGATGTTTCGAAATAAGTTTGGATGTTTGGTGTTATGTACAACCGTTTGTAATGTTGATGGTTTGAATGTACTTATGATTGTGTGTTAGTTATGGACGTGCATGGTATTGGGGTTCATTTTTGACATTAGTTTAACTGCATATGGTCCCATTTGTTCAAGTTGAAGCTATTTCCAATGTCACTATCAACAAATAAACTACGAATGTAACATGGGATCCCATCTAACATACCCATTGTTTGTTGATTAAATTAAAATAAAGGTACATGGACAATATAGTACTTTCCATTAAAAGGAAATTAACATCAGCAAACTATTACAACTTGTAAACGATTATGCCAAAGAAAACAATCCAACTAACAACTAAACACATCTTTAGCTTCCAAATCGTTGATTCAAGCTTCTTTTTTGACCTAGTCAAACCTGCAATCATAACTGCTTCAACACTCATATTCTTAGTGTCTGCTTCTTCTACCCAACAAATAAAACCATTACGAGGTCCTTAACAAAATGAATTTTCAAGTGTGAGAGACTGAGAATGGAACAGACTAATAAATTAGGGCTAATGTACAAACTAACACACACCTTAGTGGGGCAAGCATAGAAGGGTCTTCCAGGGTTGGACGAAGTGAAAGACATTCTTATTATGGCAACACATCCACACGAGAATTTCACTATTTTCGCTTCGTTAATTCCAAGGGATCTATAATTCTGAAAGCAAACAATCACAGGGAAAAATAAAGGTACTTTCGAGTAAGGAAGTAAACTACTTATAAAGAGGAAATGACGAAAATACCCCTTTGTTTGACCTCATGCACATCTGTCATAGTTGGTGCACCAAACACACTTAGTTAACATTAACTAAGGCAAACAAAAGTTACCCAAAATCAACACCAATGAACGCAAAAAGTTATAACTCATTCATTTCAATTTACATTTCACCAATATCATACCAAAATGCTTGTTACAGGTAACCAGGACTTCAAAAAACATCCAAAATGTACCATTACAACCACCATTGGAGTACCACTATCTACACTAACTAGATTACCACTAACACAAACGAAACACACATAATCCTAATAACATATATAACAAGAAACACCATTAAACCTAA